>NC_044036.1:87202123-88402123 GCF_901765095.1 Microcaecilia unicolor | reverse complement strand
AGATACCAAATAATGTACCTGTGATCAGCATACTGGCATATATACATGTATGTGTGCACATGTATATGAATGACAATGCTTCAGCTGCACGCTATTCTATAACTATGTGCATATCTTCGAGAGTGCAGAGTTTGCAAGTTGGTGTTCTTATGGGTGAGGTTCACACGTATGTGGCTAACCTATATACTATAAGTTATCTGCATATATCTGGAATCCAGGCACGAGTATTTACACTAGCTCTGACCACATACACATATGTATACCTAGTCATACTAGTATTCTAGAAAGGAAAGTAGCACTAGCCATCGGATTCTGTATAGGTCACCCAAAGTCACTACCATTAGGTCACGTGAGGTGGAGGCTTCTGGTGGCATTCTAGGGAGTGGCATATACTCCAACACCTGCTGCGGTCTGGCATCTCCCTACTTCCTTCTTCAATTCCCTTTCCCTGAGCCTATCTCTGTTTACTAAAAGACAGCGGCGACAGAGATTTCCATTGGCTGCTCTGCCGCTGGCACCGGCCTCCTCTTTCTCCTGTGGCCTGCCTCTGACATAACTTCCTGCTAATTCAGAAACGGGCAACTTTAGAGAGAAGAGGCTGGTGCCAGCAGCAGGGCAGCCTATGGGAATCACTGCCACCGCTGTCTTTTGGGAAAAAAGAGGTATGCTTGGGGAAGGGGGTTGAAGAAGGAAGGCGGTGGGGTCATCTCAGCCCTTGCCTCAGGTGGCAGATTGCCTTGGGCCACTCCTGGTTGGGTGCTCAAATTTGGGTGTGGATCACAAAACTGTGTGTAAATTAGCTAGCTAATTAGGCACTAACAATCAATAATAGGCAGCAATTATGAGTTACGCGGGGATCTCCCCTATGCCCTTTTCTATAACATCCCTGCCTAAATTTCACAGCACACCTCTAAAGGGTGCAAGTTCATGGGAGGGGCATGGACAGGTCAAGGTGTTCCCAGAAATTAGGTGCAAAGTTATAGAATACCTGCATTTGCCCGCCTAACTGCCATCAGTTGGGCATGAACATTTACATCAGCTTTTGGAAGGCATAAATGCCCACAGTTAGGCTTGAAATGCAAGCTAAGCTAGTATTCTGTAGAGGTTATTCCTCACAGAGCACTCTTTCAGCAAAGCCTTTGACACGGTTCCTCATAGGAGGCTCTTGAATAAACTTGACAGGCTGAAAATAGGACCCGTGAGGGGCATAATAGAACGGGGCGTCCAAGTTTTCCTGAGGGCGTCCTCGCAGGACATTCCCGCAAAGGGGTGGGGAAACCCGTATTATCAAAACAAGATGGGCAGCCATCTTTCGTTTAGTTAATACAGTCGGGGACGCCCAAATGTCAACATTTAGGTCGACCTTAGAGATGGTTGTCCCCAGAGATGGTTGTCCCCGATTTTCGGCAATAATGGAAACCGAGGACGCCCATTTCAGAAACAACCAAATCCAAGCCATTTGCTCGTGGGAGGAGCCAGCATTCATAGTGCACTGGTCCCCCTCACAAGCCAGGACACCAACCGGGCACCCTAGGGGGCACTGCAGTGGACTTCAGAAAAAGCTCCCAGGTGCATAGCTCCCTTACCTTATGTGCTGAGCCCCCCCAAACCCACTACCCACAACTGTACACCACTACCACAGTCCTTAGGGATGAAGGGGACACCTAGATATGGGTACAGTGGGTTTGTGGTGGGTTTTGGAGGGCTCACATTTACCACCACAAGTTTAACAAGTAGGGGGGAATGGGCCTGGGTCCGCCTGTCTGAAGTACACTGCATTACCCACTAAAACTGCTCCAGGGACCTGCATACTGCTGTCAAGGAGCTAGGTATGACATTTCAGGCTGGCATAGAGGCTGGCAAAAAAGTTTTTTTTTAAAATTTTTTTTGGGTGGGAGGGGATTGGTGACCACTGGGAGAGTAAGGGGAGGTGATCCCCGATTCCCTCCGGTGATCATCTGGTCAATTGGGGCACTTTTTTGAGACTTGGTCCTAAAAATAAATGGACCAACTCAAGCTGGCGAAATGCTCCTCAGAACCGGCCTTCTTTTTTCCATTATCAGCTGAAGCCGCCCATGTCTTACAATGCCCCCATCCCGCCTCCGTCCTGCCTCCCATATCCTTCCGACACGTTCCCTTTAACTTTGGCCGGCTCTGCGACGGAAAGCAGTTGTTGCCGGCCAAAATTGGCTTTCGATTATACCGATTTGGCCGGCTTCAGGAGATGGCCGGCCATCTCCCAATTTGTGTCAGAAGATGGCAGGCAATCTCTTTCGAAAATAAGCTGATTAATGACCTGAACATGTATACCCTGGAGGAAAGGAGAAACAGGGGTGATATGATACAGGCGTTCAAATATTTGAAAGGTATTAATTCACAAACAAACCTTTTCTGGAGATGGGAAGGCAGTAGAACTAGAGGACATGAATTGAGGTTGAAGGGGGGCAGACTCAGGAAAAATGTCAGGAAGTATTTTTTCATGGAGAAGGTAGTAGATAATTGGAATGCCCTCCCATGGGAGGTGGTGGATTTGAAAATGATAACGGGATTCAAAAATGCATGGGATAAACACAAAGGAATCCTGTTCAGAAGGAATGGATCCACAGAAGCTTAGCGGAGATTGGATGGCAACACCGTTAATTGGGAAGCAAAGCAAGTGCTAGGCAGACTTCTACGGTCTGTGCCCTGAAAATGGCAAGGACAAATCAAGGTCAGGTATACATATAAAGTATCACATACAATAAGTTTATCTTGTTGGGCGGACTGGATGGACCATACAGGTCTTTATCTGCCATCATCTACTGTGTTATTATGTTACAGAATACTGGCTTAGCACTCATCATTTCGGTCCCCATCTTTGGGCACCATTTACAGACTCTAACCCTATCTGGAGAACTTGTGTCTCTGCCCTGACTCCACCGAGGCAGTCTGCAAAGATATTTAGCAGCACTGTCTAAATGGTGCTGCTGAATATCTGTTACAGTGGCATTTATCTGGGTAGAAGGTGCTTTTGAAATCAGTGCCCCAAATTTTATTCTGTCTCTTCTCTTCAATGCATGATTTTATATATATTGTAGAAGTACAGAAGCCTCAAATCAAGGTTGATACTAGTTGTTCTTTTAGCACTGAGGAGAAAGCAGCCTGATCTTTGGAAGGGAGGAATCATAAAAACATCATAATGCCAGCTTCATACCCAGTGCTGTTTTCCCAGTTAGTGTGGCATAAATGCATAGGAGGTGAGTCTGTAAGGGAGCATAGATAACATGGATGGGCAGGCTAGATAGGCCTTTATCTGCCTATATTTTTCTCTGTTTCTAAGTTATAGAATACTAGCACATAAATGCATGACTGTTACACACATAAGTGCTAGCCGCATGCTCAGAGGTATTCTATAAATTACATGCACAACTGCATTCACAGGGGGGTGGAGCATGGGATTGTCTAACATTTATGCATGTAAGTTTTTTTTTTTTGTTACATTTGTACCCCGCACTTTCCCACTCATGGCAGGCTCAATACACTTACATGGGGCAATGGAGGGTTAAGTGACTTGCCCAGAGCCACAAGGAGCTGCCTGTGCCTGAAGTGGGAACTGAACTCAGTTCCTCAGTTCCCCAGGACCAAAGTCCACCACCCTAACCACTAGGCCACTCCTCCACTCCTTAACAGACTACTCTAAGTTATGCACCACAGTGCTGAATTTAGGCATGTGCATTTCTACCTGCTACTGGCAGGGCTTAAGTGGGCTTGTGAATGCCAACTCACACTAGTATTCTATAAGAAAACTCAACCTCATAAATGTTCTTATAGAAATGGCTCACAGACTGTGTAATTTGAGCGCCTGACTTGTAGCGCCCAGTTACAGAATTGATCCCTATCCCCCTCTTTTTTTTAAAGTTTTTATTAAACAAAACCCCACAAAATCTAATAGCATACGACATACTGTAACTCTTCAGTACATATACATCCCAGAAAAGCATAAACATTCAACAATACCCCCCCCCCCCCGCTGCCACCAATTAACCCCTCTCAAGAGGAACCCTTCCCATCTGCCTCACCCCTGCTTTTTAGCTGTCCTTAATTAGGCCGCTTAGCTATGTGGCTAATAATGCCGGCACCCGCATAACCTGGGGTTCCTCCCCAGTGCTGCCTCCAGTGCCACCTCTGACCTGCACACTTTTTGGTTGGGTGGTCTGTGGGGATATTCAGCAGCACTTAAGGTTCCAAGATGGCTGCCAGCACCTAGGAAGCTAGAGGAACTCACAATCAGCAATCTTCAAAATGCCGAAAAGACGAGGAAAGGCGGCAGTTCGAGCTTCTCTGCCACCCTCCCCATTACCTTTAGGTCCAATGGACCGTTTTGTGAGCAACGCAGGACAGAGCCTTGAGACAGGGAGCGGACCCCTGATAGGCGCCGGTATTAGGGAGGAAGTATTGGCGTCCTCGGGGCAAGATGTTACACTGAACCCCGATCAAAGAACTCCTCCCCCACAGCCACAGTTGACTAGCTCCCCCTCCGAAGGATCGATGGGGCCTTTGCCATGGAGCGGAGAGGAGATTCCCAAGAATGAAGCTCAGTTACAACTTGTGAGGGAGACAGGGGGACAGTTAATGTCTCCCATGGTGAGCAGTCCTGTTACAATGTCTGCGGGGCAATTAGGAATGGAACCTGTGAAGGAACTGGAGCATACAGAGAGTACTACTCTTAAAATGTTGGAGAAGCCGGCAGAGGTAACTCTTGACTCTCTTTGGGATTTAATTTCTCAATTTATACAAACTTTTTCTCAACAAACTAACTCTATTTCTGAGAAAGTAGTAGGAATTGAACAAAGGATTTTAAAAATTGACAGATATATAAAATCTTCAACGGAAAAACAAGAACTTATTGAGAAAAATGTTACAGATATGGGAAATTTGCAAGTTGCTATGTTAAAGGATATAGCTAATTTGAGAAGAAAGATGAAAATATATTACAACTACATGAGGAATAAGAATCTTAGATTTATAAACTTTCCGAAGATTTAAATGGTGAAACCAATAGATATGTTACAGAGATACCTTCAAGAAATACTAGAAATTCCTGAAGCAAGTTTGCCTCCCTTTACCCAGGTGTATTATATGCCTCAAAAAGAATTGGCCCAACAGGAGCAAAAAGATCCTTTAGATGTGCCTGCCCTTCTGGAAACCTCGGAAACAGAACTTGCTAATGCGGCTACTTTGGTAGCAATTGTAGCCTTAGTGTTTGATAAGCAATGGCTTTTCCAACTGTTTTTTAGGAACAGGGATAAACTATTCCTGGGCCTAAAAATAAACTTGTTTCCTGCTGTTTCGAAAGAGACCCAGAGAAGGCGGAAGCAATTTTTATTGTTAAAACCTGCCATTCTCCAACTTGGAGGAGTATTTTATCTAAGATTTCCCTGTAAATGCATCATATGATTTAATTCACTAAAGTATGTCTTTATGGATCCTTCACATTTAACGTCATTCATTACCTCTAAAAGATCCGAAGGAGTTTAATTTATGTTAATTTTCTGTTCTGTTCTAGGTGCTCATTAACTTTTGTAAATTGTTTCTTTTTTTTTTCCTTATTCCTCCTGAATTTTGTTTCTTGGAACCCCATTTATGTGGACTTGAGTGTTAGAAACACATATATTATAATATATTATTTTAGAATTGTGAATTATATAACACTTTACCGGATCAAGTGTATAACCTTGAAATATGATTTAAAATGTAAAAAAAAAAATCAGCAGCACTTAATATCCCCACTTAAGCATTGGGAAATGTACATGCATGGATTATAGAATACTGTTAGTTATGCCCCTAACTTTTGAGCTAGCGTAAGTGCTCGTATCTAAAGACAGGCGTAGGACTTCTAATTGCTGATATAGAATTTGTGCTTAGTGCACATCATCCCAGCGCATAACGTTAGGTGACATGGACCAGATTCAATATATGTGCCTAAAAAAATTCAGCGCTATAAAAATACGCTATTCTATAAACTTCACCTAAAACTAGGCATGATTTATAGAATACACATAGTGCCCATCCCCTTGACTAAAATGTAGGCAACCATTTACACCAACTAAAACGTGGTGTAAATGCCTGCGCCTAACTTAGGCGTGGATCTGGCATATTCTATGACAGTGCGCATAATTTTTAGGAACGCCCGTGACCCACCCATGCCCCTCCAATGGCTGCACCCCCTCTTGAGATCTGCATATTAGAATTTACATGCATCACTTTACAGAATACATTTAGAAAGTAGCGCACGCAAATTCTAATTCGTGCCAATTAGTGATGATAATTGCTTGTTAGTGGCCAATTATCAGTGCTCATTGGCTTGGTAAACCATTAAGTTCTGCGTGTAAGTTGGGCACATGGCCAATTTGCGCATGCAACTTTAGCCATCATATATAGAATCTGGGGGTATATGCAGAATTACCCCCCTTTGTGATTTTTTTGATAATAGTGTGCACTGTTTGCAATTAGTGCACACACACACAAACCATCATGCGTGTTCAAATTAGTGCATGCATGTGCACACTATCGAGGAAGAGTGCGCTCTTTTTGCAAAGATGGCACATTAATGACTGCTGCAAACAACATGAGAAATGACATAAAGCAAAACTTTTGGGGCTGCCATCCCTGACACACACAGCTACAAAAAGAAAGCTAGCCTGGTACCCATTCCTCAAACAGGGGATGTACAATGACATGGTATGTTTCTTTCATTACTTGAGGTAGGATAACAGATCCTACAAAACCCTTTGGCAAGTTCCTCCGCACTGTCTGATCTAATTTGTACTATTCCATTGACTGGCTGCTGATATTTCTGATAAGCACTGGGGCACGAAATCCATTGTATCTACAGATATATTTTTGCTTTCATGTGCAAAGAGAAAATAGAGTTTTAGGGAGGTTTCAGTAACACTTGGGTGCTTACTGTGTCTTTGTACCAGATGTTCTTGTGTTATATTTTAATTGCTTTCCTTTCTTAGTTGAGAAATACCTCTTCGTTTTGGCCATTCTGCTGCTGCAGTTGCACCTCACAGATGACACATTTTCTGTCAGTGCTAAAGGCTTCTAAGAAACAGAATGAGAAGCATTAGTTCTACCAGCCATGGGCTAGTCAACCTCGTGTTGTTCAGTGTCTGAACTATTCTTTACTCTGTTTCAAGTTCTAGCTGATTTTAATGCACTGTATTTTGTTTTGGGGTGTTTTCCTTTTTTTTTTTTCTTTTCATTTGCTTTTAGCACATGCTATTTTTAAATAACTCACGCTGACAACTCCCCCTCCCCCATCAAAAAAAATGAACATAGCAAGCTGAAAAGTGCATCATTACAGTATGACAAAATGGCACCTTTCCCCTTTCTCTATTCACAAAACCATGTATGTCTGTATGGACGACTCAGTGAAAAGAGGCATGGTAAGGTGTATTGCATGGGCTGGTAGGCTGGGGCTATATGAAGCATGCCTCTGAGTGACATCCTAGAAAATTCATGGCGCCTAAAGTTATGAGCTAAATAATCCTGCGTGTAAGTTTTTCCAGGGCACCCAACTTCTGATGCGGAAACACGTTTAAACCGATGCAAGACGCCAAAATGGGGACCAAGTGAAGCCGGCGAAATGCTCGTCGAGGCCGGCTTTCTTTTTTCCATTATCGGGCGAAGCCGGCCATCTCAAATCACGCCCCTGTCCCGCCTTCGCTACCCTACCGACACGCCCCCTTGAAGTTTGGCCGGCTCCGCAATGGAAAGCAGTTGGCGCCTGCCAAAATCGGCTTTCGATTATACCAATTTGGCTGGGTTCAGGAGATCACTAGCCATCTCCCAATTTGTGTCGGAAGATGGCTGGCAATCTCCTTTGAAAATGAGCTGGATATTGTCCTTTAGAGTAATTTCTAGGGAACTTTTCAATAGTAGGACGGACAGGAGGTGGAAGTGAAAAAGGAAGTGAGGTTGTTATAGTAGGTGGAGATGGAAGTGAAGGAAAAGGTAAAAAGGGAGAAAGGGAAGACAAAAGGGTAGTGGAGAAGAGGAGGGGAGAGGAAGGCTGTTCGTGGGAAAGCATACAAAGAGTGAGGAAGAGGAGCAGAGAAGAAGAAAGAAAAAGGGAAAGACAGAAGGCCTAAAAGAAGCAGCAAGGAGGGACAGTAAAAGGGAAAAGAAGAAAGATGAAATATAGGAGGACAGGGGAAAGGGGCAGATGAAGCGCTGGCCTTCTGACTTCAGGCAACTGCTGTTTTCAAGTCAGTCCTAGAAATCTCAGGTTCATTATTGGCTGATATCTAGTCCTAGCAGCATCCTGTTTGCTGTCTACCTCTGAAGTGCTGCTGCTCCCACCCTGATGGTCATTTATTAGGCAGTCATTGTGTCATCATCATGACATCACAAAAGAATGGAAGAGACTATCTGAGACTAATTTCCGGTTTTAAGTTTACCTAATTTATTGTATTTATGTTTATTCGTGGTTATTTTATTATTGTTATGCTGTTAACAAAATTGTAAGTTTTACGTTAAACTATACCTGCTGTACACCTCCTTGGGTGAATCTGTTCATAAAAGCGGTTAATAAATCCCAATAAATAAATAAATAAAATAATGTGTGTTGGGGGGAGGGGCAAGGGGAAAGAAGGGACAAAGGAGAATGTATTCTTGAAGTTAGCTCACAGTTTTTCTGCTCAATAACTCCATCAAAGTCCAGTTCCAAATTACCAGTTAGCCGCATGCATATACTGGAACAGGTATAAGTGCCGATAACTAGATATTTTAAAGGATACGTGTATTGCCACTGCAAAACCAAAAACACATGCATACTGTTCAGGCCTGCTCAAACCATTCCTACAACACAGCAAAACTGTGCATGTTGAACATAAGTAGCAGCTTTTCTGCAATCACCACTTATATAATTGGGGCAAATACCGCATAAGCTTTCTAAACTGATCTCCCAAGTATGTCTTAAACTTACCTTTCTTTTAATAAATGACTGACTCCTAAACTGTGTTCCAATATACTATAACTGTACTGGTCAACTTGTGCAATAATACAAATATGACACTGAGTATGTTCTGGTTGCATGCATAAAATTAATCATAAGTACATAAGTATTGCTATACTGAGACAGACCAAAGGTCCATCAAGCCCAGCATCCTGTTTCCAACAGTGGCCAATCCAGGTCACAAATTTGTTGCTGTTTTCCCCTGACTGTTTTTCTTCCCTGAATCCCAGTGTCTCTCTTTGGTTCTTGAGCTTTACCTGGGTTCTGTGAATGAACAATTCCTACTCGTCACTGAATTCACCTTCCATGTCTGGGATCCAGTTGCTTGTTCTTGCACTTTAGTCAGACTCTCAGCTTTCTGTGTTGTATCAGGTTGATAATTCCTTCACTCGTTTCCTCTGGGCAGACACTTGAAGAATATTTTTGCACTTCTTTTCCTCCACAATGGGTACTAGATGTGTATTCAGTAGGGATGAGCTGTCATTTGCAATGACATGGGAAATGCTGTGTATTGTTAACAACCAAAAACAAGCAGAGAAAACATGTTTTGGTTTGTTTCATTCACTGATAATAGTATGCATTCTTTTCTAAACAATGGGCACTATTGGGAAAAAGTGTGCACTATTTCCTGATAGTGGAACCATCAAACCATTGAACATGTGCAAATTAGTGCACATGTACCAAACATGCATGCATGCAGGCACTATTGGGAAAAGTGCACACTCTTTTCCAAAATAGTACACCTTCTTCCTAAATAGCGTGTACCATTTTCAAAAGAGTGTGCATTGTTATCAGAAAATGACATTGCTCCCATTCTTAAGTCACACTTCAATTTTTTTTTTAATTTCTATCCTATAACAGGTGATCAATAGAAATCAAACAAAATAAAACATGGAAAAGAAAATAAGATGATACCTTTTTTATTGGACATAACTTAATACATTTTTTATTAGCTTTTGAAGGTTGCCCTTCTTTGTCAGATCGGAAATAAGCAAATGTGGTAGCAAATAGTATATATAAGAGAAACATCAAAGCATTACTTTGACAGTCTGACAGAGTGGGAGGGTGGGGATATGCATGGGGACATCAAAGCATTTCATTGATATTCTAACAGGATGGGTGTTGGTAGGTGAGAGGAGGGTAACAGAGAAATAAACAGAGAAATACAACTTTATGGTTTATAATGGGTTAGAAAACTACCACACCTCTCTACTATCCTATAACAGAAACAGAAGGGAAGAGCTTCTGCTCTAACCAAAATCAGCTAAATTTCATTTAGTAAATATGGTCTTTTGCTAAGATGGATTTAGGAATCACATTTCAACAACCTTCCATGGGGTTGCTATAGCAAAGGTATATGGTCCTCTAATCTATTCTGTCTAGTATGACCCTTATACAGAGATACATTGCCCAGTAGGGATTCCAGTAGAGCAGTGTATGCTGGGACACTCATATAGAAGTGGTAAAATCTCCCTTGGATGGGGAGTCTAACTTGGGGCAAGTGGTTCAGTATAGGCCCACTTTCTTTCCACTCTACCAGTTTGTCATAAGTAGCAGCATCAGCATGGGTCATGAGGACTTTGAACATTTACAATGCTTTCTATCCATATGAATCTCTGTCCACTTGCATACTTCCTGTTGAAATGAGAGAGGAAGGATAAGGCAGGCAGCAGGGAAAGGCAGTACTATAATTTGTGACAAGGAACTGCAGCAGAACTCTCTTGATTGTGGTGACCTAGTTAGGTTGGACTCTCTTGAGAGATGGAGGTAGAAAAGGGAATGCTGGAGGAGATAAGGGTTAAATGAATGAGAAGAGAAGGGAAGGGAAGGAAGGAAGGAGTGGATGGGGACATCCTGAAAGGAACAAAAAAAAGGAGAGGTGGAGAAGTAGAATGAGGAGAGGAATTGATGTTTTATAGAAGAGCAGGTAGGACAAGGAAAATGAGTTTGTACAGTATGAGAGAGGCAGAGAGAAAGAGAAAGATGTACAGTATATGTGTAATGGAGTTGGAAAGGGATGTGTCTGTGTTAGTAGAATGAATTTACGGAATTGTATCTTCCTCATGGGCTTTGAAGATTTGGCCCATTAAATTAGGGTGGGATGAAGTCACAGATGATTATCACAGTTAATGTAGCTTATCCACCTGAATATACTTCACTGAACTGCTGTCACACCTTTATTTAAAACCCTTTGTTGCAGGAGACTTTGAATGCTGGAAATATCTTTTTTATGGCACTGCAACTCCCTTCTTATTTGTCATTGTACTTCTTCCTGAAAATCACTTTCTATCTTGTTTTCGAAGAGAACTTAACTTACTTCAGACTAGAAAATATGCTGACTTCAAATTAGTACTATTTACTCCAGGTTCATTTATTCTTGGGATCCCATAAGTGCATAAGTATTGCCATACTGGGATAGACTGAAGGTCTATCAAGCCCAGCATCCTGTTTCCAACAGTGGCCAATCCAGGTCACAAGTACCTAACAAGATCCCAAAACAGTACAATACATTCTATGCTGCTTATTCTAGAAATAAGCAGTGGATTTTTCCCAAATCCATTTTAATAATGGTCTATGGTCCTTTCCTGTAGGAAGACATCCAAACCTTTTTAAACCCCGCTAAGCTAACCACTTTTACTACATTCTCTAGCAATGAATTCCAGAGGTTAATTTCACATTGAGTGAAGAAATATTTTCTCCAATTCGTTTTAAATTTACTACTTTCTAGCTTCATTGCTTGTCCCATAGTCCTAGTATTTTTGGAAAGATTAAACAATCCCAACTTCAATACTTCTCTTTAGCCTTCTGCAAGTCAAATTTATGCGTGGGATAAACACAGAGCATCAAAACAAAACTTAAATGACCTCATGGCTGTTGATGTGTTATGATGGACATGAGTGGTGTTTAGATGGCTACTCCAGTAGCTGAGAAGTAAGTCCATTACCATGCAGATGTCTTTGGTCTGTGTCCAAAACATGGCAAAGACAGATCAGAATGGGCTGAAGTGGGCTTCAATGGCAACATCAGTAATAGGATAGCTAGGAAGTAAGGCCAATGCTGGGCAGACCTCTAGGGTTTGTCCCAAAAATGGCAAAAGACAAGTCAGGATAAAGTATGTATATTTTATATCACATTTATATGATATGCTATATACAGGTGTTATGTTACCTCTATGGGGAAGGGGAAGTCACTTTAAGGTTGAAATTGTTGGGTAAAATGTTAGTTGGCCTTTTACAAAGGCACACTAGTGTTTAGAGTGCGTGGTAAAAATAAGTGTGCGCTAAATGCTAGAGACGCCTATATATTCCTTTAGGCGTCTCTAGCGTTTAGTGCGTGCTAAAAACGCTACTGCACCTTTGTAAAAGACCCCCTGAGCAATATGGTTGGATTGTTGTTTTAATCATGTATTGATAATGAATATACAAGCCAAATACAAAAGAAAAAACAATCTGAGAATATGTTGGTACCCTTACTTGCCTGATATAGCCCCAGCTGCTTTTCAACATACCAGGCATGACTCTTGAGATTCATGCTCTGTATGTAGACATTCACTTTGTCTTTCCACATTCACCCATCATTCAACTGGTAAGACTTACGAGCTCAATTTGTCAAGTACTTGCAATACTCACAATGTGATATACAGCATCCTCTGTCCCAGCAATTTCATTTATATTGGGAAGACCAAGCCCATGGTGTACACAAGAAGAGTGGAACACAGAAGCTGCATCAGCAGACATGTTAGCACAGCACCCTTAGTGGCACTGGGACCATGCTCAGCACACGGTTGATGACCTCTACTTTCTTGTCTTGAGAACTCTAAAAGGCAGCTGGAGTGGAAGTGATGCAGACACCTCTCTTTTTTAGGTTGGAACAGAGACTTATTTTTGAACTAAATACTGTGCACCCCCTTGGTCTAAAGTGTGAGATAGAAATGATACATTTTTTTGTTATATCAATTTGATTTCATTTCTCTGCCTCATTTTGAGGGATCTATGCTTTTTTGCTCTTTGATATTGTTAATTATTAGTTTACATTATATTATGTTCCTTCTTTTTATTATATTGATATTTATGGGCTTGTTTTTACAATTTTTAAACAGTTTTTACATGTTTACTGTATTAGATCATATTATATTATATATTTTCACTATGGTATCTATGCATTTTTATATATTGTATATGACTAATAGATGGCGTTTTTTATTTGTATTTCTTTTATTATTTCTTAATATTTTTTATTATTTATTTACAGTGCTTGCCTTGATATACCACTATATACCAAAAATATGGTTTCAAAGCAGTTCACAATAAAGACAATGATAAGTTGCTAGGGAAGGCAGAATGAAATTTAGGGGCGAGCAGGATAGGCTAGAGAAAAGAGGTGAGTTTTCAGAGAGGACTTGAATGTAGTGTAGGAGGATTCTGAGCGAAGGTGGGAGGGCAGGGCGTTCCAAAGTCTGGGACCAACATAACTGATAGCTGATAGACGTGTAGATTCATGTCGGATGACAGAGGGAGAGGGAAGTTGAAGCAGACCGGCATTTGCAGAGTGGAGTGAACGAGAAGGTGTGCAGGGTATGAGGAGGCGGGAAACGTACTTCGGGGCAGTTGGGAGGTGGGATTTGAACATCAAGATTAGAAGTTTAGGGGCCCTTTTACTAAGGCGTGCAGAAAAATGGCCTGCGGTACTGTAGACGCATGTTTTGGGTTTGCGCAGAATCATTTTTCAGCGCACCTGTAAAAAATGCCTTTTTAAAATTTTTTGCCGAAAATGGACGTGTGGCAAAATGAAAATTTTCCGTGCGTCCATTTTGGGTCTGGGACCTTACCGCCAGCCATTGACCTAGTGGTAACCAGGCAGTAATGATCTACACACGTAAAACGATGATTACCGCCCGATTACCACCTGTGCGCCAGAAAATAAAAATATTTTCCAGTGGACACACGTCGAAAATGTAATTATCGCAAGGGCCATGCAGTAACCGGGTGGTAACTCAAAATTGAAACGTGTTGGGCACGTGTAGGCACCCACGCAGCTTAGTAAAAGAGCCCCTTAAATTGAATTTGTGCTGAAAGAAGTAGCCAATGTTTTTGATAGTGCAGAAGAGTGATATGGTCAAAAGTCTTTGCATGATGAAGAAGGCAGACTGCTGTTGATTGAACTAATTGAAGTCTTAAACCTGTATACAGTGAATTACAGTAGTCCAGATGAATAACTACGAGTGACAGGAGAAAGGCATGGATGGATGAGAATGAAAAGAGGGAGCAAACAGCACATATATGATATTAATATAAATATTTCATTGTATTTATTCATTGTTTATATTGAATTCACATAGCAGCATTTCTAATTTTACATTCAGGTCATTTTGACATATGCATGGTTTCCACAAGGTTCAAGTCATTAGATTGATTTTGCATATTATTTATTTTTTAAGCCTCATTCTTTAATTTTATTGCCTCCAGTCTTTTGTAATATTTTTATTTATTCATTTATTCATTCATTTCTGATTCATTCTTCCATTTTGTCTAACAGGCAATTAATTGTCATTAGTTTCTGGCCTCCATCTGTGAGCACATTATTGTTGTTCCTCCTGAAGATGCTCTATGCATTTTTTAATACACGTTTTCTACAACCCTATCCACATTCCGTTTATTTTTGACTTTTTGCTTCAGTTGACATTTTGCTTCAGTTCACACCTTGGGTTTATACAGTAATGATATCATTTTAGCACTTCATGCAGTGGTGTGCTGGAGCGGGCTCTCACGGGCTTGCAAGAGCCGTTTGTTACGTTTTTAAGAATTTTGGGAGCCGGTTGTTAAAGTAGACCCCCTCATGGCTACTTTAACAACTGGCTCCCAAAAGATGGGCTTGGGCCCCTCCTGAATTCTCTTTTACTTTGCTGGTGGGGATGCTGAGTCCTGCCAGTCAAGTAAATAGACTACTGCTGCTTCCTGCTTCTTGTTTCCAGCTCTGAGCAGCAAGCTGGGGCTTCTAGTGCATGTGAGAGAAGTCACAGCATGCTGCTCAGAGCCAGAAACAAGCAGTGGGGTGTGATGGCAGTCCATTTATTGGCTGGTGGGGTTCAGCATCCCTTCCAGCAAAGGTATGCCTATTGTGCCTGCATGAGTTGGGGGGAGAGAGGAATACATTGCCCCTCTAGTCTGCTCCTGCCCCCCCCCCCCCAAATTGCAGGGCTTGCTACACCTGGCGAGAGAGCCCATTGTTACAAATTTACCAGCACACACCCCTGACTTCATGTCTTTATCATTTGGTATCAACCCTCATAGATATTGTTCCCATTTTTTGCACTTTTGCTCCTAGATTTTCATTACCACCTTCTTTGCACTATTTGCTGTCTTTTTTATTCTTTCACTTATATTTACACATATGCACATGTGCCTTCCTCACAATTTTTGCACTATTGCTCTGACATGCTTGTTTAATATATGTGTAGCATTGGTACACACTCTCTGTCATGCCTATGCATTCGTTTTTCATCCAAATTGGTATTTTCAATACCAATTTTCAGATGTTTTTCTATGAAGTTCATCAGAAGTGCATTCAAATCACAAAGGGCAGAGGTGTAGCCATACCTCGAGGTGGGAGGGGGCCAGAGTCCAAAGGGAGGGGGCAACCCCACACCTCCACCCACCACCGCTGCTGGTTCACATACCTTGGCTGGTGGGGGTCCCCAACCCCAGCCAGCTGAAGCTCCGCTGCTACTGTTGCACATGCCTTGGCTGGTGGAGGTTCCCAACCCCAGCCAGCAGAAGCATGTTTTCCAGCGCTGGTCTCCGGTGCCGCCGCATTTCATGCCCTGCTCTCTCTTCCCCTCATGTCATGTCCGGCATGCTCATTTTAATGAAATTGGCTAGCTAGACCAGGAGCTAACCTGATTAACTGGTCCAGGAACTTCAGAGCATGTCCACTTCCACATGCTGGAGATAGCAAAATACTGAATTGTTGGAGCTGCACACAGGTTATATAGAGCACAGCACAATTCTGTATTCTCTGTTTCCATCTACTTGACGATGGACATAACACCCACAAGTTCTGGACTAGTCTGGAGGATGCTAAGGAAAGAGGGAATTAAAACCAAACATGTCTGTGCCTTGGCTTCTGCCTCCATCAGAGGTAAGTATACACCTCACACAAAAACACAATTCATCTAAAAAGAGAAAACATAACCTAGCAACCAAATAAAAGCAAACCACTTCATATACAGGATATAACTTTATGATAAAAACTAACAAACAGGTTTGTTTCAAAGAATAAAATTCATACCGTTTTCATCAAGGTCAATATGTTTTGGAATAACCCAAGAAAAAGAAATAAATATATCTCTAATATAATGTGCAAGAAAATTGTCCATATAAATATGAACAGTCAGGAAAATGTAATGAGCAGCATTAGATTAAGGTGCTTAGTTGTATATAACCCAGTATTTGCATACTACTACTTATCATTTCTAAAGTGCTACTAGACGTACGCAGCGCTGTACACTTGAACATGAAGAGACAGCCCCTGCTCAACAGAGCTTACAATCTTACATATCTAAATCTCAATTTTGCAATGGCATAGCTACTTCTCAAAAATGTGCATTTTGCAGGTGTGTATGATTGGACATGTTTGGAGAAGGACTAGGGTGGGACCAAAAAATAAACATGCATTCCCCATTTCAGAAGGGGAATACATGTGTATGTCCATAAAGATGGGCATTACTACATCTGCTCCCCAGGATGTCTAGGTTTCAGAGAAGTGCTTGTTTCACATAGCACTCCACTAGAGGGATTAGGGAAGATCACCCCCTTAATCATCCACAGTTTCTTGCCCCTCCCCCTAATGCAATACTGTCCCAAAATAGTTGCCTCTGTAACAGTGTCAGAAAACAGAGATGTGTATGTTTCTTAAAATGGCTAACTACACGTGTATGTGCCAGTACATAAACATGTATGTCCTGAAATACCTCATGAAAACCACAGAGGCTTAGTAATACGAAAATCCAGAAGACAAAGAACAGTATTACTTCAAATAACATTTCCTTGGAAGATGTGATACTAGCAGGCTCATTTTCGAAAGAGAAGGACGCCCATCTTTTGACACAAATCGGAAGATGGGCGTCCTTCTCACAGGGTCGTCCAAATTGGTATAATCAAAAGTTGATTTTGGACATCCCCAACTGCTTTCCGTTGCAGGGACAGCCAATTTCAAGGGGGCGTATCGGAGGCATAGCGAAGGCGGGATTTTGGCATGCCTAACACATGGACGTCCTCAACCCATAATGGAAAATAAAGGGTGTCCCTGACGAGCACTTGGAGGACAGTACCTGGTCCTGTTTTTCTTACGACCAAGCCACAAAAAGGTGCCCGAACTGACCAGATCACCACCAGAGAGAATCGGGGATCACCTCCACTTACTCCCCCAGTGGTCACTAACCCCCTCCCACCCTCAAAAATATCTTTCAAAATATTTTTTGCCGGGCTCAGATGTCATACTTAGGTCTGTGACAGCAGTATGCAGGTCCCTGGAGCAGTTTTAGTGGGTACTGCAGTGCACTTCAGGCAGGCGGACCCAGGCCCATCCCCCCCTACCTGTTACATTTGTGGAGGAAATAGCGAGCCTCCAAAACCCACCACAAACCCACTGTACCCATATCTAGGTGTCCTCCTTCACCCGTAAGGGCTATGGTAGTGGTGTACAGTTGTGGGTAGTGGGTTTTGGGGGGCTTAGCACACAAGGTAAGGGAGCTATGTTCCTGGGAGCAATTTATGAATTCCACTGTAGTGCCCCCTAGGGTGCCCGCTTGGTGTCCTGGCATGTCAGGGAGACCAGTACACTAGAAATGGGCGTCCTTTGTTTCCATTTTCGCCGAAAATCAGAAATGACCAAGTCTAGGGACGACCATCTCTAAGGACGACAAAATGTCAAGACTTGGGCGTCCCCGACCGTATTATCGAAACAAAAGATGGACGTCCATGTTGTATTATTGAAACAAAAGATGAACGTCCATGTTTCCCCGACCTTCCATCGGGACGTTTTGAGAGGACATCCTCAACAAAACTTGGGCGTCCCTTTCGATTACATAGTAACATAGTAGATGACAGCAGAAAAAGACCTGCATGGTCCATCCAGTCTGCCCATGACAAACTCATATGTGTATACCTTACCTTGAATTTGTACCTGTCCTTTTCAGGGCACAGACCATATAAGTCTGCCCAGCAGTATTTCCCGCCTCCCAACCACCAGTCCCGCCTCCCATCACCGGCTCTGTTACAGACCGTATAAGTCTGCCCTCCCCTATCCTCGCCTCCCAACCTCCACCCCCTCTTCCCCCCAACTGCTCCGCCACCCAATTTCAGCTAAGCTTCTGAGGATCCATTCCTTCTGCACAGGATTCCTCTATGCATATCCCACGCATGTTTGAACTCCGTTACCGTTTTCATCTCCACCACCTCCCGCGGGAGGGCATTCCAAGCGTCCACCACCCTCTCAGTAAAGAAATACTTCCTGACATCTTTCCTGAGTCTGCCCCCCTTCAATCTCATTTCATGTCCTCTCGTTCTACCGCCTTCCCATCTCCGGAAAAGATTCGTTTGCGGATTAATACCTTTCAAATATTTGAACGTCTGTATCATATCACCCCTGTTCCTCCTTTCCTCCAGGGTGTACATGTTCAGGTCAGCAAGCCTCTCTTCATACGTCTTGGAACGTAAATCCCATACCATCCTCGTAGCTTTTCTTTGCACCACTTCCATTTTTTTAACATCCTTCGCAAGATACGGCCTCCAAAACTGAACACAATACTCCAGGTGGGGCCTCACCAACGTCTTATACAGGGGCATTAAAACCTCCTTTCTTCTGCTGGTCACTCCTCTCTCTATACAGCCTAGCAATCTTCTAGCTACTGCCACCGCCTTGTCGCACTGTTTCGTCGCCTTCAGGTCCTCAGATACTATCACCCCAAGATCCCTCTCCCCATCCGTGCCTATCAGACTCTCCCCGCCTAACACATACGTCTCCCTTGGATTTCTACTCCCTAAGTACATCACTTTGCATTTCTTCGCATTGAATTTTAATTGCCAAACGTTAGACCATTCTTCTAGCTTCTTCAGATCTTTTTTCATGTTTTCCACACCCTCCGGGGTGTCCACTCTGTTGGAAATCTTGGTGTCATCCGCAAAAAGGCAAACTTTACCTTGTAACCCTTCGGCAATGTCACTCACAAATATATTGAACAGAATCGGCCCCAGCACCGATCCCTGAGGCACTCCACTACTCACCTTTCCTTCCTCCGAGTGAACTCCATTCACCACCACCCTCTGGCGTCTGTCCGTCAACCAGTTCCTAATCCAGTTCACCACTTTGGGTCCTATCTTCAGCCCTTCTAGTTTATTCAAGAGCCTCCTGTGGGGAACCGTGTCGAAAGCCTTGCTGAAATCTAAGTAGATGACGTCCATAGCACGTCCTTGATTTAATTCTCCTGTCACTCAGTCAAAGAATTCAATGAGATTCATTTGGCACGATTTCCCTTTGGTGAAACCATGTTGTCTCGGATCTTGCAACTTATTGGCTTCCAGGAAATCCACTATCCTTTCCTTCAGCATGGCTTCCATTACTTTTCCAATAACCGAAGTGAGGCTTACCGGCCTGTAGTTTCCAGCTTCTTCCCTATTCCCACTTTTGTGAAGAGGGACCACCTCCGCCGTTCTCCAATCCCTCGGAACCTCTCCCGTCTCCAAGGATTTATTAAACAAGTCTTTAAGAGGACCCGCCAGAACCTCTCTGAGCTCCCTCAGTATTCTGGGGTGGATCCTGTCCGGCCCCATGGCTTTGTCCACCTTTAGCTTTCCAAGTTGTTGATACACACTCTCTTCCATGAACGGCGCTCTATCCACCTCATTTTCAGGTGTACTTTTGCCAGTCTCTCTCGGTCCTTCCCCAGGGTTTTCTTCAGTGAAAACAGAACAAAAGTATCTATTTAGCAAATTGGCTTTTTCTTCATCATTTTCTACATAGCGTTTCGTTGTATCTTTTAGTCTCACAATTCCCTTTATAGTCTTTCTCCTTTCACTAATATACCTGAAGAAGTTTTTGTCTCCCCTCCTTACATTTCGAGCCATTTGTTCTTCCGCTTGCGCCTTCGCCAGACGTACCTCTCTCTTAGCTTCTTTCAGTTTCATCCGGTATTCCTCCCTGTGTTCCTCCTCTTGAGATTTTCTATATTTCTGGAACGCTAACTCTTTAATCTTTATTTTCTCAGCCACTTGCTTTGAGAACCATATTGGTTTCCTTTTTCTCCTGCTTTTATTTACTCTCCTTACACAAAGGTCTGTGGCCCTGTTTATTACTTCTTTTAGCCTGGACCACTGTCCTTCCACATTAAAAACCTGACATGGCCATGTTTTGCCCTCAGGCTGCGTCAGGGGTACAATGATACAGCAAATCCCAGAGTCAAACACAAGGTTATGTGAGCTATAGAATACAACAGCGATATAGAATTGCTCTTATGATATTCCTTGCACAGCACTACAGCATAAGTCTAACTATCAATAAAGGATCATGTCTTCCAAAGAAATGTTATTTGTGGTAATACTGTTCATTTGTTCTGAAATACCAGTACAAACACATTTTTGGTGCTCTGTTGCGCTCATTGATATTTAAGACATTTATGTTTCTGAAATAGATGGACCTGCTGCATGTAACCAGCACATAAATGGTGACTCAATGAAACAACAAAGCTGTATGTGGTCTTGAAAGTTTATTGAGCAACAATAGCAACTCTATGGTCAACACAACGACTTGCCACGGTTTGAATTCAGAAGCAGTGATTAAGGTTGAAATATATACAGCAAGTGACATGTACCATCACAGGAAAACTCCAGAAACATGTTGATGGGCCGAAACATGGCAGTGTTGAGTCGTTGTGTTGCCCATAGAGTTGCTATTGTTTCAATAAACCTTTTGGATCACATACAGCATCATTGTTTCATTGAGTTACCTTTGCTGTTTCCTTTGTGGTACCGTTTCTGCGAGGGTTCTTGTTCTTCTGTACCCTTACCAGCACATAAACATCCATTTCACCATGTATCGTAGAACAGACTCTACATCAGCAGATCCTGTCCTAAAATACTAGCAGAACTTGAGATGTCCTGGACGTCTCAATTTAGATTTACACGTAAGTTTCTATAATGCTGCTCTAACTCCTCAAATGAAGAAATGGTGTTCAAAAGATCTAAAAAAAAATAAAAGTAAATTATCTTATTATAATACAAATTTTTTTCAAGGACTGCCAAAAGAATGTGGGAGAGCTCTAACTTTAGAAACACAAAGCCTGCCATTATTTAATACCATGAAATGTTTTATTAGTCCCCACCACTGTTCATTTAGAAATCTTAAACAAGTGCAATGATTTTAATAAAAATGGAAACACGTCTGCTTGATATTAAATGAAAACAGCTTTTCTGTTTTTTTTTTAATCTTAGAACTCCTCCACATGTTTCTGGCAGTCTTGCTGATTTTATAAGCATCCCATGTTGTTGGCTGTCCAAAAACATATAAGATTTGTTCCAACGACACTGCGTCCCGTGAGGAAGCAAACAATTACATCTTAATTAAAATGGCTCATTCTGAGTAATTCTTTTATGTTTTTTTTTTTGTTTTTACCCCAAACAGCTCAGTGACTTTCTAAGGACTAGAGAAAGCATTCCCCCTGTTAACACTTCCTGTCATATTTAGGGCACACTGTATAACTGGCTGCATTTTCTCTACTTTGGTATTGGGTATTACCTTTAATTATATGTGATTGGTTCTCCTGAATTTTTAGTGGACAAATTGTCTTAAATTGATTTCCTGGATTAACTTCCTTTTTCTTTTTTTTTTTTTGTATTTTCTCTGTTTGTTCTTAATCACTGTTTTTATGTGATTAATTATTGAAATTTTAAATAAAAATGAAAGAATAAAAAGAGAAAATAATTGCTCATTCTGGCTAGCCCAAATCATGCATTTGGACAAAGGAGCCTTCTTTCCTTTCTAGAATACTAGCATAATCAGTTACATATGTGAATGTGCACTTACATGCAAGCATTTACACCAGTCATAGAGCTGGAGTAAGTGTGTGCACCTCAGTGCCAGTGATACACACATGGGGGGGGGGGGGGGGGGGATTCTTTATGCGGCACCTAAAATATCAGCATGGAAATCAGTGCCAATGAAGCATATCCTATAAGTGGCGCCTAGATTTAAATGCAGTATATAAAATATGCTTAGTTGATATCTCAGTGCCTAAAACTACATGCCTCCATTTACACAAATGAAAATGTGGTATAAATCCCAGCACATAGATTTAGGCGCACTGGGCCATATTCTATACCTATGCGTGTAAATTTCAGAACGCCCACGAAACGCCCATTTTTCTGCTCATAGCCATGCCCTTTTTTTGCCTGCGTATGTTAGAAGTTAGGCACACTGCATTACAGAATGGACTTATTATTACCAATTAGTGTTCATTATTGCTTGTTAAGTGCTGTTATCAATGTTAATTAGCTTGTTAATCTACATGCATTGTTATAGAGTCTGCTTGAATTTCGGCACAGATCTTTAGGTGCACTATTTAGAATCCAGGGGATAAGGGTCAATATTCAAAGTGATTTCACCGGCTAGAAAGAGCTCCTGGCTGGTTAAATCTCCTGGTCAGAGCTAACCATTATTTTTCAGTGACACTTAACTGATTAGTGCCACTGAAAATAACTGGTTAGCACTGAACTGAAAATCAGCTATTTGGGTGTTGTTACAGGGGAGCACAAGCACTACGTAAGTATTGTGAGCTGCCACGAGAGGTCATAGTAGCCATTTTCTACTAGCAGCCTCAAGGGGCAGGAGTGAGTAGGCTTTGCTCCTGCTCCCATCACCCCCACTGGACCACCAAGGTGCAAAGTAGGCCTTAGAGGGCCTATCTATATATATGTGTGTGTGTGTGTGGGGGGGGGGGGGGGGGGGGTTGGTTGGCCATCCCAGGGAGAAGGAGATTGTACTATTGTTAGCTGAGGTGCAAGGGAAGGAGGGGCTGCTTCAATGGGAGAGAGGAGGAATTCAGGAGTGAAAAAAAAGTTATGCGGGTCCTGGCCAATATTCAGCTGGGGCCCACATAACTGCCTTATGCAGGCCCCGGCTGAATATCAGTCAGGACCCATATAAACTCCGGTAGTCTTCCCCATTTAAATTAGCACCAGATTTCCATTGCCAGTACCCAGACATGGCCCGACACTATATGTAAAAAAAAACGCTGACTGCTGCAGGCTGAATATTTCCCCCTATATTTTTCTATGCAGCACATAATTCATCTTTTGAAACTATTGCCAGATGAAGGGCTCATTTTCAAACAAAAAAAACATTCAAAAAGTGGCACAAAGTGGCAGATGGACCTTTTTCTTGCCAAAATGTCCAAATTGCTATTTTCAAAACCCTTTTTAAAGACATTTTTCTATGCAGTTCGTATGCAGTGCATTCAAATCAAAAAGAGGGTGTGTCAGGAGTGGGATTTGGGCATTCCCAAAACATAGACATTTTTCTGCCATAATGAAACATAGCAAAAATGTCCAGGGCTAAAAGTTAGATGTTTTAGTCTAGATCTGTTTCAATCACAAGTCACAAAAAGGTCCCTAATTGACCAAGTAACCACTGGATGGATTAAGGCATGATCCCCCTTACTTCCCCAATGGTCATTGATCCCCTCCCATCCCCCCACCCCCTAGATATAAAAGAAACAGTACATACCAGCCTCTGTGACATCTTCAGATGTTATAGTCAGGCCTATTTGAGCAGCAAGTAGGTTCCTGGAGTAGCCTAGTGGTTGGTGCAGTGCACAGTAGAGAAAGAGACCCAGGCCCATATCTCACTCTAACTGTTACACTTCTGGTGGAAAGTGTGAGCCCTCTCAAACCCACCAATAACCTAATGTACCCACATATAGGTGATCCCTGCAGGCATAAGGGTAGTGGTGTGTAGTTGGGTACAGTAGGTTTTTGGTGAGTTGGGTACTTGTGAGCTAGGCAGGCCACTGAAAGAGAGATAATGCTGGGCTTGATGGACCTTGGTCAGCATGGTTTTTCTTATATTTTTATATTCTGTCTTATCTAGGATGCTGGAAATCCCTCATAGGATGATTCTTCAGATTCTGTATTTGCCAAAACCTACTGAATATAGTCATCAACAGAGAACACAGTATGTCTCTTTCTGTGCTCTGTTGGCAATGGCTTTATCTTCTTCTGGTCTTTCATTGCTCTGCCCTGTACTGCCTCTGCATTCTTTTCCCTCACTGAGGAGATGGAAACAGATAATTGCTATTTCACATTTATCTCTGGGTACCTTAGCTATTGGCATTTCCTCATAAAGAAATTTCTGTTGGCTTGTCTGGTGTACTACAGAAAATCTGAAATTACCTTTGCTGTTCCTGCCCACTCCTGTACATCTCTTGGGATCTTGATCCTTTTCTCTTCTGCTGTACCACCATTTCCATGCTTACCCTTTCAAGCATTGTGATTTGATCAGACTATATTTTGAGCTTTATGGGGCGAGAAATAGCTCTCTTAATATATATCTGAACAGTTCACCTGGTAGTAGTAGTAAAAATGTTAATTAGTACTAGATGACTCTTTGCCTGCCTATGCACAGACAGGAATCCTTTTCTCTGTGGCTTCAATATGCAAGTTTTCTAGACAAAGAAAGCCTAAGAGAGTTTTAAAATCACTTTTCTCTAAAACTGAGAAACAGTAACTGCTTGGATGTGCTTCTTTATCATATCTTGTTTGAATTTTCCTTCTTACTATGATCTGTGCATCTCTAGTCCAGGGGTTCTCTACACACCTAAGCCAATCAGGTTTTTAGTATACCCACAATGAATATGCATGAGATAGATTTAAACAGAATGAAGGTACAAATTTATCTCATGCATATTCATTGAGTATATCTTGAAAACCTGATTAGATAAGTGTGTCCCAAGGTCTGGGTTGAGAATCTATGCGCTAAAACAACACCCAGCAACCCTGAGAGATTTGCTTTTTTAACAACTCAGTTATCTCTGACACTGAGAAATAGTGCAATTACAGCTTATTTCTCTGAGAGATTCTCTCCCTCTCTCTCTCTCTCTCTCTCTCTCTGTCCAAGTTTTTGATATAAGAATAGTAAATCTGAAACTGAAAGCTTTCTCTCTGGCCTTTTCTTCTCAGTGCAGGAGAAAAAATGGTTCTCTGCTCTTGTCATGCTTTATTTTAATTTCCAGCTGAGCTGCTGGCCATCAGCCATAGGATTTTAGCAAAGCGAGGCAGGAGTAGGCTTTCTAGCTGCTTGTCAAGAAGTTTCAATATGATTGGTAAAATAACTCATGCTTCTCTCACTCTCACTTAAAAACAGTTCCACTGTCTTTGGCGTAAAGAGGCTGTGTCCCAATGGTGCTTAACATGAATAAGCACAAATAAAGATTTCAGAGCATCAGAACACCAAGCCACAGCCCAATGCTCCCAGTTGTGACTTTCAGTCTAGTCCCCCCTGAACCTATACCCACAAATCCAGCCCTTGATCAAGAGCCCCACCCAATTAATAGCCCCCGATCAGGCCCTCTGATGTGGCCCCCTCAGTCAAGATCCCCCCCAAAGTAGCCCCCCAGATCAAGTTTCCCACCCCAATAGAATCCCCTTACCCCCATCTCAGTACCTTAGCTCCCTGGAGGTCTAAGGGGTCCCTGGGAAGGAGTAGCCTTCCAGTCACTCCTGCCACTCGGCACTGTCCATCAAAATGGCACCCCTAGCAGTAGTCTCATATAATTACAACTATGGGTCATTGTGTAAGGAAACATAACCCCTAGTGGTAATCATGTGACACTACTGCTGGGGGAGTCATTTTGATGGATGAGGTTGGAAGGGCAGGAGTGATTGGGGGTTGCTCCAGCCCAGGGAACCCATAGACCATCAGGAGAATATGGTGCTGGAATGGGGGGGGACTTGATTGGGGGGTCTTGATTGGGAGGCCCACATTTGGGGGGATTCTGATAAGAGAGAGATTGATGAGGATGGCTTAATCGGGGGAGCCTGTACTAGAAGTCAAGGCCAGGAGGATTGGCCCATAGCTTGGCAGCCTAATGCTCCAAGGCGGTAAAATAGCTCCAACTAAGGCACAGTAATTTTAGGGCCATAATGTGACTGGTGATGTGCACCTGGTGTCAACCACCAGTTGCATTATGAAGTTTACATAGTAAAGAGCTGCTTTACCTGCAATTGGATGGGTTGGATCTCATTACTATGTAACTCGGAGTGACTTAAATATAGCTGTTTTAGTGCAAGTCAAGCTGAATTTGTGCCCTTTAAATCATGTTAAGGGACAAATAATGCAACTTTAAAGCCCTAATGCAGCTTGATAACTTCTCTCCTTGGTTCATTTAAACAAGGGGTTCTCAATTTAGTCCTCAGAACACACCATCCGGTCAGGTTTTTATGATAGCCACAATGAATACACGAGATGGATTTGCAAATGCTGTTAATCTGGGACCTGCTGGATTTCTTGTGAGAGGCTGCCACCTCCTGGATCGAGCTGTTTTACCAAAGTGGTGAAGTGTTACTTGAACACCACCTAGCCCCTGACACAGCCCTTGCGTGGGCGAAACGCGGCCAGTGTCGAGCTCACTTGGTTTTATTTCTGTAATAAAAGTTTTGTAGTCCACATTCTGTATTCGATCTGCTTTTGTTCACTGCCATCTTGGGGTTTGCAGGTTGCTTGACCTGTTGCTTTGTTGGACCTATAATGGAGGTAATATATGCAAATATATCTCTTCCATATTCATTGTGGGTATCCTGAAAATCTGCTCAGCTAGGTATACCCCAAGGACTGGGTTTAGAATAACTGGTTTAAAGGTATGCAAGCAGAAAAAAAATCTTTATTTGTCACAGTTTACCATTTTTCTGAAAATAAACACACATCTCTAACTGCCACAAATAATTTTTGTGAGCATCTTAGTAGCTCAACTCTACTATACTTTACCTGCCCCTTAGTGACAAGTTTTGAAATTATTAAAGAGAAAGTGACATTTAAGGGTGCAAAGTGATACGCGTGGGAAAGAGGAACCCAAACTATAGCTACATGATACAAGGCTCCAAATTAGGAGTCACCGACCAGGGAAAGGATCTAGGTGTCATTGTTGATGATACTTTGAAACCCTCTGCTCAGTGTTTAGCGGCAGCTAAGAAAACATATAAAATGTTAGATATTATTATTCGGAAAGGAATGGAAAGCAAAAATGAGAATGTTATAATGCCTTTGTATTGCTTCATGGTAGGACTGCACCTCAAATATTGTGTGCAATTCTGATCACCACATCTCAAAGAAGATATAGTGGAACTAGAAAAGGTTCAGAGAAGGGTGACAAAAATGATAAAGGGGTTGGGACGACTTCCCTATGAGGAAAGGCTAAAGCGGCTAGGGCTCTTCAGCTTGGAGAAAAGATGGTTGAGGGGAGATATAATAGAAGTCTATAAAATAATGAGTGGAGTGGAACAGGTAGACATGAATTGCTTATTTACTCTTTCCAAAAATATTAGGACTAGGGGGCATGCAATGAAGCTGCAAAGTAGTAAATTTAAAACAAATCTGAGAAAATATTTCTTCACTGAACGTGTAATTAAACTCTGGAATTAATTGCTAGAGAATGTAGTAAAAGTAGTTAGCTTAGCAGGATATAAAAAAGGTTTGGATAACTTCCTGAAAGTCCATAAGCCATTATTAAGATGGACTTGGGAAAAATCCACTGCTTATTTCTAGGCTAAGCAACATAAAACCTGTTTTACTGTTTTGGGATCTTGCCTTGTACTTGCCAGGTACTTAGCCACTGTTTGGAAACAGAATACTGGGCTTGATGGATTTTTGCTCTGTCCCATTATGGCAACACTTATATTCTTATGGCTGTTAACTTTTGTTTCAACATTGTATTTGTCTGCTGGAAATGAAAAAGAGTGAATAAACTGGGTAAGAAAGGTGATTTAGCTGTGCTATACACATACCTGTATAGGAAAGGAATTTATGAAAAACAGACTGGGCAAGGGGCCGGTGGGCAGTCTTTTCACACCCAGCACTACAGAAAGATACCTATTACATTAACAGTACAGGAAGTTCATCGTATTGTTAAGAAAGGGCCCTTTACCTTGAAAGCAGTTAAGTTATAGGATATGCTGCCAGTCACTTTAGTAAAAATTCAATTACAGGGAAAGAACAGTTGGTTGTACACCTGTAGTATTTCCCTTCTGTGTTAGAGATAAGTAATTTGAAGGGGGTAGACCTGGATATGCAGATGTTGTTTTTCCTTGAAAGCAGTTATGTATCTATACAGCAGCAGGATTAAAATGGTTTCTGAAAGTTGTGAGAGCACCAGTACCCTTTGACCAAACTGCATATCCTTATGTGGCTCATTCCCATGTGCTGAGGCCATATTGTTGCAGGGGTAAAATGGCTGATTTTTCTATTTTCTTTATTAATGGCAATGTGCTAATTTTCCCATTACCACACAAGCACTTATTTATTTAGATTTTGCTCACACCTTTTTCAGTAGTAGCTCAAGGTGAGTTACATTCAGGTACACTGAATATTTCTCTGTCCTAGGAGAGTTTGTACCTGAGGCAATGGAGAGTTAGGTGACTTGCCCAAGATCATAAGGAGCAGTAGTGAGATTTGACCTGGCCACCTCTGGATTGCAAGATCAGTGCTCTAACCACTAGGCCACTCCTCCAATCCACTTACCACTGCTTATTTTGTAGTTGGTAAGGGCTCATGTGCTAACCACACGCTAAACTAGTTAGTGTGTGACAATGTAGCTGCACTAACCAATTAGCACAGAACACACCGACTCTACGCCCCCAGAGCTAAAATCCCCAAATTACTGTGAGACTCCGGAGCATTCCCCTGTGGTAAGGCGTTTTTAGTTACTGCAAGCACATGTTAGTGCTTACCGCAGCTTAGTAAAAGGACTCTTAGGACTAGGAAAGTACCCACCAGGTCTAGGAAATATTTTTACTTCCATTTGTGGCCTTGTCACTGTGTACAGTGTGTGTAGTGTAACAAGTGAATCTAAATGGAGATCTGTCCTGTAGGAGCTAAAGCCTGCAGCTTGTACATTTTCAACATGCTTGGGCAGAGGGGGAGAGTTCTTTTTCAAGGCTCTGTTTTATTTGGCCCCACCTAGCTATGCCCCTGCTTAGAAATTTCAAAGAGTCTGTGATGCTGCTTGGAAGAAATGAGTGAATGTGCTCTATCCAAAATGCTATGGAGACAGCAGATTTCACTCATCTTATATTTTACATATGTTCAATGCATTCCAGCATGCATTTAACATGCTATTCCATAGCAGGGGATGCCAGAATTCCCCTCATCTGATAGCACTAGTGTTGCTGTCTCATTTGTCCTGATGCTGCTGGACTCCTACTGCATCAACAGATCCAAAAGACAGCTGGATCTCAACAGTATGAAAAAAGGAACAGAGGTACCAGTGCTGTCACGCAGGGTGTCATTCAAATGCTGGGGATGCTTCAATCATTTTGTGGGTTTCTGCAGGAGTGTCTCAATTTCAGTGCCAGTCAGCAGTCTCATGGCAGGTTGCATGTGTTTCCCACCAAGAATCAGAGACCACGAAAAGCTAAGCTCATTACACGTATATATTGTTCAGCGGATGCAACAGATCAGGTTAATGATAAATAGTCTGGAATACCTGCCATTTGTATTTTAACATACCTAAGGTGTCTATGGATGCTGTTTAATATTAGAAGCTTCTATGCCACCGAGAAATAGCAAAGAAGTCCTAGCAGCTTTCTTTAAACAGAACAACCACACAATTGCCCTGTGGCATGATCCAACTATATTATTTCCAACTTGATACAGAGTAAAAATGAAATTCAAGATTTTTCCAGCATTGAGCTTTAGAGCTTACTTTAGAACAAGAATAAAATCCATTTTGCTTAGTTTCCCATGCTTAGTTAAGGAATTTTTAAAAATTGTATTTAGTTTTTTTTTTTTTAATGTATATATGAGATTCCACTCACTGGACACTGGGGGGCACCCTTACTCCATGTGAAAAGACTGAACATCTATCTTGGTCAGATGCTTCTTTGATGCTTCTTCTGTGGAATATTTAAATAAATTCTCTTTATTCTCTTGCTTCAGACATATCCCCTTCCCTCCCTTCCTCTCCCATTTCCCCTCATCCCCCCCCAACACGCACATATAAACAGATGGTTGGACAGCAAAGATATAGATCAACGTTGAAGTGATGTGGCCTCTGGCCAGGTCTACCAGTCCATTAAACAGAATAAGAGAATATGAAGTCAATCTTTGCAAGGAGAATGGAAGAGATAAAAAGGAGAGGAAGAACAGTTGTGCTATTGCAATGATTAGTAGCAGTAGTACTGGAGAACACCTATGTGCAAATGCTTGTAGCCTATCTGACAAAGTCACTGACATAGAAGTCATCGATGTGACTACAGTGATAATCAGAACCAAAAGGGAATATACACTTAACCCTCCATTGCCTCAGGTACAAACTTAGATTGTGAGCCCTCCTGGGACAGAGAAATATCCAGTGTACCTGAATGTAACTCACCTTGAGCTACTACTGAAAAAGGTGTGAGCAAAATCTAAATAAATAATAATAATACCAGGATGCAATCTTTTTAGAAAGGACTGCATGAGCATGAATAAAAATGGAGAAGAGGATTTTTCTACATTATAGAGAAAATAAAAGGGCATTGAGTTACAAAGGGACCCTTTTACAAGGCTGTGGTAAGCAGTAACGTGTGCTTACCACAGCGAAAAATGATTTATCATGAGGCGTGCTGAGCTGTCCCAGGTAATATGGGAAGTGCACACACTACCCACACACTAAAGAATCACAATTATATTTTAGTGTTGGGGCAGGTCAGAGTCAGTGGCGTAGCCACAGGTGGGCTTGGGTGGGCCAGGCCCACCCATTTATGGCTCAGGCCCATCCAACAGTAGCACATGTTTAGTGGTAACTAGTGGGAATCCCAAGCTCTGCCAGCTGAAGATTTCCCCCTGATGGTAACAAAAATGCTACTCTCCACTACACTGGCGCTTGCTCAGTTTTCAGTGCATTACTGCTGCCAAGGTGGAAAGAAGCGTTTTTCCACCAGCTGAGATTTTTTTTTTGGGGGGGGAGAACACTTGGTGCCCGCCCAATTCTTACCTAGGCCCACCCAAAATCTATTGTCTGGCTACGCCCCTGGGTCAGAGGGCTGAGACTAGGTGTGTTCTGTGCTAATCAGTCACCGTGGGCCCCATATTCAGACCATGGGAGTTAGCCAGGCTAACCTCTGTGGTTGTCACTGAGCCCAGATATTCAATGCCAGGCCATTTCCAGTGACCAGCACTGAATATCTGGGTGTTTTTTGGCTAGTTTAAATTAAACTGGCCAAGCCGATATACAACACTATCCAGTTAAGTTTAAACCGGCCAAAGATATTGCAGGTATTTTGGTGGCCTAATTTGGCTGCCAAACTTAACCCGCAATGTGCTGAATATTGGCAGATAGCCAGTTATATTGTGCAATATAACTGGTTATCTGCTAAGTGCTAACTGGTAATATTCAGTGTGAGATAGCCGACTATCTCCCGCTGAATACTACTGGGTAGCTGGTTAAGGGGCTGATGCCTATGTGCATCCAACATATGTCAATTTGGAACTACCGCCGGACTATCACATGCCCCAGGCGGTTATTCCATTTTTTTACGCGCGTCCGAAAATATTTTTTATTTTCTACAGTGTGGCGCCAACCGGGCAGTAATTAGAAGCATGCACACTGATGATTACCACCCGGTTAACACGTGAGACCTTACCGCTAAGTCAATGGGTGACAGTAAGATCTCGGGCCCAATTTTTATTTTGCCGCATGTCCATTTTTGGTAAAAAAACAAAGGCCTTTTTTTTGCAGGCGCACTGAAAAATGGACCTGTGCGCATTCAATACAAAGGCCTACAACAGTGCAGGCCATTTTTCGGTGCACCTTAGTAAAAGGAACTTTAAGTACCATTTAACTGGCCAGGAGCCATTCCTGGCCAGTTAAATGATTTTAAATATCGGGCAGAATGTTCCTGGTTCCTTTCCTGATAGAGGAAAGACTATCTTTTGACTGAGGTGCTCCAAGAATATACAGTGTACAAATGTATTTGATAAATGGGCATAATAGACGGTACATAATCTTCCAGTTCAATCTATATAGAAAATAAGGGGGACTATTCAGCTTGCAGCTTTTGTTAGAGTAACAAGAATTCATAAGTCATTTCTAATCCCTGCTGAGGTACTTAAAAACTAACAAAAAAAGGTATTATATTAGGATTACAGATACAAGTCCCATTCATTTATTAAGATGATGTAAATTTTTGATATTTGCACCTGCTCCTCTGTTTTTTTTCTCACTGTTCTTCTCATTTTATCATAGTCTCCTTTTAGAAAGTGAAATGCTAATGTATTGGATTTCCTGTGTGTAGTTATTCCAGAGCCAATATCAAATCTGATCATATTATTATTACTGTTATCAACAGCTCCTGCACCAGATCATGTGCTCCACTATGGACTAGGTCTAGAATTTTTCCTCCTCCTGTTGGCTCCTGTACCAGCTGCTCAAAAAAGCAGTCCTTGATTTCGTGCATATATATTTTACCTACCTAGCATGCCCTGATGTTACATTTACACAGTCAATATTGGGGTAGGGGAAAGGGAAATGGGACTTGGTATATCACCGCCTTTATGAGGTTTTTGCAACTACATTGAAATCACCCATTATTATTATTGTGTTCCCCAGTTTGTTATCCTCCCTAAATTCTGATAACATTCCTACATCTCTCTGTTCATCCTGGCCAAGTGGACGGTAGTACACTCCTATCACTATCCTTTTCCCCTTTACACATGGAATTTCAATCCATAGGGATTCCACAATCTGTTTTGTGTCCTGTAGAATTTTCAATCTATTTGAAAATTCCTCCTTAACATACAATGCTACCCCTCCACCAATTTTATCTACCCTATCACTACGATATAATTTGTACCCTGGTATGATGGTGTCCCACTGGTTATCCTCCTTCCACCGGGTCTCAGAGATGCCTATTATATCTAATTTTTCATTTAGTGCAATATATTCTAACTCTCCCATCTTATTTCTTAGGCTTCTGGCATTCGCATATAGACATTTCAATCCATGTATGTTGTTCCTATTTACATCTTGCTCAGCACTTGACAGTGATAATTTGCAATCTTTTGTCTGCTTTTTATTTAAATATTCCTGGTCTGCTATGGTCTCTATTGCAACTTCGCTATTGCGATACTCTATCTTCCCTGTTTTAGTGATATCGTATTCATTAATGATCTGGAAAAGAAAGTGATGAGTGGAATTAATCAAATTTGCATATTGCACTGAAGTTTTCAGAGCAGTTAAAAACACTAGGGGGGAAATTCTATAACTTGGTTCCTTAAGTTAGAAACCTCAGTATCACACACTGAGTGCCAACTCTACATTGTGTTTCAAAAGAAACTATACAAAGCTTACGTTCTGCATAACTCTGTCAAAGCTTGACCAATTTCAATAAAATTTGGGATATGGCATGATGTCTTCTTCATTGCGAACTGATCAAGCCCTGCGGCTTCCTGACTGGTGATCAGTTGAGCCCGTTTCTTGGCAATTTCTTCAAATCATATTCTACGATTACCCTCTTTGACCTCTTTTTTGAAAATCTTTGTACCAGTCTGTGAGAACCATAACCTTTCTCCAGATACAACTTTTTAATAAGGATCAGATCGTCCTGATTGAAAACCATGGTAACTGTTTATCTTTGAAGTAAAATGCTGTCTATTCCTTTCATGGCGATAATTGCTAGGTGGTGGTAATGTTGTTTAAGTGAGGTGGCCGCCATGAGTGTAGTCTTATTGCAAATTTATCAAGAATAATATACCCCAAATTGTTTTGACAAAGTCATGCAGAAAACAAACTTTGTATAGTTTTTCTTTTGTGTGTGAAACATTGTGTATGACAGCATCTTGGTGCCAAGATTCTGGTATAGAATACTAATACAAGTTGGCATTAATGTGCCTACAGATCTATTGCTGGCGTAAGTTGGCACGCCTAAGTACGCCATATAGAATGCATAACTTACAGTATTTTATGGCCCCCATCCTCTTCCCCTCACATTTAAATAGCATAGCACTGACCCACTACTGTATAGAATAGCATGTAGTGTATTTGGGTACTTAAGCTGTGCTAATTGGGGCATGCCCAGTTATAGAACTGCCCTTCACCAGACTGTGAAGAGCTTCAGAAGAACCTCAAAATGGCAGATTAAATTGAATGTAGAAATATGAAAATGATGTAATCTTAACTATAGGTACACAATGTTGGGTTCGGTATTGAGAGTCACCATCCATGGAAAGGATCTTGGAGTCATTGTGGATATGTTGATATCCTCTGCTTGGTGTGTGGTAGTGGCAGTCAAACAAGCAATTCAAATTTTTGAGTTACTATGTACTTTATATTGCCTTTTAGTCTGAAATTGTGTTTTCCTCTTTATTTTTTCTCTCTCTCTCTCTCTCTTTGTTTTCTCATTCTGAAATTCCTATTTAAGGGCTCCTTTTACAAAGCCACGCTAGTGATTCTGGTGCGTAAATGCGATGAAGCCCATAGGAATTTAATGGGCATTGTCGTATTTGCCAAACTGGAATCCCTAGCACAGCTTTGTAAAAGGAGCCCTAAGTGTTTAATGCTTGACCTGTATTTTTTAACGTGCATAAATAAAAAAGTTAATATTTTTTTAAAAAGCAACTGGAATGTTAGGAATAAGTTGAAAACTGTATACCGACAGTGTGACACAACGGCGTGTTTTTCCCTTTCTCACTTTGCAGACTCAAGCATATCTGTGTAGGGACTCAGAGAGAAGATCCATGGTGAAGTGTCTTGCTAAAGGGGCAGGGGAGGTGTGTGTGGGGGGGATAGGGGTGTCGTATGGGGTGTATGTGGTAACTAGTGTTTATGAGGTATGTGCTCAGGGTCTATTAAGATCATTTGACCCAGGCCTCACACAGAAAAGGGGCCTCCATTCAGAAGAAAATGTTTATCTGTTTAATATTGTTTTAACTAACAAGAAATTAATGTGGCTATTGGATTGTTCCTTAATTATAAACAAGTTTGCACATTTCAACAGCTAAAAATCTGGCTCAGCTGCTCCTATCTGTTTATTTGTTTGTTTTTATGTTTTTAATTATGAGTTCCAGGACTTTGGGACCTCCTAATCTGCACTGGCCGGTATGGAGTATATACTTACTTTTTCAGGTTGGTGTCTCCAAACGGGCTCATATTGCACATACCATGACAATAATGAACATCATGCCTAAGCCAGGGTATATGGTGTATGATCTCAGTCTCTCGAATTTACTGCTAGTTTTCATCACAGTAGTTGGATTGTGCCAGAGTGAGAGAGCTTCCTTCTAGAGTTCATAAGATATAATTTGCAACCTTTCAAGGTGTGCTTGAAAAATTATTTTAATTAAGCCTCTGGCACCCAATACAATGGGAAATATTTCTGTATCTTTCTGCCACATTTTCTAGTCTCAGAATGTATTTCTTGACACTTGAGGATCTTTCTTCTCACCACACAATTCACTTGGGACATACACGTCTATGATTAATGTCATTCTGGCTTCTTTTCTTTTGCCGCTATGTCTGGTTTCCTCGCATCCAGCTTTTTGCTGGAAGGGGTGGAGATGGCCCGTGATCATAACCTTTTTATTCTCAATAATTGTCTTAGGGTTATGGTCCCAGTGTTTTTCCAGTACAGTGACGTTGAAATGTTTACAAAGTTCTAATGGTTTGAGATATTGCACCTTGCTACACCTTTTCTGCCATCAGAATTTTGCAGCCAGCTGTGAAATGAGTGACCATTTCCAGCTGTTTCTGAAAGAATCTGCAGATGTCTGTTGTACCAGTTTTTTCTATGCTTGCTGTAAACCATCTCATGCATAATACGCTGCATCTTTCCTTAACTAATCATGTGTCAGTTTTGATCCACGAATGGTTCCTGGAGTAGCATTTTCTGCTTCCCACTGTGCTTTTGTACTTGACAGTTGTTTTTCCTTATTTGCTGATCTCATTTTTGAAGACCTTTTCTCTTCTCTTGCAAATTCTTTTGCTTCCTTACCTATATATACTGGTGGGATCTCATTCATTCCTCTATGGGGCGAGTGTAAGTATGCATCTGTGGGTGTGTATGGGTGGTATGTCAGGGAATAGGAAGAGTGTGTGCATTGTGGGGCCCTTTTACAAAGAAAAAATGGTCTGCAGTAGTGTAGACGCGTGTTTTGGGCGCACACAGAATCCCCCTATCCCCCCCACAAGTACAGCATCTGCCTTCTGTGTTCCTATTCTCCCTGATGTCTAGCATCTTCCCTCTGTGTTCATAAACCACCTCCCATGTCTGTATTGCTCCTCTGTGTCCCTTCCCCTCACTTCCTCCCCTGCAGGTCCATCATCTTTCTCCACTCCCTCCAGCCCTACCCCCCATGGGTCCAGCTCCTCTCTCTCCCTTCCATCCTACTACTACTACTACTATTTAGCATTTCTATAGTGCTACAAGGCGTACGCAGCGCTGCACAAACATAGAAGAAAGACAGTCCCTGCTCAAAGAGCTTACAATCTAATAGACAAAAAATAAATAAAGTAAGCAAATCAAATCAATTAATGTGAACGGGAAGGAAGAGAGGAGGGTAGGTGGAGGCGAGTAGTTACAAGTGGTTACGAGTCAAAAGCAATGTTAAAGAGGTGGGCTTTCAGTCTAGACTTAAAGGTGGCCAAGGATGGGGCAAGACGTAGGGGCTCAGGAAGTTTATTCCAGGCGTAGGATGCAGCGAGACAGAAGGCGCGAAGTCTGGAGTTGGCAGTAGTGGAGAAGGGAACAGATAAGAAGGATTTATCCATGGAGCGGAGTGCACGGGAAGGGGTGTAGGGAAGGACGAATGTGGAGAGATACTGGGGAGCAGCAGAGTGAGTACATTTATAGGTTAGTAGAAGAAGTTTGAACAGGATGCGAAAACGGATAGGGAGCCAGTGAAGGGTCTTGAGGAGAGGGGTAGTATGAGTAAAGCGACCCTGGCGGAAGACGAGACAGGCAGCAGAGTTTTGAACCGACTGGAGAGGGGAGCGGTGACTAAGTGGGAGGCCAGCAAGAAGCAGATTGCAGTAGTCTAAACGAGAGGTGACAAGGGTGTGGATGAGGGTTTTGGTAGAGTGCTCGGAAAGAAAGGGGTGGATTTTACGGATGTTGTAAAGAAAGAAACGACAGGTCTTGGCAATCTGCTGGATATGAGCAGAGAAGGAGAGAGAAGAGTCAAAGATGACCCCAAGGTTTCGAGCTGAGGAGACAGGTAGAATGAGAGAGCCATCAACAGAAATAGAAAATGGGGGGAGAGGGGAGGAGGGTTTTGGGGGGGGGGGAAATGAGAAGCTCGGTTTTGGTCATATTTAATTTCAGGTGGCGTTGAGATATCCAGGCAGCAATGTCAGACAAGCACGCTGAAACTTTGGTTTGGATGCAAGGTGAGATATCAGGGGTAGAAAGGTAGATTTGGGAGTCATCAGCATAGAGATGGTAGGAAAAGCCATGGGATGAGATAAATGAACCAAGGGAAGAAGTGTAGATAGAAAAGAGGAGGGGACCAAGAACAGAACCCTGAGGTACGCCGACAGGCAGAGGGATAGAAGTAGAAGAGGATCCACCAGAGTGAACACTAAAGATGCGGAGGGAGAGATAGGAAGAGAACCAAGAAAGGACAGAGCCCTGGAATCCAAGTGAGGACAGGGTATTGAGAAGTATGTTGTGATCGACAGTGTCAAAAGCAGCGGAAAGATCAAGAAGAATGAGGATGGAATATTGACCTCTGGATTTAGCCAGTAATAGGTCATTCGTCATCTATCCCTCCCTCCCCCAGTAGTCCATCGCCTGTCTCCCTTCTCTCCAGCTTTCACTTCAGATCCAGCAGCCCCCTCCCTTTCTGTGGGTTCACTTCAGCAACCCCCTCCCACATTTCCAATGCCCCCTCTCTGTAGGTCCTTATAACCAGTCCCTCCAAATGACACACTGATTACAGTTTATAGCAAATTACTACTCTACCTATGAAAAGTTATTCTATTATTATACTTCCTCTGTGTGTACATCTGTGTGTACATCTGTCTGCTACACAAGCCGGCATGTTTGAAAATATAAATGGGATCAAATAAAAATGGTACCAACAATAAAGAACGAGAATGTGGAAGAAGTAACTCACAGGTTTGGTTGCTTTGTTTTGAGGCTCCCTGCTCCCTGTCCTCGCAGTCAGGTATCTGAGTTCTCCCTTCCTTCGAGTCTGGCCGGCTATCTCTCCTGTTTCCAGCAGTGAGCCACGGCATGCGCAGCGCTGAAAACAGCTACTTCTGGCTGCCCTTATCCATCTCACTGCTTCATCCCACTCATAGGAAGTTGAAAAGGCGGAGTGAAACAGCGACGGAACCGGGGCAGCTGGAAGTGGCTGTCGTCGGAGGGGGATAATGATGTCTAGAAGGGACCTGAGCCCAAATTTTGGAAGCCAGTTGTTATAACAACCGACTCCCAAAATTCTTAAAAAATTAACAAACAGCTCATGTGAACTGGTGTGAGCTGGCTACAGCACACCACTACATGGCTGCAAAAGATAGAGCTTCTGTGGGCGAGAAGGAGGAAGGATGGCAGGCATGGACCGGGAACGGTAACTGCAACAGTTTATTTTTTTTTACCATGGGAGTATAGCTTTTTACTGCTCCCACAGGGCAGTAAAACATTTTGCTCCCACATTCGCGGTAAACAACCAGATTTCTTTCTTTTACCATGGATTTACTGTGGATTACTGCAGTTTACCGCAAATCCCTGTCCCCGTGTCATTCTTTAACTTGCGGTCCTTGGTGTGCAGTGAGTGTCTGATTTGGCTGACTCTCTCCCAACAGAGCAGGCTGACTCTGATTGCCAGCTGGTCAATAAGCAGAAGATGTGTCATAAGTTCTTAGCCAGGGGCACCTATGACACTTTTGATGTGATGTCCAGGATCTCTGCTCAGAGTATAGCAATGCACAGACTCTTCTGGCTGCGTGTTTCTGATGTGGACCTGGCAGTCCAGCAGAGGCTTTTTGAAGAGAAGATGGAGGAGGTTGCTGACCTTATCAAGAAGCACACTGATACCATCAATACTCTCCTCCACCACAAGCCTTCAGTGACCACCTCCTCACCTAGGAGGTTTTTCAGCAAGTCAAAGAGGACTACCTACTAATCACAGAGGCATAGGTTCACCCCTTTTCACCAGCCTCAGCAGGCTAAACCCCAACACACTTGTTTTCAAGCCCCAGACAGCTTCCCAGTCAAAGCAGAGGGTGAGCTTATGACTGGCTCCAGCAGAGCATATCCGCAGTAAAAGTGACTATCCTAGACGCCGCCGGTTGGGGGAAGGCTGAAGTTTTTCCAAGAAAAGTGGCCCCTTGTAACCTTCAACTGGTGAGTTCTTCAAATAGTCCGTTTCGGTTATGCACTGCATTGGTACTACAAACCACCAAATTGCCCACCAATAGCTCATCACTTTAGCTCTCAACAGAAGCTGATACTTGCAGAGGAACTCTCCACCCTTCTACAGGTCCATGTGGTTAAGCTCATTCCACCAGGGGTAGGAGGGAAGGGATTCTATTCCTGGTCAAGAAAAAGTTCAGTACGGTTTCCCTGGACACCTTTCTCTCAATGATTCAGGAACACGATTAGCTATGCTCTCTGGAGTTAAAGGATTCTTACACTCACATGCTAATACTTCCAGCTCACAGGATGTATCTTTGAATTTGCTGGGGACACATCACTTCCAGTCCTGCCTGTTGCCCTTTGGCCTCACGTCGGTTCCGAGAATCTTCACCAAGTGTCTTGCAGTAGTTGCAGTGTCATTGCACAGACTGGGAGTACATGTGTACCCCTATCTGGACGATTGACTGGTGAAGCGCACGTCGACAGACAATGCTCAGGATTCCATGCAGAGGATGAATCTGGGGCATTGTGGGGTAACTTGATGGCTGTGGACATTGGACTAGATGAGTTGTAAGCACTTTACAGCATGAAGGGGCAGGCCAACGTGGATAGAATTGCTGTAGTTTTAGGTGGGATATGATAAGACTAAGAATGAGGGAGTGGATGCGTGAGAAGAGAAGAAAGTATCTAACTGCATGACAAATTAAACTCGAAGTTTGAAGCTTGTGTTACAAGATATGTAAATAGACAATAGCTGTATAAAAGAGGATGGAATATTGCCATCAGATAGGAATGTGGCAACTGCTTTATTTATATATGGCAAAACCGTGTGAGTGAAACAAAAAAACAGTCTCACTCCTGCTCTTCTACCTATTTTGTTTACAACACAAGAAAAGAAAAGTGGAAATAAGTGGAGAAGGACTTTGGAATTTATTCTTGCTTAGATGCAGCAACCTGCCAGCACAGATGAGAGTTCCAGGGTGCTTTGGGCATTATTTGATATCCACAAAATCTATCACGAGATCATTTGATTGCACAGTTTTAAATCTGTTGCAGAGCTTGGGAGATGTTAGGGAGTAACCGCATATGTGGTATAAATGTAACATATCCAAGGAGCCGCTGAAAAATATGAGTTTTCTGCTAACAAACCATGACTTTAAGGCCATTCTAAGGGACTCAGGAACAAGTGCTGAGAGGAGTCCATGACTAATATGTGAAAAATAAAACTCAGATGTTCTATTCATGTAATATCTGATTTTTGCAACATTCTTCTTTAAACCTGGAATTAGTCCTGCTGCTAAATTAACTCTTTTTAGGGTAAGCATAAGACAACATGCAGTTCTATTAGTCCAGCTGTGATTAGTAACTGCTGAAGCATAGCATCTAGTGATGTAATCAGCCATTGTGAAAATGCATAGTGGTCATTGGCTGGCACTTAGCAAAAAGGCTAATGTTTTCCTTCTAATAGGCCACAAAAGGATAGGCGTCCTCACTGTAAGGGTCCCAAGCTGTGTCTACCTACCACAGCTTACTGAAGCACAAAATGGTGTATGGCGGGGAGAACTGAGGCATCCCATGGTAATTTTGCCGTGCGGTTGCACTACCCACATGCTAAAAACTGAACTTTTTGTGCAGGGGACGTGTACTGTGCTAATTAGTTAGTGCAGATACATTGCCGCATGCTAATTAATTAGCTCGTGCTTGGCGTGTGAGAGTCCTTACCACCAGGATAGCGGTAAGGGTTCATATACTAATCTGTTTTAATGGTTATGCACTAATGGCAAAATTAGCATGTGGCCATTAATACAAAAAAATAGGAAATTCAGCCATTTTACCCAGTGGTATAAATGGCCTTAGCACATGGTAAAGAACTATGTAAGGGTACGCTAATGCCACTTTTTACAGCTGTTTGGTAAAGGGGCTCCTATGTGGTCCAACCCTGATGATTCACTGTGTGTTCCTGATCATGCAACAAGGAGGAAATAACACCCAACCTCTGAGAAAACTACTCTGTTGTAATCTTGAGAGGATTGTCCAAAGATTGGATTACCTCCCAGAGGTTATGCATAGAGGGGCATAATCGAACGGCGCTGGCCATCTACATGGCCGGCGCCGCAAAGAGCAGTCCCAAACCGTATTATCTTTTGTTTCGATAATATGGTTGGGGCCGGCCAAATGTCAGAGATGGTCGAGTTTGAGATGGCCGGCATTGGTTTTCGCTGATAATGGAAACCGATGCCGGCCATCTCAAACCCAGCCAAATCCAAGGCATTTGGTCGTGGGAGGGGCCAGCATTTGTAGTGCACTGGTCCCCCTCACATGCCAGAACACCAACCCGGCACCCTAGGGGGCACTGCAGTGGACTTCAAAAATTGTTCCCAGGTGCATACCTCCCTTACCTTGGGTGCTGAGCCCCCCAAATCCCCCCAAAACCCACTCCCCACAACTCTACACCATTACCATATCCCTTATGGGTGAAGGGGGGCACCTACATGTGGGTACAGTGGGTTTTGGGGTTTTTTGGAGTGATTAACATTTACCACCACAAGTGTAACAGGTAGGGGGGGATGGGCCTGGGTCCACCTGCCTGAAGTGCCCTGCACCCACTAAATACTGCTCCAGGGATCTGCATACTGCTGTCAGGGAGCTGGGTATGACATTTGAGGCTGGCAAAAAAATATATATTTTTGGGTGGGAGGGGGTTGGTGACCACTGGGGGAGTAAGGGGAGGTCATCCCCGATTTCCTCCGGTGGTCATTTGGTCATTTGGGGCACCTTTTTGAAGCTTGGCCCTGAAAAAAAGGGACCAAGTGAAGCCAGCGAAATGCTCATCAGGGCCGGCTTTCTTTTTTCCATTTTCGGGCAAAGCCAGCCATCTCGTGACCACGCCCCCTTGAAGTTTGGCCAGCTCTGTGACGGAAAGCAGTTGGTGCCGGCCAAAATCGGCTTTCGATTATACTGATTTGGCCGGGTTCAGGAGATCGCTTGCCATATCCCGATTTGTGTCGGAAGATGGCCGGCGATCTCCTTCGAAAATAAGCTGGATAGTCACCATAGCAGGTCTGGTAAACTCAGCCCACTCACCACAGGAAAACTGACTCCACACCTCCTCAGCTTTCCAAATTCAAACTTCTCCATTGAGATATTCCATATACTGCCTGTCTCTATACTGGGGAGAAAATTGCCAGCAGGTGCCCCACCAAGGCAGCTATTGCTTCAAGTCTTTTCAGGCTGGATCTCACACCTCCAATTCCATTGGGAAACTCTCTTCTAGAAAGCAAAGAACCTGCTCATACCTTGGGGAATAACAAGGCCCCTTCTATGTTCTACTCCAAAGAAAAAACCCTGGAATGGCTCAAATCTTCAGCTCCTTCTGAATTTCTGTAACCATGCACTTTCCAATGTCACCTGGAATTTACCAACATAGAGGAAAGCATCTTCAATTCCACCTTTCTCTTTTGCATTAGATCAATGAGGACCCAAGTAAAACAGTTAGCAGGAGATAGCTGCAGAGCTCACACGTTCATGTTTCTTCCAGATGCCATCTTGCCTCTCTCCTTGCCCACAGGAATTTTATTGAAACTCAATAGATGTTTAATTAAATTCCTTTAGGAGGGCAGAGCCTCTCATATACTCTAAAAATGCTCAGAGTTTGCTAAGCAGATGAAGAAATTTCCTTTTTGATTTCCTGCAGTATTAAGTTGCAGCCTTCTTGCAATATGGAGCTCATTGGCTAAAGGAGGTGCCTAACAATGATTTTAATCCAAATTAGCTATTAATAAGCATGAGATGATATCACCCATTCCTTTGACATTTTTACTTGATATGATTCTCCCAGAGGCATTGAATGCTGGGGCTTTAATTGAATTGGGTAAGATATGTGAGACTCCTAGAGGTCAAACCAGGATCACCCTGATCTGGTATAAACCTCAGTTTGAAATTAACAATAAACTTATTTCCTGGCTCCAGTGGCAGCAACAATAGATGGCAACAATTATAACATTGAGGCTTATATTCAAAGCAGTTTAAGCGGGCAGGTGCTTCTTCTGCCCGCTTAAATGGCTTTCTGGCACCTAACCAGAGATATTCAGCGGCACTTAACTGGACAGTGCCACTGAATATCCCCTGAGACTGCCCAAACAAAAAGTGGGCAGGTCGGGCGGCACTGGGGAGGAGCCCCAGGATATGCGGGTGCTGAGAATATTCAGTGCCGGCACCCGCATAGCTAAGCGTCTTCATTTAGGACAGTTCTAGAGCTGTATAATTTTTGGTTGTTGTTTTAAAAAAGCCCCCAAGGCCCCTCCCATCCCAATGACCCCTCTTTCGTTCCTTACCTCCCCATGAGCATTAAGACCCTCTTACTACAAGACCCTCCACCCCACCGCCTCCCCCCTACATCGCTGGTGGTCCAGTGGGGTCATTGGGGCAGGAGTGCAGCTCCCTTGCTTCGGCCCCTTGTGGTGCCTTGGGAAAATGGCTGCTGTGACCTCTCGTGGCAGCTCGTGGTACTTCATGTAGGAAGGGCTTACCTTCACTGTTGGGGGAGGCAGGGGGAGAGGGTCTTAATTCATGGGGGGAAGGAAGGAATGAAAGTGGGGACATTGGAATGGGAGGGGGCTTGGGGGCTTTATTTCTTAAAAAAAAAATTATGAGGGCTGGAGCAGCCCAAATTCAGCTGGGGCCACATAACTCTTATGCGGCCCTGGTTGAATATTGGCCAGGCCCAAATAACCTCCAGCAGCCTGTCTGCCCCAAATTATCCCTCGATATTCAATGCCAGTGCCCGACATAGCCCGGCACTGAATATCAGGGAATAATTTAGCCGGCAAAGATCAGCGTTTAAAAAAACACTCACTGCTGCTGCTGCTGAATATTGGGGGGGATTACCTTTAGAATAACCGTATTGACCTTGTGATGCTAGTGGAGGACTCAGACCTAGATTCTAACCCCCAACTTCTATAAATGGCGCTCAAAATTGAGTGTGCAAATGTGGGTGCATGACAAATTTGTATGTGCAATTTAATTGAATAACGAGCCAGTTAGTGTCAATAATTGGTCGTCCATCAATTGTTGGTGCTAATTGTCAACAATTTGTATTTACACACATCTCAGTCGGTATTGTATAAAGATGCGTGTATACATTCGCAAGTGTGGATCTGAAAAGGGGGCTGGCTGGGGGAGGGGCATGGGCGGGTCAGGAGCATTCCTATAATTTGCAGGCAGTGTTAATGAGTACAGCAGATCCATTCCTAATTTAGGTGTGAAGATTTACCCCAAGGTTCAGTTGGTGTGAATCCTCATGCCCAAAATTGGGCACGGATCCTGACGCAAAACGCTATTCTATAAACGGCTAAGATATTCTGGGAATAGATTAGGGAGCAAGTGTAAAATCTTCTAGATATCTCACAAGATTTATCCTTTAAGATTGTCATTTGTTGCTCTCTTACCTTACAAGATGTATTAACACCACCACAATGGTGGCTCCTAGATTTCTCAGTTGCTCTGACTTTACAACTGATTTTGGCCAACTGGAAAAAAATATGTTAAGTACATTCTTTTGGAAGTCTGCAATTTTTTTTAAAGCATAAATATGAGTTTAAATCTGTTGAGATTACCAACTAAAATTACTCAACCAAAGATCTGTTGCTACTTATGCAGACAAATAGCATCGTACTAAACAATGGACCCCCCTCTTTTGATATTGTTATTTTTTGGAAATTATTTAAAAGAGAGCCCTCAGACAAACCACCGCTTTTAAGGCAAACTCATTTCTTTCTGCCCGGTGGCATAGCACTTCTTTCATAGGGCTGTCTCTTCTGAGTGAATGTACGTGCTATTACATCAGAAGAGACTGCCCTATGAAAGAAGTGCTATGCCACCGGGCAGAAAGAAATGAGTTTGCCTTAAAAGCGGTGGTTTGTCTGAGGGCTCTCTTTTAAATAATTTTTAAAAAATAACAATATAAAAAAGAGGGGGTCCATTGTTTAGTACGATGCTATTTGTCTGCATAAATAGCATCAGATCTTTGGTTGAGTAGTTTTGGTTGTTATGTGTACCCAAGGATTGAGGGGAGATTACCAACAGCCACTTTCAGGTACAACAGATGTGGAAACTGACTGAAACTTATTTGGAATCTAGCGCCACCTGTTGACATACAGGGACTTTGAATTTGTTTACTAATGAGATGTGAGTTTTGCTTTCTTTCTTTATGCCTAAACAACATCAGAAATGCATTTATCCTCTGAGCTGCTGGAAAAGTTTAACACTATTGTTGCAATTGTACTTGATTATTTCTTGGGTTAATTAAAAGTGAGAACAAAAACAAACAAAAAATTACCATAGAAGTTACTAACCTAAGTACCGAGGTGCCTCAAGTTAATGAATCATTTTACTGCCGGCTAGTAACTACCCTCTAACTATACAAGGTCACAATACACCAGTGGATCTTTCAAAGCAGAATTCCAAGAACAACAGGCACATATTATCTCAAGCTAATATAATGTAATATCAGCCAAGTGCACCCCACAGTCTCAGCCTCAAATATGCATTTCAGACAAGGCTTTCTCAGAAGGGAAAAGACGAGTTGATGAAGAGGATGTTGAGGAAAGTGGGGTGGGTGGATGGACATTCTGCTCCTCCTCCCTCCTGATATTTGAAAATGTTGATAAACACACACTGCGTTCCCTGGAACTCTGTATTGACATGTCCATTGCTGTGCTGGAGTTGCATACATTTTTTCATCTGGATTTGATTTTCGTTCCCTTACACCCTTAGCTCCCTGCCGAGCTCTGGCATTACTCTTGTTGCATTATTTATTTTAAAACATATACCTTGCCTAAAACTCTAAGCAGCTTACAAAAAAATATTCACAAAATAATATACAAAAAATAATATTAAGAACATAAAAAACAAAATACATATCTCTACACACACACAAAAAAAATTTGCCATTACAGTCGACGTTAGGGTTCATCAGATACTATCATTGCATGTCCATAAAAGCCTGCAAAAACAAATGTGTTTTTAAAACTTTCTTAAATTGTATGAATTGGTTCACTGGGATGGGGGAGGTGGACACTAAGTAGAGCCCATTTCATGCTCTTTCAGTGATGTAAGATCGGATACTATGATATATGCTGCTGAAGTAGCTTCTCTACTCACTCTTTCCATTCTTCTGCTCTTGCCTCCCCCTCCTCACCCCTGAATTAATGACCTTTGCCTAGTCTCCTCCTGTAACAGAGGTGTGCATGATAGCTGCACATTTTTTAAGCATTTGGCATTTATGACAAGGAGAGAAATGAGAACAGGCCACAGTTCTAACCAAGTTAGATCTTTCAAAAGGTCAACACATTTGTACTTAAATAAAGAGCAACCGATTGGAAAAAAAAAATTCTGTTAGTTGTGAGGAAGGGGTTAAAGCTCTGAGGTAGATGGACTCAACCCTGAGATGCATAGGAGCCAACTTTTCAGAATTATTAAGGGTGCTAAGCCCAATGGAAATAACCCCTCCCTGGACACATACAAGGAATTCTCTCAATATTGGGGGTGCTCAAGCACCCACAGAGCTGGCTGCTGAGATAGCAAGAGTTCCAATTTCCTATTAGTGTCAGTTTCTAGCTGTGAACACATGGTGACCGCATCACCCTCTGCACTTACAATGCCAGTCCTTTGCTCAGAGTTGTCAGGTCTTGTTTATCCAGAATTGGTATTGCTTACCACTTTTCCTCAGCTCTACCAGTGCCCCCGTCCCCTTCCTTCTCCCCATCAGACCCACATTAGGTCTGTCTTATGCAAGAAAAGGCAGACTCCCTGTCATTCCTTACTATTCAACTTTCACCAAAAATTCTCCTTCAGACCTAAATGGAGAAAAGGCAAGCTTCATGTACTTGTATGCATTAGAATTCAAGGTTTTAGGGATGTGAATTCATTAATGCACATTCAGTTCATTAGCATACCTTAAAAATGTGATTGCATGCTAAATCAATTTAGTGTTCACCTGTTAACAAATTAATGAACACTAGGTCAATTAGTGTGCATTGAAAAGCTTTAGTGAACATTTAAATATTTCCATTAAAGCAAATGTGTGAAACAGACTAAAAAACAAACAAAAAATAAATATGTGCTCTTAATGGGAAAACTCACAGCTGCAGTACATCCATTCCTTCGGCACAGGATTCCTTTATGGGATAAGCATAAAGGAATCCTGTGCTGAAGGAATGGATCCTCAGGAGCTTAGTCGAGGTCGGGAGGCGGGGATAGTGCTGGGCAGACTTATACGGTCTGTGCCAGAGCCGGTGGTGGGAAGCGGGACTGGTGGTTGGGAGGCGGGGATAGTGCTGGGCAGACTTGTACGGTCTGTGCCAGAGCTGGTGGTTGGGAGGCAGGGCTGGTGGTTGGGAGGTGAGGATAGAGCTGGGCAGACTTATACAGTCTGTGCCAGAGCCGGTGGTTGGGAGGCAGGGCTGGTGGTTGGGAGGCGGGGATAGTGCTGGGCAGACTTATACGGTCTGTGCCCTGAAAAGCACAGGTACAAATCAAAGTAGGGTATACACAAAAAGTAGCAAATATGAGTTATCTTGTTGGGCAGACTGGATGGACCGTGCAGGTCTTTTTCTGCCGTATTCTACTATGTTACTATGTTACTATAACCGGAAGAATCCTTTTGAGCATCATTGGGAAATAGTACAACAATTGTTTAACTTGGATACTGATATGGGTGATGGGCAGGATGAGGATAAGAGGATGGGGTTGTGGGGGGGGGGGGATTTGGAAACAATCTTTGTTTTCTCTATGATTTTGTGGGCACCCCGACATAATAGCCCTGATAAAAAAGCCCTGCTAAAACAGCCTGGTAACAAAATAGCCCTTGACAAAATGGCCCCTCCCACAAAATAACCCTTGACAAAATAGCCCCCTAGAAAAAAATGCAGTGCCATATTCTGAGCAGCCAGATCGGGCCCTTTTGTTAGGGTGCTAATTTGTCAAGGGCTATATTGTAGGCAGGCCATTTTGACTGTGACTGTCATGTCAGGGGCTATTATGTTGGGAGCTTTTTTTGTTTGGAGCTTTTTTTTCGGGGTATTTTGACCAGGTACTGATTTTGTGGTATTGTTCTGGCAGTTATTTGTCTGAAGTAAGTTGCTTAAAACTTTTATAAACTTGCAAGTTACAAAAAAAAAAATTCTCTGAAGACAAGAAGGCCTATAATTCTCAAAGATGGGTAATGCAGGCCTTCATTGCCAGTCTGGAGCTTATTAAAAGCTTAAAATAGGTCTTTCCTCGCGATGCGCTCCACCATGCATGCACAAGTGTCTTCCTGGGACCAGCAGTTCTCTTTTTTCCACAGTGATGAGAGAACACGCTTGTTTCCACTTCTCACAGCTGGTTCAGACTTTGGTCTTTTTGGGCCTTCCCTTTTCTTTTTTTATAGCTCTTTGGGGGTTTGTCTTTATTTTATTCCTTCCCCATATTTTTTTTTTTTTTAGATTATTTTTTTGCCTCTTTTAAAAGTTTTCTTTGTTTTACTGCACTCGCTAGGGCGCATTTAGGCCTGAGCTCCAGTCGGGTTTTTCCCGCTTCTTTTTCCTGGTTCTTTCCCCTTTTATAGCACCATTGAGTCGTTAGATTTGACCATGGGTGTTTTTCCTTTCATGTCATTGAAGGTTCCCAGTGGCTTCAAGTGCTTCATTCAATGCAACAGGACCATTTCTGGCAAAGACAGACACCCAGTCTTGGTGTCTACAGTGGTTGGGGCCTGATCATTGGTGTCTACAGTGGTTGGGTCCTGATCATACCCCTGCAAACTGTATTCACTGTCTTCGTATGAAGAAGAGAACTCAGTTGGCCAGAGAGAGAGACTCAGAGAGAGAAGATTTTTGGAGCCAGGTCTGAAGCCTCGACGTTTGGTGTCAGCATCAGTGTCTTCAGCATTGACATCAGCATCTGGTGTTGCATAGGGTGCGTCTGTCTATATGGCTTGCGAGACCCTTGCACACTGGGAGTGACCGTGCATTGAGTGGATCTCCACCTGCCTCGATGCTGGCCTCTATGCAGGTCCCCCTGGACTGATAGGCATTGGGCCCCACTCTGAGGTGACGTGAGGACTTGACATTGTCCTCTTCAGCACTAGGAAGCATCAATGCCAGGCATCAGAAAAACATCAGTGCCAGGAACACCAGGGCACCGAGGGTTTCACCGCTCCCCGAGAAGGATCAGTGCTAGGAGGACCGCTCCCCCTCTGTATAGAAGTTGCCAATGTGTGGGTCTCCACACAGTCAGGACTGAAGTCAGAGGAATGGTTGGTGTAAGCACCAAAGACGCTGATGCACTCTGCAAGAACCCCATTAAAAGCTTCCCACCAGCCTCAGCAGGCTCAGCTACAGTGCACTTGTTCTCATCAACATTGTGCTCCTAAGGTCCAGACGGCTCCCCAGTCAAAGCAGGGGACAAGCTTTTGACTGGCTCCAGCAGAACATAGCCTCTGGAAATGTGACCATTCTGGATGGCTTGCCAGTAGGGGAGAGACTGAAGTTTTACCAAGAAAGGTGGACCCTTGTAACCTCCGACCGGTGGGTTCTTCAAATAGTCCGTCTCAGTTAAGCCCTGCATTGGCTACAGAGACCACCAGATTGCCCACCAAAGAGCACATCACTTCAGCTCTCAGCACAAGCAGGTACTTGCAGATGAACTCTCCTCCCTTCTACAGGCCCATGTGGTTAAGTTCATTTCACCAGGGGAAGAAGGGAAGGGATTCTATTCCAGGTTCTTCCTTGTATAAAAGAAAACAGGGGAGATCTAAGGGACCTGAACAAATTCCTGGTCAAAGAAAAGTTCAGTATGATTTCCCTGGATACTCTGCTTCCCATGCTTCAGGAAGATGATTGGGTATGCTCTCTGGATTTAAAGGATGCTTATACTCATATCAGATACTTTCAGCTCACAGGACGTATCTCCGATTTTGCCTGGAGACACGTCACTTCCAGTATCACATTTTACCTTTTGGCCTCACATTGGCTCCAAGGGTTTTCACCAAGTGTCTTGCAGTAGTTGTGGCGTCACTACAAAGACTGGGAGTCCATGTGTACCCCTATCTCAATGACTGGCTGGTGAACAGCATGTCAGGGAACGGTGCTCAGGAGTCCATGTGGAGGACTATTCGGGTGTTAGAGCTACTAGGGTTCATTTTAACTACCCCAAATGCAATCTATTCCCTGTCCAGCGATTGGAGTTCATCGGAGCCCTGATAGACACTCAGCCGGCTCTGGCTTTTCTTCTTGTGGTGCAGGCAGACACTCTTGTTGCCCTTGCCACTCAAGTCTGAGCAGCTTGGCAGGCTACAGCCCAGCAAATGTTGAGGTTGTTGGGCCACATGGCCTCTACTGTTCATGTGACACCCATGGGACATATTCACATGAGAACTGCCCAGCGGACCCTAGCTTCCCAGTGGTGTCAGGCCACAGGGAACCTTGAAAATGTAATCCAAGTTCCACCAGAGTTGGTTCAGTCCCTACTCTGGTGGAAAATTCTATCCAATTTGACTCTTGGACTCCCATTCTAAGTTCCACAGCTCATGAATTTGCTGAGGATGAATGTGTCCCATCTAGGGTGGGGAGCTCAGGATGGGCTTCATGTTGGATTATTTGTAATAAATAATTAGCAGATTTTAGTACACACAGCTTCAGCTTTAGAAATGTTAATTTCTTTCTTCATCTCTCTCTCATTCACCCCTGAATAATTCACTGCTGAGTCACTTTAAAGTTGAAGTAACAAAACATCTGTTTACTCACAGTTTGTAGTTAGATTATAATCAGACAGGCTTTTATATACATATTACTATACATTTGTATTATCAGCTCCTTCCATGTGCTTAGATGGTAATGGATGCTCACACCACCATAGATCCTCTCAGGTTAGGAGAGATCATGAGCTCCATGTGCTCCATGTGCTGTGTCTAACCCCCACAGGAAGTTGCATAGCTGTGTGACCTCTCTAAGTAATTCACATCAGAGGTCACAGAGTAATCACAGAGAAATAATAGGTGACAGGCAATGCATGTAAAATACAATTACATTCCAACAAACCCCTTCTCATGCATAACTGTCATGCAATTATTTATTCATACAAAGTCCAAGCTTTATACGCAGATTCACAAAATGTTCTCTGGGTAACGGTTTGGTCATGATGTCAGCTGTCATCTCACTGGTGTGACAATAGTGTAGACTGATGACCCCTTCTTTTGCCAACTCTCGCACGTTGTGGTATTTCGTTGCGATGTGCTTGGTGCGTGACTGAACCTTGTCATTTTGTGACAGTCGGATGCAGCTCTGATTATCTTCCATTATCTGGATTGGTCTCTTTTCAGCTATTCCAAAATCCAGCATAAGTTTTTCAATCCACATCAGTTCTCTGCACGCTTCCGATACGGCCACGTATTCAGCTTCTGTAGAAGACAGACTCACAATACTTTGTTTATGACTGGCCCATGAAATTTGTACATTTCCATACATAAACACATATCCACTTGTGGATTTATAATCAGAATGATCCCCTGCCCAATCTGAATCACAGTAACATATTAGTTTTGGATTACTATTGGCTGAAATCTTTAATTTACAATCAATGGTACCCTTTAAATACCTTACCATCCTTTTAACTGCAGTCCAATCTGATTTGGTAGGTGAGCTGACCCTTCTGCTCAAAATTCCTACTGCATTTGCTATATCAGCCCTGTATGTGGTAGCTAGATATAAAAGCTTACCTATGGCTGATCTATATTGGATGTTATCTGGTAAAGGTTCTCTTACTGTTTCATCCTTCAGAAAATCAGTGATCATGGGAGTGCTTACAACTTGGGCATCTTGCATACCTAAACTTTCAATAAGCTCATTTATTTTCTGCTTCTGGCTTAGAAGATAAGAACCATCATTTTGTTTCTCAATTTCTATACCAAGATAGTATGACACATCACCAAGTTCTTTTATCTCAACATTGAGGTTTAAACACTTTACAATGTCCTTGTACTCTTGCTCACTTTTGCTTGCAATGAGCAGATCATCAACAAAAGCTAAAATGTATGCATATTGTCCATTTGTGCACCTAGTGTACAAGCATTTATCTGCTTCACCTTGCTTAAATCCTAAATTTGTCAATATTTCATGCAATTTTTCATTCCAACATTCTGCACTTTGCTTTAATCCACAAAGACCTTTGTTTAATTTACACACTAGCTGTCTTTGTTTTGTATTTATGAAACCTGTTGGTTGTTCCATGTACAAGTCTTCAGTTATTTCTCCATGAAGAAATGCTGTTTTCACATCAATGTGGTTGACTTGCATGCCTTTTGAGACTGCAATGCTCAGAAGTGTTCTGATTGTCGTGTGTTTCACTGCAGGTGCAAACACTTCATCAAAATCTTCTCCATATTTTTGAAGATATCCCTTTGCCACTAATCTGGCTTTATACCTTTCCACTTTTCCTTGTGCATTCCTTTTTAACTTGAATACCCATTTGCATCCTATAGCTTTCTTGCCAGGAGGTAATTTTGTAAGAATCCAAGTATTATTTTTATCCAATGCATCAATTTCTTCTTGTGCAGCTTTATGCCATTCAGCAGCTTCTTCTGCTGGCATTTTCTCAATCTCATCCCATGTTAAGGGCTCTTGAGCTTCTGCTGACTTTGTTAGGTAAGACAGTCTTGGGGGTGGAACACCTTTGTTTTCCCTGGATGAGCGTCTGACAACAGGTTGGTCTGACCTTTCCGCATCCTCTAAATCTGAGAGTTCTTCTCCAATTGATTCCCCTTCTCCAACTGTACTGTCTTCTTCAATGATCCTTTCTGTGTCTGCTTCCTCTGCCTGTTCCTCGTTAGATACAGATGAGTTGCTTTCAGACATCTGCCTTGGTATGGCATTTATATACACTGGCATGTCTATTATGGTTCTAGTTTCATATTCTGGATGATAAGGCTCATCTGGGATAATCCAGCCTTTATCAACCCTTTTGTTTTCATCAAAATATGTAACATGTCTTATGCCAACAATGCCAGTTTTCAGATTCAAAATTCTATATCCTTTGTGTCCTGGAGCATAGCCAACTAAAATGCCCCTTTCTGTTGTGGAATCCAGCTTATGCCTTCTTTGCTTTGGTACATGAGCATATGCTGTACTTCCAAATGTTCTTATGTGTGACAGGTTTGGCTTCCTACCATGCCATGTCTCATGTGGTGTGCGCTCAGCGCCTTTAGTTGGCATTCTGTTTTGTAGGTACACTGCTGTGAGAATGGCTTCCCCCCATAGTCTTTTAGGGAGATTGCTATCTGACAGCATACATCTGGTCATTTCCACAAGTGACCTAAATTTTCTCTCTGCAACAGAATTTTGTTCTGGTGTATAAGCTACTGTTGTGATATGCTGAATGCCTTCTTGTTCTAGAAATGTGCGCATGCTTTGTGAAGTGAACTCACCACCATTGTCGGTCTGAAGAACCTTTGGTTTTCTTTCAAATTTATTGCTCACCATGGCTACGTATTTCTTCAGCATGTCTGTGACTTGACTTTTCTCTTTCAGCAAATAGGCCACACAATATCTAGAAAAATCATCCAAGAATATTAGCACAAATCTGTTATTTCCCAATGATGGGATATTAAACGGTCCACATAAGTCACTGTGTATTAAGTCCAGCACTTTATTACTCCTATTTCCTGTGTATGCAGGAAATGAGGGTCTCACACCCTTTTGAGTAACACAGTCTATGCATTTCTCCATTTTACCAGCATCTGCACTTATCTGAATGCCGGTGGCCAGTTGCTTACTGTAAAGATCCTGGATCACCTTAGAATCACGATGTCCCAGGCGGCGATGCCAGATTTCCAGACTACATTTACCATCATTCTTCCTTACTTGCGCCATATGTGAGGCTTCACCTGAAATGCTCAGTTTATAAACATCATTATGCATAAAAGCTTCAGCATACACTTCATCATTTTTAGAGATTGTGCACTTACTGTTTTCAAAATGAATCACAAATCCCTTCTTATCTAATGTAGATACACTAAGCATATTGCAAACTGCTTGGGGAATATACAAGACATCACTTACAGGAATTTCTTTAACTTCATTAGACACTTTGCATTTTAAGAATCCAATACCTTTTGCTTGGATCTTAGCAGTCCCTGCGTTTGCAGTTTTAAGAATACCTTCCTCTGGACACATTTCCTGAAAGAAATCCTTACAATTGGTTAAATGGCATGTGCTCCCTGAATCCAAAATCCAAGTACTTTCATTTGAATTATTATTTACCATAGTCAAAGATTTTTCTGCCATTAGAAAGCCCTTGTGTTTATCTTTGTCCTTCATACATTTCCTGGTTTGAAAATTCTTTAGTTCCATTGGCTTAGGTGAGCTAGAGGGAGTGTTTTGTGTTTCCTTACACCATTTAGATACATGTCCCTCCTTTCCACATGAGTAGCAAATCAGCTTGCCCTTGGGTGGAGTTTTCCCATAGCTCCGCCTTCCTCTGTTCTTTGCCAAGAAATTTGTTTCATTTCTCTCTGACTTGCTTTGAGAACACATCTCCTCAGAATCATTTATTATGCATTCCTGCCTTAGTTTTGATGTTGCCTGTTCAAAAGATTGCCCTTCAATGGCCTCATTTACAGACCTAAAAACATCAAACTTCTTTGATAGTGAGGTAAAAAGAAATGCTCTTTTCAATGCATCACACATGGGAATTCCAGAAAGTTCTAGCTTTTGAAATGAAGACATAAGATGCATAATGTGATCATTACATTTACTTTTATCCCTTAATTTGGTTTCATTCAACTCTGCCAACCAAATTGGTTGCTGCTTTGCATATGTAGTTGCATACATAGTTCTCAGTTTATATAAAATGTCCTTTGGTGTATCTTTTCCCTCCACTAATATGGCTTGTTTCTCTGAGAGAGCTTCCAAAAGCATGCACTTCACATAATAGTTTGCATTGTCCCATTCAGCCATATTTTCAGCTGTTCTGTCTTGGTCTAAGCATATATCTAATCTTTTTGCTCGAAGGAGACATATGAATCTTAGTTCCCACTGCTGATAATTAAACTCAGTTAATCTAGGCACCTTGAGAGAATAGAACAATAGTGAATTTCTTCCCTCAGCCATTTTCTTAGCCTTCTGTCTGCTGTGTGGGGGGAGAGAGAGACAGACTGAATCTTTCCTTTAAAACTTAAGAGAAAAATGTGGCCTTTTTTTCTGCCTGGTAATATTTCTCTTCTTTTTCAATTCCTGGACCCTGGGCCCATAACCCTTTTTGTTGGATTATTTGTAGTAAATAATTAGCAGATTTTAGTACACACAGCTTCAGCTTTAGAAATGTTAATTTCTTTCTTCATCTCTCTCTCATTCACCCCTGAATAATTCACTGCTGAGTCACTTTAAAGTTGAAGTAACAAAACATCTGTTTACTCACAGTTTGTAGTTAGATTATAATCAGACAGGCTTTTATATACATATTACTATACATTTGTATTATCAGCTCCTTCCATGTGCTTAGATGGTAATGGATGCTCACACCACCATAGATCCTCTCAGGTTAGGAGAGATCATGAGCTCCATGTGCTCCATGTGCTGTGTCTAACCCCCACAGGAAGTTGCATAGCTGTGTGACCTCTCTAAGTAATTCACATCAGAGGTCACAGAGTAATCACAGAGAAATAATAGGTGACAGGCAATGCATGTAAAATACAATTACATTCCAACACTTCACACTCAAGGTCTCCAAATAAACTTTCTGGAATTCCAGGTGATCTGGATGCTCTAAAGGCTTTCAGGGATCAGTTAAACAACCAAATTTTACTCATTCAAACAGACAATCAGGTTGCCAGGGGGCACCGGATCACACCCTCTGTGTCAGGAGGCCGTCCGGATGTGGCATTGGGACACCAGCATGTGATGTCCTGAAAGCTACTTACCTGGTGGGCAAATTTGACATCCTAGCCAACAGACTGAGCAGGGTCGTGCAACTGAACGAGCGGTTTCTCAGCATGGGCAATGTCCTTGAGATCTTCCGAGTGGGGGGCACCCCTCTGTGGATTTATTTGCCACACAGTCCAGTCACAATTCCCTCAGCTCTGTTCCAGGCTCCAGGCCCACAACAGACTAGTGTTGAATGCCTTCCTCCTTCATTTGGGGGGCAGGAATTCTGTATGTGTATCCTCCCATTCCTCTTGTGGGGAAGACTTTGCTGAAACTCAAGCAAGACCGCGGAACCATGATCTTGATAACTCCCTACTGGCTCCAGCAGATCTAGTTCCCTCTTCTTCTGGAGTTATCCTCTGAAGAATTGTGGAGACTAGAGTGTTTTCCAACCCTCATCACACAGAACGAGGGATCTCTTCTGCATCCAAACTTCTGGTCTCTGGCCCTCATGGCCTGGATTTTGAGAGCTTAGAATTTGCTTCCTTACATCTTCCTGAGGGTGTCTCCAAAGTCTTGCTGGCTTCCAGGAAAGATTTCACTAAGATATGTTATGCTTTCAAACGGAGGATGTTTGCCACATAGTGTGAGGGCAAGGCCCTCAATCCTATTTCCTACCCTACACAGACCCTGCTTGAATACCTTTTGCACCTCTTAGAGTCTGGTCTCAAGACCAACTCCATAAAGGTTCACCTTAGCACAATTAGTGCTTATCATCATCGTGTAGAGAGCAAGTTCATCTCTAGACAGCCTCTAGTGGTTCACTTCATGCGAGGTTTGCAGTTGACAAAGCTCCTTGTCAAACTTCCACCTGTGTCATGGGACCTCAACGTCGTTCTTACCCAGCTGATAAAAGATTTCTTTGAGCTACTTGATTCCTGTCATCTGAAGTACTTGACCTGGAATATCATATTTTTGGTGGCTGTTACTTCAGCTTGCAGGGTCAGTGAGCTTCAGGCCCCAGTAGTGGATCCACCTTATACGAAGTTTCATTATAATAGAGTAGTCCTCCGCATGCAACCTAAGTTCCTACCTAAGGCTGTGTCAGAGTTCCATTTGAACCAGTCAGTTGTCTTGTCAACGTTCTTCCCACAAACTTATGCCCATCCTGGTGAAAGTGCACTACACATCTTGGACTGCAAGTGAGCATTGGCCTTTTACTTGGAGCAGACTAGGCCTACAGACAGTCCACCCAACTTTTTGTTTCTTTTAATCCCAATAGGATGGGGGTCGCTGTTATGCTTTACATTGTGCCGCTGGTCCCGCACTCTCACAGCAGGCGGGAAGGCACTCTAGCATGTGTGTTGGACTGCGTTTTGCACTCAGTGACCTATTTTATGCTTTTAACAAGCTCCAGACTGGCAATGCGGGTCTGTGCTACCCACTTGTGAGAATATAAGGCCTGCTGTCCTCCGAGAATACCTGCTACAGGTAACTATTTTTGCTATGCCCAACACTGGGGGGGGGGGGGGAGCCAAATAAACTGACACTGAACTAAAACGTCTTGGCCTGTGCATATCCCACAAGGAGGGGGACACCCTGAACATTTTTATTTCATATCATTTCTTGTGTCGTTTATGGTTTTGTTTTGTTTTTGTTATTGGAGCAATAACATTAGGCACACTATTTTGGAAGAGTGCACTCTATGAATGACACATGAACAAAAATTTCAATTTTTTCCTGTCATTTCATGTTTAAAAATGCACAAAATGAATGTACACCTCTAATTCCTATCTGTTTCCCCATCAGATGCACTGATCTACTATACCTCGAGTGTTCTGCTCCCTCTCCTCTCTTCTCTATCTCTTGCATCTTTTTCTTGCAGGTAATTCCCCTTCAGATGAGTCTGAGGAACGAGAGCGGGATCCAAAGGTCCTCACCTTCCCTGAGTATATTGCTAGCCTGCTGGATTCTGGCACTAAACGGATGGCAGCAGGAGTGCGCATGGAGTGTCAGAGCCGAGGACGCTGCTCCTCATACTGTCAGCTGTGTCATGTCACCTCCAGTCCCGATGCCCCTGCTGAGCCTGTTCTTTTGGAAGTCACCAAGGCAGTGCCCATCTATGATTTGGTGCCCAACAATGTCACTCAAAAGGTAATGGACTGATCACTGATATGCTTAGACCACTGCTCAAGCACATTAACCAATGGATTCTTTCTGTCTTTTCTTTTCCACCAGTAGTGAATGACAGGTGTCACAGAATCTGTCACTTCTACATGGTGTATGAGGAGGTTCAGGTAATGCTACACATTATGGGCTAAATTCTATGTATCACCTATAAAAAAAAATCAGCTCCAAAAAAATGCACCTAGTCGTATTCTATAGAATATACCCAACACCCATTTCTTCAACTATAGTCACGGCCATTAATGCCAATGAAAACCTGGTGCAAATGCCAACACCTAAATTATGCGCAGAATGGGCATATTCTATAACAGTGCACATAAATTCTAGGAATGCCCATGACCTGCTCATGTCGATGCCCCCTTTTCAAATCTGTGTCTTAGAATTTACACGTCACTTTATATAATACGCATAAATTCTAATTAATGCCATTTAGTGTCAATAATTGCTTGTTAAGTTCAATTATTGGTGCTAATTGACTTGCTAAGCTAATTAAGTTGAGCGTGCAAATGTAGAATATGGCCGGATTTGCATGTTTGACTTAAGTCATACTAATAGAGTCTGGGGTATATGCTCACTGAAACTCATTAAATAAAAGCTAAATACCTATGTGCCAAATAGGGATGTGCTTTCATTTGAAACAACATGAAAAATTACATTTCACATCATTTTAAATCTAGAATGGCAGGAAAAAGCTGAAATTTCATGTTTCCTATGCTATCAGTAATGCACACTATTGCTCAATAGCTTGCATTCTTTATTGATGAACGTATTATTGAAAATTAGCGCACAGCAGTGGCGGTCCTAGGGGGGCTGATACCCGGGGTGGATCGCTGATGCGCCCCTCCCCCCGGGTGCAGCACCCCCCCCCCGGAACAGCGCGACGCCCCCCCAGCGAAAGAAACCGTCCCCCGGGTGCAAGCCGCTGGGGGGGAGGGTGCCGCGCGCCTGCCGGCTCTTCATTTTCATGCTCCCTCTGCCCCGGAACAGGAAGTAACCTGTTCCGGGGCAAAGGGAGCATGAAAACGAAGAGCCGACAGGCGTGCGGCACCCCCCCCCCCCAGCGGCGTGCATCCGGGGCGGACCACCCCCACCCCCCCCCTTGGTACGCCACTGGCGCACAGTATTGCTCAGTATTACTCATTCTTTAGCAATGGACGTATTATTGAAAATTAGCATGTACTATTGCTCAATATCACTCATTCTTTATCAATGGACATATTATTGAAGATTAACGTGCACTATTGCTCAATAGTACCCATTCTTTGTCGATGGACGTCTTGAAGATTAACGCGCACTATTGCTCAATAGCACCCATTCTTTATCAATGGACATATGTATGAAGAATAGCACGCACTATTGCTCAATATCACTCATTCTTTATCGATGGACGTATTATTGAAGAATGGCATCCGCTATTGGTGACATCACCCTGAAACAAATAAATAAATAAATAAAATAAAATAGCATGGGAAACTAGACAAAACAAACATTTTTGTCCTGTGCACTCCCTAATGCAGAATGAGTTTATGTGTACCCCTATATTCCCTTCCTCCAGAAATGCTGCTCTGCTTTTTGCAATATATCTTCAGTTGGACTTGTATAATTATAGAGCCAAGAGGCTATATAGAAAGAGTAAGAGCAGCAGGAGAGATATGGCTGTACTGTTTTTATCAGACAAGACATGTTAGCAGCTTGTTAGCAGTAGTAGAGGAGGAGTTAAAACAGTCCTTTCTCTGCATTGTGCAATGTACTGTATCAGAAATGCCTTCAGCAAGTAGTAATGATTGCTCTGCATGTGTTACAGTGCATTGATATTTAAACTCCGCAGTCACTACCACTTTAAAACACCAATCATGGCATTTAAAGTAGTACCTGGATATTTAGTAATATCAACACAAGAGAAGCAATCATGATCCACAGAATGTAGATGCATAGAACAACAATGGATCGAAGAGGTTAAAATATAGCACACTGTTTTTCAACTTGCCTGACATGACCACATTTTGCCAATGGAAGGCTGATTCAGGGGCAGCAACTGTCAATTGAACAGGCATTAATTTAAAAACCAAACTGCAATAAATAATAAACTTACGCTCCCTAATTAAACAATATCATCTAGTAGACCCATGGAGAAATCAAAATCCAGACATGAGAGATTTTACATTCTTTTCCAATCCTCATCAAAGTTTTACACAAATAGATTTCTTTTTAATTTCAGATACACTTTTAATTTCCATTTTAAAGACAAAGATTGACACTATATCGTTATCAGATCATACATCTATATCTATCGAAATACAATTATATACTTTATTTTCTAATAAGAACCCTCTATGGATATTACATTTAAATACTCTTGCTAATGAGGATATTGTTATTAAAATTCATAATTGTATCTCTGAATACTTTGCCATCAATAATCTTTATGACACTAGCCCAATTAACAATTGCTCATCTAAATAAAATCAATAACCAACATTTATTAGATATGGAGGGGCATAATCGAACGTCGCTGGCCAAATAGATCGCCAGCGATCTATGTTGGCGGCGGCGCTACAGCTGGTCAGAACCATATTATCGAAAAAGATGGCCAGCCATCTCTTTTTTTTTATAATACAGTTTAGCCCGGCCAAATGCCGTGGAGTTCGCCGGGCTTGAGACGGCCGGGTTTGTTTTTCAGCGATAATGGAAAGTTATGTAGGCCATTTCAAACCCCGGCAAAATTCAAGGCATTTGGCTATGGGAGGAGTCAGCATTTTTAGTGCCCTGGCCCCCCTGACATGCCAGGACACCAACCAGCCACCCTAGGGGTCACTGCGCTGGACTTCAGAAAAGCTCCCACATGCATAGCTCCCTTACTTTGGGAGCTGAGCCTCCCAACCCCCCCCCCCCCAAACCCACTACCCACAAATGTACTGCACCCACTAAAATTGTTCCAGGGACCTGCATACAGCCTGTAGGACTTATTGCTGCTGTATAACTTTGGCACACCAGTTCACACCTGAAGACTAATGTCTCTGAAAAAGTATTTTCTTGAAATAACCACATTTACTCACAGTTAACTGCAGATCAGAGGTTGTGCCCCACTGGCAAAGAGTCCTCTGGTACTAAGATTAGCAATAGATCAGAGCTGACACAATGGTGTACAATGCCCTCTTTCAGCACCATGCAAGGTAAGAACTACGTTCTCTAACGTGGGTAACACAGGAAAGGGAACTAAAACTGGCTTACAAAAATGGCCACTATCGCATGGACTACAACAGGAAACAAACAGGGCACACTCAGCACCATGGGAGTAGAGCCCAGTACCCTACACCCACCACAATGTATTGCTAATGTGACTCTGCAGGGCACCTAACAGAAAAGGTGTCACACTCACCCGAGAGCCACATCGCAACCAGGGAAAGGCTGTCGGAGGATACAACACATTCTGCTGTCATGGAGGTGGGTACAGCATTTGAGGCTGGCATACAGGCTGGCAAAAAAGGTTTTTAGTTTTATTTTTTTAGTTTGGAAGGGGATTGGTGACCACTGGGGGAGTATGGGGAGGTCATCCCCCATTCCCTCCAGTGGTCATCTGGTCAGTTGAGGCACCTTTTTGAGGCTTGGTCGTGAAAATAAAAGGACCAAGTAAAGCCGGCGAAATACTGCTTAACGCCGCTTATTTAAATCCATTATCGGCGAAAGCCGGCATCTGGTAGCCATGCTCATGCATGCCCATATCCCGCCTTCGCTAATCTACCGACATGCCCCCTTGAACTTTCGCCGGCGAAGCGACGGGAAAGCGGCGATACAGTCAAAAATGCCACTTTCGATTATACCGATTTCGCCACTTTTAAAAAATCGCCGGCCATCTCCCAATTTGTGTCGGAAGATGGCCGGCTATCACTTTCGATTATAAGCTGGATGGAATCTCAAATAAAATCACTAGAGCAGCAATATATAAATGATCCAAATCCTATTTTACTTAATGCTATTCTTCAACAAATATTTACTTATAATAAAATCTGGTCAGCGAAAGTCAATAACGAAATATCCAAAAAAGACCACAGTTTGTGGAAATGAATAAAAGTAGTCATCTTTTAGCTAATTAATTAAAAAGAAAATGTACAAAAACTCAAATACCTTTAATTTATGGTAATAATAAAGAACTGTTAACTAGTCCCAAAGGTATACTAAAAGCTTTTCATTCTTTCTTCTCCAAATTATACTCAACTGAAACTCCTTTCAATATAGATGGATTACAACAATTTTCAAATTCATTAAGAAACCCGTCTTTTTCAGACACAGATAATAATATTCTTAAAGCCCCCTCTCAACAATTGACATTCAAGAGGCAATAAAAGAACTTACTGTAGATAAAGCACCAGGTCCAGATGGACTTACAAGTGAGTTTTTAAAAATCTTTTCTGCAGATTTGATACATCATTTAACACTTTTTTTTGAAGCATTAGAAAATTGCCCCACTAATTGTAACAGATTCAGTGAGGCCATAATTACTGTGTTACCTAAGCCAAATAAAGATCCCACACTGGTTTCGAATTTTAGACCCATATCTTTGAAAAACTGTTTGCAAATAGACTAATTAAAGTAATATCTAAAATTATTCACCCCAATTAAGTTGGTTTATGCCTCAATGATTAACAACCGATAATGCTCGCCTTTTCCACCATATTTCTATTCATGCTAAATTAGATCGAAACCCCATAGTTGCTCTATCAATAGATGCTGAAAAAGCATTTGACAGAGTCGAATGGTGGTACCTTTTTCATGTCTTACAATGGAATGGAATTCATGAGGATTTTGTGAACAAAATTAAGATCCTATATAACTCTCCCTCAGTACGAATCATAGCTAATAATTTTCTCTCTGAACCAGTTATACTTGAGAGAGGAACTCAACAAGGCTGCCGACTTTCACCAATGCTTTTAAATATTGCTTTGGAGCCTTTTTATTAGCCCTTCAATCCTCATCTTTGATAAATGGAGTTAAAATAGGATCACAGGAGATTAAAGCTTCTGCATATGTGGATGATATCATGCCTTTTCTCAAGAATCCTGAACAATTTCTTGTACTCTTTTTCAATCTTGTAGAGACATACTCTGCTTTTTCTGGTTACAAAATTAACATTCAGAAAACTGAAATTTTACCACTTAATATTTATGCTACTCCAAATATAGCAGTTCCTTTTGGGCTGGTTTGGTCATCCAAAGGTCTAAAATACCTAGGTATACAATTAAATTAATCTCTTGAAGAAACGATAGAAGTTAACGCCAAAAACATTCTTGATGTAATACAATCTCATCTCAAATCTTGGTCTCCACTTCATCTTTATTGGTGGGGTCGTTTAGACACTATCAAGATGATGATTGCACCAAACATTAATTTTATTCTAAGCATGATCCCTGTTCTATTCACCAAAAACATTTATAAGCAATTGGACAAATTTCTCAGTCAATTTCTATGGGCAAATACGATTCCGAAAATAGCGCTTACTACACTCAAAAATTTGAAAGGAAAAGCAGAAGTCTCTTTTCCTGACCTTTTAACATATCATACGTCTTTATTTTACAACAAGCATTCCGATGGCTACTAAGTGACACTGAACATATTTTAACCATTTTGTCTACATCACCATATACCTTTTAGTTTATTAGGTACTCTGAAGGGTAATATCATAATCTCTTCTTCCTTTACTTGTCTTTTACAGTTAGACAAACTAATAGAAATGCCATATGATCTTAATATTGATTCAGTGATCTGGAATAATTCAGCGATTTTAATTAATAATAAGCTAATACTCTGGAAGGAATGGATGAATAAAGGAATCTGGTCCCTTGATCAAATCTTGATTGATAACAAATTGAAATCTTTCCCAATGTTACAAACACAATTTGGATTATATCCAAATCAACAATTTCATTGAATACGGTTACAACATTTTATGACGTCCAATCGTTATCCAAGTTTACTATGCACACTTGAACCTTCCCTATTTCAATTTATCATCACAGCTCACCAAAAAGGACATGTCACATCTCAACTTTATAAATTTCTAATTAAATCAACCTTTAAAGACAAGAGAGGTCTTCATTTAGTATGGGAACCTGATTTATATTGTTCTCTTACTAATCATCAATGGAGTACTTTTTGGGCTAAAACATGTAAACCCATTTCTTCATCAACCTTCCTCCAATCTCTTTTTTTCTACATCATAGAGTCTTATGGACTCCTCAAAAAATGAAGGTTGCAGGTCTGTCAAAAGATAACTTATGTTGGTCATATAATGAACATCAAGATACTCTTCTCTATTTAATCTTTGAATGCCTTTGTACCAATTTATTTTGGATCAAAGTATGGCAAATTATTTCATCCATATTTAATTTTAAGATTATTTTTGGTTCATTGACATTAGATCATTCTTCAATTAGAACATTATTCAATTTTTATCGTTAAATGTCTGATATCATATAGATTCTCTTATGGAATCTTTAAAACATTATTATTTTGTATTGAATTCGGATGTTTGTTACCCTTATAATCTAATAAAATGTATTAATAAAAAAAAATTACATACAAATAATACACTGTAATAAATCAATTTAGTTAAAATTATAGTAAAACATGCATGCTAGTGACATCACATAATGGCAAATAAATCAGCAAAATATCAAAATTACTAAAACATAAAAGATTAAATGATGTGCAAATTCAAATCATAGACATACAAATGTTGCACCATCTCATTGGTGCATAACAGAGATACAATTCTCCAGTGGCGTACTAAGGGGGAGGCAGTGGGGGCGGTCCACCCCGGGTGCACGCCGCTGGGGGGGGGGGGTGCCACGCATCTGTCGGCAACGCTCGTTCCCTGCTCCCTCTGCCCCGGAACGGGTTACTTCCTGTTCCGGGGCAGAGGGAGCAGGGAACGAGCGAAGCCGGCAGGCGCGCGGCACCCCCCCCAGCAGGTAAAAACGCACCCGGGGGGCGTCGTTTCACCAGAGGGAGGTGTCTGTCATTTCGCCGGGGGTGGGGGGTCGCGCTGCACTCGGGGGGGTGCAAAGGCGATACGCCCCGGGTGTCAGCCACCCTAGGAACGCCACTGCAATTCTCCCACACACACAGTGCTGTTTAACCAGGCAGTAGCCTCTTCTGCCTGGTTAAATAGAGCTGAATATCAAACCCTCAGTTTTCGAATGGTCTTTCCAGGAGGTTTCTCTGAACTACGGTGGCAATATTTCTGCACTACAGCTATGTAAATAATTTTTCACAAGCAGTAATAAATTTATTTTGGGTTCATGACTCATTATTAGGCAGTGATGTGCTGTTTTGAAATGATATGAAAGCATCAGTATTAGTAATGCCATTTTGTGGCATTTTACATCCAATAATGACAGAAAAAACTTTTGCAATTTTGTGTGTCATCATGTCATTTTAGAGCCATTAGTGAGGTACACATATCGCAAAAAGTATACATGTAAAAATATAGTGCCCAGTAAAATTAAGGCCCCTGTTTACTAAGCCATACTGTAGGCATGCTAGCGTTTTAGCATGTGCTAATGCTAGAGACACCCATATATTCCTATGGGTGTCTCTAGCATTAGCGTGCGCTAAAAACGCACACCTTAGTAAACAGGGCCCAAAATGAATAAATGACACGCATATGGGGAAAATAAAATAATAGAAATGTCATCAAGTTGAAACAAAATGATGTAAAGATGCAAAACAAAACTCATTCCAGTCATACCTCTGTTATTAAAATACTCTATGATGACAATTTTGTAATTTGCCATGTCCTGAGCACCAATTCTATAATGGCATCTTGGCACCAAGATTCCAGTACAGTATACTAGCATGAGCCAGGTGTATGGCTCTCATAAGTTGACATGCTTAAGTGCTCAATGCGTAACTTATTGTATTCTTAAGGTGCACACACATAATTAGGAGACATGCCCATGTCCTTCCTGCTCAACCCATGTGCACACCCCCTTGCAGTTACACGCTATAGCATTTATATGCTCCCTTAAATCAGCCAACCTGAGGGCCTATTTACTAAGATACACTAGTGTTTTTAGCGCATGCTAAAAATTAGCATGCACTATCATGTAGATGCCCAAAGGGACATTATGGACATATACATGATTAGCGCATGCTAACAGTTAGCGTGTGCTAAAAATGCTAATACGTCACTAGCGCCACTTAGTAAAAAGGACCCTAGCAGTGTTAACTCAGAGTTGCCAAATAGAATAGCACCTAGTTCATCTGTGCATGTCAATTAAGGCATGATTTGCACGCACCAGCTGCATGTAACTGCACCAGTGGCTTAACCAGACCTGGTATTCTGGTATTTTGGTTAGGCCCAGAATTTACTTGGGTGGGCTCTTCCACCCTCCTCCATTATATATATATACAGTGGTGGAAATAAGTATTTGATCCCTTGCTGATTTTGTAAGTTTGCCCACTGACAAAGACATGAGCAGCCCATAATTGAAGGGTAGGTTATTGGTAACAGTGAGAGATAGCACATCACAAATTAAATCCGGAAAATCACATTGTGGAAAGTATATGAATTTATTTGCATTCTGCAGAGGGAAATAAGTATTTAATCCCTCTGGCAAACAAGACCTAATACTTGGTGGCAAAACCCTTGTTGGCAAGCACAGCGGTCAGACGTCTTCTGTAGTTGATGATGAGGTTTGCACACATGTCAGGAGGAATTTTGGTCCACTCCTCTTTGCAGATCATCTCTAAATCATTAAGAGTTCTGGGCTGTCGCTTGGCAACTCGCAGCTTCAGCTCCCTCCATAAGTTTTCAATGGGATTAAGGTCTGGTGACTGGCTAGGCCACTCCATGACCCTAATGTGCTTCTTCCTGAGCCACTCCTTTGTTGCCTTGGCTGTATGTTTTGGGTCATTGTCGTGCTGGAAGACCCAGCCACGACCCATTTTTAAGGCCCTGGCGGAGGGAAGGAGGTTGTCACTCAGAATTGTACGGTACATGGCCCCATCCATTCTCCCATTGATGCGGTGAAGTAGTCCTGTGCCCTTAGCAGAGAAACACCCCCAAAACATAACATTTCCACCTCCATGCTTGACAGTGGGGACGGTGTTCTTTGGGTCATAGGCAGCATTTCTCTTCCTCCAAACACGGCGAGTTGAGTTCATGCCAAAGAGCTCAATTTTTGTCTCATCTGACCACAGCACCTTCTCCCAATCACTCTCGGCATCATCCAGGTGTTCACTGGCAAACTTCAGACGGGCCGTCACATGTGCCTTCCGGAGCAGGGGGACCTTGCGGGCACTGCAGGATTGCAATCCGTTATGTCGTAATGTGTTACCAATGGTTTTCGTGGTGACAGTGGTCCCAGCTGCCTTGAGATCATTGACAAGTTCCCCCCTTGTAGTTGTAGGCTGATTTCTAACCTTCCTCATGATCAAGGATACCCCACGAGGTGAGATTTTGCGTGGAGCCCCAGATCTTTGTCGATTGACAGTCATTTTGTACTTCTTCCATTTTCTTACTATGGCACCAACAGTTGTCTCCTTCTCGCCCAGCGTCTTACTGATGGTTTTGTAGCCCATTCCAGCCTTGTGCAGGTGTATGATCTTGTCCCTGACATCCTTAGACAGCTCCTTGCTCTTGGCCATTTTGTAGAGGTTAGAGTCTGACTGATTCACTGAGTCTGTGGACAGGTGTCTTTCATACAGGTGACCATTGCCGACAGCTGTCTGTCATGCAGGTAACGAGTTGATTTGGAGCATCTACCTGGTCTGTAGGGGCCAGATCTCTTACTGGTTGGTGGGGGATCAAATACTTATTTCCCTCTGCAGAATGCAAATAAATTCATATACTTTCCACAATGTGATTTTCCGGATTTAATTTGTGATGTGCTATCTCTCACTGTTACCAATAACCTACCCTTCAATTATGGGCTGCTCATGTCTTTGTCAGTGGGCAAACTTACAAAATCAGCAAGGGATCAAATACTTATTTCCACCACTGTATATATATATATATATATATATATATATATATATATAATGCAGAGTTTTTTTAAACTGTCCCCTCAGCTTCCTCCCCTGCCTCCAACACCTTTTGCCATCTTTCCTGCCTGTGGCCAGGTAACAGTGGCCGCAATGATTCATTTTCGCTGGCTGTGCCAGCCCTGAAAATGAACTGCTGAGTCTTCCGGAGATGCCTCTGAGGTACACCGGGTAGGGGGTTCAGAGAGAGGGACAGAGGAGAGGGAGGGATAGGAGGCAGGTGCTGCTGCTGGGTGGGCCCAAATCAAGAATGGGTGGGCCCGAGCCAAAAATGGGTGGGCCTGTGCCTACTCAGGCTCACCCATAGCTACACCACTGAACTGCATGCTCCCAGTTATGTGCATGTAACTCCCATGAAGTCGTACGACAGTAACGACCTGTGTGCTAGAGCCTTCTCTTCATTCTGTCCATAAACTTATCATGATCCAGCATTTAGCAACATTTGCAGTCAGTACAATGAATCAAGTGGAAGCAGCTGATAGGAAAGTGGGCCTGGATGGGCCAGGACCCACCCATTTAGAGCTCAGGCCCACCCAAAAGTAGCACACATTTAGCAGTTGGTGGGGATCCCAAGCTTGGCCAGCTGAAGACTTCCCTCTGATCGTAACGAAAACGCTACTCTCCATGATACTGGCACCTGCGCATACTCAGTTTTCAGCGCATGCCTACTGCAGACTGCCAAGGTGGAAAGAAGCGTTTTCCTGCCAGTAGATATATTTGTTTTTGTGGTGGTTGGGGGGGGGGGGGGGGGACGGGACACTAGGCCCACCCAAAATCTGTTGTCTGGCTACGCCCCTGGTTATGGGACTCCACCACTGTTAATCAGCTCCTGATGAAAAGACAATCATTTGGCTACTTATAGGATTGTGGGTGCATGAGAGAGTTCTTCATTAGAGCAGTACAATAGAAAGAGGAACCAGGGAATCAGTTCAGCACTGAGGTAATCCTAATTTCCTATCAATGTGCACAGGCAAAACAAATGTGGTTGATTTTCATTTTTTTCCACAATTTTTTCCAAATTCTCAGGTGTGTTTGTTTTGTTAGTTTTACATATTCATTTTAAGAGACTTTTTGGTGCTTGCTAAACTGATTTAAGGCACACTAACTGACAAATTAAAGTGCACTAAGTTGATTGTTGCATATTAAAAATACTGTAATGTTTTACTGGGATGCATTTCTGGGTCTGCCAACTGTTAAATAAAAAGCACTGGAATATAAATCAATTTAGTGTGCACTAAGGGGGATGTTATCAACATGGGCTACCATTAATGTGTGTTGTGTTGGTAACTACAACCTTAAGTTTCAAAACTGCACTAACAAATCTGCTCTAGCACCATGTGGAGGCTGAAGTAGCTTCCCTAAAGGAGTCCCTTCTTAGATTTATCCTTCAGGTTTAGTTGGCCAACCTGGAAGGTCACCACTATAGCGCTCACTACTTCTTTGATTGCAACTTGTTATGGAGAATAACTGCAGCTCAGTACTCTGTCTTTACTGAGGAGTCACCAAGCAGGCCTGCATCCTACGCCAAAGAAAGAGAAAGCTGAACTGCAGTGAGTAGCACCTGAGGTCCATTTCAACAACTACCAATCTAGTAAATCATGAACTCTGACTGTGGCAACCTTTCACCTGAAATAGCCATCTACATATATGAATGTATAGATGTTTGAATACTGTACGGGTGGCTTTGCCTCTGACAGTCAAAGCAAACTAGAATAAATCTGAAAGCAGTTTAAACCTACAGCTAGAAAGTTTCAATTGTTCTCTGCTTTACTATTTGGATAGGACTACTAATACAATGCATTCTTTAGAGGAAGATTAGCTTAAAAATGATAAATTATCTGCCACATATTTTCCACCATTCTGTATTTATTTACTCCTATCTTAGGGCCTGGTTGGGTCCCATTGCGATTAAGCATGCAGGATACGAGACTCCACGGTGATGGTGGACATGATGGTGGCAAGGGTCAAAAAATTGCTTAGAAAGGGAGAATCATATTTCTGATCAGATAAATTCTCTAGTTAATTATTTTCACATTGCTTTTTTTTATTATTATATTTTAGTTAAAGGCTGCACTGGCTTCATGGCCTTTATTTCTTTTCTGCTCAGATGTTACAGGAAGCTATGCAGAGCTCTCTTTGGTGTTCAGGAAATGGTGATGTCATTGAAGACTGGTGTAGGTGTGACTCAAGCGCTTTTGGTGCAGATGGACTTCCTACCTGTGCTCCTCTTCCACAGCCTGTGTATGTCACGTTCTACCCCTCTTATTTCTCTCGTTCCACGTTTTCTGCTTTTTATTCCACTTAAAGGGTACTAGCAGGAGAATGCTTTTAAGAATGATGTTTAAACGTACAGGGGAAATGGAGCAGGGGGAGGTTTTAGGAATGACAAAGTAGAATGAAATAGAGACAATGATAACAGTATTCAGCAGCATCGTCAGTTTTAACGGTTACAAGGGGAACTGTTGTTCAGCCTTTCAGATAGCACTAAAAGAAGACACTCTATGAAATTAATGACCAGCACATGGAAAACAAATTGTATAAGGTATGGGCCTGATATTCAACGTGATGTAACAGGGCAGGACAGCCTCCTGCTTGGTTAAATAGTGCTCAGCAACCAGGCTGCTGATATTCAGTGGCACTTAACCAGGTAGTTCTGCCTGGTTAGCATGGGTGTAGTTTGACAGTTTCATTTGGTGGGGCAAAGGGTGGGATGTGTCTCTCTCGATCTCCTTCGAACCCCTCCCCCTTGCCACCGCCGCTGCCACCACCACAGCAATGGAGTCTTCCAGTGGCGCCCGGTATCTCCCACCGCCTTCCAATCCCCCGAACCGCTGGTAGCTTCAGTGAAAGCAGCACGCACGCTGCTTTAGACATGCCCTGGAAGCCCTTCTCTCTCCTACAGCTTCCCGCCTACGCGGGAACAGGAAGGTGAAGGAGAAAGAAAAGCTTCCAGAGGCAAGTCTAAAGCAGCTGTGTGCTGCTTTCTCGTAGAGGCTGCTGTTGGCTCAGGGGATTTGAGGATGGGTTGACAGCTTGTTTTGGGGGGGGGGGGGCACTGCCCCCTTCTCCCCAAACTACGCCCATGCTGGTTAGTGCTGAGGTGGTCCATAGGCAGAGTTGGGGGAGAAGACCGCAGTTATGCAGGCACCAGCCTTATCAATACCAGTGCCTGCCTAACTAAGTGAGCAGATAGGACCACACAACAGGCAGTCCTGTCTTTGCCTGCTTTACTATGTGGGTGCCGGCACTAATCAACCAAGACCCACATTACTTTCAGGTTGGCGGTTTACCCTGGATATTCAATACTGATACCTAGATGTGGTCAAGCATTGAATATTTGGGCTTCATTCTGCCCTTGGCTGTCAGTAGCTTAAATATTGCTAGCTGCCACAAGCTAACTATCGCCTTCTATATTTGCCTGCAGCTGTGGAGTCTGTTGCTGGAGCACATGGTCAGAGGAACTAATAGATTGGGGTTCAATAGAGATTTGCCAATTAACACTAATTATTGAATATTAATGGCTCATTATCTAATTAGTTTATGCATGGATTTGGGGTCAGTGTCCAAATTTGAGTGACCTAAATATAATCCAGGGTTGATGTGGTTCCTGGCTAAATATCAGTGGGAACCCATATAAGGGGATCTCTAAGGGTGTTGTAACCCTCCCCCAGGCCAATCCCCATACTCCCCCAACTCTGTACTCCACCCCCATCAGTTCTGATCCTTCCCTGATCTAACCTCTCTCCCCCCCCCCCACCACAGTTCTTCTGCCCACCCAATATGATCCCACCTCATTCATCTCCCCCATCCAATCTCCCTGGTTCAGGTCTGCCCCATGGTTCTGATCTCCTTGAATTTCTTTCTGAGGCCCTCTCTACATCCAAGCCCCAGCCAGGTCTTGCTGGCCTTCTAGGCACCTCTGGGGCTTACCTGGAGGTGATCTCTGGTGTCAAGAGGGATGGAGCTGAAGTGATTCTCTTTCCACTCCTTCCCTCTTGGCTCCAGGTTTCAAAATGGTTGCTCTAACCTCTAGCAGTAGTCTTGTGATACTGCCACTCAGGGTCAACCTTCCATAGAAGCCCTTATATGGTTATCCTAATTTTAGCTGGGTAACTTCCAGATAAAGACACTGGTCACTACAGAATCCAGATGTTCAGTAACCCCCAGCTGCATCAGGGTGCAGATCTGAACACCGAAAGCATCCTCAAAGCATCTTACCAAAGCCTTTAAGAATGAATAGCATTCAGCTGGGGTTTACTGCCTAGTGAAACATGGTCTGTGTAGGAAGCGGATCTGGATATCAGACATAAGCTAAGTTGATTCTAATATTTAAATTGAATAAGTTGCTATCAACAATAATTACTTATAATGATAATGTTTTCAGTCATAAGTGCAATAAACGTGTTTGACTGATGAGGAGGCAGGCGAGTCATAAGTAGGTGGCTCATGTGAAAAGAGTCGCAGCTGAGGTCATGAATAAGCGTGTATTATATGAGTGTTGATCATTTGAGTAAGATTTCATCTTTGTGGCTCCCACTCTTAAGGATTCACAATCTGACTGTATAAAATGTACTATTCAGATATTGGCACGGAATATCCAAAATTATTTCAAATACAGCTGGCATTTAAAAAGTACTCTGACTTCTGAGGCTAAATAGTGGCCAGTAAGAAATTAAAAATTACCTAACAGGACCATGTTTTGGGATATAAATGACTTCCTCAGGGGTGTATACATGAAATTTTTAAAAGGTTAAAAAAACATACAGAAAATGTACGTATGTAACAAAAATATGACAGAACAACAATGTTAATAAATGCTTAAGTAAAAAAGAAAAGGAAAAAGATAAATTAATAGCAAAATATACTTCTTTCATATAAAATGTGTAGATTGGGGAGAGGGAGTAGAAGGGAAGATGGAGAATCAATGAACAAAATAAATCAATGCATTGTACTATCATCAAAATATATGTTGAGCTGATATTCAGCCGCTATGGACAGCTTTTTTTTTTTAATGCCAGTCACAGCAGCTCAAAAGTACCTAGATACTCAGCACTGGTATCCAGAGAGTGGCCAGAACTGGCTATCTGGATAGATCAGTGACCGGCATTGCAATTCAAATAGCAGTGGAATTGAGCCCCCTATCTGGAGAGCTAATCGGATAATGTTCAGACACAGCCTTTTTGCTGATAGTTATCTGGTTTACAAACTGAATATCACTGCTAACTGGATAACTTATGGGTCCACCCTCACTCCATCCTATATGACCCCAGCACCATCCAAATAATACTGGTGTGGATTATAATATTTTCAAAAGCACTATCTGGATAGTACCGCTGAAAATTCAGAGATGATCCTGGTCAGTGATCCTTCTCTATATAGCAGATGCTGCTATCCTGATAAATGAGTTTGAATATCGGGCTCTATAATTTAAAATTTATATACATTTGCCTTACTATTTTCAGGTTTTGACTAATAACTTAATGAAGATAAGCAAAACCTACTGTAAAATGACTGAGAAACGAATTATAAAGATATGTTAAATAATATTTTTAAAATATACTTAAAGGCAGCTTAGCAGCAATAGGTGTCAGCTTATATAAACACATGATATTGGCCCCAGAAACAACAAATATTTTAAAAACTTAAATAAAATTTAAAATCCCATAACTGACAAGGGAAACTAAACATTTTTTATTCTTCAGGCTGAAACTGTCCATGGAGTATGAGCCCAGCAGCTCCCTGGTTGTACTGGAATGGGGTCACTCCGAACCACCAATTGGAGTGCGTATTATTGACTACCTCATTAGTCAGGAGAGAGTTACGGATAGGTTGGATCATTCCAAAGTGGAGACTGGTGAGTGTGCTGAGAAACTCCTTATGGATCAGTCATGAGGATGAGAGAAGAATGTGCCTAATCAGGAGGGGACAGATTTAGAGGTGTGGATCAGTGTGGATAGAATACTAGCATAAGTCCACATCTTTGAACTTGGGATGTGCATCCGTTTGAAACAACAAAAATGAACAGAAAAAAAAACATGAAATTTTGTGTATTTTTATGTGCTATCAGCAATACGCACTCTTTCAAAAGAGCGTGCATTCTTTTGAAAAATGTGCACTGTTCACAAATAGCATCCATTCTTCATGAATACTGCACACACTTTGCAAAACGTATGCATGCTTTCGAAAGAGTACATGCTCGTCCCAGAAGAGTGCACACTCTTAAAAACATTGCTCCCATGAAGACAAAATGTAAGAAAAACATTAAAAAAAACAAAAAGGTGAAAAAAATGGACATTTTTGGAAACAACGTGGGAAACAATACAACACAGAAATTTCCTGACTGCACACCTCTATAAAACACCAGAATTATTTTACCTCAGTTATATCTACGTTTTAATGTACTTTTCTTCCCTTTCCTGAAAACTGTCGAACATCTTGATGATTTAATTGAGAATTAGGGGTCCTTTTACTAAGGTGCGCTGAAAAATGGCCTGCGGTAGTGTAGGCACATGTTTTGGGTGCGCATGGATCCATTTTTCAGTGCGCCTGCAAAAAATGCCTTTTTAAAATGTTTGCCGAAAATGGACATGCGGCAAATAAAAATTGGCACATATCCATTTTAGGTCTGAGACCTTACCACCAGCCATTGACCTAGTGGTAAGGTCTCACATGCTAATCAAGTGGGAATGACCTACATGCGTCAAATGTCACTTGGTGTGCGTAGCGGACGTGTGCCAGAAAATAAAAATTATTTTTTGAATGTGCGTATTGGACGTGCGCCAAAAATGAAATTACCGCAAGAGCCACGTGGTATCTAGGCGGTAACTCCAAATTGGCACACGTTGGGTGTGTGTAGACGCTTACGTGGCTTAGTAAAAGGGCCCCTAGATTAGTAATGGCAGAAGTAGTAGAAGGGTTGTAGTTTTGCTTAGTCAGTTAATGAAAAAATAGAAATGAACTATTTATTTATTTATTTGTTACATTTGTATCCCACATTTTCCCATCTTTTTGTAGGCTCAATGTGGCTTACATAGTGCCGGAGAGCTGTTTCCAGACTCCGGAGTAAACAAATACAATGTGGTGTTGTAATGTTCATGTGGTAGGACCACATAAAGGAATCGGTCGGCAGAGGGTTGTGTGACTTGTGTGACTAGTACAATTGTCCTCAATCAATTCTCCAAAGTGCCTTACTTATTTGGATTTTGCTCACACCTTTTTCAGTAGTAGCTCAAGGTGAGTTACCTTCAGGTACACTGGGTATTTCCCTGTCCCTGGAGGGCTCACAATCTAAGGGCCCTGTTTACTAAGCAGTGTTATAGGCACATTAACGTTTTTAACGCGCGTTAACCATGTACGCGCATTAACCATGTATGTGCCTACAATATCCCTATAGGCGCCTACATGGTTAGCGCGCGCGCTAAGTGTAGGTGTGCTAAAAACACTAACGTACCTTAGTAAACAGGGCCCTAAGTTTGGACCTGAGCCAATGGATGATTAAGTGACTTGCCCAAGATCACAAGGACGTCAAGCCCGGTGCTCTAACCACTAGGCCACTCCCTCCACTCCTTAGCTGATCTGATTTGCAGGTGTTGCATTTCTGATTATAAAGATACATAGTACTAAAGTATGGCAAGTTTTTGCACTTACCAGACATTAGGTGCAAAAACTATTGTGCTATCATTGCAAAGGCTTTGTGGTAACTGTTGGAGGCACGTCTAGTATTCTCCCTGCATTTACTGCACAGACAAGTTCCCTACCGTGCATTAATGGCAAGCATGATTTATGCACCTTACATCACCTCTTGTGCTAGCATTATGTGGACTCGCACTAACTGCAGATTTGACAGTGCATGCTAATTATGATGTGCTAACTGCAATGCACAGTCCAATGTTTCTGCGCATTCCCTACCCGCTAAGCAGTTAGGGGTAAATTCAAGAAAGGGCACTGAAATGTAGGTGGTGGGATGAAGTGCACTGAGCTCAAATTCCATAATAGCAGTTCCACTCGGAACAGCTGCTATAGAATACTAGCATAAGTCCACATCTTTGAATTTAACGTTAAGCGCAAGCACTTACGCCAACTCAGAGGCTATTGTAAGTGCTCACGTCTAACTGTAGGCAGTTAGGCATGTAAAGGACAGTATTCTATAACCCATTTTCTTCAATGCAAGGCTCAGGGGCCAAGGGCGGTCCCCGGAGACCTCTGAGGCAGCCCCCATTGTTTTTCTGCTACGCTGGTTCTCAACCCAGGCTCAGGTCAGAAAGGTGAAAGTGAATAGGAGAAAAAGTCATATGTTTGAAGGTCAAGGCACTTCTCAATAGACAAAAGAGAATGCATTTGGAAATGCTCACGACCTTGAGGATACCTCCCAATGAAATTCGAAGGTGGGCTGGTGGGGATGAATGTCATTGACACACACTGGTCAGTAGTGTCGTGGCCCCGCAGGGGAAGATAGTTGGCAGTGCTCCTTCAACTCATTAGAATCCAAAGTGGCCCCAGCTTAAAAATTAATAAAGACCACTGCTATAAACTGTGCATCTAATTGCCTGATATACCCCTAACCCGGTCATGCCCCTCCCATATCCATGCCCCTTTTGAAGTTGGATACTCTGATTTGAGAGCGCAACTTATGGAAGAGTGAATACGGGCAGTTGCATGCATTACAGCTAATTGGTATCAATTAGTACCAATCAAGGTGAATTATAGCTAATAATTTGCTGTTAATTGCAATTAACAACCAATTATTGACTTAAGTTGCATGTGCAACTGACCTTATTTTATGAAATGTGCATGCAACTTTGCACGCTAAAGAGGAAATTCAATAAACAGTGCCAAAACTTAAGTGCTGAAAAAATTCAGCACTAGGCACTATTCTATAAAGGGTGCGTGCCTTATATAGAATAGCGTTTAGCACAGATCACGCACCTAACTTTTGGGCTGAACTTACGCCTTTTGAAACCCAGTGTAAATACCGGCACCCAAGTAACACACAGGCAGTGTTCTGCAATTCCATGCACAACTTTTTGGAATGAGGCCAATAGCCACACCCCTTTTCAGATTTGTGCAATGAGAGTTAGGCACTGTGCCTCATAGAGTAGCACACATCCAGATGCACATGTGAAATTTAATGAGTGCTAATTAACATTAACAGTTAGTAGTTAGCACCCAGTTGTTGATGGTTCAGAGCTCATTATCCAATTTATTTGCACACACATCTCAGAAGCATGCCCAAAGCTGAGTGTACAACTTTGGACACCATATATAGAATCCGGCGGGTAAATGTAAAGGTGGGCACCCATTTTTATAGAACTAGGAGGTTAGTGTAGGATTTTTACCGCACTGGCTATTAATAACACATGTTAGCTATTAGCATTAGTGTCTGGTAAAACTCATGCTGAATATTTAGCGCACTTAAGTAAAAGGGCTCCGCAATATATTTTAATGCATTGGGTAAATGCAAATATTCCTCATGCATATGGATAACCTGAAAACCAGACCAACTAAATTGCCCCTGGTAACTGTATTGGATCTAGTAAGTCCTATATGAGAATCTTTGACTAATTATAAGGACTAGACCTTCCATTTCATAAGTACATAAGTAATGCCATACTGGGAAAAGGCCAAAGGTCCATCGAGCCCAGCATCCTGTCCCTAACAGCGGCCAATCCAGGTCAAGGACAATACAGCCCTGATAGTTCTTCACTTCATCAGTTTGTGTTCATATTTCTGGGTAGAGGGGAAATTCTAGACAATATTGAAATACATTTTACTACTATTTACGTTAAATATAAGGGCTCCGCAATATATTTTAATGCATTGGGTAAATGCAAATATTCCTCATGCCTATGGAGTGGAGGAGTGGCCTAGTGGTTAGGGTGGTGGACTTTGGTCCTGAGGAACTGAGTTCAAGTCCCAGCACAGGCAGCTCCTTGTGACTCTGGGCAAGTCACTTAACCCTCCATTGCCTGCTGCCTAGAGCCTGCCATGAGTAGGAAAGTGTGGGGTACAAATGTAACAAAAAAAAAAAAAATGGCTCCAGGTTTATCAGTTTTTCCAGTTTGCCACTGACTTCCTCCATATTTTGCTAAAACTGGTTGTGCAATATTTTGACTTTGCACATGACTTACAGAGGTGAACTGAGCACTTATCTTATTAGAGGGTCCTGTTTACAATTTGAATTATAGATCTGCACAATATTGCTCTTTGTAGTGGAAGCAATTTCTATATAAAAGTAATTGCTTATTTCTTCCTTTTGTCTCTGTCCTTCTACCCCCCCCCCCCCCCCCCCCCCAAGAAACAGTTTTGAGTTTTGTGGATGACATCATTTCCGGAGCCAAGTCCCCCTGTGCAATGCCAGCTCAAGTTCCCAGCATGCAGTCCAGTACAATCTCTCTGATCATTCGTTGTCTAGAGCCAGATACCACTTACATGTGAGTTACCATGATTGTCTGTTCCTACCTTTCTTCCTTTTTCTGGATTCTGTTTTCCACTATAAATTAAGGGGCCCCTTTACAAAGGCGCGCTGAAAAATGGCCTGCAGTAGTGTAGACGCGTGTTTTGGGCGTGAGCAGAATCATTTTTCAGCGCACCTGTAAAAAATGACTTTTTAAAAATATTTACTGAAAATGGATGTGTGGCAAAATGAAAATCACATCCATTTTGGGTCTGAGACCTTACCGCCAGCCGTTGACCTAGCGATAAAGTCTCACGTGGTAACCGGGCAGTAATGACCTACCTGCATCAAATGTCACTTGGCACGCGTCCAATATGCGTGTCTGAAAATAAATTTTCATATGCGCGTATCGGACGTGTACCAAAAATGAAATTACCGCAAGAGCCACATGGTAGCCAGGCGGTAACTCCATTTTGGCGCGTGTTGGGCACACATAGATGCTTGCGTGGCTTAGTAAAAGTGCCCCTAACTATGGCTTCAGCAAGTTGCATCTGAAAAGAGCCTTTCTACATTCCAGGTATGCACATTATAGTATGTAAAATCTGAAGAAGATGACAGAAGTAATTAAATGGAGTGGGGGGGAGAGAAAACCCTAATTCTTCCATTCCCTACACCTTTGTGTCCTTTGTCCTGCCTCCCATAAGATAACTCTTTGTGTCTCTGGTAGGTTCACGCTTTGGGGTATTGATAACACAGGTAGACGGACCAAACCAAGTGATGTCACAGTGAAAACACCTTGCCCAGTAGTGGACGATGTGAAATCACAAGGTAAAAAAAAGAGAATTTTTCATTCTGTATTTCAGCTTGTATAGCACAGTTTGCTTACAGCGGGGTTTTCAAAAATGTATTTTTTTTACAAAATTGTATACATTTTAAATATGTCTAATTAACATGGGCTATTTTAATATACAATCAGGCTTATTTTCGAAAGAGATGGCCGGCCATCTCCTAAAACCGGCCAAATTGGCATAATCGAAAGCCGATTTTTGGACACACTCACCGGCATTCCATCGCGAAGGCGGCCAAACTTCAAGGGGGCGTGTCAGCAGGGTAGCGAAGGCGGGACATGGGCGTGCTTACGAGATGGCCGGCTTCAGCTGATAATGGAAAAAGGAAACCGGCGATGACGAGAATTTGGTCGGTTTTACTTGATCGATTTATTTTCACGACCAAGTCTCAAAGAGGTGCCCAAACTGACCAGATGACCACCGGAAGGAATCGGGGATGACCTCCCCATACTCCCCCATTGGTCACCAACCCCCTCCCACCCAAAAAAAACCCTTTAATACATTTTTTGCCAGCCTCTATGCTAGCCAGCTCCATGACAGCAGTATGCAGGTCCATGGAGCAGATTTAAAGCCTGGTGCACTAAACTGCACGGAAGAGTCCTTCCCTTACCGATCCCTTAGTGAATCGGTAAGGGAAGGGCATGCATGAAGGAAATCGCATGCAAATGAGCTGCTCATTTGCACGCGAATTTCCTTCCCTAGGAGGGGAAGCCAGTCGGCCAGCTCATAAAAAAAAAAGGTCTTGCTGATCACTTATGTTATGACTTACTTGTTCTGGAGTGCTGTATTTTGTGATACTGTTTTGAGAAATGTTCAATAAAGACTTCATACAAATTAAAAAAAAGTCCCTGCTGCACACTTCCCTAAAGGGCCATCTTTTTCTCCCCAAGCTGGAGCTCATAACTTTTTTAGTAGTAACAGTGGGATTTGAACCAGCCACCTCTGCATTACAAGACCAGTGATATAACCACTTGGCCACAGCTCCACTTAGTTGGACTTCCCTCCCTTTTGATTATACCCCTTCAGGTCTCTCTCAGCCAATCACAGCACGTTTAGCTGTCTCTGAGTGGCTGAGAGAGAGCTGGAGGGGCATAATCAAAAAGGAGGGACATCTACATAAGTGAAGCTTTGGCCAAGTGGTTACCTCACTAGTCTTGTAATACAGTGGTGGCCAGTTTAAATCCCACTGTTACTACTAAAAAAGCTATGAGCAAAAGCAGTTTTGATTTTCTGTTTGGGGAGAAAGATGGCAATCAAGTGAACGACGGCCATTAAGGGAAGTGCACGACAGGGACTTTTTTAATTTGTATGAAGTCTTTATTGAACATTTCTCAAAACCGTATCACAAAATACAGCACTCCAGAACAAGAAAGTCATAACATAACTGATCAGTAAGATCTAAATATCCAGAAGTACCAGTGCACTACAAATGAAGCAGCCACCTCTGCATTATAAGACTAGTGATGTAACCACTGGCCACAGCTCCTCTTAGTTGGATGTTCCTCCCTTTTGATTATACCCCTTCAGGTCTCTCGCAGCCAATCACAGCATGTTTAGCTGTCTGTGAGTGGCTGAGAGAGATGTGGAGGGGCATAATCAAAAGGGAGGAGAATCCAAATAAGTGGTGCTGTGGCCAAGTGGTTACATCAGTGGTCTTGTAGTGCAGAAGTGGCTGGTTCAAATCCCACTATTACTACTGAAAAAGCTGTGAGCAAAAACAGTTTTAATTTTGCCGTTCAGGGAGAACCACGGCCATTAAGGGAAGTGCACGCCAGGAACGGCCATCAAGGAAAAATGCATGGCAGGGACTTTTTAAATTTGTATGGCCTTTATTGAACATTTCTCAAAACAGTATCACAAAATACAGCACTCCAGAACAAGTAAGACATAACCTAACTGATCAGCAAGATCTAAATATCCAGAAGTACCAGTGCACTACGAATGCTGGCCCCTCCCACGGCCAAATGCCTTGGATTTGGCCGGGTTTGGGATAGCCAGTTCCAGTTTCCATTATCGCTGAAAAACAAAGTCGGCCATCTCAAACCCGGCGATCTATGGCATTTGACCGGCCCCAACCGCATTATCGAAACAAAAGATGGCCAGCCATCTTTTTCGATAATACGATTCTGGACAGCTCTTTGCGGCGCTGCCAAAATAGATGGCCGGACATCTATTTGGCCGGCGCTGTTCGATTATGCCCCTCTATGTGAGGCAAAAAAAGTAACCCCGCCCAGATTTATATCCTGTTTTCTGAGCAACTGCTAGGAATTTCAACAGGAAAAGTTTCAGCTCTATTTGTTGTTTCTATGTTTATCTGCCTAGTAGAATGCGGTTATTTTTAAACACAGCAAAGTTGTAGACTTTTTAGCATGACCACCCAGTGATTATCGTTCATTCAAAAATGGTTGCATTATAAAACTGTTTGAAAAAAAATGGGGTACCAGCTTCTTGTTAATGAGGTCAGAGTGATATAGACTTTTGTCTGGGGAGCAATGTTGGAGGTCTATTACAAGCTTCAGCCAAAGCTCCAACCACCGAACTCAAGGAAATGCTGCAGCCCACGGGTGAACTGGGGTGCAATGCATTCCTTTCTCCTCTTGTCCTGCACATTCTAACCATACCTTTGGTGATGGGAATGCAGAGACCCCGCCAGCTAAATAAATACAGTACCACTGCTCCCCCCCCCCCTCCTCGTGCTGCTTCCTGCGCTGTGTCTTCTTGCACTATAACGGGATCAAATTTTTAAATTATTATTTTTATCAAACTGAGTGTGGATTTAGATAATGCTTGATCTGCCTATCCAGAATCGAAAATTTTGAGTGTGTGCTGTCAATAATGCATGCCTTTTTGGAAAGAGCACTCCCTCTTTTGAAAGAGTGCATACTATTTGCCAAAGACTCCGCACTATTCAGGAGACTGCACACTCTTTCCTGATAAGTCACGCATGCGTGATGGTTTGCACATGCATGCACTTCCAGGAAAAAGTGTGCAATCTTCCTAAATTGTGCTCACTCTTTTGAGAATAGGGTTCATGCACTTAATGATATTGCTCCCATGACAACAAAATGAAAAAAAAAAGAAAAAAATGAACATTCCCAGAAAAGACCACAGGAAAGAACAAAAAACAAAACTTTTCTGGCTGCACACGCCTAATCTATACCTTATGTGTACTTGACTGCATGAAAACTGGGGTCTATTGTGCTCTCAACTAGTGGTTTCATGCTGTAGATCTGTGGCTACTTGTGACACATACTTATTCCATTTTCTTGTTCTTTCTCTCTTAACACCTTTGTTATATAATCTAGAAATAGCTGATAAAATCTACAACTTATTTAATGGCTATACTAGTGGGAAGGAACAGCAAACAGCCTATAATACTCTGCTGGACCTGGGCTCTCCAAGTCTTCATCGGGTCCTGTACCACTATAACCAACATTATGAAAGTTTTGGGGAGTTCACCTGGAGATGTGAGGATGAGCTTGGACCCAGGTAACTTACGTTCATTTCTTTTAATGCAATATAACTTACTGAAGGGCCCTTTTAAGAAGTGGTGGTAAGCCCAACACGGGCTTACCGCTCGCTAAAAGGTAAGTACTGCTGGGCTACCACAACAGCCTGGCGGTAGTTCCCTCCCTCAGTGCATGCAATTTCCGGCGCTGCAAAAAGAGTTCAATTTTTGTAGTGCCGGTGTGTACCCGGCAGTAATTGGGCACTGCTGCGTGCTGCCCGGTTACCGCTGGGTTAGCACAGGAGCACTTACCACCATCTCAGTAGGTGGTGGTAAGTGCTCCCCCTGAAATGGCCATGCGGCAAGTGGCTTACTTGCCGCATGGCCATTTCTTTAAAAAAAGGGAAACTTTTACCCACTGCAGTTAAAGGTGACCTTGGCGTGTGTCAAAAACACATGCCGATGGCCCCCTTTTGCCACTGCTTTGTGATGAAAAGTCAGGTGGGTTGGAATGAACCCGTATAGTATACAGAGAATTTGGTCGATATTCAGCCCGCAGCAGAAGGCATTTTTTTAAACGTTGATTGCCGTGGGCAGAATTAGCCCTGGATATTCAATGACATACTAAGAAGCTGCTACTGGAGGTCACAGCAGTCATTTTGCAGAGGCAGCCATGATGGGCGTGAGCATTGCTCCTGGTGGATTCCCCTGTTAGACCATGAAGGATCGGCCACAGGTAAGCCCAAAAGGATCCGGGGTGAGGGAGGGGTTCAGTTATTCAGGAGGAGGAAGGGTGATGAGTTTTTTGACAGTTTTTCAGGGGGGGGGATGGGAGGAAGAGAGGAGGATTCGAAGGGGCTTGGCATTTGTTTGGTGGGGGTTGGTAGGAGAGAGGGAGGGGGATCAGAAGGGGCTTGATGGTTGTTCAGTATGGGGGCAATGGGAGGGAGAGTGGGAGGGGGATCAGAAGGGACCCGACAGGTGTTTGGGAGGGTCCTGGGAGGGATGGAAATTGGAAGGGACTTTATAGCTGTTTGGGGTAGGGAGAAGAGTGGGAAAGGGAATCAGCATACTTCAGGCTGGTATCCGGAGGCTATGCTTGTGCAGACTGATATTCAGTGCACCTGCATAGCTAACTGGGTGAATTTAGGATTGCTTAAAAGCTCCTGTGCCCCTGTAATACCCCTGTTTTGTTCCGATATTCAGTGGCACTGCCAAGCTGAGTACTGTTGAATATCACTAGTTAGCTGGCTCTAAGTGATTAGTACATAAGTACATACAGTGGGGGAAATAAGTATTTGATCCCTTGCTGATTTTGTAAGTTTGCCCACTGACAAAGACATGAGCAGCCCATAATTGAAGGGTAGGTTATTGGTAACAGTGAGAGATAGCACATCACAAATTAAATCCGGAAAATCACATTGTGAAAAGTATATGAATTTATTTGCATTCTGCAGAGGGAAATAAGTATTTGATCCCTCTGGCAAACAAGACCTAATACTTGGTGGCAAAACCCTTGTTGGCAAGCACAGCGGTCAGACGTCTTCTGTAGTTGATGATGAGGTTTGCACACATGTCAGGAGGAATTTTGGTCCACTCCTCTTTGCAGATCATCTCTAAATCATTAAGAGTTCTGGGCTGTTGCTTGGCAACTCGCAGCTTCAGCTCCCTCCATAAGTTTTCAATGGGATTAAGGTCTGGTGACTGGCTAGGCCACTCCATGACCCTAATGTGCTTCTTCCTGAGCCACTCCTTTGTTGCCTTGGCTGTATGTTTTGGGTCATTGTCGTGCTGGAAGACCCAGCCACGACCCATTTTTAAGGCCCTGGCGGAGGGAAGAAGGTTGTCACTCAGAATTGTACGGTACATGGCCCCATCCATTCTCCCATTGATGCGGTGAAGTAGTCCTGTGCCCTTAGCAGAGAAACACCCCCAAAACATAATATTTCCACCTCCATGCTTGACAGTGGGGACGGTGTTCTTTGGGTCATAGGCAGCATTTCTCTTCCTCCAAACACGGCGAGTTGAGTTCATGCCAAAGAGCTCAATTTTTGTCTCATCTGACCACAGCACCTTCTCCCAATCACTCTCGGCATCATCCAGGTGTTCACTGGCAAACTTCAGATGGGCCATCACATGTGCCTTCCGGAGCAGGGGGACCTTGCGGGCACTGCAGGATTGCAATCCGTTATGTCGTAATGTGTTACCAATGGTTTTCGTGGTGACAGTGGTCCCAGCTGCCTTGAGATCATTGACAAGTTCCCCCCTTGTAGTTGTAGGCTGATTTCTAACCTTCCTCATGATCAAGGATACCCCACGAGGTGAGATTTTGCGTGGAGCCCCAGATCTTTGTCGATTGACAGTCATTTTGTACTTCTTCCATTTTCTTACTATGGCACCAACAGTTGTCTCCTTCTCGCCCAGCGTCTTACTGATGGTTTTGTAGCCCATTCCAGCCTTGTGCAGGTGTATGATCTTGTCCCTGACATCCTTAGACAGCTCCTTGCTCTTGGCCATTTTGTAGAGGTTAGAGTCTGACTGATTCACTGAGTCTGTGGACAGGTGTCTTTCATACAGGTGACCATTGCCGACAGCTGTCTGTCATGCAGGTAACGAGTTGATTTGGAGCATCTACCTGGTCTGTAGGGGCCAGATCTCTTACTGGTTGGTGGGGGATCAAATACTTATTTCCCTCTGCAGAATGCAAATAAATTCATATACTTTCCACAATGTGATTTTCCGGATTTAATTTGTGATGTGCTATCTCTCACTGTTACCAATAACCTACCCTTCAATTATGGGCTGCTCATGTCTTTGTCAGTGGGCAAACTTACAAAATCAGCAAGGGATCAAATACTTATTTCCCCCACTGTAAGTATTGCCACACTGGGACAGACCAAAGGTCCATCAAGCCCAGCATCCTGTTTCCAACAGTGACCAATCCAGGTCACAAATACCTGGCAAGTTCCTGAAAAAGTTCAATACATTTTATGCTGCTTATCCCAGAAATAAGCAATGGAACCTCTCCTGCCCACTTAAGTCTCTTTAAATATCGGACAGAATATTTACAAGACCTTTGCTTTTGAGTTCTGTTTCTGGAAAGCTTTTAAGAAGCCCCTACTAGTTCCTGCTAGAATGCTGCTTAGAGAAAATGAAGCAAATGGTTCGCGGCATGCGCCAAATCCAAAGTGCAGAAGAAAATAACATTTTATTGTTAAAGAAATATTTGCAGACAACCACAATGCACCCTGAGGCCAGAATTTCTTAATAGAGAATGTTTAGGCCAGCTGTTTTGAAATATTGGTTTAATGCATAAACAACAGTTCTTCTAATACAGTTTTATACAAATCCCATGGAACAAACCCAGAAAAGCAGTTTGTGTGGTAAGGCTGAGCTGATCAGCCAGGTAAACACAGAAATCTGGTTCCTATTCCTTCTCTCCCATATCCTATGGCAGACTAGTATGGATCCAGTATAAGCTCTTTTCCATCCAAGCTATAAGGCGGAAGCTCATGTTTTTTGATCCATGAATATTAGTTTGCACTTTTAACATTGCAGTTCAAATTTTGGTCAATTATACTGTCTTTTCTAAGTCATGTTGAAATGCTGCACTGTTTTCTAATCTCATTATCATATGGCTTTCTACCTCTTCCTCCAGAGAGGCATATTATTATTTACCTTGATATAATTTCCAGAAGAGTTGTTGTCTTTGTTTGAAGTGGTTGACCACATTATTTAGGCATGTCAAGAGCTTTTGATTGCTGCGGTCCATTTTGTCAGATGTAACCTGGGACAAGGGCGCTTAAACAATCAGGGGTCAATATTAAGACATTGATGGTGAGCATTTTGCTCACTGCGGATGACGTTATTCCCAAATATTCAAAGTTGGGACCTGTTTAGGCTTTGACTTTGAATAACCGGTTATTTTTATGTCGGCTAACACATAACTTGCTTAAGTTGATGTTGATCACTTAAGTGGCCATGGCTTACCATGTAAAGATAGGACAGACATTTATGCACTAACCCTGGCCGCTTAAGTGCTGCATATCAGCACAAGTGGCCAAGAGCTGGCTCCACCCCCAGAATGCTCCTAAGATATCCAGCTTAATGTTCGGTGCTAACTGTAATATTCATAGGCTCTTATAAGTGCCAGGCTGATACTATCCTTTTAGGTCTAAACTAAATGAATACATTATCCAGATAATGGCTGAACATCACTATCATCTGGATAACTTGTTGGCCGGCACTCAATCTGCCCCATAGTATGCAGCAAATATTGGACTGTACAGCCCAATGTTATCTGAATAATTTTTGACAATACATGGATAGAAAATGTCAGTGAATGGATAATGTCTTTTGAATACTGGCCTAACAGTTTATTGAAATATGCAAATAGCAGTGAATATATATCCTTTATGAGGACAATGCTAATTTTCAAAGAGATTTCCATGGGCAAAAAGCATTTCTCCCCATTAACTGGCTGGCTGAAAATTTCCCGCTCCCAGTTGGACTGAGTTGATGGACTGGACTGAGTTGATGTATTCACAGAAGCATGTTTGGGTCACAGGAAACAAAGTTCATGCATTAATGCCATTTTCAATTGTACAACTCTTTCTTTCCAACAAAATTCTAACTGTATCAAAATCAGGTGCAAGTAACAGTGCATACTTTGTGCTATGGCAGTTTTCAAAGAGGAAATCTTGTACTCCCCTTTCAAAAATGAGGCCCAAGCACGCTACTGCAAAGAATGCATACTTATTTTCACAGTGCAAATGGTTTGAAAATTGTTCTGTATAACTTCGTCCAGGATTAGGAATGGCCTGAGGGCGGTGCCTATTATTATATGGAGAGTGTCCTTTTCATTTAAACACATTGCTGATTTACACAAACATTGCTGTTTAAAAATGTGTTTGCATGTTCATATCAGTTGATTATTTATTACATAAACGTTATGCTCTGCTCTTGTTCTGGATCCTTTGATGTAGTTACTTTTTAAATTTCTTATTCATTTTCATGTCAATTCATGTGTTTTTGTATTTTTAAGTTGTATGGTCTTTTGATTTTCATTTTATTCTTGTGCATGAAGTCTTGATTTATTATTGATATCAGCATTTGATTTTAATTATATATTTCTAAATTAGCAGCCCTACCCCTGATGCAGCGTGTTGAGGTGAAACTTGGTTATGTTGGGTGCTTTGTTTGAATACATTGCATACTTCTACTTGCTGGTCTGTTTTGTGTTGTTTGCTGCAGTGATTGTTTGTAGATCATCGTCTCTTTGTGCCTCTGGGATCTCTTGTAAAATAAGTGCAGGACTGTAAGAATAGGACTCTCCATGCATAGTGGGAACATGGATTTTCAAAAAGCTGCATGTTTAGGAAAAGGCCATGCAAGACCCCCCTCCCCCTTTATAACATATAAATAACAGCAGATAAAGACCTGAACGGTCCATCCAGTCTGTCCAATAAGATAAACTCATTTTACATGGTATGTGATACTTTATACCCGAGTTTGATTTGTCCCTGCCTTTCTCAGGGCACAGACTGGAAAAGTCTGCCCAGCACTGTTCCTGTACTAAAAGTTCTGAAGCTAACGTGAAAGCCCCTTAAAATTTACACTCCAGCTCATCCGTATCTATTCAGCCACAATCAGGGTGCAGACCGTAAAAGTCCGCCCAGCACTAGTTTTACTCTCCAATTACTGGTGTTACACACAAACACAAATGTACATGGGAGCAGCTTTTTAAAAGTGCTATTCCATCATAGCCCAGGCTAGCATCACTACTGTCTCCCCCACCCCTAATCACCCTTTGTGACATCTGATTCCCCCGCTGACTCTTTCAAGGCAATTGAAGACCCCTTTCCCAATCTCCCAAATAAGCTAATCCCCTCTCACACACAGCTAATCCTCACCTTGAACATAGCCAGTCGTCCCAGGCACATACCTCCCATCAGAAAAATAAGACTCCCATCCACCCAACTATCCCCATGGCATAAGCAGTCCCTCCCCAATCCCCAAATTTGGGTAGGATTTGAGGCGGTCCAGGAAAAGTTATTTAGATAGTGATATTTGGCCACTATTCATATATGTTAAACATATAGAAATAGAAATTATGCAGACCACTGAATATTGATTTTCCAATTTTCAAATGTTTACATATGCACCCCCCTGTGATTTCTGGTCATTCGTTTCATACCGGCTGCATGATGCTAATACTTGGGGCAAAATCTTACAGTCCTTTCTGTATAAATGTTTGTTTTTTCTATGAAAATAGTTCCCTTCCAGAAGACACCAGGAAATTAAGAACTGAGCAGAAAAGGCACAATTTAAACATTGTGCAAATAAACAGACTTGCAGGAGTTTTGCACTTTTGTTTTGCTCTAGATGTTTTCTGATCTTTCTGTCTGGCTTCCCTCCATCCTACCTTGGTGTTCTTGGCAGTCATAGGGGTGAGGAAGCCACTACCCATGACATGTTCCTGTTATCTTGTTCCCACTGCCTGGATTGAATAGGCTGAAGGGTTGAGATGAGCTTCGAGCTGTCAAGGTGCTCCAGGGTGAGCTCACACTCTGGCATTCTATGGAGAGCAAGGGAGCCGCAACGAACAGAAACTCTCCTGGAAAATATCCCAAATCCAAAAACACCCAGAAGGGAATATTCAAGAACTATGTTAGAGCAGCCTTAAGGGATTAGCATAAAGGATCCAAACTGAAACCTACAGAGGGAAAAATCAAAATGGGAAACAATTCTAACCTCTTGTGTCTCACGTCAGTATAGGATGATCTGCCATTTCTGAAGTGTAAATGGAGCAAAAGGGGACTGAATTAGTGTTGCCAGTAGGCTTTATCTCTGAATTCTCAGATTTTTCTTCATATAGATTTGAATCTTAATACCATTACAAACATAGGCATCCTTCTAATAAAGTGCGTTAAACGCTTACTCCGGATTTTTCTAAATATCGTGGCAAGATTTCCACCGCAGAGATCCAAGCATATTCCATAACAATGCACATAACCTAATTGGTTAACAAGCCAATCAGTGCTGTTAATTGGATGTTAACATGCAATTATTAGCACTAATTGGCATTAATTAGAACTTATATGCAGAACTTGCTAAACACATTTTATAACGTGGTCCGCATAAATTTGAATGTGCATTGCCAAAAAGGGGCTATGGCCATGGGCATGGAATGGGCAGGTCATGGGCATTCAGAAAATTTACACACAGGGTTATAGAATATACCTTCTCCATGCCTGACTTAGGCACTGGTATTTATACTAGGTTTTACTTGGCGTAATTGCTTGCGACTAAAACAGTAATGTGGATGGCCAAAAGGTGTATTCTATAAACTGCATGAGAATGTTATAGAATACCACTTAGGTGGAAATTTTTTCCGTGCAGATTTTCCAGTCACCGTATATAGAATCTAGCCCTTAATGAGCAGTTGAAGCAGGCATTCCCAGCCCATTAGTCAGGACACATCTAGTTCCATCGGGTTTTAGGATGTCCAAAATGAATATGCATGAGATAAATTTGCAAGTACTGCCTCAATTGCACACAAATCTAACTTATGAATATTCATTGTGGATATCCTGAAAACCCTGATGGGACTAGATATGCCCTGAGGACTGGGTTGGGAATGGCTGAGTTAACAAATGGAAACAGGCTACAGAGCGACTGTTTTAAAGAGTTTTCCAGTAGTTTACTGTTTGCATGCATTACTGAATTTTTCAGAAAGTTTATGTCAAGGAGTGTGGCATGGGAAGCAATTGCCAGCTAGTGCATTACACTTAATTCACACTAAGGGCCCGATTCTATATATGGCACCTAAAATGAACACGCGCTAAGGAATTACGCCTAAGCATATTCTAAATCCTGCATGTAAACCTACATGCAGTATTTAGAATACACAGATGTAGTTAATGCAACTGAATATACGTGCGTCCATTTATGCCAACGAAAAGCTGGTGTAAATCCCTGCACATAGATTTACACGCACAGGCCCATATTTAATGACAATGTGTGTAGATTTTGGAATGCCCACAACATGCCCATTTCCACGCCTCTTTTTGCTTGTGCATGTAGAATTTAGGCACATCTAATATAATAAAACGCACCGTGAACGTTCTAATGAGGACAACGTTCTGTGAAGCCCTGAAGCCCTGAAGCCATCTGACGTCACTGAAGCTGTAGGGTTCGTGGATTCGTGGTGTGAAGCCTTCAAGCCAGCCGTGTCTGCCCCGCCCTCGCGAAAAAAACAAACAAATCGGGAAGCGAAACGTCAGGGAAGGAGGCGGCGCTCCCGACGTCTAGCCTTCCCTTCGCTGTGTTCCGCCTTCAAAATAAGGCGGAACACAGCGAAGGGAAAGCTAGACGTCGGGAGCGCCGCCTCCTTCCCTGACGCTTCGCTGCACGAACCGCCACGGAGGTAAAGTTAAAAAGAATAAAAAAAAAAAAAGGGATGCATGGATGCGAAGGGGTGGGGGGGCATGGATGCGAAGGGGTGGGGGGGCATGGATGCGAGGCATGGATGCGAAGGGGGGGGGAGAAGAGGGCGGGCCAGGCTGGGACATGGGAAGAGAGTAGCATGGATGCGAGGGGGGGGGGGTCATGGAAGGGCGAGAGGGGACTTGCTGGAAAAGGATGAATGGAGGCGGCAGGGGACAGAGGAGCATGGATGGGTATGGATTAGGAGGACAGGGCACAGGGAGAGAGGGGAATTACTGGAAATGGATGAATGGAGGGGGCAGGGGACAGAGGAGCATGGATGGGCATGGATTGGGAGGGCAGGACTCAGGGAGAGAGGGAAATTGCTGGATAGGGAAAAATGGAGGGGCCAGGTGACAGATGAGCATGGATTGGAAGGGCAGGACTCAGGGAGAGGGGAATTGCTGGATAGGGATGAATGGAGGGGACAGGTGGGCATGGATGGATATGGATTGCAGAGCAGGCCTCAGGCAGAGAGGGGAAATGCTGGATAGGGAAAAATGGAGGGGCCAGGTGACAGAGGAGCATGGATTGGAAGGGCAGGACTCAGGGAGAGGGGAATTGCTGGATAGGGATGAATGGAGGGGACAGATGGGCATGGATGGATATGGATTGCAGAGCAGGCCTCAGGCAGAGAGGGGAAATGCTGGATAGGGAAAAATGGAGGGGCCAGGTGACAGAGGAGCATGGATTGGAAGGGCAGGACTCAGGGAGAGGGGAATTGCTGCATAGGGATGAATGGAGGGGACAGATGGGCATGGATGGATATGGATTGCAGGGCAGGCCTCAGGCAGAGAGGGGAAATGCTGGATAGGGATGAATGGAGGGGGCAGGTGACAGACAAACATGGATGGCCATGGATTGGGAGGGCAGGGCTCAGGGACAGAGGGGAATTGCTGGAAAAGGATGAATGGAGGGGGCAGGGGACAGATGGCCATGGATTGGGAGGGCACGGCTCACACTCTCTCTCTCATATACAATGTCTTTCTGACTCTCACTCTCACACACTCTGTCTCACACTGTATCACATTCACTCTCTATGTGCCACACAGTCACTCACACACTCGCTTGGTGTCATACACTCACTCTCACAGAGAATCTGTGTCTCACACACACTCTCTCTCTTGCCCACACACACACACTCTCTCTCACACTGTGTCTCACATACACACTTGCACACACTCTCATTCTCACACACACTCTCTCACAAACACACTCACACCCAGACTCACTCTCTCTCTCACACACTCACACTTTCACTCTGACTCTCAAACAGTCACTCTCACATACACTCTCCCAAACATACACACTCCAAGGAAAACCTTGCTAGCGCCCGTTTCATTTGTGTCAGAAACGGGCCTTTTTTACTAGTATATTATATTACAGAATATGCTTAGCAATGTATACACCGTAATTCTAATTTTTGCCAATTAGTGCTTATTACTTGTTAAGAGCTGTTAACAACACTTAACAACTTGTTAAAACAATTAATCTACATGCGTAGTTATAAAATATGCCTAGATTTACACGCGGAATTACGTGGAATTCTAGGCACGCTATATAGAATTTGGGGGTAACTGGCTAACTCAGAGTTGATGCAGAACCACTTACCACCTCCAAGATAATAATAATATGTGACACTTATATCCCACACTTACCATTAAAGTTAAGTGTGGCTTACAAAAGAATAAACTGGACCAACTCCAGGAAATATATATAAAGAATTATCAACTGTCCATAATTAGAGCATACCTAAATTACATTACAAATTTCCTAAATAAATAGGTTTTCATTAACTTTTGGAAAGTCAGATAGTTAAATTGCAATCTGAGATCTGTAGGAAGTTCATTTCAGTAGTGACCTGCTAAGTATGCAAATATGCCAGAGAAGACCTGTTTATATACTACTACCTGCTTTGGATCAGGAAATTGTAAAGCTAAAAAAATGCCTAGATTGAACAGTCATATTCCTAAGCGACAGTCATATTAAACTTGACATGTCCGCAGGAGCGCCCCTGTGCACAATTTGAAAAGCAATGATGCACGCTTGAATTGGCAACCAAAGCAGCTGCACCAATAATGGAGAGGCTTGACTAAATTTAGATATTCCAAATATTAACCGTGCCATGATATTTAGTAAAGTTTGAAGTTTTTTTAACACTACGTCCTTACAACCTATATAAATGATGTTGCAATGATCAATATGTGATAACACCATTGCCTGTGCAATTGATCTAAATACTTCAGGTTTAAAGCCTGATCTTAATCTATGTAACTTCCACAACACAGAAAACACTTTGGGACCCTTTTACTAAGCTGCGGTAAAAGGGGGCCTGCGCTAGCATCAGCGCATGTTGTTGACATGTGCTGAGGCCCCCGTGGGTAAAGGGCTATCTCTTTTTTTAAAAAAAGAAATGGCCATGCAATAAGTGAACCATTTGCCACACAGCCATTTCAGCGGGGAGCACTTACCGCCACCCAATGAGGTGGCGGTAACTGGGCAGCACCGATGCTACAAAATAGAAAATATTTTTGTAGTGCAGGAAATGGTGGGTGCGGAGGGTGGAAACTATCGCTGGGCTCCTGCAGTAGTCCAGCTTAGTAAAAGGGCCCTTTAATGAGCTACTGCTTGTACCTGCTCTTCAAAAGATAGATGTCAAAAATTACTCCCACAATTTTAAGAGAAGTTTCCAGTGGGAAATCAATATTATCAATACACAGACTATTCTCACTTCCTCCATTAATCGTATTACTAAAAGCTATAAACTTTGTTTTATACTTATTTATTTTAAGTCTAAAAATGGATGCTCATCCTTCTATTTCTTTAATTATCCTAGATGCAAAAGGGGCTACATTCAACAACTGACCTTCAAAATAGAGGTGTAACCAGACTTGGTATTTTGGATGTGCCCAGAGGTAAATTAGATGGCCCCCTCCTCTCCCCAACCACACACTACAAATATCTTCCCGGAGATATTTTTTAAGAACATAAGAGTTTTCTTTTTCACCCACTCCACATCTTCTCCTGCTTCTCTGCGGTGTCCCTGCATCTACACTCCTGTCTCTGAACTCCGTCCCTCCCTGATATCGGTACAGGTGTCCCTGGCGTCTGGAGCAATTCATTCTCACTTGCACCGGCACTGCAGACTTCCATCTGCCGTGTCCCGCCCTCACTGACATCATTGCCTGTTTCCTGTCTGGCAGAAAGCGGCAGATTGAAGCCTGCGGGGCCGGCGCAAGCAGGTGCTGAGGACGCCTGTACCGACACTGGGGAGGGAAGGGGTTCAGAGACTGGATGCCAGGATGCCGCAGAGGAGAGGGGGGAAGAGAGCAGTGTGGCGCTACAGCTGGGTGGGCCTGAGCCAAGATTGGGTGGGCCTGTGCCCACCCAGGCCCACTTGTAGCTATGCCACTGCTTCAAAAGGAATAAAAACTGTTATATAATCTGCATACATTAAAATTTTAAAACCCAAGCCTGCAAACATTTTGCCTGAGGGTGCCATAATTAAGTTGAAAAGAATAGAGGACAAGGGTGAGCCCTGAGGGATTCCACAATTTGATCTCTATTCAGTGGAATAAATCCCATCCATCCTTACTTTGTAGCTTCTACAAAGATAGGAGATGCTAAGGGATTCTTTTATGAAGTTGCCGTAAAAGGAGGCCTGCACTGGCATAGGTGCATGTTTTTGATGCACGCCAAGGCCCCTTTTTACCATAGCAAGTAAAAGGCAGGTCTTTGTTTTTTTTCAAGAAATGGCCATAAGGCAAGTGAAACACTTGCTGCACAGCCATTTCAGGGGGAGCACTTACCGCCACCCATTGAGGTAGCAATAAGGACTCCCATGCTAATCCTCTGATTCTCCTTCCAAATCCCTCCCCGATTCTTATCCCCTGATCCCTCTTCCAAGGCACCCCCTCTGCTTCCAGTCCCCCTCCACATGCCCTATCTGTTCCCATCCCAAACCTTCCCCTGGACCCCTTCCCCAGCCACCAAATTGCCCTTATGTAAAAGGCTGACACCTAAAGGTAGTACCGCAAAACTACTGCTAGGGATCAGCGGAACAATTTTTGAACCCAGAGCCAGATGGGGTAGGAGCATAAGGGGATCACTCCCAAAACTGGCCCACTAGACCACCAGGAATCACCTCCAAATAAGTTCCAGAGGTGGTAGGAGGTCTGGGAGACTGGGTGGAGGGTTGGATTGAGGACAGATGAGGTGGGATTAGGATTCGGGGGTGCCTTTGAAGGGGAATCGGAGGCCTCCATGGAAGGGGGATTGGGGAGATAGAGAATTGAGAGGATTGGAATAGGGCTGGAGACAATAGTGCTGAGACCAATAGTGGCTGGGACCCAGATAGGTAACGGCGGCCAGCACATACCCAGATATGCCCAGATATTCAGTGCCAGTGCCCAGACATGCCCGGCATTGAATATACAGGTCTAGAATAACTTACAAAGGTCATCATTTAAAAAAAAAAACAAAAAAAACAGTGCTTCTAGCTGAATATAAAGTTTATTTTCTAAAAGAGGCAAAATTATAGTAGTAATTGATCTCCTGGTAAGGAATATCCCATTAGGTAAGATCTCTTCTACTTCCCAGAACCAGTTCACCATGAAAAAGAGTTACTGATGAATATTGTTACTGATGAATGTTGATTGCCATCAGCGGTGTATACTTTGATTTGTAGACTGCCAGAACAGATAAGGAGGATGAGCAGTGTAGCTGGCCCCTAGTGTTTGACAATACTACTAAATTTGCTACCAGTTTCAAAGTGCTTTTAGCGTCAAGGACTCTATTGCTTTAAACACTCAGATTTCATGGCATGTTTCCTGTTTGAAATAGTAATTTTGCATCCCATTCGAGGAGCCTCCTTAATCCCCCCTTATTTTCTCCAATCTGTGGAAAACAGCTGGAATCCATCACAGTGTTATGCTACTGAAGTCAGAGTGCCTTTCCCACTGGTGTGTACAAGAGACATTAATTGGTTTAGAAATGATTTCTAAATGTGTTAATAATATATATGACAGCCCATAATTTGTTAGGAAAGCAATTTCTCAAAACTGTAGGTAAAAAAGGTTAGCAAGTCAAATTTTCAGCTTCAAAGCTGCCAAAAATTGTCATGAAAAAAGATGAGTTCTTTGTTCCTGCTCATGGAACTATTTGAATTCTGACCTGAGAAACACTGCTAATTTGGGGTCATAGTCAACTTTAGATTTTGATTCCAAGTTTTCTGAATATGTGTTCTTTTTTTTTCTTGTTATGTCCATTATTGCATTTCATTGCTAAGCATGGTGCAGTATATTCGTGTTTCTACAAATGATGTATTCTAAAAGATGATAAAATGCATTGTAGGTAGAAAGAGAGACACAGAGAAAGTGATTACAATGGTCTGGGTGGAAGGAATTGACGTCATCAGTACGTATTCTGATTATTGATTCCTTTAACATTTGACCAGTCTCATTATCCTTCATGTTTTCTGCATTGCACTGTAGAGCTTTTTTTCGAAGTACAGTGCAATCCGCTTAAGTGCAAGGGTCTGGGACCAAAGAAATACATGCAGTTAACCAGAGCTTGCACTTAACCATTGTGACCCAAAGAAGCTTGGCATCTGATAAACATATGTACAGTACTGTTTATTTACATATAATAAACAGTACTGTACATATGTTTATCAGATGCCAGTCTCCGTTAACTGACGTTAGGCTTACTTGAAGTAATCAGTCATAGTCCTCTGTACACTCTTGTGTCTGTGAGTTCCATAGACTACGTCTGCCAGACGGTAAAAACTGGCATAGCACTGACATCCAATGGCCTCCAGATTGGCCCGCACGGTGTTGAGACTCTCCAGCACTCTTGCAAAAGTGACAGGAGGTTGTTGAATTTCATCAGCATGTGCCTCGCTGCTCATTTCATCATCTGTTTCATCATCAGCCGTTGCCTACGTGTAGGTGCATATCTCGACATCAGTGTTGTCATCATCTGTTTGTAGATCGTAATCAACAGCTACATAGTGATGAAACTCCTCTTCAGTAACACCGGCTGGGATGTCATCCATGAATTTGCATTAGCCTCGTATGACACAGGAAGTCGCTTAACATTCTTGAAGCAATGGGGCTGTTTGCTCTTTCCAGTGACGAGTGGTTCCAACTTCTCACTCCCATCCATATTGCAGCAAAGGAGGATCGTCAGTCGGTCCTTCGACGTTTTACTTCCTGTAGATTTGGCATGTTTGAATGCAAGTGTTCCATCAGGAATCGTTCACCAGTAGAGACCGTTTTCATCAGCATTGAAAATGTCACGAGGTGCAAACTCGTTCAAGATGGTAGGAAGAACTGAAACAACCCAATTTTCAGCACCAAAGTAATCAGCATCTTATTTTTCACCATGCTGTTTCTTGAATTTTATGTTGTTCCTCTCCTTCCATCTTTCCAACCATCTGTGGCTTTGAATTCAGTTAGTCCAAAACTTACAGCTAGCTGATTCGTTTTCTCCATAAGCAGTGGACCACTGACCGGAAACTGTCTGCTCCTGACATGAGAAAACCACCGAAGAAGAGTATCTTCTACATCCTCAGCTTTTCCCGCCTGTTTATGTTTCCGGTGTGGATTTGTATTGTTTTGCCAGTCTTCCAGAAGCTAGTCTTTCAAGATACATGAAAGTTAGCTGGGATTGACACCATATTCTTTAGCAATAGATGCTTGACTTTGTTTGTTTTCTAATTTTTTAAGAACTTCTTTTCGTTCAGCCAGTATTAAAGTCTTACAGTTGCACAACGATGACGACGATGACTCTTCTCTAACAACATTCTTTTGCTTCTTCTGTCTGTGGCAGTTAACCAGCGAGATTTCAAAGTTACCGCCCCTTTATCACGCGCCAATCGGCTTCCATATTCCATGCGTGCACTTATGCGGAGTCTTTCCTGCAGAAGAGCAGTCTTAAACCATACATATAAGCGAATCACACACTTATCAGTGGTGCGCTAAACCGAAGTTTGTCCCCATAGAAATTGATGGCTCCAAAAACGGGACCGAAGTACGGCATGCAGTTAAACAGAGCATGCGCTTATCTGACGTGCACTTAAATGGAATGCACTGTATATGGATGCCTCAATATGCCCAAATAGACATCCATGTGATTGAAATATCCAAATCCCAATTTTGCAAAGGCAGAAAAGAGACGTGCAACACTGCAGTATGTCCAAATAGCAAAGGGGTGTGTTGTGGTTGTATTTTAAATGGGACTAAGGAGGACCCAAAATCAGGACATCCAACAACGATTACCGAATGGGAAAAGACATTCAAGTCTAAAAAGAAGGATGTCCTAAGTTAGACCTGTTTCAATCATGTCTAGGGTACAAAAAGGTGCACTGATTGAGCAGATGACTACTGGCAGTGCTGTCTTAGCAATTGCAGGGCCCTGTGCAGACCAGTTCGGTGGGGCCCCTTGCCTCCCACCTAGCCCTGCCACCACCTAGCCCTATCTCACCCCACCTAGTCCTATCCCCACCTAGCCCTGCCCCTTGTTGACAAGATGTGTTTTAAAATTGTATTTATGAAATTTCAAATAAAGACAAATTAAGAAAGATTTGTACATATTAATTCAATTAAGTACAATGCAATCATATGAAACCTAGTATTAAGCAATGAAAATGAATTGAATAATTTCTGGTTAAGTCCACCACAATTAGGAGTTTCAATTCTCATAACATAGAAGAGAATAAAGGAATCATATTAATTAACTAAGAAAAGATCCATGTATGTGGGCAAAATACTTTAAAATTCCCTCATTACTGTAACTCACTGATATAGAGAAGCAACACCGGAGATCCCCTAGTAGCCAAAAAAGATGTCATGTGAACAGGTTCCCAAAAAGACAAAATCGCAACATATTTACAAGATATCAGAGATGCATATTTCCCAAACCCGACATGTTCCAACTGATAAATTCAAAATAAACTTTTTTTCTACCTTTGTAGTCTGAGCATTTTATTTTTCCATTCGATTTGGGATCTCCTGTCCACTTGACATTTCTTCTCTCTCCATGTCTGTCATCCATCTTCTCTCTGCATCCCTATCCAGTACCTGCCCTCTTAGTGTCCCTATCCACCCTTTTTCCAGCATTGCCCTGTATCTCTGTCTCTACTCCATGCTCAGCATCTCTTGTTTGTGCCCTGTCAGTTCCTTCCTCTTATACCTCACAGGTCCAGCATTTCTCCCTCTATCCCCTGCCCGCTTCATTGTCTGGCATAACTTCTTCTCTCCATCTGTACAATGTCTCTCCTCCTCCTCTGTTCCACTCCCCAGCCCTTGATCTGGTCTCTGTCTCTTCCCTCCCCTAGTCTGTTCTCTCTCTCTCTCTCCCTTCTTGTGCTCCCCATTTTGGCAGGTCCAGAACATATCCGTCTCCCTCTCCTTTTAACCATCCCCCCCCCCAGTTCAGCACATCTCTTTCTCCCTCCAACGCCCCCCCCAGCCCACCAAATGTCCGTCTCCTTCCAAGTCCCCCCTCCTGGCTCAGCACATGCCCATCTCCCTCCAATGCACCCCCCCCCCCCAGCCCAGCATATGTCCATCTCCCTCCCCACCATCCATATCCTGCCAGCCTCCTTCCCTGGCCAAGCACATGTCCATTTCCCTTCAGCCTCTCCACCCCTCAATCTGCCCAGTTCATCTTCATCTCTCTCTAGTTCCACCCTAGGTATAGGCCACCCCAATAGTGCAGCTTATATCTATCTACCTCTTCCTTCCCCCCCCCCCCCCCCCCACAGGTCCAACATATTTCTCTATTCTTCCCTCCTCAAATGAAGCATCTTTCCTTCCCTCCCTCCCAGATCCTCTAAAGTTACTTCATTCACCCCCAGTGCCACCTGCAATTAAGGCAGGGCTGGCGCTCCCTGAAGCCTATAAATTAGTGTCCACCCTCCACCAGTGCAGCTTCTCCCCCCTCAATGCCAGCACCTATCCCTCTCCTTGCCCCCCCTTCAATGTCAGCACTTAGTCCTCTCTCCTCACCCCCTCTCAATGCTAGCACCAACCCCCTCTCTCCTTGCCCCCAAAACCTATAAATTGGTGCCCACCCTCCACCAGTGCAGCATTCTCCCCCCCATCAATGCCAGTACCTGTCCCTCTCCTTGCCCCCTTCAATGCCAGCACTTAACATTCTCTCCTCGCCCCCTCAATGCTACCACCTACCCCTCTCTCCATGCTCTCCCTGAAACCTATAAATTGATGCCTACCCTCCACCAGTACAGCATCTCCCCCCTCAATGCCAGCACCTATCCTTCTTCTTGACCCCATTCACTTAGCCCTCTATCCTCCCCCCTGATGCTAGCACCTACCCCTCTCTCCTTGTCCTCCCCCCAAACCTTTCTCTGTCTCTCCCTTCTCTTCTCTCTTTAAACCAAGGTACCCAGGTTCAAATCCCACTTTAATGCTATTTTTTTTTTTTATTGTGAGTTCTCCAGAAACAGAAAAATACATACTGTACCTAAATATATAAGCCACCTGCAAGCCTGAAGGATATTAAAGAGATGTACATTCAGGTACAGTATAAATTTTTCTATTGAAGGGCTCAGAATTACAAAATAAGAGTTAAGGTGGGATTTGAACCTGGTTCCTTTGATTTACATTCCACTGCACTAAGTACTAGGCTGCCCCTCTGCGCTGAAGGGATATCTGATTGGCCATTCTTCTAAGACCGCTGTCAGACAGACAGTCTTGTCCCTGCCTTTTTTGTTGTTCATATGTTGAACATTCCCGTCAATAAAATGGCTGTTCATGCTGAACGTCATCGGCACATGGACATCCATCTGACGTATTTCCTGTTGGAAAGTACATGCAAGAATGATGTCCATTTTGGATGTTACGAGCCAGGCGTCTCTGTTCTGACTTAGATGTCCTTTCAAAAATTTCCCTCCACGTGTATGACATTAGAGAAGAAGAAACATGAGTAGAATGAGCAGGATACCCTTATGGTAAATGTCTTTCTCATTTTGGACTTGGTGGATCTGTGGTCTGATACATTATAGGACATTTTATTTTCTTCTAGTCCTTGGAGCCACTCCTGTTTCCAAAGAGTGTTTAAATAGAACTGTAAAAGGAATATTTATTGATGGGCCAGAACCTCTGAGCTCTCATAATACTATTATAAGATGTTTACCATCTGGCCCATCTGTAAAAAATCAACATTCTATGGAAATGATTGGGATTACTTATTCATTGATATCTAAAATATAAAACATGTTTCTACATTTCTTGATTCAGTGTACTAAAGATTGCTATAATGTGTGACACTTCTGGATACCTTCCCCACCCCCCAGACACACCACCAGCACTACCACCAACAACGAGGCAGTCAGTCTGTAGGCAAGAGGATAGTGTTTAATTACTTTATCAAATTCATATACCCCCACCCCCATCAAACCCAAAGTTATGTACAACAAAATAATAATAGGCCTAACCCAATAAAATAACAGGACCATAGTATTTTAGAATGCTGGGTCGTCCAGTTACGTCTTCTAGTTCTGGCCTCTCCTGAAACTACAGCCTCACTGAAAATAAGAACAAGTGGATTTTTTCAATGTTTTTACTAAACCTTTACCAGAAAAAAACAGCAATTAGTTTAGGATAAAGAAAAGAAAACAAAGAAGAAAACTGAGAACAATTCTTAGGTCTTGTAGTTGGTAAAGTAGTATCGTTCACTAGAATGCAAAATTATAGAAAAGAGGGAATATATAGGAAGAATACTTTGGGTTGTGGCTGTCTCAGTCTCTGGCACATCTTTGGACTCCAGATAATGATGCCAAAAACCCTCAACCTTTTCCTAGCACTGAGCAATTTCCACTTGGCTCTAATGCACCTACATAAACCAAAATGACAACAATTGCTTGGCCATTTATACATCATGCTGGGATTTTCTCTTCTATCCCAAGATACTCCAGGATCTCTGTTTACAAACAGTACTATAGGGATGGGCTGTCATTTGCAATGACATGGGCAATGTAAATGACATATCCCATGTCTTTACATATCGTTAAACCCAAAAAATGACCACAACCCCCCCCCCCCCCCCCCCCACAAAAATAGGGCACACTATTTGGAAAAGGGGCACACACTTTCTGAAACAGTACACACTCTTCCTGATAGTGAACCATCATACATGCTTGAACACTATGCAAGTGCTACCAGGAACAAATATTTTCTGGTTACCCATTCCTACAGTACTAGCCTAAAGATTCCGTCAGTTAAGGATCTTTGTTGCTCCCACTCTCCTGGTTGCCAATGACAGTCAACAATTGTGAAGTATTTTTTCTTTAAAGAGTTAGGGGTATTAACATGCCTGTTCACCTTTGGTTTCTGAAGAAAACAGCCCTCACTCCTCTTTCAACTGCATATTGTACCAAGACCTCCTATGACTCTTTCTTGCCCTTTCTATATCTACTGGCACATATCAAGTGTAGCCCCCCCCCCCCCTAGAGATATCATTACAATGGTGACCACTATATCTTTAAGTCCTTTTCAGCATCCAGCCCAAAGAATATGGCAGAATAAGATCAAATTGCCCATTCGGATTGCCTTGCTATTTCTGTTCCCATTGGGTCTGAGATATATCTCAGATACCAGCCATAATATGGTAGCTTGTTGAAAGTTAGTCCTTATGCAATCAGTTTTTGTTACTTTCCTCTTTGGTTTTCTACAATCCTGAGATGACTGCATTCTTTGTGGGAAGGAAGGGATGAACCTATAGATTTGACCCTGATTGACTATGCCCACCTGTGGCATGTCTGATCTCTGTGGCATTACCAATTGAGGCAATGCTTACCCCTTGAGGCAACTCCAGTCACCTAGCCCCAAGTATGGTGTGCTACTCTACTGTACAAAACATCAGGGCTAGTGGTGGTGGCAGCAAACATGTTGGTGCACCCAGCTGAGACCTTAATGTAGAGATGCCATTTTGAGAAAGGGATAATCTACTCTGTATTTTCTGTGAAGATTTGGTCAGCTTGAGTAGACTGGGGCAATTCTATAACCTAGGCCTTCACATTTAGGCCTGCATTTTGAACATTTTTAGAATACCAACATTCATGTGCATTTGTGTGCAGCTTTGTACGTAAAAGCTAGCATTGCACCCAAGTGCTGTTCTGCAAATAGCCTCTTAACTTGCATAAAACATATTTGCAAAAGGCATGCACAGGGTCAGGGCATGAGCTGGACATAGGGGGGTTCTGACATATGCACAGTCATCCAGAATAAAATAAGTTATGTGTGTTACTGTCGTTCTTAGGCACACCTATTTATAATAGCTCTAAGGTTGGCATAAATGCGAGTTCCTAAATATTAGGGGGCCCTTTTGCAAAGGCATGTAGGTGCCTATGCGCATCCAACACGAGTCAAATTGGCACTACCGCATGGCTACCGTGTGCCCCAGGCGGTAATTCCATTTTTGACCTGCGCCCAAAACATGCGGTAGAAAATATTTTCTATTTTCTATTTTCTACCATGTAGCGCTTACCAGGTGGTAATCGGCAGTTTACGCGCACTGGCCATTTACCACCCGGTTAGCGCGTGAGACCTTACCGCTAAGTCAATGGGTGGAGGTAAGGTCTCAGCACGAAAATGGACTTGCGCTGGTTTTAATTTTATCACATGTTTATTTTGCGTCTCAAACCCCCCCCCCCCCGCCTTTTTTCCAGGCAAACTGAGCAAATGGACCTGCACGCGTCCAAAATATGCACCTACACCAGCGCAGGCCACTTTTAGGTGCCTTAATACCCATTTATGCTACTATTATGTTATAGGATAGGCTCCTACTGCATGCCCTCTGGGCATCTAATTAGAGGTACCCAGTTATGGAATAGCCCCCTATGTGTTTTGGAAACTGCTGTTTCCTAAGTGTGACTGTTAGCATAGCAATACTGCTTCATTGCACCAAATATGTTGTTGCTGAGGGGATTAACTCTCCATGTACAGAACCATGTAACTATATATATATATATATATATATATATATATATATATATATATATATATATATATATATGGGGTAATTTTATAAAAGTCACCTAAAGTTAGCTACTAAAGTGCTGGGCGCTACTCATGAATTCTGTATTAGGCAAAATTACTTGCATAATTACCATTATAGAATACTAGCGTAAATCCTCATTTTAGTGCTTAACTGTAATCGTGAGTAGTTTTGCCCACTGTTCCCCCTAAGCTGAGCGGGAGTCCTCCACCTACAGTCCTGCCAGTGTGCGGTGCTGTTTCACAATATGGAAGCACCACCTCTCAGTGGCAGCAATGCAGTTGGAGGACACCCACTCAGCTTAGAGGGAACAATGCTTAAGCCATGTCAAAGGCTGGTGTAAATGACTGCACCTAACTGCTGTCAGTAACTGAAAGTATTCTATACCTCACCGCCGGAATCTGTATAGTTCGCCCAAAGTTTGGCATATAAAATTTGGTGCTGATCGCAAATCCGTGTGTAAGCAAAGTAGCTAATTAAGCATTGGCAATCAATAATTGTAGTCAACAAGCACTTTAATTGACAGTAATTAGGAGTTATATGTGGATCTGCCCTAAGCCCTATTCTATAATATGTATGCATAAATTTCATAGTGCACAGCTCCAAAGGTGATGTAGTCATGGGAGGGGCATGGGCCCATCAGGGGTGTTCCCAGAAATTAGGCACGGTATTATAGAGTACCTGCATTTGCACGTCTAACTAACATCAGTTGGGCGTGAGCATTTACAGCAGTCTTTAGTAGGCATAATTGATTGCGCCCAAAGTTAGGCATGAAATATTCACTAAGCTAGTATTCTGTAAAGGTAGTTCCGCCCAGAGAGCCCTTTACAGAATACTAGCTTAGAATGCATCGTTTTGTCGCCTATCTTTGGCCGCCATTTACAAATTCTAGCCCTTAGCATGTACGTGCTTGGCATGCCCCTGACCTGCAGTTGTTCCTCCCACACCTCTACCCCTTAGCTATTTGTGCTAAAGGAATTACATGCTAACGTTATAGAACGCCTACTAAGGGCAATTATGCATTTAACGGCAGATAGCGACAATTAGTGATAATTAACTCCAAGTGTTGCTAATTATTGTTTAACACCAATTAGCATCTAATTTTACAATTAAATTATGTGCAGAACTGCCCTTATTCTAAAACCTGGGTATGCAGTTTTGTGTGGTAAGCGTGAAAATGTGTGCGCAACATTATAGAATTAAGGGGATAGTATTATTAATTTTCCATCCCAGGTTCCCAAGTAGAGTGTCCTGGAATGAACCACCGAATCCTACTTCACTTTATTTGCTTCATCTGAAGTATGGAGGTCCCTACTGCACACATCAATTTTTGACCCTGAACAATAGGACTGGTCTGAGGTATCCGTCTTTTAAGAACTTAAGGTTCAATCATCAGCTTGGTTCTGTGTTTTCCTTTCAAGTGATTACTGTGTGGAATTCTTTACCTGGCTTAGTTTATTTAGGTGGTTGTGTAAGAACTTGAAGTCCTTTTTACTGAATAAATTTTATAATGAATTATTTTCTATTTTTGGACTAATTTGTTATTCCCCACTTTGAACCTCTTTTTAGAACACGTGTGGTATCTAAACTGTGAATTAGATTAGACCAGTACTATTATCCCAATAAGCTCCAGGCTTAGACTAGGCCCAGCTTTGTTGTGTGCGGTCTCTGGTAACTTAGTCACATGTCAGTGGTCATAAAACCACAAACATCTGCCTTCTTGTTTAGCCATTTACACAGTAAACACTTGCTGAACGGATATGTGGTGGAATTGTGGAGACATAGTTTTCTGGTTTTATTTTTAATGTGTAATTATTGTGGCTTGGCATAGTAGTTCAGTGGTCAGTGAGTGGTCAGTAATCACACAAATATGCATTTTTGTTTTGTATCATATTTGTACTCACATGGTGACTACATTTCTTTGGACAAAATAAAAATTTCATGTAGAAAGAGTTAAACAATTAAAGTGTATGTGATTTATTTTGGGATTGTTTCTCTCACACAGTGTTCATGACTTGGCCAGCTGCCTGCCAGTTTTAGCTCGGTACCCACTCCCCATACTGTCATTTTGCAAAGAAAGTTTTTATCATTTTATCAAATGCCTGCTATTGTTGAGTCTTGTTGTGGGTGTTATATGAATTTTCTTTAATACTAGAAACACCAGGGCTGCAGTGAGGGATAAAGTCAACGGGATATATTTACCCATGATATTCACCCCCTGATATTACGGCAGTGGTGGTCAGAAGTTTTAAAGCCAGTGATAGCCATGGGCAGAATTAAGCCTAGATATTCAATGCCAGGCCATGTCCTGGCACCATCATTGAATGTCTGGGGTCTGCTGCTGACCCAGAAGTTATGCTGGTGCTGGCCAATATTCAGTGCCCTTAAGCTTATAACAAGGGATCAATCCTCCAAAAATCTTGATACTACAATATCTATACAAACATGTGGATCTTATCAAGACACTAAGAGGCATATTTTCAAAGCAGTTTGGGAGGCTAAGTTCCATAGGTTTCTATGGAACTTTGGGAGGCTAAGTGCTTTGAAAATGAGCCTCTAAGTACCCTAAAATCTATCACATCAATTTCAAGAGGAGAGGAAAAGCACTCCGAAGTCTGTGGTACACAAAAATTCATACAGCACCCTTCAAAAAAGCTTCAATCACTGGCCAGAAAAACCCCTCCCTTCCCAACCATAAAATTGCATTTTTTATTTTTTATTATATTTTAATTTATTCTCTATTCAATCACTTTCTCAAATTTCAAAATGTAAAATCAGCACATTTATTTAACGTTCCTCTGCTCTTCCCGACGGGGACCCATTTCAAAACAATGTGTACCTATCAATCTTAAGCTGATTCCATTATCACAGATTCAAACCTGAGGCCCTTGCTCTCCTTCTCTTGAAATTGATGTGATAGATTTTGGGACACTTAGAGGGGCTCGAAAGGCACGCCCAAGTTTTGCTGAGGACGTCCTCGCAAAACGTCCCGATACGGTCGGGGACACCCAAATCATGAAATTTAGGCTGTCCTTAGAGATGGTCATCCCTAGACTTGGTCGTTTCTGATTTTTGGCGATAATGGAAACTAAGGACGCCCATCTCAGAAACAACCAAATGCAAGCCCTTTGGTCATAGGAGGAGCCAACATTCGTAGTGCACTGGTCCCCCTGACATGCCAGGACACCAACTGGGCACCCTAGGGGGCACTGCAGTGGACTTCATAAATTGCTCCCAGGTATATAGCTCCCTTACCTTGTGTGCTGAGCCCCCCAAATCCCCCTAAAACCCACTACCCACAACTGTACACCACTACCATAGCCCTAAGAGGTGAAGGGGAGCACCTAGATGTGGGTACAGTGGGTTTGTGGTGGATTTTGGAGGGCTCACATTTACCACCACAAGTGTAACAGATAGGGGGGGTTGGGCCTGGGTCTGCCTGCCTGAAGTGCACTGCACCCACTAAAACTGCTCCAGGGACATGCTGTGATGGACCTGAGTATGACATTTGAGGCTGGCATAGAGGCTGGCAAAAAATATTTTTAAAGATGTTTTTCTAGGGTGGGAGGGGGTTAGTGACCACTGGGGGAGTAAGGGGACATCATCCCCGATTCTCTCCGGTGGTCATCTGGTCATTTCGGGCACCTTTTTGTGCCTTGGTCATAAAAAAAACATGACCAGGTAAAGTTGTCCAAGTGCTCATCAGTGACACCCTTTTTTTTCCATTATGGGTCAAGGACGTCCATGTGTAAGGCACGCCGAAGTCCCGTCTTCACTACACCTCCGACACACCCCCGTGAACTTTGGTCGTCCCCGCGACAGAAAGCAGTTGAGGACGCTCAAAATCGGCTTTCGATTATACCGATTTGGGCAACCTTGTGAGAAGGACGCCCATCTTCCGATTTGTGTCGAAAGATGGGTGTCCTTCTCTTTCGAAAATGAGCCTGATAGTGTCTTGATAAGATCCAATATTGAGTGCCAGCATCAGGATAGCTATGTAGGCAAAGATACGACTGCCTTTTCTTCAGTCCAATATGCCCATTATTCATACAGACAGTGGCACTGAATACGACTGGTACTTGCGTAAGTGCCTGCTTCTCCCTGACTGCACCCTCAGGTTACCCCGGCACTAACCAGGCAATGCCATGGCAGTCATTTGGGCCACAAACTTCCAAGAGAATGGTACAGTTTAGGAGGCACTTGGGTGTGATTTGTATGTGATGATCTTAAGGTGGCCAAACAGGTAAGAAAGGCAACGGCAAAAGCTAGAAAAGTGCTTGGGTGCATAGGGAGAGGAATGGCCAGTAGGAAAAAGGAGTTGATGATGCCCCTGTATAAGACTCTGGTGAGACCTCATTTCGAATACTGTGTACAATTCTGGAGGCCGCACCTTCAAGAAGATATAAACAGGATGGAGTCATTCCAGAGGGTGCCTACTAAAATGGTCAGTGGTCTTCATCATAAATCGTATGGGGACAGACTCAAAGATCTCAATATGTATACTTTGGAAGAAAGGCGGGAGAGGTGAGATATGATAGAGATATTTAAATACCTTCATGGCATAAATGTACAGGTCTCTTTCATTTGAAAAGAAGCTCTGGAATGAGGGGGCATAGGATGGAGGTGAAAGGGGATAGACATAGAAATAACCTGAGAAAATGCTTCTTCATGGAAAGGGTGGTGAATTCATGAAACAGCCTCCCAGTGGAGGTGGTAGAGATTAAAACAGTATCTGAATCCAAGAGAGCTTGGGACAAGTACATATGATCTCTAAGGGAGTGATAGGGAAAGTATATGGCATGGATGGGCAGACTGGATAGGTCATATGGTCTTTATGTGCCTTCATTTTTCTCTGTTTCTATGTCAAAGCTGATATAAATGTAAAAAAGAAAGAAAGAAATTCTCATCGGCATTGCTCAGCTAAGTCCATTGAATATTGGCAGTCAGCCTCTCCTGCCTCCTTAAATCACGCTGAATATCAACCCCTTAGTATACATTTCCAGTTAAAGTGCCACAGAATATACTCAGTTACATAATGCAGATGCCTAAGCAGACCGCTAATTTTGGGTGGCCATGAGCCCAAATTGGGTGTGCACAACGTTTTCTATCTACATTGTTCTTGCCCTGCTCTCTGCTCCCCCCCAACAGAACATATAAAGAGGCCAGTCAGCACTGAGCCTGGATATTCAATGTGGCCATTTCTTGTGACCAGCATTGAATATCCGGTTTATTTTTGGCCGGTTTGAAGATAACTGGCTAAGCCGATATTCAGACTTAGCCAGTTATCTTGAAACAGGCCAAAGATAATCTACAATTTCACGTGGCCAAATATGGCCACTTAACTCGCTTTAAAAATCGGTGGATAGCTGGTCATATTGAGCAAGATAACCAGCTATCCGTTAAGTGGAGGTATTCAGTGGGGGATAGCTGGAGTGGAGGAGTGGCCTAGTGGTTAGATTGGTGAACTTTGGTCCTGGGAACTGGGTTTGATTCCCACTGCAGGCACAGGCAGCTCCTTGTGACTCTGGGCAAGTCACTTAACCCTCCATTGCCCCAGGTACAAATAAGTACCTGTATATAATATGTAAGCCGCATAGAACCTGCTATGAGTGGGAAAGTGCAGGGTACAAATGTAATAAAAAATAAAATTATCCTCCACTGAATCTCGACGGACAGCTAGTTAAGCGCTATTTAACTGGTCAGCATCCATTCTGACTGGTTAAATAGCACTGAATATTGGGTGGAAATACTTTAGTTCGCAAGGATCCCCAAGCCCTCCCATCTACCAAGTTAGCAGTCAGTGGCAATGTCTCTGGGCCGCCACCGACACATTGTGTATGCTTAGCTTTTATGCATGTGTGAAAACTGAGCATGTGCAGGGTGCTGGCAGCGGTAGCTCAGGGACATTGTTGTTGACTGCCAACCTTAGTAGGAGATCTGGCAGCCAGAAGAGGAGGTCTTCAGCTTGGTGTGCCCTGCCACCCACAGCAAAGGTAAGCCATTGCTGGGTGAACCTGAGCCCAAATTGAGTGGCACCTGCCCACCCGTGGCTATGCTGACTTAACAGCTTTTCTAAAATCATTACTCACACATGTAGGGCCATTTACTTGTGTAAATAAGCTGTGTACACATACCCTGGAGGAAAGGAGAAACAGGGGTGATATGATACAGACGTTCAAATATTTGAAAGGTATTAATCCGCAAACGAACCTTTTCTGGAGATACGAAGGCGGTAGAACGAGAGGAAATGAAATGAGATTGAAGGGGGGCAGACTCAAGAAAAATGTCAGAAAGTATTTCTTCATGGAGAGAGTGGTGGATGCTTGGAATGTCCTCCCCCGGGAGGTGGTGGAGATGAAAACGGTAACAGAATTCAAACATGCGTTGGATAAACATAAAGGAATCCTGTTCAGAAGGAATGGATCCTCAGGAGCTTAACCGAGATTGGATAGCAGAGCCGGTAGTGGGAGGCGGGGCTGAAGGTTGGGAGGCGGGGATAGTGTTGGGCAGACTTATACGGTCTGTGCCAGAGCCGGTGGTGGGAGGCAGGGATAGTGCTGGGCAGACTTATACGGTCTGTGCCAGAGCCGGAGTTGGGAGGCAGGACTGAAGGTTGAGAGGCAGGGATAGTGCTGGGCAGACTTATACGGTCTGTGCCAGAGCCGGTGGTGGGAGGCGGGACTGGAGGTTGGGAGGCAGGGATAGTGCTGGGCAGACTTATACGGTCTGTACCAGAGCCGGTGGTTGGGAGGCAGGGCTGGTGGTTGGGAGGCGGGGATAGTGCTGGGCAGACTTATACAGTCTGTGCCCTAAAGAGCACAGGTACAAATCAAAGTAGGGTATACACAAAAAGTAGCACACATGAGTTGTCTTCTTGGGCAGACTGGATGGACCGTGCAGGTCTTTTTTCTGCCATCATCTACTATGCTACTATGTTACCTAAGCCCTCTAAAGTAACTTCCTAATCCTCATAGGATGTTCTACATACTCTGGCTAAACCAAAGGCCTGCCTCCAAAATGCCCCAGTCATACCCTTTTTTCTAATAGAATAATTGTGCATATCCCTACTCCAAAGTGACAGAGCCTGATTTTCCAATGAGGGATCACAGGTGCAGATTCTAGTTTCCTGGCTGAGACCATACAGCTGTCCTGAAGGAGCAGCTTTTTGGCTGAGCTGGTAAGAGAGCACTGTCTATCATATCCATCCCCTTATTGTACTATCCTGTCCCAATGGCAAGACAATGACTTGTTCAGTGTTGCACCAGGAACAAGTACTGGAAAAGGGATTCTCATCTGTTTCTTTGGCCTTCATAGCTCTACATTTGAACAACTAATTTATGGCATAAATAGCCATTTCAACAAGCATTACTTATGTGTGGAGATCAACGCCATTCAGAGATTTCAAGGGAAACGTGTTCTAGGTATGTCTTTGGCCAGCCAAAAATCTATGGGCCCGATATTTAGCAGGCGGCAACCAGCGTTTTGCTGACCGCCACCGGTGTTAAACCCAGAAATTCAATGCTAGGCCATGTTCTGCCTCCGGCATTGAATTTCTGGGTATAGAGAACCTGCTGAGACATAGTTGTTAAGTGCAATACTCTGCACTTAACCAGCTATGATGAACCACATAAAGATAGGACTCTGCATATGAAGCCGTCCTGTTTATAAGGTTATCTTAATCGGTTACATACCAAATATCTGTATGTAACTGTCTAAATGCCAACCCTGCCCCCGGAACATCCCCAAGATAGCCAGTTTGAGTTTCAGCACTATCCGGGCCTTTTCAGCTGCACTATCCAGTTAAGGATCATTGTAAATGTTTGGCGATTTAAACGGCCAGAAGCTTCTCCTGGCTATTTAAATCATTTTGAATATCAGGCCCTATACATTTATTCCCATTTTACAATAAGAATGCATCTATATGGGAAAACATTTCTCCACTGAGTTTTGCATTAGCCCAGGGACATACATAGATTTTTAAAAGTGCTTATTTTGGCTCGGACTTTACACGAGGGATTAAGAGAGTTATTCTTTTTAATCCCCTCTTTTTAATCTACCTCTAAAAACTTAACTACTTAATTGGCAGTGCTTATATCAATAGCTTAGTAAATGGGATGGCATCAACTGTTACACATGGAAATTGTGAAATCTCAATGTTCTCTGTAAAATGGGCCTTTCAAGTGTTCAGTTTTACAGTGAAATAGTTAAAACTGTTGAAGATAATAGCTGGAAGGTTGTGAATCTACTCTTTTTGTTGTTGTTGTTGTTGTTGTTGTTGAGGCTTCTGAAGATCAAGGACTCAGGAAAATTATACTGGGAATTTTCCAGGGACAGTGAGAATCTTTCATTGTCAACATAGATGATGGCACAGGCAGAGCGTTCATGCTACTTTGGACACATTAGTCTGAAGGAATGTAAGCCTGTTGCAGTCCCTTCATCACGGTCCATTGCACCATCTCCAGCTCTTCCAAACATTAATACAGCCTAGTGTACATAGAAAAAAACAAATCCATGCTCTCTGTGAAAACCTTCAGTTCAGTTAGCACATACCATGCCAGGTGGACGCCAGTGAGTAACCAGATATTCAAAAGGGACAAAATTAACAATTTTTTAAAAAAAACTTTCAATCTCAGAGCAGAGAACTTGGAAACTCTCAACAGGATGTTCTAGATTAAGCTACTTCCTCAGAGATTATACAAGAAAGATTAAATCATGCAGGTACATTGGAAATCAGGAATTATTAATGACTGACATTTAGTATTAATTGTATCATGCCTGTACTGAAGTCATATAGCATTCTGTCTGATTTAGTAATTGAATGGACCATGCACATGAGATCTATGTATTACTCTATGGGTGTGGTTTTGTTTTCTTTTTCTGTATTTTTTTTGTTGTTTATGTTTTTGGATGTAGCTCACATCATTTTTGTGATAGCCTAAGGTAAGTTACATTCAGGTAGTGTAGGTATTTCTCTATGCCCAGAAAAGTTACAATCTAAATGCTAGATTTACTAAAAGGTACTACTGTGTATTATGAAAGTGAGATTTAGCTAGTAGTAACACATGCTATGATTGCCAAACAGGTTTGTAAATCTAGCCTAAAGTTTGAGACTGAGGCAATAGAGGGTGAAATGTATTGCCCTGAGAATAAATGGGGTTTGAACCTTGGCTCTCAGCCTGTGGCTCAAACTGTTTAGCTACTCTGCCATTTACAAAAGATCTGAGAAATGATTAATTGATTCCAGCACAGGTATAAAATCCAGACTGTGCATGTTAGTCCTAAACATATGAATATTCGGAAGGATTGGCCTGTGTGAAGAGCAATTCTACAACAGGGTGCTACATTTTCACACCACTTGCATGTGTAAATTTACAGTTTATTAGCACTTTCACAGGTAAGTGTGCACTTACACACTTAAATGCTAGAAAGGTGCCTAAATGCCATTCTATAAGGGCCTGCAAAAGTGGTGCAGTGTGTAAACGTAAGGGGGGAGGTTTACAGAATTGTGCAGCATATAGCTAAGTGGTTTAAATTAGGGCAGTAATTTTCCTGTCCTAATTGAAACCGTATTGCTAAATGGATAGCAGCTGTATATTGCCATTATCCATACAGCTGGGCAAAACATCCTCACTACATCCTGGCATGAGCAGTCAGAGAAATTTTTCAACTGCATTATCCAAATAGGGTCATTGAAAATTAACAGATAGCCACTCCTATATGGATAGGTCCCCTATTATAGAGGCAATTGTAAGTGGGTGCCTCTGTTTAAGCACCCCAATCCTGTGCAGTGAGGTACTATTCTATAACGGCAGCCCCGATAAAGCATCTCTCCCCCCTTCCCTTTACTCCTGGTCTCTCTCTCTTTCTCTCTCTCTCTCTCTCTCTCTCTCTCTCTCTCCTCTCCTCTCTGCTTCTCCCCAAATCCAGCATTTCTTCCCTCTGCTCCCCCTCCAGCAGCTAGTTCAGCATCTCTCCCTTCTTTTCCCCTCTGCTCTACTCCCTTGCACCTGGGTCTGGCATCACTCCAGCTACCCCCTGCTGTGTTTCTGTCATACCTAGCAAGTTGTAATATAAGATTCTTGCTCTGGCCTGTCTGAAACCAGCCAGAGATTGTGGATAAGTTTAAAATGCATTTTCAGTGGATAAAACAGCCTTTTATATGCAGTATAGCTTTTTTAGGTGTGCTAATGAAATAGCACTTGCTGGGGATGGTCATTCAATTTGTCTGTCCATCAATCTATATGCATGGATTAAGAGAGGAAGCAATAGAAGTGAAAGTGAGTGTGGTAGCTGGTAAATTAGGCCCGGATACCTGAAGAGGTGTGGGGGGGGGGGGGGGCGGTAAAAAAATTGATGTCACTAGGACCACAATCCTTATGGCACCAAAAGAGTACAAAAAACCTGCAGCTGCACTATTATATGTATGTGCTGCTAGAGTTCCAGCTCCCAATGGAAAAGGAGTTGACTAGGTTGGCTGAGATGGTTGACCATTTGATAAGGATGACCGGATTGACTTCTGGGATTACTGAGATGCTGACATTGACTAGGATGACTGGGTTGACTGGTTCACAGGGATGATGTGGGTTGACTGACTGAATGACTGGGATGAATAGTTGACTGGGATAACTGGATTGACTGACTGTTAACTGGGATGTCTGGGATGGCTGGAATGACTGGATTGACTGGGATGACTGGGCTCACTGACTCATTTATGGGATTGACTGACTAGTTAACTGGGATGACTGGTTGACTGGGATCACTGCGTAAACAGGATTCACTGGGTTGACTAATTGGTTGACTTGGTTGAGTGATTGGAATATCTGACTGATTGACTGGAAATGACTGAGTTGACTGACTGGGTTATTTCAGTAGCTTGACTGACTTTGACTGATTGGTTAACTGATATGGCTTTTTTCACTGGAATGACTGGGTTGACTGGTTAACAGGGATATCGTGGGCTGACTGACTGCTTGACTGGTTTGACTGACTAGGATTATTGAGTTGACTGACTGGTTTATGGGGTTGACTGACTGCTCTTCACAGGTGTCACAACACAGGGGAAAAAGTTGGGGTTTTGTCCTATAATTTCAGGCTAAAAATGACACAATGTCGTGGGAGATGTTTCAAATGAATGTACATCCCTAGTAGGGATGAACAGCCAGAAACGTTTTGTTTTGTGTCTTTTCCCATGTCATTTCTGGGAATGTTTATTTCATTCATTTTTGTTTGGCCATTTTTTTGTCACAGGAACAAAGTCATTGTGTGCACATTCTTTTGAAAGAGGGTAAACTATGTATGCATGCTCAGTGGTTTTCTCATGCATAACAGTTTGCGAAAGTGGAATGAATGTCCTCTTTGCAACCAGTGTGCACTTTTATGGGCAAATGATAAAATGCAGATTTTCATGTTTTTATTGCTCATTTGCATTTGATAACTCCCTGCAATGGCATAGGGTATATCATTGACATTTCCCATATTGTTGTAAATGAATGTGAATCCTTAATCTCTATTAACTTATGCATATATCTGATATACATTTGGCAGTTTGTTATAACATCACCATCCCTGTACCTACATTTAGATTTCTGGTTTCATGAGGAACCAAATTTCATGAGCCTAAAACATGGGTGGCTGTAGGGTAGCTGTAAGGAGGTATAAAATGTAAGTGCTTATCAATGATTTCTGCAATAGGTACCTAATAGGATTTTAAATCTAGGCAAATGAATTGCAGACCTAAATTTAGATCAGTTTTCTGATTCTAAATTGAAGAAGTCAGCTTCTTGTTTGAATATTGGCACATTAGTATTTGTATGATCTGGTACCGAATTCTTTCCAACATGATTCTAGTGCTGAAATGGAGGAACACCGCAAAAGCGGAAGACCGCGTACCACTACGTCAAAGAAGGCTAAAGTAAGGAGTAGTGTGATCAGCAGAGGTCTCCCATAAAAGACGGCAGGGCGAGGGATGTAATTGAAAAATAATATTTATTCTTCAGGACCCGACACAACACTATGTTTCGGCAGAATGTGATCACTGGAAACAATCTTAACAAAATGTGATCCAGGAGCCAGGGTCCGCATGTACTATGCATTCACATATTGACCCTCGCTCCTGGATCACGTCTTTGTTAAGATTGCTTTCTAGTGATCACATTGTGCTATATACAGTATCCTCCAGAGATTTTAAACGCAGACCTCTGACGTAAGCTCTCTGCTGAAACACAGTGCTGTGTCGGGTCCTGAAGAATAAAGATTGTTTTTCAATTACATTCCTCATCCAGCTGTCTTTTATGGAAGAGCTCTGCTGATCACACTACTCCTTACTTTAGTGCTGCAATCACATATAATGTACCATCTGTTCTTTATCATTAGGGAGAGTATACTGAAATGGGTGAAACCTTATCTCCTCTAGAAAACATTCCATAACTTGGTACAATCCACGGTACTTATACATGCAGACTACTGCAACAGTATTTTTATAGGCTGCAAGGCCCAAATCCTGAAAAAACTTCAAACCTCCAAAAACACGGCAGCTAGACTCATTTTTGGTAAATCAAGATATGAGAGTGCAACACCTCTTCGTAAAAAACTTCATTGGCGCCCTATCAGAGAACGAATGAGCTTCAAGGTCCACACATTGATTCACAGGATCATCCATGGAGAATCTCCAAATTTCATGATCGATCTGTTAGACCTTCCAACCAGAAACAGGTCAGAATCTTCTCGAACATACCTTAACCTACACTATCCTAATTGCAAAGGTCTTAAGTACAAAACCTCTTATGCATCCAACTTCTCCTTCATAGGCAAACAACTATGGAATGCCCTACCCAGATCTATTTGCTCAATCAACAATTATCTACTCTTCCAGAAATCGCTGAAAACACATCTATTCAAGCAAGCATACCCAAATAATCTAACCTAATCTTTTGAACCCTCTACCCAACACCTAATCACTTGACTAAGACTATGACTTAGACCACGTCTTCCATCAACTCCCCCTATGTTATCCCTCAATCTATTCCCTCCTCTGGCCACCCCCACCTCCTTGTCCCTTGCTCATTTCAGCCTTCCCCCTTCTGCCTTTCCTACCCCCTTCTTACTTGCCCATCCCACCTATCTGCATATCTCCATCATTATTCTGTTATACCACAGCTTGTATTCTCTCTGCTATACCTTGTAACCCCTATTACTATGTAAGCCGCATTGAACCTGCTTCGAGTGGGAAAGCGCGGGGTACAAATGTAACAAATAAATAAATATTCAAGGTCCCATCTTGATTAGCAGATAGGAAACTTAAACCAGAGTCTTTAGGGATGTATACATATTCTAGTATCAGTTGTCATTAAAACTTTGAAAGCAAAACTTTAAGTTTTATTGGCTCTTATTCTAAAAATAGTCCACAACAGTTGGATCACCTGAAATTCCATCTACAACTCATGCGGGTGGATCAAATCATTTCTGGTTTGAATTGAAACACAGTGGACATTGCTCCAATTTTGTTTCTCGGTATTTTAAGGCTTTCAGCACAGACCAGTCTCCCCCTAGTGGGATGTTTGGGCTGAGCTGCTTTCTGTGTTGTTGGAAGGTGGACATAACAAGTTAGAGAAATAGGGAGGCAACAAAGAGACAAAGTTCATGATGTGCAAAGGTAGGTGTGTATGTGCATTCATTGGTACATATTTGGTTCATTTGGGAGCCTAAAAACATTTCCCCCCTCATTTTATCAATTTACTCCTGATATTCAGCTGGCAGCAGTCAGTGTTTTTTTAAATGCTGATCGTCACTGGCTAGATTAGCCCACAATATTTTGGCCACAGGAGCTCATGTGGGTCCCAGCCAATATCCAGCCATGGACCGCTTAAGAGAGTTATGGAGGCCCCAGCTGAATATAGGCCGGGACCTGCATAACATGTTTTTTATTTGCCCCTCCCCTATTCCACGAAAAAGCCTCCTCCAAGCTTGTGAGTCAGAAACCCCTCCCATCCCGCCCCAGGGAATGACCCCCCCCCCCATTCCCCGATTTACACTAGTATTCTATAACTAAATCTGGGTGCCTAGATGCCATTAGAGAATTTGTATTCAACACGCTATATCAAGGCACCTAACCTTTCCACCTAATTATGGAATATGTGTGTGCAACTCAATTGTGCAAGTGTATACCTACAGCTTAATTTGAAAGCAGTTGATTTGTGCAAGTAATAAGGTTGTTATGCACATACAAGGGATGCAAAAAACATGAATGTAAAAAAAAAAACACACCCACCATACCCCCCCCCCCCCCCCCCAAGAACTGCAAAAACTTTATTTAAAATGAAGACTGAATGTTTTTTGGCCATACACAGCCCTATTACCCGGTCTGATATCTTAACATAAAAAATGATCTAATCATGTTACATATGAGCTCTTGAGATCACGTGGGTTCTTTTATCAGATGCAGATATGACAGCTTGTTTTATGGAAGGAAGCAGATATATTCTCATCCTGCTTTCTTTATGACTCAGTTGTGGGTAAAAAATGGAAGACCTAGAAGCGTAATTTACTAAGAATACTTTCCCCATAGACCCAAAGGAAAAGATATCCTTAGTAAATCAGGCCCCTAAAGCACTAGCAGATGCGAAGTATTCTTGGCCAGTAAGATGAAGGCATACCATATATTTAGCAAGATGCATAGAAGCCTCCATTATTGAATCTGTGCTTAGGGAAATGACCACTGTACAAGTGCTGCTTGTCATCTTCTGTACCCAATTACATGATCCAGTACCACAAGGTCACAAAATTAGTGCAATCTTGTTGATATATTTTTAGGCTGGGTGGGCATATTACTTTAGCCAGGATGTTACTTCTCACTTCAGACAATGAAATATGGGGCATAGCCAACAAAAGGAGCAAGTTTTCAAAGGTTTAATCAAAGCCATATATCTAGATTGTCGGTTGCTTAAAAGTATGCACGCATTTTAACAATGTGTGTAGTTTTCGCTATCTAAGAAATAACTGTTCCATGGAGGGGGGGGGAGGCAACATTTTGGAACATAGTTGAAACCTATGGGAGTAATTTTATAAACAACATGAGCAAGTTTTATACTCATAAATTAATACAGGGATACTTACACATGAAAGTAGGTGCTCACTTTCACAATTGACTCAGGAAATGTTTGTGCACAGATTTGCATCTGCTATGAAAGCAAATACTTTTTCTATGAAAACTTACACACATATTTTTGGAAATCCTAAAGTATGCTTATAATTGGACTGTCCACCCCAACATTGATAGGTGTAGTTTCGGGAGGGCATGGGGAACAGTGTCCCCCCAAATGTTAATTGAACTAAGGCCAAACTGGTCCCCTGCCCCCGCTACCCATATGACTTCCCCAAAATAAGCAGGCAAACTCCACGGATACCTGGAAGAAAGGACTGACTTGGCTTTGTCCCGTATCAGGAGTGAATTGTGGTTGCTTAAGGAAATCAGTGAAGAAACAGATTGGGTTAACTGCAACGCACAGTAACATGTACCCTGGCTGGCTTCCAAATTCCTTCTCCCTTTCTATGGAATTTTCTACCTTTCTCACAGAAGAACCTGAACCTCTTGTGTCTCCAATTCTGTTTGTAATAGTATGCAGAATTCAGGTGGAGATGAGGTGGAGGAACCTTTGTATCCTCCAGTATTGTAGCAACAGTTGCCATCGAAGAAAAATAGAATCTTCTATATAAATGAATTATGAGAGATTCAGAGAAAATCAATAGATGAAATTCTGGGCAATGCTGCCAAGATGTGATCCAAGACCCCTGTTCAGAATGTTAAAATAATTTTCAAGATGATGGTTTGTGAAAGGAAGGAGGGAGGGAGGGAAGGAAAGGGGAAAGGAGAAGAGATTGATCATTTGAAAGGGCAAACAAAGAAGCAGTCACCAAATGGAAAGAAAGTAAGACCCACTGTGATGGAAAAGTCAAGATTAAGTGAAAGTCAAGACAAGCTACAGTAAGTGCATGATTACAGTAGATGCTCGTTTGGTCTCTTGGTCTATCACTTTGGTGAGATTTGTTTTCCCAGTGTCATGCTTATCTCTTTCAAAAATGCCTGTAGAACAAGCATCATCTTGGTTTTGACAAATTATGGTCCTAATCCACTTGAAATCTTTCTTCTTTCTTGATTCCAGCATCAGTGTTTGTCCCTGTGAACACAGCTTCCAGAAATCAGTACTGGACATGAATTAGTTTGCTGGACTCCATGCTTTTTAATAGGGATGAGCTCTCATTTGCAAAGACATAGCAAATGTCAATGACGTGTCCCATTTCATTGCATATCATTAACAATTTAAAATGAGTAGAAAAAATATGACATTTTGTATTTGTTTCATTTTCTGATAAAAGTGCTTACTATTTGCAAAGAGGGTGTACTCTTAATGACATTGACCTGAAATGAAAATGAAGACTATCCAACATAAAATGAACAATGATGTAAACAAAACATGAAACATGAAAATTATTGGGCTGACCATCCCTTTGCATTTATAATAGAGAATCTAGATTTATTTCTAAATACAAAAATATCTTCTTTAGATTTGCACTTTTCAGCTGATCTGGGTGCTGTGAGTAAAGATTAAAACTTCAGAAAAGAAAAATAAAATTCATAACTTTAATTTTAATAACAGCTTATAAAAAAAAGTAAATTCAGTTTTATATTTCCCTTGCATTATTGTTATCAAAAATGCAATGACTTTTAAAGGGCAATCTTCGAAGCTGTGTCTAAATTTAGGCCTCATGTATGCACACCAATTGGTAGTAAAAACCCACTTATACATGTAGTTTCACTAATTGTCATTTATCTGCTTGAGTGCTAGGGTCTGTTCTATAAAATATATGCTAACATTGCATAGCACATATGGGTGGAGTATGGGTGGAACATGGATGTGTCTCCAAGATTTGTGCATAACTTGTAGAATAAATTGCAGACACGTCATTGCACACTTACAGCTGCCATTGATGTAGTATATCAGTCAGCGTCTAACTTTTGGCACGCCAATGTCGACTTACACTAGTATTCTATAACAGAATCTTGGCACCAAAATGCTGTTGTAGAATAGGGGCACCTAAATCTTGGCAGCAATTTATAAAATTACTACCATCAGACACATAGAAAGCCAACACAGATTTAGGCACACATACAAACATGCCCACACATGCAGAGACATACAAATGTATGAATTCACATACACACAAACACATGCAAGCATTGCCAGACATACACAGAACACACCTGCATTGACATGTACAATGTGCACTTACATGCAAACACACATTCATACAGTAGAGAGATACAAATACAGGTACAGACAAATATACACAACAAAGACATGCACAAAACACAGAAACAACACACACACAGATACACTAAGAGGGGTTGGAAAGAATTCCACGAACCATGCTCTGCATGCTTTCCCCACTTGTTGTTTATGCATTCCCAGATTGATACAAGCACTCAGTTTGTACACAAATAGAATCCGTACAGTGGAAAACAGGCTCAAAAATCAAACTATACCATTGATGATCCTCTAAATGTGAGCACCAACTTCAAAGTGGGAAAAAATAAATATAAGAAATAAAATATCAGGAAAACAATACCACTATGAAATAACACTCACATAGTTGTAAACTATATCAACATATGGAAGATCATGGTCTAGCAATATTCTCAGTAATAGTTCATAAAGTAAAGATAAAACTATTAAACTGCTTATGGAATGATTGGATGCTTACAAAGGTAATGATGTATTTTATTCATATCAAAGCACACAGTGAAGCAAAGGTGTATGTAGTTATGATGTCCTGAGTTAACGGGCTTTTACATCAATTCTCTCTGTCTCATACATTAGTACCATCTGTGAAGCAGACATTTTCTTTGACTCAGTCATAATCTAAAAATTGGGTGCAAGTTCAGGTACTTAGGATACGTTTCCCAACCGCTCAGTTTGACAACGTACCTAAATAACATTTATTTTATAGTAGGGAAGGGCATCCAAAGACCTAATGTTTGGAGTGAAATCCTTTTCTGCTCATGATACTCAAGGAATTTAAACTGTACTGGAAACTTCTGCAAGCCTTTCAAATGCTTGTTCATATTACTGTTGATTTTAGTCCAGGCCAACCTTCACTTTATCTTCGCAACATGAATTATTACCCCATACTTGGTGCATTACTCAATGCTGATTCTCATTTAGTGTGACACATAATACATTAATATTTCAGCCTGATAACAAAAATGTGCAGCAGCCAAGTCATGAGGCAGCATTTTTACAGAAGGTAAGATATATTAGGGTGGTTTAAAGTAGTCTATTGGGCTTGGCTGACTGAGTTCTAAATGTAATGTGTAAATTATATAATTGCTCAAATAATCTTCCTTCTTTTCAGCTTATGAAGCCTCTACTAGATGAATCGTTTGATCAAGGTCAGATTTAGAGGACAATTGTCAAAGCCATTTCCCTTTTTGCATTTTCGAAAACACAGCCTCCCTTCCCCCAGTAGCCAACCCCCTCTCAGACCCCCAGCAAATAATGAGTAGTTGTCCCTCCTGGAATCCTCCAAACACGAGTAGCTCTCTCCTTTCCCCTGAACACGAGTATCTCCCCCTCCCAGAATGACTTCCCAAGTGTCTTCATGCCCTCCTGAAAGGGGATGGCATGGTAAGGAGATCTGGAGTTGCTCTTGCCCATGCTGGTTCCACTCTCAATATGGATGCTGCGACCTCTGGTGGTAGACTGCCACTAGAGGTTGCAGCAGCCATGTAGAGGGGCATTTTCAATATGATAGCCAAGTCCAATTGTAGACCTGTTGCTGAAAATGTCCAAAATTCTCATCCTGGATGTAGCAATTTTTGAACCGGAAAAACGTCTATTTTTTTGTTTCGAAACTCACTGTTTTCCAGATGTGTTTCTGCTCAGTACATATTTCTTTTGGTGTCATTAAAAAAAAAAAGACCTAGAGAAAAATGCAGAAACACAAGCAGTAGGGATGACTGTGTGACACCATTCCCAGTAAACTGGCCACACAGACATCCCAGCAGAGCAGAGTGACAGCCTAGTGGTCAGTGTAGTGGACTTCATATAACGGAACCCAGGCATAAATCCCACCGAAACACTCTTATTTTGTATTGTGAGCTCTCCAGTAAACCCTAAAAACCTACTCTACCTAACTGTACACCACTATAAAATATCTCAGGTCTACAGGTGTCTCCTATCTATAGGTACAGTTGGCATTTTGTGGGTTTTGGAAAGCTCACAATTTCTATCACAGGTGTCCAGTTTATAGTTTATTATAATTTCTGTCAGAAGAGTAGCCAGGTTTTTACATCTAGGGGAGCAGAGCTGTAGGAAAATAGACGTCAGTCTGAAGCTGAAGGGCTGATCTGCATAGGTGCTATTTTTTTTTCCAAAACCGTTTGGGGGAGCAGCCACTCCCCTTGCACCCCACCTAGCTATGCCTCTGCTTTCTATACCGCTCATATTAACAATAGCCTGTTCCTGGGACCAGCTTGCTGCACTGTCACTGTAACATCTTTGGGGGCGGGAGGGGGTCAGTGACCACTGGGGGATTAAAGGAGGGGTCATGCCTTAATCCATTCAGTGGTCAGCTGGTCAGGGCACCATTTTGTGACTTAGTCATGATTGAAACAGGTCTAGATAAAAATGTCCCCGTTTTTGCCCTAGATGCTTTTAGCTTTTTTCCATTATCCCTGAAAAACATCCATACTCTGGGCCTGCCCAAATCCCATCCAAAACATGCCCCCAACATGGCCCCTTACAATTTAGATGAGCTGCAGAGAAAAATGTCTCAAATCTGAGTTTCAAAAATAGCAACTTTGATGTTTTCCCTTGAAAAACGTCCATCTGCCACGTTGTGCTGCGTTTGAAATGTTTTTCTGTTTTGAAATTGAATGTCATTGATAATATTGCACAGGGAAGGAAGAAAGAAGAACTACTCATGTTCGGGGGGGGGGGGGGGCATTGGGATAGGGGCTATTCATGTCAGGGGAGGGAAAGTAGCTACTCATTTGGAGGAGGGAAGGAGAGGAGGGCACAGGACATATCGCCCGCAACCTGGATTTTATACAGATGCCAGCTGATATTTAGTCTGGCACCTGCATAGCTATCAGACTTATTTTCAAAAGTAAATCGGGAGATGGCCGGCAATTTCGCAAAAGCGGTGAAATCGGTATAATCGAAAGGGGTGTTTTTAACACCATCGCCGCTTTTCCGTCGCCGCACAGGTGAAAGTGCAAGGGGGGTGTCGGCAGCAAAGCAAAGGCGGGACATGGGCGGGCGTGGGCGTGGCTACCAGATGGCTGGCTTTCGCGGATAATGGAAAAAAAGCGGTGTTAAGCAGTATTTCGCCAGATTTACTTGGTCCTTTAATTTTCACGACCAAGCCTCAAAAAGGTGCCCCAATTGACCAGATGACCACCGAAAGGAATGGGGATGACCTCCCCATACTCCCCCAGTGGTCACCAACCCCCTCCCACACTAAAAAAATTAAAATAAAAACCTTTTTTACCATCCTCTGTGCCAGCCTCAAATGTCATACCCAGCTCCCTGACAGCAGTATGCAGGTCCCTGGAGCAGTTTTTAATGGGTGCAGTGAACTTCAGGCAGGCAGACCCAGGTCTATCCCCCCCCCCCCCCCCACCTGTTACACTTGTGATGCTAAGTGTTGAGCACTACAAACACCCCCAAAACCCACAGTACCCACATGTAGGTGCCCCCCTTCGCCCATAAGGGCTATGGTAATGGTGTAGAGTTGTGGGGAGTGGGTTTTGGGGGGATTTGGGGGGCTCAGCACCCAAGGTAAGGAAGCTATGGACCTGGGAGCTATTTATATATATTTTTTTAATTTTTAGAAGTGCCCCCTAGGGTACCCGGTTGATGTCCTGGCATGTCAGGGGGACCAGTGCACTACAAATGCTGGCTCCTCCCATGACCAAATGCCTTGGATTTCACCGGGTTTGAGATGGCCGGCATTTTTTTCCATTATTGCTGAAAAACAAAACCGGCCATCTCAAACCCAGCGAACTCTGGCATTTGGCCGGCCTAAACCGTATTATCGAAAAAAAAAAGATGGCCGGCCATCTTTTTCAAAAATACGGTTCCGGCCAGCTGTTGCGCCGCCACCAAAATAGATCGCCGGCGACCTATTTCGCTGGCGACATTCGATTATGCCCCTCTACGTGGGCTAAGTTATGACAGCCTTTTGCGCAGTCCTGTTTGCTCACTTAGCTATGTGGGCAGCAGCACTGAGTATCGCTGGTATCTGCATAACTGATGGCTCTTCCCCAACTGTGCCCCAGAATGTCTTTCTACTGCCCATATTCAACATGGCCAGTTAGTGGCAATATTCAACGGCACTGCCTGGTTAAGAGCCACAGAATATTGGCGACTGGCCCACTGAGCACGATTTCTTGAGTCGACCAGACCTTGAGCTTTTTATGTCGTAGCCCCAGCCCTCTGGAATTCTATGCCATTAACCCTTTGTGCCCAGTCCAGCCTAAAACTTTTTAAAATCTGGCTTTTCAATCATGCTTTCTCCCCAGACTGAGAATTTATGTTCCTCGATTCTCAGGGAGCTTTGCCATCTCTTTCTTTGCTTTGTTCTGCTCTATTTCTTGCTATTTACTTTTCTCTCTAGTATGTTTGTTTTACCTATCCTATCTGATACTGTTCCATTCTCTATTGTACACCACCCTGATCTGCCAGTCAGCAAAGGCAGTATAGAAAGTAACACTAAGCCAAGTAAAAACCTGCATAATTTTTTTAAGCCATAAAATTCCATAGCAAAAAAAAATTGGTTTTGATTAGTGTTCTGTGACAAATATGGGATTTTTCATTTTGTTTGGGTTTTTAAGTTTTTCATTTTGGGGCTTTATTGTTATTAGTGTGACTATTGCTCAAATAATGCACACAGTTGCTCGGTAGTTTACACTGTTCTTCAGGGGTGCTAAATAGTGCATATTATTGAGTAATAGTGCTCACCCTAGGGATAATTTTATAAGGAGTCTGTAGACCAGTATTTCAAGTCTATAGATACTTGTTCCGGTGAAGTTTTCAGTTCTTTCTATGTTATGTCTTTAGCAAAAGAGAGCTCCCAACCTTTACTCTATCAATGTTCAAAGGCAGTGTGTTATGTTTCTCATGCTTTTTGTTGAATGCTTTTATTATTTCACAATCCCTCCCTTCCCCCTTGCTCAAAACATATCACAGGTCATCAATATGTATTAGTATAAAAATCCATCTAGTATTTAGTCTCTTTGAATACAGATGGCACTCTCTATATACTTTGGAGTAGTTTGCATATGAGGTCTGTTTTTTTTTTCTATATATTTAATTTACTTGGCTATTCCATGCAGATTCCTTCTTTAAGTTCACCGTACAGGAATGCTGTTTTCAAATCCAGATGTTTAACTTGCATTCTTTATTCCATTGCAACACTTTGAGGATCATTTATTAACAGTTAACCTGCAAACGACTAAGGAAACTAAACAAAATTGAAAAGTTTTTGGCCTGCATATCCCTACCATTAGTGAATGACCCCCCTTAGTTGTATGCTTAATTATTGGGACAAGTTTCCTCATCATAAGCTACTCCATATTTGTGTAAGTACTCCTTTACATTCAGTGGTCATTTTGTTCAGTCATAATTGAGTGTCCAAACTGCATTTTTAATACATGGATTATATTTCTTCTTCCACTGCATTTATCTTGCTCTTGGGCTCATCACCAAAAATGTGGGAGATGTTTTCTCAGGATGTTGCTTTAGATAGCTTAGGGGCTACTGACTTTGCACGACGGCAGACACGTGGTTCTAGATATTCAAAGGGACTAAAATGTTTAGTGGCAGATTTTTAGAGGCACTATATGGAAACTACCACTAAAAATGTCTTCTAATCACTTTGGCACTATCTGTATAAAGGGAAAATCTATAAAGGGGCATCAAATTGGAGCCTATGATTCAAAATACAGCAGCTCGCGTTATTTGTAGAGCTTCAAAATATGACAGGATCACTCCATTGTTATACCAACTGCACTAGCTTCCAATAGAAGCTAAGATAAAATTTAAAGTTCTGATACTAACACATAAAGCTTTTTACTCATCTAGGCCATCATATTTGTCTAATCTTACTATTCCTTATACACCAACTCGGACACTTCGGTCAATGACAGACAGTAGATTGGTAATTCAACCTCCATCTAAAGCTAGATGGGAATCAATGCGAACATCTGCATTCTTTTTCCTTGCCCCTACATTTTGGAATTGTCTTCCTAAAGAACTTAGGCTTGAAGATTCCTATACTCATTTTTGTAAAATTTTAAAAACATATTTTTTTCGAGAGTCGTTTGAAAATAATGTTTAAAATAAAAACAAAGGAGAAAAGAAGGAAATAGGAGGAAGAAAGAAAGGAGGAAAACAAAATCGAAAAAATAAATTTTTTTTTTAGATTTTTTGATTTTATTACATGTTTTTATGATTATAGCCTGAGAAATTTGTAAGAATGTCATTAATAGAATGTCTTTTTGCTGTGCTTTCCTATCATAAATGGATTTCAGAGTATGTTTATCCACCATTTTTAATGTTATTTTAATGTTATATTAAATTGTAAACTGTTCTGATTTACTTTTGTAATAAGCGACGGTCTAGTAAATGAATAAACGATAAAGGACAGTAGAATAATAGCATAACCAGGTATGCATTTAGGCATTAACACTTACACCACACATAGGGCTCCTTTTACCAAGCAGCAGTAAAAGGGGCACTGCAGTGGCGTCAGCACACGGGTTTGCCACGCACCAAGGCCACCTTTTATCACTGGTGGTTAAAAGGCTTTTTTTTTTTAGGGGAAGGAAATGGCTGTGCACTAAGCAATGGCATTGGCATGTGGCCATTTACTGGGGGGGGGGGGGGCTTTACCACCTCCTAGTTAGGAGGTGGTGAGGTCTCCAGTGGTAGAAAATAGAAAACTATTTTCCATCACCAGAAGTGCTGGAACTGGAACTACCACCGGGCTGCCCCAGGAGCCAAGCAATAGAGCAAAATCACCTTCATGTCAAGCCAGTGGTAGACCCACTGTGCTTTTCTAAGGACCTCATAGCCATAAATGTGTGCGCTTAGATTCCAGAGATACGTGCATAACTTATTGTATTCTATAAGATACATGCATAAGTGTGAACCCTGCCCAGACTCATCCATGTGAATGCCTACATACAAACCACAATCTTAGGGATTCTATATAGCACACCTAGATTTCCATGTGGCAGTCCAAGCGTATTCTATAACTACATGCATAACTTAATTGGCTTAGCTAGCCAATCAGCATTTTAACAGTACATAACAAGCAATAATGAGCACTAATTGGCAATGATTAGCATTTATTCACACAAATCGTTAAATGTTTTCTGTTGTACAGTGCACCTAACTTATAACATGCGTAGGCAAAAAGGGGATGGTTATGGGTGGGGAAATGGGCATTTTATGGGCATTCCAGAATTTACACACATAGTTATAGAAATGGCTCATTGCACGTAAATCCTTTCACAGGGATTTACGCCATGTTTTCAGTGGTGTGAATGGACGCACATAGTTTTAGGTGCTATGATACAAACTAAGAGTATTCTATACACCGCATCTAAATTTAGGCATGGCTTATAGAATACACTTAGACGGAAATGTTTTTCATGCAGATTATTTTGGTGCCATATATAAAATCTGGCCCAAGATGTGCATGGTTACAGAGAAGTGCTTACCCAGAATATTGGCATTTATGCGCATATACACCTGTATTCTGGTCATTTAGGGGTCCTTTTACTAAGGTGTGCAGAAAAATGGGCTGTGCTAGTGTAGGCATGTGTTTTGGGTGCGCACCTGTAAAAAAGGTCTTTTTTAAAATGTTTGCCGAAAATGGATGTGTGGCAAAATAAAAATTGGCGTGCGTCCATTTTGGGTCTGAGACCTTACCACCACTCATTGACTTAGGAGTAAGGTCTCATGCGATAACCGTGCGGTAATCGTCTACATGCGTAGAATGATGATTACCGCCCAGTTTCCGCCATGCGCCAGAAAATAAAAATTCTTTTCCAGTATGCATAGCAGACCCACGTAAAAAATGAAATTACCACCCAGTCCATGCAGTAGCTCCAAATTGATGCATGTAGGAAGCGTGTATGTGCCAACGCGGCTTTGTAAAAGTGCCCCTTATATGAATATTCTGTGCCTAAATGTTGGTACTCTCATTATAGGATTACCTCCATAATGCCAGGGAGAAGCTTGACATTACATCCAGCTATAGGAGAGCAGCAATTAGGTTATAAATAGTTAAATGGTTTAACTAAGGACAGAATAATTGCTGTCCTAACTTAAACTGTGTAACTACAATTATAGTGGCCAAATATCAACACTGTCTACATATATTCAGCCCACTGCCTATCCATGTGAATGGCAATTCTATAACCTAGATGCCCACTATAAATGTTTATAATACTAGCATGTTAGTGTACATGTGCTCATACCCACATTAGTGCTAGCAGGGTGCATAAACATCATTCTAGAAATATCCATGGAATTTACATTGAGTGAATTTGTAAGGAGTGTGTACACAGGGGTGGGGCTCCCACTTACATGGGTAACTAGCAGAATACTGTACCTGCCACATTTAGGTACCCTCACTTATACCAACCCTAGGGCTACTGTAACTGCAGGTATCTAAATGTTAGGTACACAGATACTGGGTTATGCTAGTATTTTATAATGGAACCTAATAGGTACCCGCCATGCAACCTCAGACACCTACATGGAGGCACCCACTCATAGAAATACCTTCATGGTCACGCTGAATATATGCACTTTTAAACCTCATAGCCAGCATTCAAAAAAATGCTCACTGTCACCACTAAATAGTGGCCCAGTGGTTTCACTTTGGTTGTCCTGATTGATCATAATTCTATAACTGACATTTATGCATTGAATATGAGCATAAATGCCGGAAATCTGCTTAAGTGCTATTCTGTAATAGTACTATGTATTTGACAGGCAGGCGTACACATAGGCAGGGTCTGAGTGGGGCATGAGAAGGACTCACACTTAAATGCATAACTTATAGGATACTAGGCATACGGGTGGTGAGCACTTAGGCTCATATTTAGGTGTGAACGTTTACACCAGCTCTGTGAGTGGCATAATTGTTGATGCCTAAAGTATAGCTGTGCATTTTACCTGTTATACTTGTATCCATCACCTGTTGTAGCATTGCCCTTGTGCACATTCTGTATCTCTAGTTGATTCTCCCCTACATTTCAGTTGATTTTGTGCTAATTTTAGTTTTAAACAATTTTATTGCTAATTTTAATTGTGCGCTCATAAGGTTTTTCTTTCACAGTAGCTTGATTTTTGTCTCTGTGTTCTGCTTCTTCTGGTTCTTGTAGTGTCATAGTTCTGGTACTTGAGTTTTCTACAAAAGTTACACTGAGGGCTGCTTAGTGCAAGGATTCAGGATTCTGTATCTCTTCTTATTAGAACTATACAGAAGAAATGTTTTGTTTTATATTTTTTCATTTCCTTTTTTATAGCGATATAGATATATTGTTTTGTTTCTTCTTTATTTTGGTCTTTTTTATTCTTTCTTTCTTTATTAATTATTTACTATATTTATATTCTGCCTTTATCCAAGACGGGTAACAATAGTCGCATACATAGTCTTAAATACATAACAATCACTGAGCATTTGATGATAGAACGTGATAAATAAAGTGGATGTAGCAAAAAACACACGAAAGAAGAGAAAAGAAAAAAAAACAGAGACCACAGAAAAGAAATAGCGAGTCAGTTAAGTCTTCATGTAGCCAAATAGACTTTTATAAACAGGTATGTTTTAGCATGTGCTGTTTAGTGTTAGCATGATCTGTTTTGAGTTAGTGCGTTCTAAAGGAAACAGCACTCATGAAAATGGAACAGAAATGATTGAGATCAAAATGAAGGACCCTACTTAGTAATTTCACTTCATCCAGTGAGAATGTTTTTCTACTGCAGTGCTCTGTTATAGAGTACAGTCTGTTTTGAAGGTGTGTGGCTGTGACTACAGCTTCAGCCCATTATTATTATAAACTATGCACATTGGCAAAAGGTATTATTGTTGCATCTGTGTACATAGTTTTGAAATTATATTTGTTTGTTCTGTATGCATTTGGACAGCTCTCTCTCTTTCTCTGACTTTCTCTGAGAAATACAAGCATCTGTGACTCTCTTTATTTAAAAGCTCTCTCAGACCCTCTTTCTCTCTCTGAAAAACACACAGATTCTCTGACAGTCTGAGAAATACACTTTCTCTGAAAGTGCACATATACACTTTCTGACTCTCTCTGAGAAAAGCATACTATATACATACTCTTTCTCTCTCGTTCTTCTCTGTCTGTCTCTCTCTGACTCTCTGTGAAAAACATATGCACTCACTTTCTGTCAATTCTTTCTGAGAAAGAGACACACTCTACTACTACTACTATTTAGCATTCTTTTTATTTTAGAGAAATACACACTGTCTTTTTGAGAAACATTTGAGCTCAGTCTTTTTATCTCTCCACGTGTTCAAAATTGCCTACCATGTATAGTATAGGACTTGTTTTTTTTCCCTGTGTATTATTACAAGGTTTGTCATTGTAAAATAGATCCTCCCCCTACACATAGCCAGCACCTGATCTCCACGTATAACACCTAGATATGTTGATGTTAGAAGAGACCTACACGTGTAGACCTACTGTTTAAAAATTATGACCAATATCTACACATGGTCACTTCACATGTATTTTGGGGGATGGATGAACAATATAAATGTGCTTCCGCTTGTGATTGGATGAAACGCAACTTGTGTCAGAACTGCATCCTCCCTATTTTAGGGGTCCTTTTACTAAGCTGCGGTAAAAAGGGCCCTGCTCTAGCAGCAGGGGCCATTTTTGCTGAGCGCCACGGTCCTTTTCATCGCAGCGGGTAAAAAAGGCTGAAAATAGCCATGGTCATGCAGTAAGGGCTGCCACGCTAACCTGGCGGTAAACAGGTAGTAGTACACAGTGATGCCTGATTACTGCCGGGTTAGGGCCATACTAACAATTACAGCCCTGTTTTGCCCAGCATGAGAAATTGCGCGTGCTGGGACTGGAACTACCGCCGGCACCCACGTTGGGCTGGTGGTAGATCCAGATTAGCATGCAATAAACCCACATTCGGCTTACCACCACTTTGTAAAAGGGCCCCTTACTGCCTACTGGACAAACCATCTTGACCCAGGTCCCTTGACAGAAGATTTCATTATTACAGTAGAAATGTGGTTCCTCTGACATATATTTATTTATTTATCCTCCCCTCCCCCCTTTTTTTACAAAGCCGCGAGGTAATGCTAACACAACCCATTTACTTTTAATGGGTTATGTCAGTATTACTGCACCAGCAGCCTCTAGCATTGCTTTGTAAAAGGTGTGTGTGTGTGTGGGGGGGGGGGGGTTAGTTAGTTATGGTGCCAAACATACAGAGTACTACTGTGTGGATTTTACTCTGTGCTGGTGGTTGTGTTGTAAAAATATTTTGCTTACAATAAATGGACAGTGCAAATATTATATTTTTTAAAATGTTATATATTAAGTAAATTTTTTACCACAGTTTTCCCATTGTCTTCCTACATTTCTCATTTTCTTCATATTTCTCAATGTGTTATGACTCTTTTTTTCCCCTTCTTTAAGATTTATCCTTTTCTCATCTTTTCTTGTTTTATTTCTCATTGCCTTTTCAATAACTACATTTTCCCTTTTGTACTTTCACATTTTTCTATCATTCCTGTTTTCTTTAATCATTCTACTTCTTCTCTTATTTCCTTTGCTATTTGCAGAAAAGCTGGTCTCATCCTCTCCCAACTGGAAGACCTGAAAGGATGGTGTAGCACACTCCTCCAAGAGCCAAAAATCAGCCTTCAGCGCACCTCCCTCAAGTACCTTGCCTGTCGATACAGTGAGATCAAGCCTTATGGACTCAACTGGACTGAGCTTAGCCGAGATCTAAAGAAAACATGTGAGGAGCAAACACTGACCATCCTTTATAATGATTATGGGAACAATAAAGACAACTGAGACACAAGGAACTTACATAAGGACCTCAAGACTGAGTAGGTGAAGCTTGATAAACGGCAGCATGGTGAAAGTTGTTTTTTGTGGAGCTTCATCTTGACTCCACCATTTGGGTCGTTGGAACCCTGTTGATAAAACCAAACTTTGGAGATACTGTAAACAAGACTGAAGTTTGCACGTGAGCTGAAGACAAATACCCAATCAAAACCATTCCTCAGGCAAGACATTCTTTCTATTGGCAGTCTTGAAGGTATTCTTGACAATCCTAAATCAATGCAGTGAAACCTATCAGTATATTTTACCATTGAATATGTTTTTGGTCTTGTTGAACAGGTGTTCTTCTTGCACAAATTTCATCTTATAGTGTTTGTAGGTTAGGAACTGCTTTGGCCAGTCCCTGAAGCACCTTGAGGAGTCAGGTGCCCAGGTTGTACTGTATCTTGGATATTAGCAAATATGGGCAACAGGAAGATATGTTATATTTGCTGCTCCATTTTTTAAAATCCTTTCATTTTCTTATAGGATACTTTTAACTTATTTAATAAGAATCTCCCTTGACCACTTACTCTCAGCTGCACCCCAATGGCTTCTAATTGACTTTCTAATATAACAGGCAGCTATGAAATTCTAACTATGAACTGTGTCTGTCACAGAGGTTCTATAGTACACTGGGATAGATATCCTTTTTCAGAACTGAGCTATAGTTGTATCCTATGCGATTTACCCACTGGCACTTACCACCATGTCTGCTTCGCCACTAACGATTTGAGGAAATGGTGGGCTGGGTGCAATTTTTGTGCACCTCCATGTAGGTGCCCTGTGTGGCTGTACCACTCACCCAGCCCTGGTACAGCACTGCTGCTTTTGAATAAGCAAATGATAAATCTATTTAAATGGCAGGAATACAGACTCAACACTCTATGATATATCCCAGCTTCCAAACTTCTTCTGAGGACACAGTGCTATGCATCAAAACTTAGGGGCCCTTTTACTAAAGGGTTGGCGTATGGCAATGAACTTGCTGAGCGCCAATCTGGAAATACCACCAGCGTACGCTTTGTAGCGCTATAAAAATGCTAAATAGTAGTAATAGTAGTAGTAGTAGGCTACCATATGAGCTCAGCGGTAGTTCCCACCCCCAGCACGCGCCATTTTTGGCACTACAAAAATATTTTCTATTTTTGCAGCGCCAGTGCTTACCTGGCGGTAATTGGGCAGTATTGGGTTAGTGTGGGAGCCCTTACCGCCATCTCAATGGGTTGGGCAGTAAGTGCTCCCCCCCTCCCCAAAATGGTCATGTGGCAAGTAGTTCACTTACTGCATAGACATTTGTTTTTGAGAACAAAATGCAGCCTTTTATCCAGTGTGCTAAAAGGGGGCCTCAACGTGTGTCAAAAACATATGCTAACACTAGAGCTGGCCCCCTTTTACCGCACCTTAACTTTTGAAGAATTCTCCAACACCACCTGCAAAATTCTCAGACGGTGGGGCTAAATGGGCAGTATTCACAATGGAGAAGGGTAGTTAGTGGGGTTCCTCAGGGGTCTGTGCTAGGACCGCTGCTTTTTAATATATTTATAAATGATTTAGAGATGGGAGTAACTAGCGAGGTAATTAAATTTGCTGATGACACAAAGTTATTCAAAGTCGTTAACTCGCGACAGGATTGTGAAAAATTACAGAAAGACCTTACGAGACTGGGAGACTGGGCGGCTAAATGGCAGATGACGTTTAATGTGAGCAAGTGCAAGGTGAAGCATGTGGGGAAAAAGAACCCGAATTATAGCTACGTCATGCAAGGTTCCACGTTAGGAGTTACGGACCAAGAAAGGGATCTGGGTGTCGTCGTCGATAATACACTGAAACCTTCTGCTCAGTGTGCACCTGCGGCTAGGAAAGCGAATAGAATGTTGGGTATTATTAGGAAAGGTATGGAAAACAGGTGTGAGGATGTTATAATGCCGTTGTAATGCTCCATGGTGTGACTGCACTTTGAGTATTGTGTTCAATTCTGGTCGCCGCATCTCAAGAAAGATATAGTAGAACTGGAAAAGGTGCAGCGAAGGGCGACTAAAATGATAGCGGGGATGGGACGACTTCCCTATGAAGAAAGACTAAGGAGGCTAGGGCTTTTCAGCTTGGAGAAGAGACGGCTGAGAGGAGACATGATAGAGGTATATAAAATAATGAGTGGAGTGGAACAGGTGGATGTGAAGCGTCTGTTCACGCTTTCCAAAAATACTAGGACTAGTGGGCATGCGATGAAACTACAGTGTAGTAAATTTAAAACAAATCAGAGAATGTTTTTCTTCACCAAATGCATAATTAAACTCTGGAATTTGTTGCCGGAGAACCTGGTGAAGGCGATTAGCTTGGCAGAGTTTAAAAAGGGGTTAGACAGGTCCATCGAGCCCAGCATCCTGTCCACGACAGCAGCCAATCCAGGCCAAGGGCACCTGGCAAGCTTCCCAAATGTACAAACATTCTATACATGTTATTCCTGGAATTGTGGATTTTTCCCAAGTCCATTTAGTAGCGGTTTATGGACTTGTCCTTTAGGAAACTGTGTAACCCTTTTTTTATACTCTGCCAAGCTAACCGCCTTCACCACGTTCTCCGGCAACAAATTCCAGAGTTTAATTACGCGTTAGGTGAAGAAAACTTTTTTCCAATTTGTTTTAAATTTACTACACTGTAGTTTCATCGCATGCCCCCTAGTGCTAGTATTTTTGGAAAGCGTGAACAGACACTTCACATCCACCTGTTCCACTCCACTCATTATTTTATATACCTATCATGTCTCCCCTCAGCCGTCTTTTCTCCAAGCTGAAAAGCCCTAGCCTCCTTAGTTTTTCTTCATAGGGAAGTCGTCCCATCCCCGCTATCATTTTAGTCGCCCTTCGCTGCACCTTTTCCAATTCTACTATATCTTTCTTGAGATATGACTTTTTTAGCTAACTTTTTTTTTTTTGCATTTTAGTATGCTTAAATGCATAGCTTCTTCCTTCCTCTGGTCCTGCCCTTCTGGAAACAGGAAATGAGGGCGGGACCAGAGGCAGAGCTGAGATACGAAGGCAGTTTGAAGCGCCGCTCGCCTTCACTGTGGACGCCGCACCCCAAGGTAAGCATTTTTAAAATACAGCCAGCACTTAGGAAGGCTGCCGGAGGACAGGTCATGCTTGGTGGGCAGAGAGAGAGAGAGGGAGGGAGGAAGGCGTGGGGGCGTAGAAGTCGGAGGAGAGGTGGTGGGGCTGGCAACTATACAGACTTCCCTTGAGGGCAGGGCGATTACGAACCCCAGGAACACTACACGGCTTCACTGCCACGCTGCCACGGAGTCAGCTTCAGAATGTTGGAGGTGCAAATTATTATATTATATATATATATATATATATATATATATATATATATATATATATATATATATATATATATAAATTTGTTCCCATCTGCATACAGGATTCAAATGGTTTATGAATATTTTCCTCTTCAAATTGACATGTTAATGAAACAGAAGAAAATAATAATCATATTTGTTTCAACTGAAGTCCCTCATTTTCAGCAGAAACACTTGAGAGAGTAATTTCAAAGTCATTTACCCTAGTGGAAAGTAATTGACCTGGATAAATTATCTCATCTGAAATTGCTCTGCTCTGCTCGGCTGAAAAGACTAAAAACTCTTCACAGTTCAGCTGCTCATTTTTTCTGCAAGGCTAAACATTCTGACCATGTCACCCCTCTGTTTCTTCAACTTCACTGGTTGCCTTTCCCTTATCGGTCTTTTTTCAAGATTCTCTGTTTAGTTCATATGGCTTATCACACGGATTTATTTCCCCTCTTCCTCTCCTCTGTGATCATTCCCTACATTTGCAAGATTACTACGCTCCTTTGACTCTCGGTGTTTGGTTCTTCCCACTCCTAATTTAGCACATTTGGAATCTGCTCGACGTGCATTTTATTTTCTTGGCCCTAAACTTTGGAATGATCTCCCCCCCCCCCCCCCCCCCCCATACATTTGGAACTCTCCTTAAAACACACTTTTTCTCCAACACCTTTGGTATCAACTCCTAGTGAGACTTTATTTCATCACTAGGGTGTTTCCGTTATGAATATTATTTAAGATTTTGTATGTCCCTATTTTGCTTGTTATCTTTCTTATCTCAATGGAATTCTTTTTCTTTTTTTCTTTATCTATTTGTTTTAAAATGTATTGTTTTTGCATTGTTTTTAGTTTTGTAAACCGCCCTGACCTGTTTGTTCACATAGGGCGGTATTGCAAATTTTAATAAACATAAACATAAAAGTACTTGTAGAACATCCAAAAGGATGCATGCTATTTTCCATCTTGCTGCCCACACAAGTATTAGCATGGGCACTTTACACCGCTAATTTTCAAAGCCACAGGATGCAGGTATAGGGACAGTCAACAAGCTTGCATACTTTGAAAATTGTTCCCTTAAAGAATATTAGTCTCCTGTCTACTTTTCTAGGGGCTTTTAATTAATTTTTGGGGACTGCTTAATGGTGATGCAGTTTTGATACTGTCTTATTTTCAGATTAGGATTATCAAACTATCATGATTCCTTCCATTCTTTGGAAGTCCATTCTGAATTTTCTCAGGACAATCTGTTTCTAGCTTTTTTTTTGCAGACTGTTTTATGAATTTGAAAGTTTCTATTATCTAAAGAAATTCAGGACATCTCAACATATGTATTACACCAATACTATTCAAACTCACAGTAAACACACTAAGAAACTTTTTAATGTCATGTCCACACTGGCCACAACACATAAGTACATAAGTACATAAGTACATAAGTAATGCCACACTGGGAAAAGACCAAGAGTCCATCGAGCCCAGGTAGACTCATTGCCTGCCTACCCCTGCCTTTCAGCAGTCAACTTAGCCTGCTATCTTACTTTGGGGTCCTTTAATTAAGGTGCGCTGAAAAATGGCTTGTGGTAGTGTAGGCGTGGGTTTTAGGAGCGCGCCAATTCATTTTTCAGTGTGCCTGTAAAAAAGGCCTTTTTTAAAAAAAACAAAACAAAAGTGGATGTGCAGCAAAATCAAAATTGACAGGCGTCCATTTTGGGCCTGAGACCTTACCGCCAGCCATTGACCTAATGGTAAAGAATCTGGGTGGTAATGACCTATGCACATTAAAAACCACTTGACACGTGTCCATTACACATGTCCAAAAATAAAAACTATTTTTCAGATGCACGTATCGAACGCGCGCCAAATCTGAAATTACCACAAGAGCCATGCGGTAGTCGGGCGGTAACTCCATTTTGGCGTGCATTGGGCACATGTAGATGCTTACACAGCATAGTATCCAACCCAGCCTGTTCAGGCTAGTGACTCTCTATATTTGTATCAGCTGAAGAGACCCATTCTTCATCTTTTGGTATCCATTGAACTCATGATCCACTTTTAACAAATGTAAGGTTGACCTCTCTGTTCTCTCAAATTATTGACTTATTCCAACCTTCCCTCCTTATCTAAACACTGAATAGCTGGTCTTCACCTGACTTAACAGCTCTGTAGAGAAAACCAATGCGGTTCATCCTTGGCAGTCTGGCTTTAAAACTGGCTTCAGATTTGAGACTGCAGTTGCATCTTTGCTTAGTGACCCTGTAGCTGTCTTTTATGGGGATTGCATAATTATTATAGTATTTTTTGATCTTTAGTCAGTTTTGACTTGGTTAGTCATCAGATATTGCTGTCCCACCTGCTTGACATTGGTCTCCAAGGTGAGAAATTCAGTTGGTTTGCATCTTATTTAGACTTAAGATCCTTCTATATGACCTTTAGTTCTACTCAAACCCCAGTTCAAAAACTGTACTGCAGAGTACCACAGGGCTCAGTATTCGTGCCAATCTTGTTCAGTCTCTATAATCAGTCCCCTTGCTGCGCTGATCCAGAATCTTGGAGTAAATAATTACTGTTATGCTGATGATATACAGCTTCGTTTCTGTACAGATTCTCTTACTCCAAAGCTTTCCTCTCTCAGTTTTTGCCTGTACTCTGTTTATCGATGTATTAAAGCCCTTGAGCTAATTATTAATCCTTCTAAATCCATGACCATCTCAGGCTGCATATATAAACCAGATGTCTCATCTACCATTGGGATCGCCCCCATTTCCTTGGGTGAATCAGTAAGGATGGCATACTGGGTCAGTCCAAAGATCCATCAAGCTGAATATCTTGCTTTCAGCAGTGGTCAATCCAGGTCACAAATTCCTAGGGGGATCCCAGAAAGTAGATAGATTTCATGTTTATCTCTGAGATAAGCAGTGGATTTCACCAGGTCCATCATAATAATGGCTTATAGACTTTTCTTCCAGGAACTTGTCAAAACATTTTTTAAACCCATCTACATTAACAGCTTTTTCCACTTCCTCTAGCAACAGACTCCCAATGCTTAATTATGCATTGAATGAAAAAAAATATCTTCAATTTATTTTAAATGTACTATTTAGTGAGTTCATTGCATGCCTCCTCATCTTTGTACTTTTTGAAAGGGTAATCAACCAAGTCATGGGTACCCCTTCTACTCCACTCATTTTTTGATAAACCTCTATCATATCTCACTTGTCTTTTTGTCTCCAACTAAAGAGACTAACTCTTTAGCCTTTCCTAATAAAGGAGTTATGTCGTCCCCATTATCATTCTGGTCACTCTTCTTTGGACCTTTTCTAATTCCATTACATCTTTTTTGAAATTCAGGTGAGCAGAATTGCACATAGTACTTGTGGTGAGGTCACATCATAGAGTTTTAAAGAGGTATTTTAATATTTTCTGTTTTATTCTCCATTCCTTTCATAATATTTCTTAACATTGTTTGCTTTTTTTGCTGCAGCTGTAGACTGAGCTGAGGATTTCAACATATTTTTCACAATGATTCCTAGATCCTTTTCCTAAGTGATGACTCCTAGTATAGTTTTTATTACTCTTCTCTACGTGCATCACTTTGCACTTGTCCACATTTAGGACCTCTTTAACCAAACCGTGCTAGCGATCCCAGCACGACAATGCCGACAAAGCCCATTGCTGCATGGGAATTGCTAGTACGGATTGGTAAAAGAGGCCCTTAATGTCACCTGCCATTTGGATACTCTGTCTCCCAGTCTTGCAAGGTCATCTTGCAATTTCTCACAGTCCTCTTGTTACTGAACAACTAATAATCTACACAGCTTTAAACCCATCAGACCATTATCCAAAACATCCATCTTCCCCATCCACCCTGAAGTATAAGTTTTTGCCATGATAAGCAAGTGAGGAATTTCCTTTCCTTAATTCCATAATCAGCAAACTGAAAGTGACAGTATCACAGCAGTTCACTGCTGTTAGTCTAAAAATATGTAGTTTGTTAGTTTTCTCATTTTTATTCATGACCACAAAGTAAAAATTTGGTGAATTAATATTAATGCAGTCAACCATGAAAAATGCATTAGTTACACTAAAATGCTCATACCACAATTCTACACAATCTGGTTATGTTGATGCTAGTCTGTTGTATGTACACAAACATTTGATTCGCTTTGTGTGTGGGTATATATAGACTGTGAACCTATACTAAATTACTAGACAGAATTCACATTACACATAGACACATGCGTATATCAACACAAATGTACCAAATTGCACAAGACATATTTTACTCTACACAGAGACTGAAAAAGCTTTTATGTTTAACATCAGAGAACAGTGATAGTGTCAAAGATACAGACTGGAAACGATCACCCTCTTTCATCTCTTTTCTTCCCCTCGATGCCTTGCCCCCTACAGACCGCCATCCTTGTTGGGTCATGTGAACTTTTGATGCTGAACAGAAGTTTGGGGCTTTACTTAATGAGAAACAGCTGGAAACTTCAGCAAAGGCCTTTTCTTCCTCTTCGTTTGGCTTGCATGAACTGCAACTGAGGGTCAATCTTGCCTGCCAATATTTTATTGCTTTCAATAAAACTATGTTACGAAGGCTGGAAAAGGGGAAAGTGTGTGTGGGTTTGTGTGGGTTCAGGAGTGTGTATGTGGGTGAAGATGGAAAGTAGGTGAGGAAAGAACGATACTGAATTATTGCAGTATTAACACAGCACTCTCGAGCAAGATCCAGCATACTCTTGGTCGGTAAGTGACAATAATACTATTGTAAAAACATAAAAGCGAGGAAAGAGTCCACTTTGCAAGTGATTGTTTTCATATCTTTTGCCCAATCAGATTGTTTACATTAGTCTGTCCTGGCAGTTCTAGACCATTAACTCGACCAATCAGAAAATGGTTAAGGCTTCCAGAGTTTTGCTCCAAATTTTTCATTTCGCTTTGTTATTCTCCCAGGTGTCAGTTCTCATGCTCTTTGTTGTGTATGTTCAAAGGTGCTGGCAGAGCTTCTAGATTTTAATAAGTTCCTTTCCGCTGCAACATGATCTATCACACAATGCACAAGGAGAGCATCTACCCCTGCCTTACATAGCCTTTCTTTCTCTCTCAGCTCAACATTCATGGGCCAGATTTAAAGTCCCAGATAAAAAAGATCCAGGAAAATAAGTACATACGGCCTGCAAGTCAGAGAGCTTGCACTTTTCTGAAATAGCATATCTTTTGCTCCAGGGATCAATTGTCTGCAAATCTAGTATACAACTGCCACTGACAAAAAACATGTAAGCAAAAACTTCCACAGAAAGCATTATGCATCTCTATGTAGTTCTATTTACAGGAAAAACTATGGTTTGGTACAGAACCTTTTTGTGTACACTTTTTTTTTCCTGTGAATATTTTCACTTACTGCGGTAAATTAAAATCTTGGGTGAAAGCTATGTTTTGTTTTATTTTTCCAAAATTAAATTCACCAGTGAACTTTCAGGGTTTTATTTTTCACTTTTTCCCTACTATCTTTGCTTCAGACATAAATCTAGTTGCCAAGGTTCATCATGAGTTAACACGCTGTTAATTAATTGCTCCATTAGAAATAACAGGAGTTCAAATAATAATACACATTAAGGTATGTGATCTGCATACTATACCTTAATAAATAGATGCCTATGTTTATGATGTCTAGGCAACCCAACAGAATTTAGGTTACAAATTGTATGGTATCTTTGGTAATGTGAAGTCTGATTTTGCATAAGCTGTCTAAGTAGGAAAAGGAACATTTGGGTCTCGATGTGCACAGTCTCCTGAGAATTATACAAAAGGCTTACTGAAAACAACACACCCCCCCCGATCTGATATTCAAAACTATTTAACTGGTTAAATAGGGCTTAAGTGCCTAACTGCGGATAACCAGTTATCTCCCACTGAATATCCCAGTTAGTTACTAGCCACTAACCATCTATATCACATCACATAGCCGGTTAGGTGCAGATATTCAGCTCCTAACCAGCTATGTTGAGCAGTGAAAATTGGCCACTTAATAGCAGGCCTATCTTTGGCTGCTAAAATAGTAACTGGTTAGTGCTGAATATTGGCATAGCCGGTTAACATTTTAGTAGCCAGAATAAACCGGCATATTCAATGCCAGTTGCTGGATATGGCCTGGCATTGAATGTCCGCTGCTGGCTGAATATCAAGCCCTGAGTCTTTTGTAAAATACCTATAAGGATGCAGGAAATACACATGCAATTTGCAGCACGTGCAGTGAGAAGAGCCATTTTACAAAAGAACACATTCAAAAAGATCAGCATCACTCAAGGTTTTGAATGTGTAAGCACTGGTACGTATCAGCATAAATGCCACACTTTATAAAACTGGATGTCCAAAGAAAGTTAATTAAGGAGCCAACTCCCTAATTCTATATAGTGGGCTACAAGTTAGGTGCCTAATGGAAGTTAAGTGTCCAAACGAGGATAAATCACTGTTAGTGCTGTTCTGTGAGTACCTAAGTGCTTTAGTGTGTAACTACAATGGGGACATACATGTGGGCAGGGCATGGGCATGTCCTCTACTGATGTACAAAACTTATACCGTAAGTTGTACTAATAGGTACCAACATTTAGATGCACATTTTTACACTTGCCCTTTACATTATAGAATACTATCTTAACACCTAGATTTTGGGTGCCTGATTGGTAGCACCCTTTATAGAATATGTTTTGGATTTTAGAGATGATTTTAAACATCAGATAGGTAAGCATAATTATCCTGTCAATTACTTCAACAAATGCGAGGTCCAAATGGGCAGGTCTTTGACACGTGTGCCTTGGAGCAGGCATAAATGCTGACATTCTTCATTTTTAAAATTATGCCTCTATTACCTTTGCAAAATTGGAAATACATCTATACTTTTCATGCCCCCCCCCCTTCCAAACTGTGTGTATTGTATGTATACATGTGTAAGTAGCAGCTTTCCTGAAATCACTCCAGCTGATATTCAAAATGATTTAAGCTGGCAGGAACCTCTCCTCCCCTCTTAAATTGCTTACCACTGCCTAACCCCTGATATTCAGCAGCAGTAAACCAGGCAGTGCCGCTGAATATCACCTCTAACAGGCCCCCCCAAAAATGGGCTGGTCAGGGGCGGTACGGGGGCAGGCATTAGTGAGGAGCCAGGGGCAGGTCAGGGGCGGTTAGGAGGCAGGTGTTAGGGAGGATCCAGGGATAGGTCAGGGGCGGTACAGGGGCAGGCATTAGGGAGGAGCCAGCGGTGGTTCAGGGGCAGTATAGGGGGCAGGTATTTGCAATGATCCAGGGATAGGTCAGGGGCAGTACAGGGGGCAGGCATTAGGGAGGAGCTGAGGGTTATAAGGGTGCCGGCAAATTTTAGCGCTGGAACCTGCTTAGCAATGAAGCCCTGGCACTGAATATTGGCCAGGACTCGCATAACTTTTGTATTTTAATCCCCCCTCCCCCAAAGCCTTAACACAGACAGCCAGCCTCACAGAAATTAACCCCCAATATTCGGTGTTAGTGCCCAGACATGGCCCAGCACTGAATATCAGGGGCTAATCTAGCCGGCGACAGTAAGTGCTGAATAAAACACTGATTGCCGCTGGTTTATGTTGGGGGGACTATTTACAAGCATAGGCTGTTTACATGTGCAACTGCCACTCTTTACATGTACAGCATATCTGACAGACCCCATTTTCCGGGGTAGCACAGAGGGAAGTTTTGCACCTGAGACAATTTGTTTCAGCCTCATGACCCTGCTTTTACAGCAAAATAGCACCATTGTGAGCCGGGACCCTGCTTTTACAGCTTTTGTTTATGCATTGTTTGAGGAGTTACCATTGTTTTCTGTATTATCTGAATTTTCAGTTCAGTCCTGTGTACATCTGATAATCGAGACTTTACTGTACATTTACTTAGTTACTATACAACCGTGACACCATCACATCTAGATGTTTATTTATAGAATACTGCTTAGCTGGAAACTGCTCTTTTACACACATAAATGACTAGAATGATGGCATTCATGTGTGTTCTTGCACCTAAAACTTAATGGCTCCTTATAGAAATACTCCCTATGTGTGTAAGCCAGGGATTTTCAACCCAGTCTTTGGGACACACCCAGTCAGTCAGGTCTTTAGGATATCCATGATAAACATGCATGAGATAGATTTGCTTACAATGGAGGTAGTGTATGCAAATGTATCTCATGTATATTCATTGTGGATATCAGGGGCAGCCCAAGACAGTCTGCCGCCTGAGGCGAGGGGATGGTCTGTCACCCCAGTTCCGCTCTGCCCCCTCCCCAGTAAGACATCTCACCCCTTCCTTCCTTTCCCAAATTTACCTTCTTTTCTTGCTTTCCAAAAGTCGTGGTGGTATCTTCCCATAAACTACCCTGACACCAGCCCTGGCCCCTTCTCTCTTCTGCAGCCTGCCCTGCCTCCAACGAAACAGGAAGTACATCAGAGAGGCGGGCCGTAAGAGAGAAGGGTGGGTAGCAGGGCAGCATATGGGAACCACTGCCTCCATGACTTTTGGAAAGCAAGAAAAGAAGGTAAATTCAGGGAAGGAAGGGCAGGGGATGATGCCAGAATGCGATGGGCGTGGGGGTAGATGCCGCTCCAAAAGAGTGTCACCTGAGGCCTCTGCCTTAGGTGGCCCAATGGTAGGGCCGCCACTGGTGGATAACCTGAAAACCTGACTGATTTACACCAATAAAGTAATTATTTATCTTGCCTACTTTGTTACAGTTTATTGTTTCAGATATTGCCAATTTCTCTGTGCTACATCAGTATGTCAAAACTTCTGGTCCTATTCATTAAAGGCTCATCATCTCAGGCCTTTCTTGAACTTTGATTTCATCTGTTATCTCGATGGAAATATTCAAACTCCAAATTATTTTTTTGATAGGAGCTAAACTGTAAGTATTGGTTAAAAATGGTCTTGGGAAGCACAAGACTTTGGATGAGAGGAATGAGGTACGCAAAGGACATATATGTTAAGGAAAATGTATCACTTCTTTTCTCTTTCTTGATTTCTTCAGAGTGTATATACAGGTTCCAGTGTAACAGCATCACTTGATGCCTGTTGTGCAATATTTAATATGGATTTGGTAGTCATTTTTATTAGCTTTTTAAAAATATTATTACTTGTTGGTAGCTAATGTATCTACTAAAACCTACTACTGAAAACTCTAGTGTTCGATTAATGTTGCTGTTGATTGTGAAAACAAACTAATTTTGTTGAAGTTTTCAGGAATAAAGTATTATTTTAAACAGATATTGTAATTATGTAAAAAAAAGAAAAAAGAAAAAATGAACTGAATATCTAAATAAATATTATTCATTCTTGGTTTGAAAACTGGTTTCTGTAGAGTTTTGAGTCTTGGTGAGCCAGTTATCTTAACCGTAATGAAGGCTGTCTTCCGAGATTGTGTGATACTTTTAGGGGCCTATGAGTGCCCAACACATGCCGGTTTGGAGTTACTGCCCAGCTACCGTGTGGCTCTTGCGGTAATTTCATTTTTGGCGTGCATCCGCTATACACATCTGAAAAATACTTTTTTCTGGCGTGCATCAGCTATGCGTGTCAAGTGGCATTTGACACATGTAGGTCATTACCGCCCGGTTAACGTGTAAGACCTTACCACTTAGTCAATGGCTGTTGGTAAGGTCTCAGACCCAAAGTGGACACGTGCCAATTTTGATTTTGCCGCATGTTCATTTTTTGGCAAAAATGTAAAAAAGATCTTTTTTACAGGCGCGCTGAAAAAATGGATCTGTGCATGCCCCAAACCCACACCTACACTACTGTAGACCATTTTACAGCACAGTAAAAGGACCCTTTAACCAGTAGTGAGGGGTCTGCTCAGAAGAATCAGTGGTAAGGCAGCTATTCTTTGGCTAGGTGGAAAAAATGATACTTTTAAGAGCACTTGGAAGAGAAAATGGAAAATTAATTTCTTTGAAACACAAGGCAGTGGTCAGGGCCGGTCTTAGGCCGAGGCGACCGAGGCGGCCGCATAGGGCCCCGCGCTTAGGGGGGCCCCGCGTGGCGCGCCTCAGTCAGCCTTGACCTAGCTCCAACCGGGGATCATCGCCGCCGCCGCCTCCGCTCGTCCGAACTGCCCGCCCTCTTCTCTCCCCCACGATCGATCACCGATCCATTCCCTTTCCTTTTTCGCTTTTAAATTTACCTCCAGTCCGGCAGCGTCAGTGAAAGCGCTCCCAGCCAGTAAAAGCGCTTCTCTTCACTGTGTCCCGCCTTCTTCTGACGTCATGACGTCAGAAGAAGGTGGGACACAGCGAAGAGAAGCGCTTTTACTGGCTGGGAGCGCTTTCACTGACGCTGCCGGACTGGAGGTAAATTTAAAAGCAAAAAAGGAAAGTGATCGATGATCGATCGTGCATCGTGGGGGAAAGAAGAGGGCAGGCAGGGGAAAGAGAGACATGGATGGGATGGCAGGGCTCAGGGAGAGAGGAGATACATGGGTGAATGGAGGGGGGCAGGGGAGAGAGGAACAGATGGGAGGGCAGGGCCCAGGGAGAGGAGAAATTGCTGGAAATGGAGGGGAGGGGAGAGAGGAGAATTGCTGGATGTGGATGGAGGAGGGAAGGGCAGAGAGGGCCAAGGATGGACTTGGATGGGATGGCAGGGCCCAGGGAGAGAGGGGAATTGCTGGATACATGGGTGAATGGAGGGGGGCAGGGGAGAGAGGAACAGATGGGAGGGCAGGGCCCAGGGAGAAGAGAAATTGCTGGAAATGGAGGGGAGGGGAGAGAGGAGAATTGCTGGATGTGGATGGAGGAGGGAAGGGCAGAGGGCCAAGGATGGACTTGGATGGGATGGCAGGGCCCAGAGAGAGGAGAAATTGCTGGAAATGGAGGGGAGGGGAGAGAGGAGAATTGCTGGATGTAGATGGAGGAGGGAAGGGTACAGAGGGCCAAGGATGGACTTGGATGGGATGGCAGGGCCCAGGGAGAAGAGAAATTGCTGGAAATGGAGGGGAGGGGAGAGAGAGGAGAATTGCTGGATGTGGATGGAGGAGGGAAGGGCAGAGAGGGCCAAGGATGGACTTGGATGGGATGGCAGGGCCCAGAGAGAGGAGAAATTGCTGGAAATGGAGGGGAGGGGAGAGAGGAGAATTGCTGGATGTAGATGGAGGAGGGAAGGGTACAGAGGGCCAAGGATGGACTTGGATGGGATGGCAGGGCCCAGGGAGAGGAGAAATTGCTGGAAATGGAGTGGAGGGGAGAGAGGAGAAATGCTGGATGTGTATGGAGGGCAAATTGTTGAATTTAAGGGCTGGATCGGAACACTTTGAAGGCAGATGCTGAAACTGGAGAAAGGATAGGGACAGGGGGCTACAGATGGTAGACAGAACACAAGGACACAAGAGGATGGTGGACACGGTGAGAGAAAAAATATCAAACGGAAAGAAGACACTGCATAAAACAGAAGACACTGGGACCAAAGCGAATAGAAAAACTAAATGATCAGACAACAAAGGTAGAAAAAAAGTATTTTATTCAGAATTTATTAATTGGAATATGTCAGCTTTTAGAAATGTGCATCTGTGATATTTTGCATGTAAGTTTCAATTTTTCTAGTATTGCTGCAGGCTGAGTCTGACTTCTTGAGGTAACTTTCCATTCAGAATTTTGCCTTCATATTTGTTGTCATGTGTTTTTCATGTGTGATCAAGGTACAGTATCCTGCTAGCGTGTAGTATTTGCAGCCCTTTTTTTTCACAAGGTAGTGTATTGGTGTTATAGAGCCTGGTGTAATTACAGTTCTGCCTTTCCATGCATAAGGTTGTAGCTCGTCCTGTCCTTGGAATTACTGCTGTTATGGTTTGGTAAGGTTCTGACTGTGTTTTTGCACACGTTTGAGTATAGTGTTTTGCAGTGGAGAGATTGTGTGTCCGCACCTCTGACCCCCCGGGGTTATGAGAATTTGAACTACTAATTGTGGACTTGAACTGAATAATTTCTTGGGAGGGGGGGGTTTCATGATAGCATTGTGCTTATTATTTCAATCAGTTTTTCTGTACAAGTTTAGCTTCATTTGTCTTTATTTGAAATTTCATAAATAGAAAATTTTCTAAAAATTGAATAATTATCAATGGGTGTGGCAGGGGCGGAGCTAGGATAGGGGCGGGGCTAGGATGGGGCCCCACCAAATTGGTCTGCATAGGGCCCCGCACTTGCTAAGACCGGCCCTGGCAGTGGTAACATGGCTACTTGTTTTGTGTTATTTTGTATGCATTTCTGTTTCTAGGTTTCTTTCAACTCAGATGTACCTATTTTTCACTTTCAGTTAATATGATTTAAAATCTATTTTTCCTATATGTCTATGTTTTTTTTGTTTTTATTTTTGCTTGTGGATATTGGTGCAAAAGACTACTGTTTATAATTTTTATAGTATGAGAGAGGACCATAGATTAGGCTTCAGTTGGGAGGGGGTTGCAAAACTCAGGGGTCAAGATTTTCAGCAGGTATTGTCAGCTGATTAAATTAAATGCTGGTGCTTAACTTAATACAGATATTCAGCTCTGCTAGATAGGAGTTGAATATGCATTTTGAGTGATGACCATATCAGGGGTGTAACCAGAAGTCCATTTTGGGGGGGAGGGGGTTCAGGGTTGGACTGAGGGGGCCATGTAGTTTCTCTCAGCTCTCCCTTCATTGCTGCATTAAAATCATACCTTTTGCTGGTAGGGATGTACAGGCCCTGCCAGCCAAAGAAGCTCACTGCCCGAACTGCTGCCCATGCTACCTGAGCAGTATGGAAGTTGGTAACTTGCTTCAGTCATCGACACTGGCAATCCTGTGCATGCTCAGTTCAGTCAGTGAACTGAGCATGTGTGAGAGTGGCAGCATTGGTGGTTGAAGCATGCCGCTGACTTCTGCGCTGCTCAGGCCACACTGGCGGGGGCAGGGACTTGGGCTGCATCCCCACCATCATTAAACTGATACAACAATTTTGGAAGGGGCTTGAGCCAAAAGTGGGGACCTACAGTGGGGGAAATAAGTATTTGATCCCTTGCTGATTTTGTAAGTTTGCCCACTGACAAAGACATGAGCAGCCCATAATTGAAGGGTAGGTTATTGGTAACAGTGAGAGATAGCACATCACAAATTAAATCCGGAAAATCACATTGTGGAAAGTATATGAATTTATTTGCATTCTGCAGAGGGAAATAAGTATTTGATCCCCCACCAATCAGTAAGAGATCTGGCCCCTACAGACCAGGTAGATGCTCCAAATCAACTCGTTACCTGCATGACAGACAGCTGTCGGCAATGGTCACCTGTATGAAAGACACCTGTCCACAGACTCAGTGAATCAGTCAGACTCTAACCTCTACAAAATGGCCAAGAGCAAGGAGCTGTCTAAGGATGTCAGGGACAAGATCATACACCTGCACAAGGCTGGAATGGGCTACAAAACCATCAGTAAGACGCTGGGCGAGAAGGAGACAACTGTTGGTGCCATAGTAAGAAAATGGAAGAAGTACAAAATGACTGTCAATCGACAAAGATCTGGGGCTCCACGCAAAATCTCACCTTGTGGGGTATCCTTGATCATGAGGAAGGTTAGAAATCAGCCTACAACTACAAGGGGGGAATTTGTCAATGATCTCAAGGCAGCTGGGACCACTGTCACCACGAAAACCATTGGTAACACATTACGACATAACGGATTGCAATCCTGCAGTGCCCGCAAGGTCCCCCTGCTCCGGAAGGCACATGTGACGGCCCGTCTGAAGTTTGCCAGTGAACACCTGGATGATGCCGAGAGTGATTGGGAGAAGGTGCTGTGGTCAGATGAGACAAAAATTGAGCTCTTTGGCATGAACTCAACTCGCCGTGTTTGGAGGAAGAGAAATGCTGCCTATGACCCAAAGAACACCGTCCCCACTGTCAAGCATGGAGGTGGAAATGTTATGTTTTGGGGGTGTTTCTCTGCTAAGGGCACAGGACTACTTCACCACATCAATGGGAGAATGGATGGGGCCATGTACCGTACAATTCTGAGTGACAACCTCCTTCCCTCTGCCAGGGCCTTAAAAATGGGTCGTGGCTGGGTCTTCCAGCACGACAATGACCCAAAACATACAGCCAAGGCAACAAAGGAGTGGCTCAGGAAGAAGCACATTAGGGTCATGGAGTGGCCTAGCCAGTCACCAGACCTTAATCCCATTGAAAACTTATGGAGGGAGCTGAAGCTGCGAGTTGCCAAGCGACAGCCCAGAACTCTTAATGATTTAGAGATGATCTGCAAAGAGGAGTGGACCAAAATTCCTCCTGACATGTGTGCAAACCTCATCATCAACTACAGAAGACGTCTGACCGCTGTGCTTGCCAACAAGGGTTTTGCCACCAAGTATTAGGTCTTGTTTGCCAGAGGGATTAAATACTTATTTCCCTCTGCAGAATGCAAATAAATTCATATACTTTCCACAATGTGATTTTCCGGATTTAATTTGTGATGTGCTATCTCTCACTGTTACCAATAACCTACCCTTCAATTATGGGCTGCTCATGTCTTTGTCAGTGGGCAAACTTACAAAATCAGCAAGGGATCAAATACTTATTTCCCCCACTGTAAGCCCCCTGATGGCTACACCCCTGAACTATTCTGGTGCTATCCAAATAGATTTAGGCATGCTATTTAACCTGCCTAAAACTATTTTATTTATGTATTTGTTACATTTGTACCCCACATTTTCCCACCTATTTGCAGGCTCAATGTGGCTTACCGTAAAGGCATTTGCCAATCGGTTGATTACTACTACTACTACTACTATTTAGCATTTCTATAGCGCTACAAGGCATACGCAGCGCTGTACAAACATAGAAGAAAGACAGTCTCTGCTCAAAGAGCTTACAATCTAATAGACAAAAAATAAATAAAGTAAGCAAATCAAATCAATTAATGTGAACGGGAAGGAAGAGAGGAGGGTAGGTGGAGGCGAGTGGTTACAAGTGGTTACGAGTCAAAAGCAATGTTAAAGAGGTGGGTTTTCAGTCTAGATTTAAAGGTGGCCAAGGATGGGGCAAGACGTAGGGGCTCAGGAAGTTTATTCCAGGCGTAGGGTGCAGCGAGATAGAAGGCGCGAAGTCTGGAGTTGGCAGTAGTGGAGAAGGGAACCGATAAGAAGGATTTATCCATGGAGCGGAGTGCACGGGAAGGGGTGTAGGGAAGGACGAGTGTGGAGAGATACTGGGGAGCAGCAGAGTGAATACATTTATAGGTTAGTAGAAGAAGTTTGAACAGGATGCGAAAATGGATAGGGAGCCAGTGAAGGGTCTTGAGGAGAGGGGTAGTATGAGTAAAGCGACCCTGGCGGAAGATGAGACGGGCAGCAGAGTTTTGAACCGACTGGAGAGGGGAGAGGTGACTAAGTGGGAGGCCAGCAAGAAGCAGATTGCAGTAGTCTAAACGAGAGGTGACAAGGGTGTGGATGAGGGTTTTGGTAGAGTGCTCGGAAAGAAAGGGGCGGATTTTACGGATGTTGTAAAGAAAGAAACGACAGGTCTTGGCGGTCTGCTGGATATGAGCAGAGAAGGAGAGAGAAGAGTCAAAGATGACCCCAAGGTTTCGAGCTGAGGAGACAGGGAGAATGAGAGAGCCATCAACAGAAATAGAAAACGGGGGGAGTGGGGAGGTGGGTTTGGGGGGGAAAATGAGAAGCTCGGTTTTGGTCATATTTAATTTCAGGTGGCGTTGAGACATCCAGGCAGCAATGTCAGACAAGCACGCTGAAACTTTGGTTTGGATGCAAGGTGAGATATCAGGGGTAGAAAGGTAGATTTGGGAGTCATCAGCATAGAGGTGGTGGGAAAAGCCATGGGATGAGATTAATGAACCAAGGGAAGAAGTGTAGATAGAAAAGAGGAGGGGACCAAGAACAGAACCCTGAGGTACACCGACAGGCAGAGGGATAGAAGTAGAAGAGGATCCACCAGAGTGAACACTAAAGGTGCGGAGGGAGAGGTAGGAAGAGAACCAGGAAAGGACAGAGCCCTGGAATCCAAGTGAGGACAGGGTATCGAGAAGTATGCTGTGATCGACAGTGTCAAAAGCAGCGGAAAGATCAAGAAGAATGAGGATGGAATATTGACCTCTGGATTTAGCCAGTAATAGGTCATTGGAGACTTTAGTAAGCGCAGTTTCAGTTGAGTGGAGAGGGCGAAAACCAGATTGTAATGGGTCAAGAATAGCATGTGAGGAGAGAAAATCAAGGCAGCGGCGGTGAACAGCACGCTCAAGTAATTTGGAGAGAAAAGGAAGGAGGGAGATGGGTCGGTAATTAGAGGGACAAGTAGGGTCAAGTGAAGGCTTCTTAAGGAGAGGTGTGACCACAGCATGTTTAAAGGAAGCAGGGACAGTCGCAGTGGAAAGTGAGAGGTTGAGAATGTGACAGATAAAAGGAATAAGAGTAGGAGAGATGGCATTAAGAAGGTGGGTGGGAATGGGATCAGAGGAACAGGTGGTACATTTTGAGGAAGAAAGGAGAAGTGTAGTTTCCTCAATAGTAACTTCAGGAAAGGAGGAAAGGGAATGAGGGGAAGGAGAGAGAGGGGAATGGACTAGTGGAGGGAGAGCTGGTGAGGTAGAGAAAGCAAGGTTTATCTTTTGAACCTTGTTGTGAAAGAATTCAGCAAGGGTCTGAGGAGATAATGAAGGGGGAGTTGGGGGAGGGGGCACCTTGAGGAGAGAGTTCAATGTGGTGAAGAGAAGTCGAGGATTAGAGCCAAGAGAGTTGGTCAGTTGGATATAATAATCCTGTTTGGCACGTAAAAGAGCAGATTGGAAGGAGGTCAGCATGAACTTAAAGTGTAAGAAATCAGCAAGGGCCCGAGATTTCCGCCAGAGGCGTTCGGCGGAGCGGGTACAGGAACGTAGGTAGCGGATATTAGAAGTCAGCCAAGGTTGGGGTTTTGTACGCCTTATAGGGCGGGTCATCAAAGGTGCAAGAGTGTCTAAGGCAGAGGATAGAGTATTGTTGTAAGAAGAAACAGCCTCGTTGACAGACGTGGATGGTGCCACAGTAGAGAGGAGGTTTGAAACATGGGAGGATAGATGTTGATAACAAATACAAGGTTGTATTGTGGTCAAATGAGGTAGGTGTGTGACTATCCAGATAACAGCTGAATATTACAACTATTGTATTTATTATTTGGATTTAGCTCACACCTTTTTCAATAATAACTCCATGTGAGTTATATTAAGGTATCGTGGGTATTTCCCTATCCCAAGAGAACTTGCAATCTAAAGCAATGGAAGTTTGTACCTGAAGCAATGAAAGTTCATGTGACTTTCCCAAGAACACAAGGAGCAGCAGCAGAATGAACCAAGCTTCGTTAGTTGTCAGCCCAGTGCACTAACCACTAGGCTATGCCTCCACTCCTGATACAGATGAGTCCCTCCCAGCTCCACGTTCGCTTCTTCTCTGACTCAGGTGGGTAGTTATAGCCTTAATACACATTATTTGCCCTTTAACTTGTGTTAAAGGGCAATAATATGCATTATATTACAGTAACACATGGAACATTTTTATGTCATGTCATTTCCTGTGTCGTATATGGGAATTTTTATTTTATGTGGGTTATTTTGGACATTTTGTCATTACAAGTGCAATGTCGTTAAGAGTACACTCTCTTTGCAAAGAACGTGCACTCTTTTGCAATAGTGCATTCATCTGCAATAATTCGCACATGTCATGATCTTTGCGGCTGTCCAAGTTGTGTCATGTCCAGGCAAGTAAATCCAACATTTCAGCCATTGTACTATGGCTTTCTTCAGTGGGGAGTGAAGTCTGCAAGGTTGTCTTTATATTGTGGATTCTCCATCCTAAGTCTGGAATTTGAGGCATGCGGATACATTGGAGCACTTTTGATACTGGACGGTGGAAAGTTTTCTTGATATAGTTTAAACTCTGGAAGGCAAAAAATTGAGGTGGAAAACTTTGATGGTCATAAGTTTAAAGCAGGAAAATGAAGCAGGGAAATTTACTGGAACAATTTCAGTCTCTGGAGGGAGGGAATTTTGTGATCACCTTCTTAAAACTCTTGGGGGTGGGGGAAGACATTTGTCTTTGGGGCTGGTCCTTTTTGCTCAAAACGTCTTATGAATGAGTGGTTTCTATGCTTGAAGCTGAATCCTTTGTCTTTATTGAGTTGTATGGGGGTCTTGCTATCTCTGCAGCCTCTTTGATTCTTCTTGGCCACCAAAGGTCTTCTTTTTCAAGGATCTTTATGTCATCATTTCTAATTGTATAGCCAGTGTTACTAAGTTTGCATTTTCTCATATGCTGCTATACCCTTTCTTCCATGGTGCCTATGTACAGTTGGCCATAGCTGCACAAGATTTCATAAACTTCAAAGACTTGCCGTGGAGATAGCTGGTCCTTCACATATATGATCATGGAAGCCAGCTTCTGTGGTGTGCTGCATGCTCTTTTAATGTTCCTCTTCTTTAGCAATTGAATTACGTTGTTCATACTCCTTAGACAGGGGAGAACTACAATTTTTTGTTCTATCATGGGGTTGTCATCCAGAGGTTGTTGGTAATTGCTGTTTGCACTAGTTGTGTAGTCCAGAAATTTTAAAGCTTCAGAAGTGGTCATTTTTGTACTAAGATGTATTCTAACTGAGCTGGCTTTAAATTCCAATTCTGATATATATTTAGAAGGTATTTAAGAATTTTCTTTCTGTGAGATAGTTAAAAGAATCTAAGGCTTTGGCCTCTTACATCATAGCAAATTGCATCCTTTTTTGCAATTATAAGACCTTCTAGTGAATCTTCCTGTTAGAGAAGTTTGCGACCACTCATAAGGATCCATTAGAGAACATAAAAACTACCTATAAACTGAATGTCTTCAAGCACCAATGGTACTATAGATCATTGCTTGATACACAATCATACATTTTCAAAGTGGAGAGTAATCAAAAATGTTCCTCCGTGAGATCATGGATATAATTCTGAGGATTTCTTGACTAAGAGTGAATTGTTTTGGATTTTTACTCTAAATACAGTTATTTCATATGGTTTTAATCTGGCAATAGATTGGTATGAAATCATTGGATAAGAATGTAGAGGCTGTTCATGAATAATGTTATGTAATCGGTACAAGTGAGATAGTTGCCATTTTAAATTCATCATTGATGTCTGTGTTTCTTTAGAAGCTGTATATTCTGACAGCCATGAACATATTGGGTCCCTGATGCAGTCTACATTGACGAAATACGGCATATTGGACTAAACCAGGATCACTTATTCTGGCTGAAATAGGAAAGACCACTTTGAAGGAATGTGTAACTCAAATATACTTTTTTGATTCATTTCAAAAGACATATCCTTTGTCAAACTGTCGGAGAGTGTCGGAGCTTCATTATTCAAGTCTGTGCATAGCTGAATTCCCTAAGAACTCTTTGAAATTCTATCCTATGGAAATGTGCCACAGGAAACACATATAGGGGTGAATTCTATATGTGGTGTCCAAAAATTGGCACAGAAAAAAAACTGCACTTAGTGCTATTCTATAAACCTCATCTAAAGTTAGGTGCGGTTTATAGAATACGTGTAATACCCATTCCCATAACTAAAAGTTAGGCGCGACCAATTTTCACCAACTAAAACCTGGTGTAAATACCAGTACCTCACTTAGGCGTGGATTGGGCATATTCTATAACAGTGTGTGCAATTTTAGGAACACCCATGACCTGCCCATGCCCCTCCCATGGCCACATCCCCTTTTCAGATCTGTTCATTAGAATTTATGCACACCACTTTACAGAATACACTTAGAAAGTTGTGCACATAAATTCTAATTAATGCCGATAATTGCTTGGCTGTGGCCAATTATTGGCTCCGATTGGCTTGCTAACAAATTAAGGTGCATATGCAGTTTGGCCACACTGCCAAATTTACATGCACAACTTTAGGTGCCATATATAAATAATATATAGAATCTGGGGATACTGCTAGTTCATGCGGCCCAGCATTGTTAATAAGTTGTTTGCTAATGTTTGCTGACTCTATCTCACCTTCCTTGCTGTGGATTCTAAGGAGGCAATTATGAAAGACTTACACAACATGCACTACCATTCTAAAATACGGAATATACACATACTTTGAAGGGCTACCCAAACCATGCTTAGAACACATCTCCATCAAATCTCTGCACACTACCACTTACCTTTTCCAAAATTGTTATATTATATATGTGCATACCATTTTAAGTTGGAGTTAGTAGCAATGTCATGTGTGCTCACTTAAATTTTCATTTTTGCTTGGGATTGTGAAAGCAATAAATGTTAGTAAATGCTCTGATTTTTAGAATATCAGTGCAAATGGCAGAAAGCGTGTTTACATTTATGATGCAATCACTTTCACCATATCTAAAGAAGGGTGTAAGTGGCCGTGCCTAGATGTTAGCCTGAACACACATAAATTATAGAATGCTGTAATTTGGGGCTCATTTTCAAAAGACTAAAAAAGCGGCACAAAGCGGCAAATGGGTTTTTTTTTTAATTTTTGCAAAAACTTTCAAATCGTTATATTCAAAACTCATTCTTAAAATGTTTTTCTCCACAGTTTGTATAAATCTCAACGGGGGGGGGGGGGGGGGGGGGGGGTTGGAAAGAACTAGAACAGACTTATGATTTGGATGTTTTTCTGTAATAATGGAACATTGTAAAAACATCCGTGCAAAAAAAATAGGACTTTTTGGCTAGACCTGTTTCAATAATGACTAAATGCCAAAAAGGTACCCAAACTGACCACTGGAGGATAAAGGCATGAATCTCCCCTTAATTCCCCAGTGGTCACTAATCCCCTCCCAACGCCCTAAGAGGTGAAAGTGACAGAACATACCAGGCTCTATGACTGCTATAGATATAATGGCCATTCCTCTTAAAACAGCAAGCAGGTCCTTGGAGTAGCCTAGTGCAGTGGACTATAGAGAAGGAGACCCAGATCCATATCCCACTTTAACTGGTACACTTGTGGTGGAAAGTGAAAGCACCCCAAAAACCACAAAATACCTACTGTACCCACATACAGGTGACACCTGCAGGCATAAGGGCTATTGTAGTAGTGTACAGTTGGGTACAGTATATGTTTTGCTATTCCTGGAGGGCTCACCATGATGTGTACGAATTTCACTGCAGTGTCCCCTAGGCTTCCCCACTGCTCTGCTGGGATGTCTATGTGGCCAGTCTAGTAAGATTGCTGGCCCCAGCAATGACTTGTTTTGCACGTTTTCCCCTTGGACAATTTTGTTTGAAAATGGCTCTTAATGAAAGATGCATTGAGCACAATAGGCTTTGGTCCCTCTCTATTTCTGTCCAAAACACACCCACAGCACACACCCCTTGCTATTTGAACATAAGGCATTGTCAGATGCCCAGATCCTGGATTTGCAAAATAGGGATTTAGAAATGTCAAGTCTGTTTCAGCATTTTGGTACATTCATATGCTTCAAAAATAAGCACCATAGTTTACCTAAATGTGGCTCACCTTGAGATATTATTGAAAAAGGTTTAAGCAACATCTAAATAAATAAATAATATTTTGCAACTAAAATGGCCAAAAATATATGTTTAGCTGCCATGAATGTTAAAAAAATGCTTATGGGGCCAGCACATATGTGCTTTTGAATATTGATCTGCTTATGTGCACCAGTGTTGTGCTTTGCTCTGGGATCACCATAATGGGACACATCACTCTCTGAGTAAAGTAAATTGCAAGTTTTAAAGTCATCAGTTAATAGTTCAGATTTTATTTATTTGTAAATATTTTTTGGGAAAAAAAGCTTTTACAGCAAATTATGAAATGGTACAAGTACAGAACAGTGATGACAAAGAAGATCATCAAAGAATGAGAAATATTCACATGACCTGGGATAGCAAATAGAGGAAAGACTTAAAGATACATGAGAAGGGTATCTGAGGAATACACATGAAGCATGTTTCATCATAACAGGCTCAGCAGTTGAAAGGAAATCAAGAACGTTTTACAATCTATGCCATACTACAATTCCAGTGGTGATCAGGGCTGATAGATCCTCCCTTTCCCTTAACTAGGGATATCTAGTTGAGACCCATATTATTGCCCAGGGAACATGATTTTTTGTACTGCTAATAATGCATCAACTCAACTTCCACTACAGCTTCAGCTGCAAGATTTTAGATGATCATAAAAGTGATAAATTACTGCAAATAATATTTCCTGGTGCTACGGTGCCGAGCTTTGTATTCTCATCAAATAAATGAATGCTGAATCAGTTCCCCATAAGTGCATGCTTTCTTTTAATGGTAATGTAGCAGCTTGCAACAGGAGCTGACAATCAGCTGTTGACCTGAGGGGTTGTTCTAACCACTTGCTTAATGGTGAAATAATGATACATTTGTAAAATATCTTTTTTTAAATAATTTTGGTTAGCATAATTTGAAAAAAAAAAAACGGTTGAATAAAAATGTTACAAAACAAAGGTTATATTAAAATAACATTGCATACTTTACAGAATTCTTATCATATATTAAAATTAGCCTTCATTCCTTCTTTCTTTCTACATTAACCATGGCAAAATTACAGCATTAACCTTAGTTAAACCTGCTCAGATGTTGTGCAAACCCTATCCAAGAACAGGTTTGAGTATAATTTCTGACCCAGGTCTAGAAGCAAAGAGTGTACACTCTGAAAGGTTTATTAATCATTTCATGAATAAGAAATTGCCACCTCCTTGCCCAAAAACAAGAATGGCCAATAAACCAAGGTGTTTACTAAAACATATTTCACTATTCGCATTACTGTGGTCTGGATAAATAGTGATGCCCACATCAAGATGAATGATGCTTTTTCACGTTTTTGAAGCAAGCTAAAAAAAAATCAAAAGCTTATAAAAATAATGTAAATGACAATTTATCATAAATATTTATGAAAAATAATTAAAAATTCAATGCATCATTGTTAGATTTGCAATAAAAGAATGAAAGTGGAAGGCGGCACTGTTTTTATAATTAACTCAGGGGTCCTTTTGCAAAGGTGCACTGAAAAATGGTTTGCGGTAGTGTAGGCATGGGTTTTGGGTGCACGTTGATCCATTTTTCAGCACGCCTGTAAAAAAGGCCTCTTTTTTTTGCCAAAAGTGGACGTGCGACAAAATGAAAATTGCCGCACATCCATTTTGGGTCTAAGACCTTACCGCCAGCCATAGACCTAGTGGTAAAGAATCTGGGCAGTAATGATCTGCACGCATCCTTTATCCATGCCAGAAAATAAAAAATATTTTTCGGACATGCGCCAAAATTGAAATTACCGCAAGGGGCATGCGATAACTCCAATTTGGTGTGCGTTCGGTGCCTACACGGCTTAGTAGAAGGGGCCTTTCAACTCTTCCTGTTAAAACTTTGTAATTGGGAAAAATCCAGACTCCAAGTCCTTGATGACCTCGTTTTTGTAAAAAACATTGGAATGCTTCTTAAGCAAGGACACAGCTTTACTTAAGTAATCATATCAACAGAAGCAGACATTATCAAATGATAATTGCCCATGTTGACATATATAGGGGTGTGCAAGGAAAATTTTTCATTTAAAATTTTTTATTTATTTTCAGGGAAACTATATTAAGGGAAACAGTGCCGGGAATCTGAAGTCCCTTATCTCTAATATTAAAAAGCTGTATGAGGCACAGCAGTTTGTAATTGTGTGGTTAGAATTGATATTCTTTAAGCAAACGTTCAGTATATAATATTTATTTTCAGGGCAATGTCAATAATGCACACTATTTCAGAACAGTGCACACTACTTAGAAATAGTGAGCAGTATTTTGCAACACTGCACATAATTTTACAATTAGTTAGCACTATTTTGCTAAAATAGTGACCTTTTACTAAGGCATGGTAGGCCTAATGTGGCCTACCACGCTCTAAAAGGGCACTACCTCAGAACACGCTGAGGCATCCTGCAGTCGTTTTCTGCTCAGCGTGTGCTAATCTCACGCTGGAAAATTATTATTTTTTTATTTTCCAGCGTGGGAGGCATGGGCACATTACCGGGTAATAGCACAGGAACCATTATCACCTCCTAAATAGGTGGTGGCAAGGGCTCCCGAAGTAATGGCCATGCACTAATAAGAAAATTACCACAAGGTCATTACAAAAAATATGGCATGATGGCCATTTTACCACCATGCTAAAAGTGGCACGCAGAAAACCCATGCGCTGACACCAACACTGGCCACTTTGTAGCATGGCTTGATAAAAGGTCCCCATAGTGCACACTATTGACAACCTAAAAGTAGACCCATGATTACAGGGGGTAATATTCAACCTGTGCACTCAGCAGTTTTTATGCCACTGACAGCTATGGGCTGAGTTATGTCCAGACATCCAATGTTGGGCTATACAGTCACCAAGAAATTAACCATGCCTGAGCATGTCCTGTGTTAATCCATTTTAAACTGCAGTCTTGCTCTCTCATACATCTTCAGATTAGTATAATTATTCATTATGATTACTTTACTCATTTAAACTAAAAAGAAAGGATACCCTTTTCACGACTTGTTTAAAAAGTATCACCCTGCTAAATGAATTGATGTGTGGAATATTCTACTTTAAAACTTGGATCAAAGTAAAATGTTTTCTTCTCAACAGAAATCAATGGAAAAAAATGATCAAACTGAGTTCAAAATAGAAAATGATTGCTACGTTCCCTGGACAGCTCTATTCTGTCAATATGACATGTGTCTTCCTCCACCTGACAGAGTAATATCAAGAAGTGATTTGTTTTAAGTGGTGTATATTTTGCTTCTTATATTTGGTGTATATTGCCTTTTCTTTGTAACGCAGACTTGAGCTTCTAATAAAAAGACATCTAAAAAAATGGGAGCCTGCATTGATCAGAAATTGTTGTATTAGGTTTGTAACTCAGCATGTGAAAGAATGGAAAACCTTTTGTATTCTTCTAATAGCAGCTGATTTGTGTGTCTCTTGTAGCTAAAGGAGAGGGTTAAGGTCAGATACTGGTTAGCTGGTTTATCTGTTATACAAAGAACAAAGGAAAATCAAGGTCCTGTTTCACTCACAGCCTAATATTCAGCTGAGAAATCCACTGTTTAAAGTCAAGAGCTGGCTCCAGAGTGTAACTTAGGTGTCTTCAGCAGCACTATGCACGTAAGGAGCACTACTGAATATATGTAAAAGAGGTGACTTTGCTGGTGAATTTACAATTAAATTTAGGCTTATTGTGTAAGGGGCCCTTTTACAAAGATGTGGGAGGGCCTACGTGCATACAACACACATCAAATTGACACTACCACCCGGCTAGCGCATAAGCCAGGTGGTAATTCGGAATTTGCTGTGTGCCAAATCCTGTGGTAGAAACTAATTTTCTACTGCGGGCCACTGCATGTTTACTGTGCAGGTAGCGCATGAGACCTTACTGCTAGGTCAATGGGTGGCGGTAAGGCCTCAGGCCAAAAATGGATATGCGCTGGTTTCAATTTTAGCTCACATCCATTTTCTGGCCCCTTAAAAAAGGACCTTTTTCCTAGATGCGGTAAAAAAATGGCCCAGCATGCACCCAAAAGACGTGCTTGCACTACCACAGGCCACTTTTTACGGGGGTTTTTATTAGTTTTAAATAAACATCCATCCAAATTCATTACAAAATATAATGTAACTTCCATTCCACAAGAAGAACTATATGATAACAAACATAGAACTAATAAAAATTAACTAATTCAAATTAAGTATACAGCAGGTATACAAAACTGGAAGTTGTATAAAAACAAATAACAACTTGGAGGGAAAGACGAAGGACAGAGGGTAAAATTAAGAAAGTGGAAAAACGGATCATAATAGTGTGCTCAGATGGCTAACTAGTGGGGTTTGATTCCAAATATTGCTGCAATGTTAACCAAACTTGGTGACTAGACATCTGGTAATGGCTTAGTAAAAGGACCCCTAAGTAACTTATTCAGTTAGCTATTGAATATCACAACCAAAGGGACAGTTAGTTGTTTGCTCAGGTTTGCAAATGAGATGCACCACTGTATTCTGCAAAGTTTGTAGACTTTTCAGTTTCGATTTAGTAATACCAGCATATATAATATTGCAGTAGTAGTATCTAGAATGTATATAGGCATACATCAGGGTATAGAGAGAATCAAAGTCAAGCACAGACCAAATAGATTTTAACCTCGGTAAAAAGAACAGACTTAATTACTTGGGGAGATCTGAGGAGAGAAAGGTAAAACTGAGTCAATAATGACTTCAAGATATCTAAATGATGGAACTGGTATAATCTGCCTGTTAAACAGAACAGGATTAAGTGAGGGCAAAGATTCAGAACCTGTTATCCAGTATGCTACTGTTTTCTCTGGATTTAGGACATGACGATGCTCCTTCAACCATTGTACTACTAGATGCAGACAGTGTTGGAGGTGCAATTACATATGTTATCCAAACCTATATTTTAGTTTAGGATGTTATCTTGTTTATATTTCTATACCAGTTTATGGGAATATGTTTGATATGCTCACTATATTACAATTAGGTTCTTGGTTGAAGGATTTTATAGCTATAGTTGATATTTTATAGCTGTATAGATCATATAGCATGTTATGACATACAGGGGAAACAAAAAAAGAGGAGGAAAAAAAGCCTCACAGAAAAGTGAGTATCAACAAGAAACAAGAAAGGAATGAGGCAAACGCAAAGAGGAAACAAAAAACAATGGAATTTTATTGTAAAAATCAGGTTAAATGACCCTTTTATGGTAAAATTCATGTAAAACGACCCAAGACGGCTATGTTTCGGCATGTAGGCCTGCCTCAGGGGTCAATGGACCAATTATATTTGAGTAGCCTTGATCCTGTAGCAGGGGCATAACCAGACCTCGGCAGGAGGGGGATCCAGAGCCAAAGGTGGGAGGGAACATTTTAGCCCACCTCCCCAGCCGCCGAATCCCCCCCACCGCAGACCCTGCCACTTTTGACACCCCCCCCCCCCGCCGCTGCAAGGTACCTTTGCTGGCAGGGGTCCCCAACTCCCGCCAGCCTTAGTCTTCTTCAGCGCCAGTCTCTGGCGCATTCCCTGATCTGTGCTTTGAGTCCTGACATCAGGACATACAGGACATCAGGACTCACAGCACAGATCAGCGAACATGCCGGAGACCGGCGCTGAAAAAGACTAAGGCTGGCGGGAGTTGGGGACCCCCGCCAGCAAAGGTACCTTGCAGCAGCGACAGGTCAAAAGTGGCGGGGGGGGGGGGGGGTGTCAGCGGGGGGTTGAAAGTAGAGGGGGCCAGGACTAAATCTGTGGGGGACCGTGCCCCCTTGACCCCACCTAGCTACGCTCCTGTCCTGTAGATGTTAAAAATCTGTCTCTATAAGAAATCTTCATTCCAGTAAAATGTGGCAGCTCAGTGCCAAAAAATGTGCGACAACAACTCTCCAGGAAGCCAGTGAGAGGAGAGGCCTAGTGGTTAGGGTGGTGGACTCTGGTCCTGAGGAACTGAGTTCAATTCCCACTTCAGGCACAAGCAGTTCCTTGTGACTCTGGGCAAGTCACTTAACCCTCCATTGTCCCATGTAAGCCACATTGAGCCTGCCATGAGTGGGAAAGCATGGGGTACAAATGTAACAAACAAAAACAACAGTGAGATAGTATATAGACATAGAGGGGCCCTTTTACAAAGGTGCGGCAAGCCCACCACTGCTTGATAAAAGGGGCCCACAGTTTTTCTTATGATTGCTCTATAAGCCTTAGTAATGTATACTGATCAGAGTATGCCTATTGTCATGAAGAAGACTTTTATTGTATACTTTCTTTCCTAATTTTGATTAGGTGTAGTTGTTGATTAATATTCCTTAACACTTTTTATTTCTAAATATAAAAGGGATCAATAAAGAAAATATTGGTGTATATCAGGAAGAAAGAGATTATATTCCTCCAAGAAATACATTTAAACCACAAAGAATCCTCTAAATAGATGGACAAATGTATATGACCACAGCCTTCTCTTCAGCATATAAGAAAAAGAATGGTGTTGCCTTTCTTTTTCCAAAATCTCTGAGTTACACAATTCTATTTCAATAATCATATCAAAAGGGCTGATAGGTCAGATTAGCAATGTCACTTGTGGTTGTATTAATGACTTTAGACAATATCTATCCATCTACCACAGACTTGCCAGCCTTTTTCAGCATAACATACAATTCATTTAAGTGGCAATTTCATTTTGTTTTTGGATTAAATGCTACATAGACAGTCTAACGTCAAGTTAAGATCAACTATATCTTGGCATAATTTTCATTTATAATTTATTATTTACAGTTTACCTTTCAAAAAGCAGATCACAGCAAAGCATTCACAATGCAGGAAATAGGTTTACTCAGTTCTTGATGAATTCAGCACCCAACGGATAAAGATGTTTACCTTTCATATATTACCATATAAAACATGTTTGTGAACTGATTTTCTACTATCAAAATGTTTATTATATTCCCTCACAAATATTAAAATCCAACTATTGCTAATCCTGAATACACAGACATTTCCCTGTCTTTATGCTGTCATCTTCATAAGCACTCACCTCCTCAGTGGGAGATATAATTTCAGAAAATTCTGAGGTCTGCAATTGACTCTTATTTTCATCATAATTAAATTGCTGACACATCTGTAAGTCCACTAGTGGGACATAGTTGAAGCCACAATTAGGGGAGAGAAGCAATACTAACCCTCTCTATTTGTCTGTCTCAAAATCAGAATAGAGAACTCGGTATACTGAAGTTCCAGATTAAATCAGTTGAACAGAAGAATACAAAACAGTACCTCACTAACTAAACCCTAAAACTTAAAATAAGATATAACTGTTTAGTAAGCAAGCAGGAACAACTCTCTTTTTTGAAAGAGCAAAATATTATGAAGAAAACAATAGACACAGATATATTCTCACCAAATCCTGAAAAGAAAGAAAAATAGACAAAAGCTTCAGCCAGTTATGACTAACAACAGTACGCCTGCCTATAAAATACTGATGGCACAGTTCTATAACTATTATGCAATGTTCAATTCATCTAATCCCATCAGAATCAATATGGGCTTTCATGGAGAATCTAGCTGGGTAGTGAGAAACTCTAGCAGAGATCATTGATGGTGAAATAAGACTAGTGATAAAACACCCATTAAATAAAACACCTGGCTCAGGTGGATTACTGATTGAATTCTATAGGACCTTTTTTAAATATTCCTTTACTCAAGCTAGAACATAATCGGTATGGTGATATTGAAAGAGAAGTTATGAAGCCCAATTCTCTTAAAGGTTTTTCTGGGTATTGTAGGAAGACCTTAGAAAATTGGGAGACTGAGCATCCAAATGGCAGATGAAATTTAATATGGACAATGCACATTGGAAAGAATAATCTGAATTGTGGAGGGGCATAATCGAATGGTGCCGGCCATCTATATAGGAGGCCATCTCTAAGGCCAGTGCCGTAAAGAGGTCTCATGAACCGTATTATCGAAACAAGATGGCCGGCCATCTTTCGTTTAGATAATACGGTTGGGGCCGGCCAAATGTCAGAGATGGCCGGGTTTGAGATGGCCGGCATTGGTTTTCGCCAATAATGGAAACCGATGCAGGCCATCTCAAACCCGGCCATATCCAAGGCAATTGGTCGTGGGAGGAGCCAGCATTTGTAGTGCACTGGTCACTCTCACATTCCAGGACACCAACCGGGCACCCTAGGGGGCACTGCAGTGGACTTCAAAAATTGCTCCCAGGTGCATACCTCCCTTACCTTGTGTGCTGAGCCCCCCACCCCCCCCCCCCAAAAAAAACTCACTCCCCACAACTATACACCATTAACATAGCCCTTATGGGTGAAGGGGGCACCTACATGTGGGTACAGTGGGTTTTTGGGGGGGGGGGTGGAGGGCTCCCATTTACCACCACAAGTGTAACAGGTAGGGGGGGATGGGCCTGGGTCCACCTGCCTGAAGTGCACTGCACCCACTAAAAACTGCTCCAGGGACCTGCATACTGCTGTCATGGAGCTGGGTATGACATTTCAGGCTTGCATAGAGGCTGGAAAAAAATAATTTTTAAATTTTTTTTTTGGGTGGGAGGGGGTTGGTGACCACTGGGGGAGTAAGGGGAGGTGATCCCCAATTCCCTCCGGTGGTCATCTGGTCAGTTCGGGCACTTTTTTGAGGCTTGGTCCTAAAAATAAATGGGCCAAGTGAAGCCGGCCAAGTGCTCGTCAGAGCCGGCCTTCTTTTTTCCATTATCAGCCGAAGCCGGATATCTCTTAACCACGTCCCCATCTTGCCTTCGCAGTGGTGTGCTGGAGCCGGCAGGGGAGGTAAGCATGGCAGGAGGGCGCCATCACAGGCCATGCTTACCTCCCCTGCCGCTCCGAAACATGGTAAACGATGTCCTTCGCCCCCACCCTCCTGCTCCCATCTGACTTTTTAAATTACCTCCGTCGAAACCGCTATTTAAAGCCCTGCTGCGTGCAGGCCGTCTCTCCAGGCTTCCCCTGCTTGCTTCGGTGACGTTCGCGTCCTTAGTCCCGCTTTCTGACGTCATTCTGACGTCATTTCCTTTTTCCGTGAAGGCGGGACTAAGGGCAGGAACATCACCGATGCAAGCAGGGGAAGCCTGGAGAGACAGCCTGCACGCAGCAGGGCTTTAAATAGCACGGGCTTCGACGGAGGTAATTAAAAAGACAGATGGGAGGGGGAGGGGAGGGTGGGGGCGAAGGACATTGTTCGCTGGACATGTTTGGGAGCGGGAGGGAAGGGCAGGGGAGGGAAGAGAATCACTGGGTATGGATGGGGAGAGGGGGGCAGGGGAGAGATTTGCTGGGCATGGATGGGGAGAGGGGGCAGGGGAGAGACCTGCTGGGCATGGATGGGGAGAGGGGGGCAGGGGAGAGACTTGCTGGGCATGGATGGGGAGGGGGGCAGGGGAGAGACTTGCTGGGCATGGATAGGGAGAGGGGGACAGGGACAGGGGAGAGATTTGCTGGGCATGGATGGGGAGAGGGGGGCAGGGGAGAGACTTGCTGGGCAAGGATGGGGAGAGGGGGGCAGGGGAGAGACTTGCTGGGCATGGATGGGGAGAGGGGGACAGGGGAGAGACTTGCTGGGCATGGATGAGGAGAGGGGGGGCAGGGGAGAGACTTGCTGGGCATGGATGGGAGAGGGGGGCAGGGGAGAGATTTGCTGGGCATGGATGGGGAGAGGGGGCAGGGGAGAGACTTGCTGGGCATGGATGGGGAGAGGGGGCAGGGGAGAGATTTGCTGGGCATGGATGGGGAGAGGGGGCAGAGGAGAGATTTGCTGGGTATGGATGGGGAGAGGGGGCAGGGGAGAGACTTGCTGGGCATGGATGGGGAGAGGGGGCAGGGGAGAGACCTGCTGGGCATGGATGGGGAGAGGGGGGCAGGGGAGAGACTTGCTGGGCATGGATGGGGAGAGGGGGCAGGGAGAGACTTGCTGGGCATGGGTGGGGAGAGGGGGCAGGGGAGCGAGGAGAGTTTCTGGACATGGATGGAGGGGAGAGCAAGAGAAATTCTGGACATGGATGGAGGGGAGGGAAGGGAGAGAGAAGAAATGCTGGACATGGAGGGAAGATAGAGGAAGGAGATTAGATGAGGGAAAAGGAATTGAGGAGAGAAACTGCACATGGATGGAGAAAATAGGAAGAAGCTAGATCCACTGGACAGTCAAGTCTGCGGAAGACCAGAAATGAAGAAGAAAGGAGGAAAGAAAAGAAATAAATGGAAAGGAAGCCCTGGAAACGGAGTCAAGGGAACGGATAGAGAGCAGCAGAATCAGATACTGGACCAGCATGATCAGAGAAACAAAGTCACCAGACAACAAAGGTAGAAAAAAATAATTTTATTTTCATTATAGTGTTTGGAATATGTCCACTTTGAGAATCAGGTGCTGAACATTAAAAGTTTATATTTATTTACTTATTTATGGCATTTTATCCCATATTAAACATGAATTAGATTGGAACCTGGGATCATTTAATTTTTTTTCCTGGAGAGAGTAATGCATTGCCCCCTTCCCCCGGCTATGGCCAGCTCTGCAATTTTGGGGGGGCGCAGCAGTGGATGGGGGGGCGCCGAGGTGGACGGGGGGGCGCCGAGGTGGACCGGGGAGAGAACCTGTTGTTAAAAATTTACCAGCACACCACTGTGCCTTCGGTACACTGCCGACACGCCCCCTTGAACTTTTGCCGGCTCCGCGATGGAAATCAGTTGAAGCCGACCAAAATCGGCTTTCGATTATACCTATTTGGCCGGGTTTAGGAGATGGCCGGCCATCTCCCGATTTGTGTCGGAAGATGGCTGGCCTTCTCGTTCGAAAATAAGCAGGATAGTTACCTAATGCTAGGGTCAATCTTGGAGGTCAGCACTCAAGAAAAAGATCCAGGTGTTGTAGTAGATAATATGCTGAAATCTGCTCAGGGTGTGGTGGTGGCCAAAAAAGCAAACAGGATGCTAGGAATTATTAGAAAAGGGATGGTGAATAAGACCGAAAATACTATAATGTCTCTGCATCGCTCCATGGTGTGATTGCACCTTGAATATTGCATTCAGTTCTGGTCGCCATATCTCAAAAAAGATAAAGAGGAATTAGAAAAGGTTCAAAGAAGAGCAACAAAAATGATAAAGGGGATGGAATTCCTTTCATATGAGGAAAGGATGAAGAAGTTAGGGCTCATCAGCTTGGAAAAGAGACGGATGAGGGGGAGGGTGTGATCAGGGCCGCTGAGAGACTGGGCTGGGCCCGGGCCAAGGCCGACCTGGCTTGGCCACTGTTGGTAACAGAATGCTTGGCTAGATCGACCATTGGTCTGACCCAATATGGCTACTCATGTTCTTATGGGTAAGCCTCCTTTTATAAGGATATATTAACTTTGACGGCTATATAGAACTTCTCAAGGAAATTAGAAACCAATTGTAAGTCAGTAGACCTATTCAAGCTAAAATTCCTTATTTGAGATCTGTGATTAACATTAATCTAGTAAACTGGAGAACATGACAATTAGAACATATATTCACTACAGGCCAGTTAATGAAAGCAGCTTACCACTGAGTTATGTAATATGATCTCCTACCCACTCAAGTTTTCTATTGGCTACAATTACAAATAGAACATTAAACAAAGTGGAATGAATCTAATCATGCTTCAAGAAAATTGGTGGTTAAAAGACACTTCTTCAAAAATGCAATGCTCCTTAACCTTGGTTCAAGTTTTTATAAAATAGTAAAATCATGTATTAACAACAGACGAACTGGCATTCAGAAGGCCTGGAAGAATTATTTAGGGAGCCCTTTATTCTTAAATCAGTGGGAAAAATTCTCGGGGAATCTAACTACAATTGTCCTATCTATTTCAGGCCCACAATCATTATACTTCTGAGCCTATTCGGCCACTTTGAAAGTTTACAAATTCTCCAATAATGGCAATAGCCAATGCTGGTCTTATAACAATGAGCCTAGCATGCTTCCCAATAATCTATTATTGCTCATCTATGAATTTACTGGTTTAATACATGGACAAAAGTTAGTCTAATTTTGAATCTAAAGGAACAATTACCATTTAAAATTGTAATATGGAAATCCACAGGTGTTGAAGTAGTACATTCAGACAAAGACTTATTTATTAGAATTTTAGTCCTATTTCAGAAAGAACGTAGAAATCATAATGAATGCATCTAGGTCAGGGTGTATAAAATTCTTGCATTATTTCAGAAAAGGATCTTCTAAGTTAGACCCTTTTTAAAAATACACTCAGGAGTACATGTGTGTTAGGAACAGCCATTATACACAGATTTAGGAGTGGAGAAAAGACGGCAATTTACATGTGTAAGTTGGTAAACCACAATCTACAAATGTCAGCAGTGCATTCAAAACAATAGGAATTTTCCTGTCTTTAGAATACTTACAATCTAAGCTTGTACTTCAGGGAATAAAGATTTATGTGACTTGCCCATAATCACAAGGAACCATAGTGGGATTTGCAGTGGGGTCCTCTAAGTCTGTCATTTTGTAAACCTATATATACACATGCCATTAGTTACCAAAAGAAGCCTCAATCCTTATTTATGTTCAAATTGGAGGGAGACATAAGCTTCAGGAAATAAGGGAAAGAATACCCTTAATCCCTCCTTTTAAGGGCCGGCCCAAAAGAGCCCTTTTTACAAACCTACACGTGGCAAGGGAGAAGCTATAAATCCCAATATTGATACATCGGGAGATACACATATGATCCCTTTCTGAAATGGGGAATACAAGTAGATTTTAGTTACAGCCACACCACTCCCCCTTGCAATCATCATGTAGTATAGATTTACAGGTGTAAAAACTGGCTTTCTAGAATTGGGATTTATGCATGTGTGCAATTTAGACATGTGAATACAAGAGTTTACACATGTAAATCAAGAATAGGGCCTTCTAAAATAAGGGTTTTTAACTCAATAGTGAGAACAGGAAGTTAAGTAGCATCTGCCAAGTAAAATCAAGCAGTTGAGAAGTTAACATCTGTTAAAGTATCATTGTGGACTATTCCATCTACTACCCTGTGAACTATGATGTATATGTGTCAAGTCTATACAATACAGCAAGATAATGAGGACATCACTGAGTGTATAGAGCCAGTTATTGAGCTGTGCATGGTACAGTGATAGAGAGGGAGAGTTTCTTTAGCAGAGGGGAGAGCACCTGAGCACTTCTACATCTGCAAGACCACAATAGTGCTGACGAGCCCTATAGCTTGCTCTGGTGTGATGCATAGACTAAGGTGGAAGGCAGGTTACATCAACTTGGATTCTTTTTTCCTTTTCATGGATACTTTTTTTCCTTTTCATGGATCTTTTTTTCCTTTTCTGGTTTCATTTCTGATTCTCCCTTTTTGCAGTCCCAGTGTAGGACATTTCTCCTATTTTTACAACTTAGCGACATTCATTGGATCCCGCAGTCAGCTGGTGCAGTCACAGTCTTAAGTTCAAGCACTGGCAATTTGGGATTAATTCTATAAATTGTGCACTAACAATAATGAACCACTTGAATGCATACATCATTAGAATAATGGCATATCTTTGTGTATGCGTGCACATTTGTGCATATATGCCAAAAATCTATCCTGTAAGTACAAGCATATCTTATATTGCATGTATTTAACAGGTAGGCGTACACACATAGATGGAGCATGAGCGAAACTCACACTTATACATGTAACTTATACTATAAGTTATATGCTATCACCAGAACTTTAGTCACATGCTTACTGGTTGGTGGAATAATCATACCTAGATTATAGACACATGGGGATGAATATTCTGTGCAATTTAACCAGCCAGGAATGACTCCTGGCACAAACAACCCTGATAGTCAATGCTGGTCACTGGAAACAGCCCGGCTGGTCTTACGTTTATGCTAGCATTCTAATCATCCCGTTCATACTTAAACCTTCATTACCCTAGCAGCAACGGCCTCAAATATAAATCCACTTATGCTTCCACCTTCTCCTTTATTAGTACTCAACCATGGAATGCACTACCAAAAGCTGTAAAAACTATTCACAATAATCTTAATTTCAGGAAATCACTCAAGACCATCTTATTCGGAAAGGCCTACCCCAAGGATTCAACATACGTCCCTACATCCTGCAACACAGCAAATTAATGGACCATTTTGGACACTCTTAACCTTCTCTCTTTTTTCCCTGTATACCCTGTTCTTTTGATGCTCCCTGATCACTACACTATATTGTATTTGTATATTTACCAGATTGGCGATTGCCTCTGTGGTTTGATGTAAGCCACATTGAGTCTGCAAATAGGTGGGAAAATGTGGGGTACAAATGTGATAAATAAATAAATAAAGGAAAGGAAATGCCTACACTCCTTTATAGAGCAGGCTGCTACCAGGTGAACTGGGGGTGCCTTATTACAGAAGCACACAAACAGCAAAGGTGATAACAAATGTCCCAAAACAATAGGCAGAATTTAATTGATAGGTATCAATGACTCAACACGAGCCGTGTTTTGGCTGTAAAGCCTGCCTCAGGAGTTACTTTCAGACAGTAAGCAGTTAGGTGCATAATGACTTTGTCCTGTATTTCCTTTTCCGGTCTGTTGTCATTGCAGTAAGATGAGGAATTGGACCAGAGCTTTTTCTATGCAGTATACCTTGCCTCGACCTCGCCTTTGCTGTTCGTGTGCTGCTTTTACTTTCTGCAAAGGTTGTTTTCCCCTTTTTTGCATAATTATAGGTGCACTGTTCTAGATTTGCCTTTTTAATATATGTGGAGGAACATTTTCGATATGGCATCTAAGTGAGACTTTGGATGTTTTGCAAAAAACGTCCAAAATCTGAATAGGAAAGAAGATCATTTTCAAAAAAGAAAAATGCCTATCTTTTTTTCCAAAAATACTGTTTAGAACAAGGTTTTGTGATTTGGACGTTTTGTTTTTTTGGTCCATTTGAAAAAAAAGTCTAAAACGCACAAAATCAAGATATTGGGATGTAGGAGGAGCCAGCATTTATACTAGACTAGTCCCCCAGACATCCCAGGAAAGCAATAGGGCACCCTAAGGGGCACTGCACTGGATTTCATAAAATGCTGCCAGATACATAGCTCACCATTGCTCCCTTATCTTGTCTACTGAGCCCCCCCCCCCAACCCACCCAAAACCCACTACCTGTACACCACTACCATAGCCCTTACGGGTGAAGGGGGCACCTATATGTGGGTACAGTGGGTTTCTGGTGAGTTTTGGAGGGCTCACAGTTTCCTTCACAAGTGTAACAGGTAGCGGGGAGATATGGGCCTGGGACCACCTGTCTGCAGTGCATTGCACCAACCACTACACTACTCCAGGGACCTGTATGCTGTTCTAATGGATGAGTATTACATCTGAGGCTGGCATAAAGGCTATCAAGTGATGTTTTAAATCACATTTTTTAGGAGTGGGAGGGGGTTGGTGACCACTAGGAGAGTAAGGAGAGGTCATCCCTGATTCTCTCTAGTGATCACCTGGTCATTTAGGGTACCTTTTTGTGCCTTATTCGTTATAAAAACAAGTCTAGCTCAAAACGTCATAGTTTTAGACCTAGACAGTTTTGTTTTATTATGGCTGAAAAATGTCCAAGTGTTGGACATTTTTCAGCCATAATAGAACAAGTGTTAGGAATGCCCAGACCCTGCTCTTAACACACCTCTGACAAGCCCCCTTGTGATTTGTATGCACTTCTGACAGACTTCATAGAAAAACGTCTAAAAATTGGTTTTGAAAACACTAATGTGGACTTTGGGGGAGAAAAACGTCCAAATGCAGATTTATGCCACTTTTTGGACATTTTTCTCTTTTGAGAATGAGCTCCATAGCTATCCATATAGATGGTGGTGCTAAACATATATATATTCAGAGGTGACTCCACCAGCACTGTCCATTTAGTTTAAACCTCCTACTCAACAGATGTAAAGGAAATAGTTAAATTAGCCATTTTCTGGCTCAGTATTAACACTGAACAGATAAATTCTAAATTCTGGCACCATTTCTTTCGCTCTTCTAACCTGCTTCCAATTAAATGAAGCTCGATGTTCAGCCACAGCACCAGCATTTAGTTGACCTCCACTGGCGTTATACCCGGAAATTCAATGTTGGGCCATATCCAGGCGTCGGCATTGAATTTCTGGGTTTGTGGAGCCGGCTAAAGCATAGCTGGTTCAGTGGCGTAGCCACAGGTGGGCCTGGGTGGGCCGGGGTCCACCCTCTTAGGGCTCAGGCCCATCCAACAGTAGCACACGTTTAGTGGTAGCTGGTGGGATCCCAAGCTTGGCCAGCTGAAGACTTCCTCCTGATGGTAACGAAAATGCTACTCTCCATGATACCGGCACCTGCGTATGTTCAGTTTTCAGCTCATGCCTGCTGCAGACTGCCAAGGTGGAAAGAAGCATTTTCCCACCAGCTGAGATATTTTTTGGGTGGTGGTTGGGGGAGGGGGGAGAACAATTGGTGCCCACCCAGTTCTTCCCTAGCCCTACCCAAAATCTGTTGTCTGGCTACGCCCCTGACGCTGGTTAAGGGTGATATTCAGCATTTCACCAGCTATGGGGCACTGAATCAGCCAAGTGACGACTCTGCCCCCGAAACAGGCCCAAGATAGTTGGTTTTCAGTTTGGCACTGGCAGGACATTTTCAGTGGCACTAACTGGTTAAGTACCACTGAAAATGACCAATTAGTCCCAAACAGGCAATTTAACCAGCTGGAAGCTGTTTCTGGCTAGTTAAATTGCTTTGAATGTCGACCCAATGGATATTATCTGGCCTTCTGGGGGGGGGGGGGGGGGAAATTAGAGCCCTCCATTTAGGTACCTTGATGGGCATTTGGGAGCCAAGATTCCATTATAAAATACTAGCCTAAGCTGCTATCAGCACACCTTATCTTTACTCACCCACAGTTACATTAGCCATAGACCTGCTGTAACTGCAGGCATGTAAATGCAGCAGATATACAGGTGCCTTGCAATATTCTGTATCTAGAGACGTGTGGGTTGTTGTAGTGCTGTCTGATTCACTCAAAACTTTTTCATTTTGATTCACTCATATGAATTGTTTTTCGATTTGATCCTGCTTTACTGAAACCTAGGGACCTATAGCCTCGGACCTATGCTAATATTATAACAGACAGAGAAATAGGCAGCAGCAACTGAACATTTTAAACATTCAAGAAAGCATTTGCGATGACAGGTTAAACTGCACCAGCCTCTACTTCTCTAAAATGTCTACACTATCTCACAGTTATTGTTCAGTATTAAAAATAAGTTCAAAACAGACCCCATCGCCACCACCACAAAAAAGGGCCCTGCATGAATAAGTAGGACATGATATCAAATTTAAGTATATCTTTTCATAAAACAGTGATACTAAAGCTAACATCTCTGACCTCATGTGCAACTTTCTTTAAATTAGTCAACTACTTTCTAACTCCTCATACTCTCTTACCTATCTATGGGCCCTTTTACTAAGGCGCTTAGGCACCTACGCACATCCAACAAGATTCAATTTGGAACTACCAACTGGCTATCGCGTCCCCTGGGTGATAATTCTATTTTTTATACATGCCCAATACATGCGGCAGAAAATATTTTTTATTTTCTACCGCGTGCCGCTAACTGGGTGGTAATTGGCAGTGTATGTGCGCTGATGATTACCACACGGTTAATGCGTGAGATCTTATCGCTAAGTCAATGGGTGGCGGTAAGGTCTCAGGCCCAAAATGGACATGTGCTAATTTTTATTTTGCCACATGTCTATTTTCAGCCCAAAAAAGGCCTTTTTTGCAGGCGCCCTGAAAAATGGACCTGTGTGCAGCCAATAAAAGCGTCTACAACAGCGCAGGCCATTTTTCAATGCACCTTAGTAAAAGGACCCCTATCCAGCTTATTTTCGAAAGAGAAATACGCCCATATTTCGAGCCAAATCGGGAGATGGGTGTTCGTTGGGCGCCCAAATCGGTATAATTGAAACCCGATTTTTGGCGTCCTCAACTGCAGTCCGTCACGGAGATGAACAAAGATCACGGGGGCATGTCGGAGGCATGGTGAAGGCAGGACTGGGGCGTGGTTATCGGCCGAGGAGAGATGAGTGTCTTTAGCTGATAATCGAAACAAGAAGGGGGGTTTTGACGAGAATTTGGTCGGTTTTATTTGGACCCTTTTTTTTCAGGTTCAAGTCCCAAAAAAGTGCCCCAACTGACCAGATGACCACTGTAGGGAATCGGGGATGAACTCCCCTCACTCCCCCAGTGGTCACTAACCCCCTCCCACCAAAAAAAACCCACTTTACACACTTTTTTCCCAGCCTGTATGCCAGCCTCAAATGCCGTACCCACCTCCATGACAGCAGAATGTGTTCTATCCTCTGACAGCCTTTCCCTGGTTCTGATGTGGGTCTCGGGTGAGTGTGACACCTTTTCTGTTAAGAGCACTGCAGAGTCACATCAGCAATGCATTGTGGTGGGTGTAGGGTATTGGGCTCCGTGATTCCACTAGCTTGTGTTAAATGCTCAAGATGTTGGTAGTTGGTAGGCTCTGCTCCCATGGTGCTTTTCCCTCTGCTTACTGGTTCAGAATGTGCCCTGTTTTGTTTCTGGTAGTCCATGAGGTAGTGGCAATTTGTGTAAGACACTTTTAGATCCCTTTCATGTGTTAGCCACGTTACAGCACTTAGTTCTTACCTTGAATGTTGCTGAAAGAGGGCATTGTACACCATTCTGCCAGCTCGGACCTACTGCTAATCTCAGTACCAGGGAGACTCGTTGCCAGTGGGGTACAACCTCTGATCTGCAGTTAACTGTGAGTAAACGTGCTTATTCAAATAAGGGACGTTTTCAGCGAGATTAGTCTTCAGGTGTGAACTGCTGTGCCAAGGTTATACACCAGCAACAAGTCCTGTCCCTGGAGCACTTTTAGTGGGTACTGCAGTGCACGTCAGGCAGGCAGACCCAGGCCCATCCCCCCCACCCGTAACACTTGTGGTGGTAAATGGGAGGCCTCTAAAACCCACTGTACCCACATGTAGTTGCCCCCTTCACCCCTAAGAGCTATGGTAGTGTTGAACATTTGTCCCTCCCACAACCAAATAAAAAAAAACACCCCATCTCAGAAAGGACCAAATCCATGGCATTTGGTCCGTCCAAACCATATTTTCGAAACGAAAGATGGACGCCCATCTTTTTCGAAAAATACGGTCTGTCCCACCTCTTCACATACCCGTTTTCGGACATAGACGCCCATGGAGATGGGCGTTCGCGTTCGATTATGCCCCTCCACTTGTTCCATGTTTGCTTTACCCTTCAATGTCAATTAAAATGTTATATTACGTATTGTGTTGACATTGTAAGTAGTGTACTATGCCATACTTTGTATTGTTATTTGAATATTTTTACTGCTGTAATTGCCTATTGCTCATGTTTGATCTATTCTTACTGTACACCGTCTTCAGTGAATTCCTTCAAAAAAGTGGTAAATAAATCCCAATAAATAAATAAAGTTATGTGTGTAAGCGGTAGATATGATGTGTGCTCCCTTGCATTTATGTGACATGCCATTACACCATATAGCTTAAGGTTGTCAACTGGATCCAGATGCACAGGACAGGGTTGATCCAGCCCTGGGTTTACCCCAGTGCATGCAAGGACTTGTAGACTTGCTTTTCGTAGGGAATGTAATGAGAAAATCAGAACTACAAGTCCCTACATGTAACAGGATAAACCCAGGACTGGATCAACCTTGCCCTGAGAACCTCGCTGCAGTTGGCAGCCTTAGTTTATGAGTGTGAGTTCTGGTATTCTGTAAATTTATGTAGGGGTGCTCAAATGCAGGCCCCCAGTTATAGAACTGCCCTACCTGTGAATTAACTGGGCTTATATTATCTGCACAAATTATTAAAATCTATGGATATGTTAGATTTATGTTTGCCGCCTGTGGGCAAATTTATACATTGCTTTGCATGTCAACCTGATTGCTTTTAAAACTCTCTCCTTGGGTTCTCTCACTGACTATGCTGTGTCCATGCATTACATGTGCCAGTGTAGCATCTACGTGAGAGTTCAGTAAGGGTAGCACAGCAGGGCTCTGATTTACTCAGATTTATTGTATAACATTGGGAGTGCAGAATTTCAAAAATGTACAGGAAATCAAGAAAAGTAGCAACAAAACTGAGAATCATGGTTTTTTTTTCTTTTTAACCGCATGTTAATCCATAATTTGAACTCAGCAGTTCCTCACTGACACAGGCTCCTGAGTTAAGAATCAGAGGAAGGTGAATGATAATATCTCAGGATGCCCAACAGGAAGTCATATGTCATTGTGAAATCTGCCCAGGGAGCAAGAGGTTAACATTTCAATTACAGTCACCATTGCTCAAGCACATTCTTTAATAGAACATTGTGTTTATGATTAGCACACAGCGGCCTGGGGGTGGGGGGGTGGAGGGATGCAGGGCCATATATAGAGATCATTTGAATAAATCCGCAGGGGCTGAAAAGCAGGGCAGAAAAGCGAGGCCATGTACAAAGAACATGTTTGCTCAATGGAAGGGTCAGCCCTGCACACGCAGGATAAGACTGTGAGAGCAGGGGAGGAAACAAAATTTAAAAAGATATCTGATTTTTAAGGGCACCATTGGTGTGTCCCATCAGCTTAGCATATTTGTATATTTTCTACAACTTTACTTGTCCAAAGGGTATCCTTTCATTATATGACCACTTCTTTTTCTGATTTACATCTTACTGCAACTCCCCTTCCTCTCTTGGTTCCCATCTCTCCCACAGGCTGCTTCTCCAAAGGATTGCTGAAGCTCCTTCTTTTTTCCTCCAGTGCTTGTGTCAGTGGAAGCCTTGCTGGAGGTGTCGGTATTGCCCTTGGTTCTCCATAGCAGCTGGGTCCAGGCATGCGCATTCATCGTGGTCACAGTCAGCAGCAAATGGGATCACCTATAGATGGGTCACACACAACAAATTAAGGATACAGTTTATAGCAAAGCAAAGTAGGAATAGAGGCACTCTCCTGCAACCTATAAACACCCCCTCCCTTCCCAGCACCCTACATCTGCTGGAGCCTGCAAAAGGAAGAAATCAACGCGGTGTGGGTTCTTCCACTACAGGCCCATGTGCCAGTGACGCCTCATTCCACCCCCTCTGATGACTTCCTGTCAGAGGGGGCAGGGCATGGCAAGCCTGGGGAGCAGACCTGGCCCCTGGGTTAGCATAACCTCAATTTATAACAGTGAATCGAAATTCACTCTCCTCTTATTTTTGTTAGTGTTTTAGATTAAAGGAGGAAAAAGACCTTATATGACTGCGGCAAATGTCATTAAAGGAGGGATCACAAAATCAGTGAATCTACATGCACACAGTTAAAACAGTAATCATAAGTCAAAAAACCTCCACTTTCCTTTAGTGTAATTTTTCCTTAGTGTACAAAAAAATGAAAAGTGTCTAATATTCAAAAAAACCTTCATCACACTTTTTGTGCCATACAAACTCTAGTCACTGGAAACAGACACTTATTTTTGTAATAATCATATCCCAATTGATGGTTGCTCAGTCTTATCAGTCAGTGTTGAATAAAAATGCCAACTGCCATGGTTAAAATGAAGGAAATTCAGCACTGCTACCTGTATACTGGCTGGTGCTGCATGACTGGTTTCAGCACTGACCAGTTAGCGCTAATATTCAAGAAGCTACTTAGATAAAACCAGAACAGTCTTTTTGCTCTCCTATCTTTACACGGATAGTCATCTCTTTAGAGCAGGGGATCTCAACCAAGTCCTTGACACACACCTAGCCAGTCAGCTTTTCAGGATACATGCAATGAATATGCATCAGATGGAGTTGCATAGGATGGAGGTAGTGCATGTGAATCTATCTCATGCATATTCAGTGTGGATATCCTGAAAACCTGACTGACTAGATGTGTCCCGAGGACTGGGTTTAGAACCCTTGATTTAGTGGACAGAATATCTCTGCTAACCAGATAATCACCGGCTCTGCTCGAGGTCCACCCCAGGACTGTCCCAGCAATATTCAGATAAAGCTGCATCCGTCAGAGGAAACATTCATCAGGACTATCCAGATGGTTCAGCTGAATATTGGGCTCACCAGGACTTATCCAGTTAGCAGGTTCTACAAACCAGAAAAGCCTTTTTCTATATACCCCCCCTCCCCCAAATTCTCTGGTGTTGCTGTGAGAAATTCCTACCCTGTGCATTTGATGTGATTATATTTGCATAAATCTTGAGTTAAACTGTTGAGTAAAGTTTTAAACTGCTGTGTTTATGTATTCATTGGTTCCTAGGTAAAGGGGGTTGGGTGTACTATTTAATGCTCATTTTAGAGATAGCTCCCTCAGACGTAGTTCACAAGAGTGGAAGAAGCCAACCGCAAGCTCCAAGATAATCAACAGCAGTTTTATTATGTAGACACAATGAACCCAACATGGGCTGCGTTTCGACTCTCGTCTTTCTCAGGGGTTCTTGTTTAGCCAACAGAAAGAGCATAGATATGAATAGTATATAAGAACATCAGTACTTGACTCTGTGAGTCAGCATTCCAAACAGCAAAAGAACTGCCTACTACTACTATTCTACTACTATTCAGCATTTCTATAGCGCTACAAGGCGTACACAGCGCTGCACAAACATAGAAGAAAGACAGTCCCTGCTCAAAGAGCTTACAATCTAATAGACAAAAAAAAAAAATAAAGTAAGCAAATCAAATCAATTAATGTGAACGGGAAGGAAGAGAGGAGGGTAGGTGGAGGTGAGTGGTTACAAGTGGTTACGAGTCAAAAGCAATCTTAAAGAGGTGGGCTTTCAGTCTAGATTTAAATTTGGCCAAGGATGAGGCAAGACGTAGGGGCTCAGGAAGTTTATTCCAGGCGTAGGGTGCAGCGAGACAGAAGGCGCAAAGTCTGGAGTTGGCAGCTGTGGAGAAGGGAACAGATAAGAAGGATTTATCCATGGAGCGGAGTGCACGGGAAGGGGTGTAGGGAAGGACGACAACAAGGGGGAGGAGGAATCTAGTCGTATACAGATCACTTATGGAAGTAATTTAGCAACAAGGTGCCTATCTAAAATGATAAAAAAATTCCTATTTTATTTATAAAGGCTATGGGGGCAATTCTATAACTAAGCATTACCATTTAGGAGTCCTGAGGACACATGGTGAGATCCTATTCTATGATGGAGATGCAGGCAATGGAAAACAAAGCATGCCCAACCAGGACCAAAGTCCAAAGAGAGCACAAGAATAGGGAGCATCAAATTAGTACTTTATTGAACATACCTGACATGGTCTATGTTTTGGCAAAACCACCTGTGTCAGGGGTATTCACAAGGATCCCGAGCTGGCTTCTTCAGTAGTGAAGTACTAAGAGCACACCATAACTTTTCCAGATTCTTCCCTTCCAGCATGGACTGGCACATCATTTCTCTGATAGGTTGCAAAGTCTCCACAGGGAGAGTCTTCAAAATCCACAGAGAAATGTCCTCTTCTCTCAGAACGTCTCAGAATACTAGCCCAACCTTTCATTTACGCACTCGCAGCTACATCACACATAGAACTGGTATAACTGCTGTTGCGTAAATGTGGTAGGGATGTGCGTTAACTTACAGTAAGTTGGAGCCTCACCTATTGCCTGTCCATTCTCCACTCATGTATACAACCCCTTGAATTAATATGCTATGCCACTTACGTGCACCCTTCAGTATAGCACATAGGTGCAAACTTGGACACGTGCCTGCAAAGTGCTAGTATTCTGCTAATGTACACTAGCAAGGGGTGTGTAAATGCAAGCATCCAGTTATACAATTGCCCTTACAGTATATTTGTTGTTATCAAATAGGCTTCTAGAACAAGGTCCTGCAGAGCATATTTTATTTATTTATTTAAAAACGTCTATTCCGCTCTATCGTCAGAGGTTCTAGGCAGCTTACCTATCCAACATACATAAAATCAAAATGATTACATTGAAAATGACAAACATTGAAATTTTATTCTGTAGTCAACTGGAAGCCAATGAAGCTTCTTAATAACAGGAGAGATATGGTCATAACCCATTACAACTTAGCAGTGGCATTTTGTGCAACTTGCAAAGCATTTAATTGGTTCTTTCTTATCCCAAGTAACAGGCCATTGCAGTAATCAAAGCATGGTGTAATGAGGCTTTGAATTATGTTTCTGAAATTACCCTGTGATAACTGATCTTTCAATATTCTTAACAGATGCAACTTGGAAAAAATATATAAATGACTCACGCAAAGTTATACCTGCTCTGAAGCAGGTGCAACTTTGTGTACACACACAGATCCTTGGATTTTGTATAGGTTGGGTGCAGATTCCAGATCCGCCATAAACTAATTAGTCAATTAGGTGCTAACAACCAATAATTGGTGTTAACCAGCACTTACTTGGCAGTGTGATCTGCCCTATATTCTGTAACACGCGAGCTTAAATTTCATAGCTCGCAACTCATAAGGGGATGTGGCCATGGAAGGAAGGGTCATGGGTGGATCAAGGATGTTCCTAGAAATTAGGAGTCTTGTTTACAAAGGCGCACTAGAATTTTTAGCACATGCTAACTGTATAGATAACCATAGGAATATTATGGCCATCTACATGGTTAGTGCGTGCTAAAAATGCTAGCGCACCTCTGCCATCAGTTGGGTGCGAGCATTACACCGGATTTGGCAGGCATAAGTCTCGTGCCTAAAGTTAGGAACAAGAACTGCGCCAAGCAGTTAAAGGGTGCTCTGCACAGAGGATCTTTTGCAGAATACTATCTTAGTACAGATCATAATGGCGCCAAAATCTGGGTGTTGTTTTCTGAATCTGGCCCTGTGCGACTACAAAAGTATCTCAAATGAGGATGTGGAGCCCAAACATAACAATGGCACAATCAACAAAACTGTACAAACTTGACTCTTTAATCAAACTCTCCAAAAAGGAAGGAAAAAGTCTCAGAGTACACTGTGAGCAACTGTAGAACAATACATCTTACTGAGCCCACTAATCTCAATCACTGTCATAAAAACCTTCCTCAAAGTTCACATGCAATGCCAATAAAAGTCTACAAATTTTTTCTTCTGGTGGATAGCTTTAATGATGCCATTATAATTCTACTCTTGGTTTCTTTAATTAAAGTTACATTTGCCAATGTGTATTTATAATGTTCTGTTTTGCTCATTCCTGTCTACCCTTTTCCTGTGCCAAAAGGACGTGAAGTCAGAGCTCGCTAAAAAGCTTTACTCTGGAATTTCCATTTTGTGTAGCAACGTTAATTACCTAGTATTTTTAACATACTTCCAGTTTTAAGTCAACTGCTTTATACATAAACAAATAAATGAAAAATTTACAATAATAAAATGGCAACAGAGTCTGACTGATTAGAACAGCTGCTTTCATTAACTCTAGAACCTACAGCCAGGTCAACGGAAGCAGCAGTTCTTGGACTTCTGTTAGAATGTATGAAGCATTTGATAAAAAGTAAAAAAGAATATCCTGGAAAGATGAGAAAGGTGTACATGTAGTATATTAAGTTGCATGTATTGAAAAATAGATTGTATACTTTCCCCCAGATTCTATATAGCGCACCTAGAGACCTTCACCGAAATCCAGGTGTATTCTGTAACAATGCATGTAACTTAATTGGCTTAACAAGCTAATCAGCATTGACAACAGGTCCTAACAATAATGAGCACTATTTTGCACTTAGAATTTATGCACACAACTCGCTAAGCATCTTCTGCAACACAGTGTGTCTAAGTTCTAACATATGCAGGAAAAAAGGGGCATGGTTATAGGTAGGGAAATGGGCATTTCGTGGGTGTTCCAAAACTTACACACGTAGTTACAGAATATAGCCCTCTGCACCTAAATCTACAAGTTACGATTTATGCCACTTTTTCATTGGTGTAAATGAACGTGTGTAATTTTAGGCACTGGGATATTGACTGAGCATATTCTATATACCGCACCTAAATCTAGGAACCGCTTATAGAATAAGCTTAGTTGGAAATGTTTTCCACATGGATCTTTTAGGCGCCATATATAGAATCTGGCCCTGTAGGAGTAATTTTCTAAAGCTTTTTCCACATGTAAAGATTGTTTTGCATGTGGAAAGAGGGTCCTTATATAATTACATGAGGCTATATATGCATTCAAAGCAGGTACAAGGAAAGAGTATGTTTACATTTTGCATTAGCTGCTTTGTAGTTGTGCCTGAGTGTGTACTTTGGGTGAAATTGTGATGTACACTTGTATTTTATAAGATATAAAAGTGCGTGCATACAGAAAATGAACATACAAGTGCATGCCTTCTTCAAAACAGGCATGAGTTTGTGTACTACTGGGGCTGGTTAGATGCCTATTTTATAAAAGTAGCTTAAGATATGTGGGTTCGATCTTCAAAAACAGTTGAGCTTCTAAATTTAGGCTCTAAAATTTGTGACCTTTTTCAGCCAAACTTAGCCGTTTATGGTTTCAACTGATTATTCATTTTAATTTATGGACATAGTAATCAACATGGGCTATCCTCATCCTCCTCGATCTATCCGTCGCTTTTGACACTGTCAATCATGACTTACTTCTTGCCACACTGTCCTCATTTGGGTTCCAGGGCTCTGTCCTCTCCTGGTTCTCCTCCTATCTCTCCCACCACACCTTCAAAGTTCACTCTCATGGATCTTCCTCCACCCCCATCCCCTTATCTGTTGGTGTTCCCCAGGGATCTGTCCTTGGACCCCTTCTCTTCTCAATCTACACCTCTTCCCTGGGCTCCCTGATCTCATCTCATGGTTTCCAGTATCATCTCTATGCTGATGACACCCAACTGTATCTCTCCACACCAGACATCACCGTGGAGACCCAGGCAAAGGTATCGGCCTGCTTAACCGACATTGCTGCCTGGATGTCCAACCGCCACCTGAAACTGAACATGTCCAAGACTGAGCTTATCGTCTTTCCACCAAAACCCACTTCTCCTCTTCCTCCACTTTCTATCTCAGTTGATAACACCCTCATCCTCCCCGTCTCATCTGCCCGCAACCTCAGAGTCATCTTTGACTCCTCTCTCTCCTTCTCTGCGCATATCCAGCAGATAGCCAAGACCTGTCGCTTCTTCCTCTTTAACATCAGCAAAATTCACCCTTTCCTCTCTGAACACACCACCCGAACTCTCGTCCACGCTCTCATTACCTCTCGCCTGGACTACTGCAACTTACTCCTCACCGGCCTCCCACTTAGCCATCTATCCCCCCTTCAATCTGTTCAGAACTCTGCTGCACGTCTCATATTCGGCCAGAACCGATATACTCATATCACCCCTCTCCTCAGGTCACTTCACTGGCTTCCGATCAGATACCGCATTCAATTCAAGCTTCTCCTTCTCACCTACAAATGCACTCAGTCTGCTGCCCCTCACTATCTTTCTACCCTCATCTCCCCTTACGTTCCCGCCCGTAACCTCCGTTCACAGGATAAATCCCTCCTCTCAGTACCCTTCTCCACCACCGCCAACTCCAGGCTCCGCTCATTCTGCCTCGCCTCACCCTATGCTTGGAACAACCTTCCTGAACCCTTACGCCAAGCCCCCTCCCTGCCCGTCTTCAAGTCTTTGCTTAAAGCCCACCTCTTCAATGCTGCGTTCGGCACCTAACCCTTACCGTTCAGTGAATCCAGACTGCCCCAATTTGACTGCCCCTATCGGACCGACCATTCACTTGTCTATTAGATTGTAAGCTCTTTGAGCAGGGACTGTCTCTCTTTGTTAAATTGTACAGCGCTGCGTAACCCTAGTAGTGCTCTAGAAATGTTAAGTAGTAGTAGTAGTAGTAGTAGTAGTAGTAGTATCGTTAAGACCTGTTATTTTGCCACTAATTTGAACTATTTTAGCACACGTCCCATTTTATGCAATGAGACCTAGTTATTGATAACTGGAATTAACAGTAAAACAGCAAATCATAACGACAGTCCACATTGATAATTTGACCCCTTAATTAAAGAAAAGAGAAATGTCTCTTGAAATTGAAATCACTGCTGTATGTAATAAAAGTGGTTATATTACTTTACAGCATTTAATATTTCACTTCACCTCGAGCTTTAAGCAAATTACAAAGTTCAAATGTCATTACAAAACAAATCATCAAATACTACCTAGAACTACGATACACAGCTTCAGCAAAACATTTCCAATAAAAACATGTCTGTAACTTTTTTTTAATTGAATCAAGCCACTGTGACATCACTGATGTGGAATGAGGCATTAGGCCATCAAAATATCAGATCTGCTTATCAGGAAAAGATACTCTATACTAAAGAGGTGGGGGGAGTGATCAACATGGGCTACCGTTAAGATGCATTATTTTACCACTAACTTACTACGCAATGAGACATAGTTAGTAATAACTGGGGTAAACAGTAAAATAACACATCTTAATGGTAGCCCGCATTGACAACTTCCCCCTTAGGATCTTACAAGCTATCCGCCTGATATTCAATGTGGGCATAAAAGGCTCTTGTAGGTTGCCAACTAGATCTAAGATTAGCCCGACAGTGCCGCCTTTCTGAGGTTTTTGCAACTACATTCAAAGCGGTTTACATATATTCAGGTACTTATTTTGTACCAGGGGCAATGGAGGGTTAAGTGACTGACCTGGATTGCTCATTGTCACTCAAAGGTTGCTGGACTTGATGGACCACTGGTGTGACCCAGCAGGACACTTCTGTTTAGGATTGGGTTCATTCACGGGGCTGTGATAAACCTTGGACTGCTCAGGATTCACAGCAGACTGGGACCAAAACCAGATTCTCTCCGACTCTCATTTGGATTTTTTTTTAAATTTTGTTATGAGTGGTGAAAGCAAAAATGATTTAGGGTTCACAAAAAGGGATTTAAAAAAGGACATATTTTTTTCAGTGAGTAAGAGAAGATATCCATCACAGGTTTGGTTTAGCACTTGGGGTGCTGAGGTTTGGAATAAGTAAATATATTGTGAAACAAGGACGCGATGTTAGCAGCACGGGAGGGAGAAGAGTTATTTTCATTTTAAAATAAAGCCTTTCGCCTGTAATCTTTTTCACTGTATTATTATTATTCGAAAGGGAAAGAAAAAGAAGATTCAGGTTCTTTTGTTTGATTAACCGCTTAAAAGACGGAGGCATATTTTCAAAGCACTTAGCCTTCCAAAGTTCCATAGAAACCTATGGAACTTTGGAAGGCTAAGTGCTTTGAAAATATGCCTCATTGCCACCAATGCAGAGTACATTACATAAAACCAGAAAAATAGTTTGAAAAGAATGCCAATAAATAAAAGGAAAGAGAGAAATACAAGAAAAAGTACTGCTGAGAGTCCTACACCTCTACAGTCTAGTGAATAAATCACTCCTTTTTGCCCCAATATTAAAAAAAAAAAAATCCCCTAGATGTCCGTATTAAAAGTCTCATGAAAAAAGTTAGCCTTCAACAAATGCTTAAACGTTTCTGGAAAGATTCTATCCACAAAAACCCTGGTAGCTGGTTCCAGATCATAGGACCCACCACACTAAACATTGAGTTGTGCAAAGAACACAAGGAGACCCGATGAAGAGATGGTACAACCAGTGGCGTACCTAGGGTAGTTGACACCCGGGGCCGGTCATTTTTTAACACCCCCCCCCCCAAATCCAGTACTAGGCATGCCGAGAATACAAAACACTCAGGACCTATAGAGCAATTCTACCATACCATAAGCAGTCATTTCTACGAGTCACACAAGGAAAAGGAAAGCATCTTAAACACTACAGTGAGCACTAGAACATCAATTCACCTATTGTAAAACGAAACCAGACGGAATAGTACAGATTGTAGATCCTGCACAGTCAATGCCAACTGAAAGCCATGTCTTTTTCACAAACACAGATACACCCTAATCCACTATAGAATAAGTAATCATTAAACTTTCTATTTAGACAAAAATTAAACTGAACCCCCAATGCCAGATTCTGCATACAATGCAACACCACAGAAACAGAAACTGTCCCCTAGTACTGTGCAAAATATAAAGACAGCAGATGTAAATTTGAAAAAAACTAACAAGTACCAATCACCACTTTACAAATTAACAAATAGAAATAAAACAAATACAGAAAGTAAAATAATACCATTTTATTGGACTAATACATTTAGCTTTCAGAGGCCAAAACCTCCGTCCTCGGGTCAGTACAGTATAGTGCTGTTACAGTATCCTATCCTGACCTGAGGAAGGGGGTTTTGTTCTCCGAAAGTTAGTCAAAATGTATTAAAATTAGTCCAATAAAAAGATTACCTTATTTACATGTTCTATTATAAACATTTAACACATCTACAATACTTTATCCTAAAGCAAAAAAAATAAAAAAATATATTTTATTTACAGTTTGTTGTCTCTGGTTTCTGCTTTCCTCATCTTCTTTTCACCGTCTTCCTTCCATCCAGCATCTGTCTTCACTCTCTCTCTCTCTGCCATCCAGTGTCTGCCCTCTCCGCCGTCCCTTCCATCCACTGCCTGCCCTTTCTCTCTGCCCCTTCAATCCACCATTTGCCCTCCCTCTCCCATCCATCCAGGGTCTGCCCTCTCTCTCGCTCCCCCTTCCATCTAGGATCTGTCCCCTCTCTCTCTCTGCCCCTTTTGTCAGCCCCCAGTTCCAGCCCCCTTCTCCCCTCTGAACACCCCCACCCCAGTCCCCTTCTCCCCTCCTCCTGTCTGAAACCCCCACCACAGTCCCCTTCTCCCCTCCCCTGTCTGAGACCCCCACCCCAGTCCCCTTCTCTCCTCTGAACACCCCCACCCCAGTCCCCTTCTCCCCTCCCCTTCCCTTCTCCCCTCTGAGATCCCCACCCCAGTCCCCTTCTCCCCTCTGAGATCCCCACCCAGTCCCCTTCTCCCCTCCCCTGTCTGAGATCCCCACCCCAGTCCCCTTCTCCCCTCCCCTTTCCCCTCTGAACACCCCCACCCCAGTCCCCTTCTCCCCTCCCCTTCCCCCGTCTGAGACCCCCACCCCAGTCCCCTTCTCCCCTCCTCTTCCCCCGTCTGAGACCCCCACCCCAGTCCCCTTCTCCCCAACCCAGTCCCCTTCTCCCCTCCCCTTTTCCCCTCTGAACACCCCCACCCCAGTCCCCTTCTCCCCTCCCCTTCCCTTCTCCCCTCTGAGATCCCCACCCCAGTCCCCTTCTCCCCTCCCCTGTCTGAGACCCACACCCCAGTCCCTTTCTCCCCTCTGAACACCCCCACCCGAGTCCCTTTTGCCCCTCTCCTTCCCCACCTCAGTCCCGTTAAAACCGGCGAAGCAGCGTCGCAGGCAGCGCCTCGTGCCCTGCTTGTAAAAAAAAAATCAAATCTCCTTCCTTCTCCTCCACCAAACAGAGCAAGAAAGATTTTACAAACCAAAATTACTTGATTGCTTAGAACAAGAAAATACTTTAGGAGTGGTTGGAAATGCCAGATCACTGACCAGTATCTTCTGAAACCACTTGGGGGCCCTTTTGTCTTATTTTATGTAAAGTCCCAGATACGAGCTCTAGGCTATGTTTCCGTCTTAGGAGGATGCAAAGCTATATAGTAAAGGTGTCAATTTAATAATGTACTTCTGGCCACAGGCAGAATATATACAAAGCCTGATGCATAGAGCGATAGGCTGAGTCAGCTGCATGGTGGCCAACAGTAAAACAGCTCAATATTGCTCCAACTTTCCAGATTAAAGTCTATGAGCACATGTCTAGCAAGACAAATAGATGTTGGATTTGGGGTCTTTATACTAAGATGCAGGAAGCCCTAACGCATGCTAACTGCAGCTTAAAAAGGATTACAGCGGGTCGCGCTCAGGCATTCCACAGTAAGTTTCAAATGTGTTCGTGTGTGTGTATGCTTGTGTGTACCAGGGGCGTATCTGGAATCCGGCGGTAGGGGGGGCCACAGCCAGAGAGGGGGGGCACATTTTTGCCTCCCTCCCCCCCCCCCCCCCGCCGCCGCCGCCGTCAACCCTCCCCCGCTGCTTACTTTTGCTGGCGCCGAGGTCCGACCCGCAATCTCCGTTTTTCGTCTTCCTCCGTGGCCATGCTTCCAGGAAGTAATGCTGCAGTGCTGCTGATTCGTTGAATCCAGTTCGGCGTCTGACGTCAGACGTCGAACTGGATTCAACGAATCAGCACTGCAGCATTACTTCCTGGAAGCATGGCCACGGAGGAAGACGAAAAACGGAGATTGCGGGTCGGACCTCGGCGCCAGCAAAAGTAAGCAGCGGGGGAGGGTTGACGGCGGGGAGGGGGGCCAGGGCGAAATCTGCGGGGGCCCAGGCCCCTGTGGCCCCACGCAGATACGCCCCTGGTGTGTACGCGCATACATGTGCGTGTCTGGGGGTGGAGAGTGGGTATTTCTGCGCAAATGAGTAAGCAAGTTGGCATTGCTGTGCACTAACTGATTAGCAAACAATTAGCATCTGAGCCCCTACCGCCTACAATAGGTGGCAGTAAAGGTTCACATGCTAATTTTTGTTAATGGCCGCACACTAATGGCAACATTTGCGCATGGCTGTTAATTCAGAAAATGGGTGAGGTAGAAATGGCCTTAGCGTTTGAGAAAGATCCACGTAAGGGCACGCTAAGGCCACTTTCTACCACAGCTTTGTAAAAGGAGTCCTTAGCTGGTTAGTGCAGTAAGCAGAACAAGCAGCTAAATCTGCACGAAGAGCCCCATCCACTCAACTGGCTAACCTAAATCTAACTGCAGAAATGGTGTGCTCTTAGATTTAACCAGATATTTAGTTGCACATTTATGGGTGAATTTTATATATGGCACCAAAAAATTGGCACTGAAAAAAAATGTGCTTAGCTTTATTCTATAAACCTTGCCTAAAGTTAGGCCCGGTTTATAGAATATGTGTAGCACCTGTTCCCATGACTAAAATTTAGGTATGACCATTTATATCAATTAAAAACTGGTGTAAAAGCCTGCGCCTAACTTAGGCGAGGATCAGGCATATTCTATACCATGGAATGCCCATGACCAGCCTATGCCACTCCCATGGCTACACTTCCTTTTGTAATTCGCATGTTAGAATTTATGCTCACCACTTTATAGAATACACTTAGAAAGCTGCATGCATAAATTCTAATTAGTGCCAACTAAGGCTGATAATTGCTTGTTAATGGCCAATTATCAGTGCCGATTGGCTTGTTAACCAATTAAGTTGTACACACAATTTGGTCTCACTGTCAAATTTGTGTGTGCAGCTTTAGGCATCATATATAGTATCTTGGGGTTAACCATTTAATTATTAGTAAATACCTGAATATAGTTAACTGGTTCAATTTAACTGATTAATTTTGTCTGCTTACCTTTGCTAAATATAGACTCCGTCTCCCATCCCAAGATAATTAATACCAAAAAATTGATCTTTTACCTCACTTTTTACTAAAGTTTGTTACATTTTGGGCTTAACACATTATAACCACATGTTAAGAGCCAGAGTCAGTGCTCAAATTTAGGTACCGAGAAAAATCCACACTAAGGGGTACTTTTACCAAGTTGCGGTAAATGGGGCCCTGCGCTAGTGGTGGGGGCTGTTTTTGCTATGCGCTGAGGCCTTTTTTACTTGCAGAAGGTAAAAAGGCTGAAAAAGAAATGGCCATGCGGTAAGATTTCACGCATCGCTTGGCCATGTGGGGGAAGCACTTAATGCCACACATTGAGGTGACAATAAGGGCTCCTGCGCTAACCAGTGGTAACTGGGAAGTGCGCAGCACTGCCCGATTACTGCCTCGTAACCACTGTTGATAGGGTCCTATTTTCCCTAACGTGGTGCACGCTGGAGCTGGAACTACCGCCGGCGCCCGCATAAGGCAGGCAGTAGCTCCAAATTGGTGAGCTATAAGCCCGTGTTGGGCTTACTGTCACTTTGCAAACGGTCCCCTAAGTGCTAGTTTCTAAAAGGTGCTCCAGGCTGAGTGCCCTTTATAAAAAAGAGCTTAGAGTAGATTCCTGCCTTTTACATTGCTATGTGATAGCACCTAAATGTTCATGACAAATGCCAAATTATGCTCTATTCCACCCCCATCCCGCTCTCTGTTGGAGTTCCTCAGGGATCTGTCCTTGGACCCTTTCTTTTTTCAATCTACACCTCTTCCCTGGGTTCGCTGATCTCATCCCATGGTTTCCAATATCATCTTTATGCTGACGACACCCAGCTTTATCTCTCCACACCAGACATCACTGCGGAAACCCAGGCCAAAGTATCGGCCTGCTTATCCAACATTGCTGCCTGGATGTCCAACCGCCACCTGAAACTGAACATGGCCAAGACTGAGCTCATTGTCTTTCCACCCAAACCCACTTCTCCTCTCCTTCCTCTCTCTATCTCTGTTGATAACACCCTCATCCTCCCCGTCTCATCTGCCCGCAACCTCGGAGTCATCTTCAACTCCTCCCTCTTCTTCTCTGCGCATATCCAGCAGATAGCCAAGACCTGTCGCTTCTTTCTCTATAACATCAGCAAAATTCACCCTTTCCTCTCTAAGCATACCACCCAAACACTCGTCCACTCTCTCATTACCTCTCGCCTTGACTACTGCAACCTACTCCTCACTGGCCTCCCACTTAGCCATCTATCCCCCCTTCAATCCGTTCAGAACTCTGCTGCACGTCTTATCTTCATTCAGGACCGATATGCCCATATCACCCCTCTCCTCAAGTCACTTCACTAGCTTCCGATCAGGTACCACATACAGTTCAAGCTTCTCCTACTTACCTACAAATGCACTCAATCTGCAGCCCCTCCTTACCTCTCTACCCTCATCTCCCCTTACGCTCCTACCCGTAACCTCCGCTCACAGGACAAATCCCTCCTCTCAGTACCCTTCTCCACCACTGCCAACTCCAGGCTCTGCCCTTTCTGCCTCGCCTCACCCTATGCTTGGAATAAACTCCCTGAGCCCACACGCCAAGCCCCCTCGCTGCCCATCTTCAAATCCTTACTCAAAGCCGACCTCTTCAATGTCGCCTTCGGCACATAACCATTATACCTCCATTCAGGATATCTAGACTGCCCCAACTTGACATTTTGTCCTTTAGATTGTAAGCTCCTTTGAGCAGGGACTATCCTTCTTTGTTAAACTGTACAGCGCTGCGTAACCCTAGTAGCGCTTTAGAAATGTTAAGTAGTGTAAGTAGTATTCTATAACAGAATCAGTGTCCAGATACTGTTATATAATTCATGCTCAGTGCCATGCATTTTAGTGCCCAAATCTGGGTGACCTTTAGAGACTTGCCCCATTATTTTTCTCTGCAGTACTTCGCCCTTATCTTCATTCCACATATGTCTATAATTCTAGGGTGACACTGTCCTAGACCTGTCTATTGTTGGTAATCAATGATTAGGTGAGAGGGTATTCAATCTTTGGTTTCACTGACATACAGCAACCAGCAGAGGGTGTGGGGCAGCTAATAGTGGGTACCTCTCTGTAGTGCTGCTGATGGTCTCTGGTTGTGCACTATTTATTGTGGATATCTAGACAATCTGACAGTGCTTTGGGATGCCCTACTCCAGATGCAGTTCTTTGTATTTTAGCATTAAGATGGTAATTATATAACAGGGCACCTAGATTTAGACTGTGTGTATTTGAAGCCTATTCTATAAAGAAAAGTAGGTACTTATTTTTCTTTCTTACTAGTGTAAGGAGTAAAATATGTATCTACTATATATTTGAAGTGTGATCATATACATCAGCCATGGAGCTAGCATAAGTTCCCTTGCCTAGATTGCAAAATAACATGTGTACATTATATTTCATAATCTATTTCTATAAGACCCACGAACGGTCACCTATAAAGTACACATCATCTTGGTGCACACAGAATACCACATCGCTGGAAAATGTTCATTTATGTGCATATGTCTCCATATGTCTCCATGCATGTTAATAGCACCTATGCATGAACATGACTACAATACTTGCATTTCTGCACATTCTTACCATCTAAAATTATTAAGCTCCTTCTTTAGCTACCTGTAAGGGGGGAATTCTATAAACAGTGCTCAAAGTTAGGCACTGGGAAGATCCACGCTAAACTAGTATTCTGTAGAGGGTGTTCTGTGCGGAACGCCAATATATAGAATATTAGCTTTGTACGGATCTAGTACTGTCCTTTGGGCACAGCACTTATGCCTGCTAAAATCTGATGTTAATGCTGGCAGTTGTGCGCATACATGACCCTTCCATGGCCACACTCCCTTTTGAGTTGCCACTATAAAATTTAGCCACACATTTTATAGAATAGGGTGCAGGGCAGATCCATGCATAATGCCAAACGAGTGTCAATTAACACCAATCAGCTCTTTAGCTAAATAGTTTGCATGCAAATCTGGGATCTGTGGCCACATTTTGGCAACCTATATAGAATCCAGGGGTAAGTGGATTGGTAGCTCATAAGATATTAACCTGAGTGGGGTGCTAGGTGTGCAGGACCCCAGGCGGTTAACAGATTTGTGCCATTGCTCAGTACTGGACTGCACTATTCCATGTAAGTACATTGGGAGTCCTCCACCTACAGTCCTGCCAGTGGGGGGCACTGTTTTACTATCACCTTTTCAATAGTGACGGATAGATGAGCTCTTCAGGACTCCAGGGAACCTGCCTGTCCCTAGCTATTGAAAATACAATATTGAAGCACCACCATCCACTGTAGTCCTACTTAGCTTAGAGGGAATAGTGATGGACAGAACTGAGAAGAAACAGCATTTTTGCAACCAGCGTGATGTTTTAATGGTTGCTTTAAAAAACATTATTTTAATAGCACTGGAGATAGTAGCTAGCTAGCTAGAAAATGTGCTTGAAGTTTTCGGAGAAGGGAGGAAAGCATAGCTGTTCTTTTCTAACAGCTAGTAGAGCCACATAGACTGGTTCTGTTGAAGACTGTATATCTTTAGTAGACAGGGCAGAGAAGAAGGAGGAGAGCTAAGGAGAGAAGTTCTGCTGTTAGCTTTGTGATGCAACACTGCCTTACCTTCTTGGATGAAAGGGTGGAGGCGCAGCAGTCTCCTCCATCATACTGGCAGTATGCCCGGTTGTTGTTAATGTCGCACCAACCATCTGCTTGGAAAGGCTAATGAGGTAATGAAAAAACAAAGGGAACTGCTGTAACATTTTGCATCCAGACTTTCAGAGGACAGCTATCAAAGATAGATAAATAGCTATTGACCCAGGCAGACCGCTTTGGTTGAAAATATCACCCTTCATAAGAATTAAAACTATGAACAGGCGTTGCCACGCATATAATGTTATAAAAGAGACATTGATATATAGAGATAAACTATAGGTATTATTAGGGAACTGGTTTCTAATTCTATACATATAAATATAGAAACACAGTCACAAGTATGTAAGCATAAAAGTATCCTTTCTGGAGGAAAACGCCTCTAGAAGCACCTCTCCTGTATTTATAACAGGGTGAGGGCTAGGGCTTCATCATCATCGGCGGCTAAAATCCTCCTTATTTTTAAATTATTTTTCAGTTTCTAAATAAATGCATCGCACTGCTGTACAGTCCTAGAAAATTGCTTAACTTAGGCAGACGAACAGCCTTCTTTAACCAAGACCATGATCAGACCGTGGTCAACAGGTCCCGTTTCGCGTTAGCTGCTTCAGAACTAACAGTCTTCAATAGACTGTGTTTCTATATTTATATGTATAAAAAAGACATTCTCAGGGGTAAGGGCTGTAATTTGGAAGAGGAAAATAGTATGGGCCTGATTTTATAACAAGATGCCTATATGTGACAGCCACAAAGGTACCTATTCGATAAAGGCAACATAGCTGCCTACATGACTTTATAAAATAGCCTCCCAGGACCGATGCCCACATTTACACCTGCTCTGAAAAAAATGGAAATGTGAGTATGTGGAGGAGGAACCTAATGGTTTGTGCAGTAGGCTGAGAACCTGGGGAACTGGGTTCAATTAACAAAACAAAGAGCAACAGAAATCAGAGAATCTTGTGTCCGGAAACAGAGCAGCTACTTTGCACCTGCTGCTTCTGTGGGCAGCTGATGGAAAGTACAACAATGAAATGCATTTGAAACTGAGTTCAATTCCCACTGCAACTCCTTGTGACTCTGGACAAGTCATTTTTCATTTGCATTTTTAATTTATTAACATTTATATACCGCCCTTGTCTGAAGCAGTGTATATAGCACTTAACCCTCTATTGCCCCAGGTACAAAAACTTAGATTGTGAGCCCATTAGGGACAGAAAAGTATCTGTATATCTATATAAAATGTAAACTTCTTTGCCTGTAACCACAGAAAGGCAGTATATCAAATCCCTTCCCTTTCCTTCTTGTACCCATATATTTTATAAAATATGCAGGTACATTGCAACTCTACCTCTGCACCTCTCCACCACATGCCATCTTGTCTACACATAGGCATACACTGTGGCAGTGGCTTAGCCAGACAATCAACTCTGGGTGGGCATTAGCCAAGGTGGGTGGGCATACAAATCTCCCCCCCCCCCTCTCTACCCATGATCCCAGTCTTTGCCCTCAGCTCCTGAAAATATGAATACCTGAGCTGACAAGGATGCCAAGCCCCACCAGAACTCTTCTGCCTGTGCCCTTAGGTGCACTTCGCTGCTAATGCTTGCTCTTCCGCGCATGTTAAGTTAGACCTGAACTGAGCATATTTAAGAGGGCCAACATTAGTGGAGAAGCACGCTTGCTGAATAAGTACTGATGCAGGCGAAACTCAGGCAGGAGAGGTCTTCGTCTGGCAGGGCTTGGCATCCCCGCCAGCCAGGCCTCGGCCCCCAAGCCCCTCACCCCTGTGGCTATACCAGTGCACTGTGGGACAATTTTATAAAAGGCTTTTTCTCTCTATGTAAAACCACCTACACACACAGAAAGAACCTTTAACTAATGCCCCCTCCCACAGACACACATACATACATATATTTGATTTTTAAATGAATTTTCTTTTTTATACTCTCAATCAGCTGCCTATGGAAGCAGCAGATGCAAAGTAGCTGTGCTATTTCCGGACATGAGCTTCCACTACTCAGGTATATTCCCTTAGGAAATTAGCCACAGGAATGTATGTACAAATGTGCATATGTATCTTGCAACCTGGTTAACAATTTAGTGTAGTTTAATTGTTTCCTTGACCATCTTTCAAATCTAATCGCCTAAGCAATTGAACGATCGTTCAACAATAAGAATATAAGAATAAGTCAACAGAGGTATCCTACAACACAGGAAAGACAGATTAAAACAGAGATGTAGCATGGGATAAGGGCAGAAAAGAACAGACAGGGGCGTAGCCACGGGTGGGCCTGGGTGGGCCCAGGCCCACCCAGTTTTGGTTCAGGCCCACCCAGCAGTGGAGGCAGCGGAGTGGAGGGACCAGGCTGAGCTCCGATCCCGCATCTGCCTCCCCAGCCCGCCACTGCCCCGCCCCCCGCCGCCGCCGCCCGCCGTACCTTTAAATATTACAGTTTTGCTGGAGTCGTGGGCAGCCGGCATTGAAGACATCGGCAGGCTTATGCCGGTTCCAGCAGCCTTCCCTTCCCTCGTTGCAAGTCGGATGATGGCTCCGCCCTCGTAGAAACAGGAAATACGTCAGAAGAGGGCGGAGCCATCATCCGACTTGCAACGAGGGAAGGGAAGGCTGCTGGAACCGGCGTAAGCCTGCCGATGTCTTCAATGCCGGCTGCCCGCGACTCCAGCAAAACTGTAATATTTAAAGGTACGGCGGCAGGGGGGGGGTGGAAGGAAACAGGGCAGACAGGAGAGGAGGGTTGCTGCACATGGTGGAAGAAGGGGAGGAGGGTTGCTGGATGGAGGGAAGGGGAGAGGAGGGCTGCTGGACATGGTGGAAGAAGGGGAGAGGAGAGGGCAGGGGAGAGGAGGGTTGCTGGATGAAGGGAAGGGGAGAGGAGGGTTGCTGGATATGGTGGAAGAAGGGGAGAGGAGAGGGCAGGGGAGAGGAGGGTTGCTGGATGAAGGGAAGGGGAGAGGAGGGTTGCTGGATATGGTGGAAGAAGGGGAGAGGAGGGTTGCTGGATGGAGGGAAGGGGAGAGGAGGGTTGCTGGACATGGTGGAAGAAGGGGAGAGGAGAGGGCAGGGGAGAGGAGGGTTGCTGGATGAAGGGAAGGGGAGAGGAGGGTTGCTGGACATGGTGGAAGAAGGGGAGAGGAGGGTTGCTGGATGGAGGGAAGGGGAGAGGAGGGTTGCTGGACATGGTGGAAGAAGGGGAGAGGAGAGGGCAGGGGAGAGGAGGGTTGCTGGATGAAGGGAACGGGAGAGGAGGGTTGCTGGACATGGTGGAAGAAGGGGAGAGGAGGGTTGCTGGATGGAGGGAAGGGGAGAGGAGGGTTGCTGGACATGGATGGAAGAGAGGGAAGGGAGAGAGAAGAAATGCTGGACATGGATGGAGGGGATGGAAGAATGAGGAAGGAGATGAGATGAGGGAAGAGAGGAGAAAAACTGCACATGGATGAAGAAAATAGGCAGAAGCTGGATCCACTAGACAGTCAAGTCTGCAGAGGACCCAGCATTTACTTATGGATATAGAGCAAGAAATGAAGAAGAAAGGAGGAAAGTAAAGAAATAAATGGAAAGGAAGCCCTGGAAACGGAGTTAAGAGGACAGATAGCAACAGAATCGGATACTGGGCCAGCATGATCAGAAAAACAGTCACCAGACAACAAAGGTAGAAAAAAATCATTTTATTTTCATTATAGTGTTTGGAATATGTCCACTTTGAGAATCAGGTGCTCAACATTAAAAGTTTATATTTATTTACTTATTTATGGCATTTTATCCCACATTAAACATGAATTAAATTGGAACCTGGGATCATTTAATTTTTTTTTCCTGGAGACAGTAATGCATTGCCCCCCCCCCCCCCCCAGGCTCTCTCCCCGGCTATAGCCAGCTCTGCAATTTTGAGGGGAGGTGGACGGGGGGGGGGGGGGGGGGGGGAGGTGGACGGGCGCAGAGGTGGACCGGGGAGAGAGCCTGTTGTTAAACATTTACCAGCACACCACTGTCTAGTGCCCACCCATCCAACCTGTTGGCCCACCCAAAAATTGACTTCTGGCTACGCCACTGACAGACACAGAGATGGTTTCCAGAATTTATGCATGCAGGATGCAACCCCCCCCCCCCTCCCCCGTCCCAGCCCTGTGATTCGATAGCTCCAGCCCATAGGTTGAAGCAAACTGTCAGACTGCCTGTAAGCCTGTGAGAACAGCCATATCTTTCTGGCACTTTTGACTTTAGTATAGGGATGTTGGGCTCGGTATATCATAAAGATGGGGCCAAATAGCTTAAAGAGGTGCTCTAGCTGATTTCCAAATGTAGTTTGGATGGAGGGGGGATTGTGAGCAGGTTAATGAGGATTTAAGGGCCTGAGTGGGGCTATATGGAAGCATGAGCTCATAAATTATATTTCGAAGAACCTGTGGTCATGACCTGATGTATCAAGATGAGGAGCTTAAAATTAAACTCAGATATGATTGGCAGGACTGCCTGAAGGGTTTATGGATCTGTGTGTCAGCTTTTGCTTTTTTGCCACCTACTACTATTACTACTAATAACATTTGTATAGCGCTACCAGGCGTACGCAGCGCTGAACACGAGACAAACAGAGACAGTCCCTGCTCAAAGAGCTTACAATCTAGGTAAAAACAGACAGACAAGACATTTACGGGCAAGGGAATTACTGGTAAAGAGGAACAGGAGAGAAGGCGGGCAAATGAGTAGGGTTAGGAGCCAAAGGCAGTAGTGAAAAGGTGGGTTTTCAGCATAGATTTAAAAACAGGTAGCCCCCATATTTCTCTTACCCCAATCCAAATAAATCCTTAGTAATTTCCTTCCCATCAGTTTCTTAGTCCCCCACAAATTATTTTCTCTCTATACCTAGGGTTACCATATTTGCAGAGACAAAAAAGAGGACAGAAAAAATGAAAATGGTTGCTACCTTTGATAAAGAAATATTTAATTGTAGTTAATGAACACACATCAAACAGTGACTTACTCACAGTACAGCAGTAAACATTCTACTTTTCAAGAACTTGTGGATTTGAGTTCAACTGAGTCTATGCGTACTTATAACAGCGCATATCCCTTTGACTGACTTCTGAGATACATGTGAAAGTCTTTGCATGACATATGTGCTGATGAACAAAATTCCTTTGACAGATTCAACCAGCAGTTGAGCAGAGAGAGGATTAGCAATGCCTTTTCCCCTCCGTGTCCAGACTGAGATGGTTTCTCCCATTATGTGGGTAGGTGTGTTGGTCATAGGCACATAACAGAAAAAGAGGTCATTTCCCTAAAAATTAAAATCCTGTAGGACATATCTGAAGATGTCCAAAAAGAAGACATGTACTCTAAAAAGAGGACTTATGGTAACTCTATCCATACCTTAATAATGTATTTATCTTTTGGCCAGCATAGCCGCTGCTTTTGGCTTCCTAACTGCCACTCTCACATCATCACCACAATCCTACAACCCACACTGCTGTCCCTATTGTTCCTCTCAGTCTATGACAGCCCTGCCATTTTGTTCAAAATTCTTGGAAACACTTCCTATGGATTTATATCATTCACTGAAAGATTAGCTTACAGGAAATGACATCTGTGAATTATGAAACTGTTTGTAGGCATGACACAGATGAAGAGGAGCAAAGGGGATAGGAACACCAGCTCCTGCTCCTTCTTCATTCTCCTGCTGACTCTGTCTCATGCTCAGTGGAAAGTGTGCAGCTACTAGACGACCTTTTTGTGGCAATGTGTACATGCAAGATAGAGGGAACAGAGAGGCAGTGGCATCTAATAACCAAAATAACAGAAGGGATGGTTACCAAACAACTCACAGACTATCTAAACAAGTTCTCAATACTACAAGAGTCCCAGTCTGGATTTCGCTCTAATCACAGCACTGAAACAGTACTAGTTACTCTCATGAATAAATTCAAACAAATGATTGCAACCGGTATGAATATATTACTTCTACAATTCGACATGTCAAGTGCCTTCGACATGGTTGATCATGGAATCCTACTACACATCCTTGAATACTTCGGCATCGGAGTCAACGTTCTCAACTGGTTTAAAGGATTCCTAACTACATGCTCATATCAAGTGACATCAAATTCAACAACATCAGCCACATGGACACCTGAATGTGGAGTTCCACAGGGATCCCCCCTCTCACCGGCTATATTCAACCTAATGATGACACCCTTGGCCAAACTACTATCAAAACAAAACTTCAACCCATATATTTACGCTGATGATGTAATGATCTACATCCCATTCAAACAAGACCTAAAAGAAATTTCCAATGAAATCAACCAAAGTCTACATATCATGCACTCATGGGCAGATGCCTTTCAATTAAAACTCAATGCAGAAAAAATCCAATGCCTAATACTCACCTCTCAGCACAATATGAGCAAATTTACCACCATCAACACCCCAAAATGAAATCTACCAATTTCAGAAACCCTGAAAATTCTAGGAGTCACCATTGACCGGCACCTGACACTAGAGAATCACGCAAAAATCATAACCAAAAAGATGTTCCACTCAATGTGGAAATTAAAAAGAGTAAAACCATACTTCCCTAGAACCGTTTTCCGGAATTTGGTACAATCATCAGTACTCAGTCACTTAGACCACTGCAACTCACTCTACACTGGCTGCAAAGAGCAAATACTCAAAAAACTCCAGACAGCCTAGAACACAGCAGCCAGACTCATATTTGGAAAACCAAAATACGAAAGCGCAAAGCCCCTACGAGAGAAGCTACACTGGTTATCACTCAAAGAACGCATCACGTTCAAAGTATGCATCCTAGTACACAAAATCCTCCACGGCGAGGCCCCAGCCTACATGTAGGACCTGATCGACCTACCACCCAGGAATGCTAAAAGATCATCTCGCACATTCCTTAATCTTCATTTCCCTAACTGCAAAGGCCTAAAATATAAACTAATGCACGCATCAACCTTTTCCTATATGAGCACGCAATTCTGGAACGCACTGCCACAGAACTTAAAAGCGACCTATGAACTGACCAACTTCTGCAAACAGCTGAAGACCCATCTTTTCGACAAGATATACCACAAAGACCAAAACTTGTGAAATCCACATTCATATCTAGCAATGTTAAGAATGCCTTATGTCATGTCACTATCTTGTTTTCCATTACCATGCTACCCAAAATACTTCTGTAACACTAAATGTCAATTCTCCTCTCATTTCCACTATCCATGATTTATTGTAAGCCACATTGAGCCTGCAAAAAGGTGGGATAATGTGGGATACAAATGCAATAAATAATAATAAATAATCTGTAGGGGTTGCGCACACTGGCATAAGATTATCATACGTCTTCTTTTAAGAGCTCCTTTTGGACTTCTTAATATATGTCCTCTGTGTTTTTAATTTTTAGGAAAATAGCCTCTTTTCCTTTTATGTGCCTATGACCAACACCCCTACCCACATACACATGGGGGTGCTATAGAGAGAAAGGCATTTGTTTCCCTGCTGGTTGAATCGGTCAAAGGAATTTTGTTCACGCAGCACAACTTTAAGCATCTGTCATGCAAAGACGTTCACATGTATCTCAGAAGTCAGCCAAAGTTGTTTTGGGATATCCGCTCTTCTGATGAGTACGCTTGGGCTCAGACTCAGTCAAACTCAAATCTGGAAGTTTTTGAAAGTAAATTATTGTCTACTGCTGTACTGTAAGTCAGTCACTGTTTGATGTGTGTTCACTAACTAAAGTCCATATATACATTTGCTACGATTAAATATTTCTTTAGCAACGGCAGCAACCACTTTTTATTTTTTGTGTCTCTTTTGTTTTTTTGGCTCCACAAATATGGTAACCCTACACCTGCATGCTCTGAGTTTAAATGGCAGTGTCCTTGATGCAATAGAAGATGAGCTGGTGAGAAAAAGTTTTTTGGTGCTTTCAGTCAGTGCCTCAGCAGCTCACCCCAAAAGCCAGCCCTGAAGAATGGGAGCGATCAAAACAATTTTATTTAATAAATATGTTTTGGCTAGATAGTTGTTTTATTAGTTTTATAAACAAAGTCATTTATGTCCTTTTTGTGACTCCCTAGATTGGTGATCTAGCTTCTTTACTTGTGATCCACTTAGGACTATAGTTGGTTAAAGCAGGAGTGTAGCCAAACCTGCCATTTCTTGTGGATCCCGACTTAACCTGGGTGGGCCCTTCCCACCCCCACCTCTGTACATAAATAGTTTTAAAAAAATTTCCCTCTGCCCCTGCTATCATCATCTTTCTTCCCCCAAACTTTCCCTCTGCCCCTGTTATCATCATCTTTCTTCCCCTTCACCCAGCATCTGCTCTTCTCTCCCCTTTTCCTACCCAGCATCTGCTCCTCTCTCCCCCCCTCCCCGCCTGGCATCTGCTCCTCTCTCCCCCCTCTCTGGTCTACCTCAAAGCCATCGCCAACAGCAATTCCAGTAAGCAACCTGCACCAACCCTGCAGGCTCCCCTCTACCATGTCCCTGCCAGTGAAGAAACAGAAAGTGATGTCATTGAGGGCATGATGCGGTAGAGGGAAGCCTGTAGGGCTGGCGCAGGTTGCATATAGAAGACGCTGCCGCCGACGGCTCAAAGGTAAATGGGGGCAGGGAGGTTCAGAGAGAGATGGGCAGCTGCCATGAGGGAGAGAAGAGTGAGGCATCACCAATGAGGTAGTTTGGGGGCCACTAGACTGGATGAGCCTGTGCCCACCTAGGTCCACCTGTAGCTACGCCACTGGGTTAAAGCAGAATATAAAAGCTGTAACTGCAATGAAAACTGAATAAGGTTGAATTTCACCATGCTATGTAGAAGTCTGGCAGCAGTGTTTTTAAGGAAGAGAATTTTAGCCCATAAAACAAAGCATTGCAATACTTGAAGTGATTCAAAATCTACACATGAACCAGAGTCTGAATGTCATCCTTATCTGGAAAAGAACAGATTTAATGGATCATACACAAAACAAGAAAGAAGAGCATAGTGAGGTTCAAAATGAGTGTTTCAAAGATACAAGTGGAGGGGCATTTTCAATATGATGTTTTAAGTCCAACTTTGGACATAAATTATGCGTATAACTACAAATTAGTGCCAATTAGCACCGATTAATGCCAATTACGAGCCATTATTGATACTTATGGTCAATTTGTGTCTAATTTAACAATTAAGTTGGGTACACAACTAGCACTATTCTATAACTTGTGTGCTGAAATTAGAGCACTAGTTAGAATTTGGGCATGCAGCTTTGGTCCCTGGATCCTTTAACCAATTTTTTTCCATTTATTTCTCAGTTCATTAGCCATGCTTATCCAGTTAAAAGGTGTTAGTTGCTTTCTGCTGATAATGTCTACTTAATACATTATGGACTAGATTCTGTATATCACGCCTAAAACATTGCTGCGATTCTGGATATAGGCCTACCACACATGCTTTCAAAATGCCTCATTTCATACACTCCTACTAGAGTCCTATGATTCTAAAAATATAGGTTGATTGTGATTTCTTCCCCGCTTTTTGCATCTTGACGCATCTCCCTCGGAATGCATTTTCTGAGTACCTTTGAATGGAGACTTTGCTTATGAAATTTTAAAAAAGGCTGAAAACCTTTGGATCTGACTAGATGGGCTGTTTTAAGAACTGACATTGCATTTTAATGTTGTTTCCTTTTTTAATCTACTCTTGATTTTGATTTTTTTTTTAAATGTTATTATTGTAAAGTGCTTTGATGTGCTAACGAAGGGCGGTAGAGCAAATAGTTTATAGTTATTAAAACTTATTATACCGCCCAAGCTGACTCGCAGAACTGGGCAGTTTACAATAAAAACAAATAAACAGCAAAGAAAAGAACTCCAAAATTCAATAGGAACGAAGATTAAAGCCATGCATACTAAAATGTACTTGTGACAGAACAGTGTGTTTTAAACCTGTGATATTTGTTTAATATTTTTCTATTTTTCCTATAATTGGGTACCTTGGTTTACTATAATCTATAACAACCTATTCCCAAGGACTATCGTATCTGGTGAATCAGACCTCCAATGCTAAAGTGTATTTATATATCAAAATGACCTCAATACCTCCACCCCTGGTCTAACACCAATTGGTGAAACAGAACCTTTATATAAAGGATACCAGGGATTCTGTGGGGTTATTTCTTATCATAGGTCATAATTTTAATTAAAATTAAAATACTCAGTTTATTACTTAATCAAAAAACTTATTTGTTTGCATTGGCTGACCTGAATCAGCACATACTCTTACATCTTGCATTAAAGTATCTTAATCACAATGTGTACACGGAGTCTCTTTATCTCTATACCTTCAGTTTTTGTTATTCCTATCTATCCACCTTTTCCTTCTGTCTCATGAAAGGTTACACTTAACTGAATTGTGTTTAATCTTCTCCAGCCGGCTGGTGCCTGTTCATGAGCCCTTGAAGTTTGTGGTAGTGCTTTCTCCGATATGCAGACCCTTCGTCGCTCCGTTCTTATTTGTCTTACATTGTGTATTTCATCTTAATTTTCCAACTCTGTTGACAAGAACGTCTTGTTTCGCGATAATAATCGCTGCTTCAGGAACTTCTTTACTTGTATTTTTTACTTTCAATTCTGATGTTATCGTGCACAAAATGGCCGCGGTTTTTTATATATGACGCCCATAGAGTCCTCCTCCAATCCCTTTGTTTCATTCATTTAAAGGGACCACTAGTAGAATGCCTTCCATTCTACGTTCTTATTTAGTCCTCTGGGCATAGTTGTTTTAAACTGATAAATCAGCCGTTGTTCCCGCTGCCAAAGTTGTTGTTTAATATCCCCCCCTCTCTTACCCTTACTGATCACTTCCAACACAATAAATTGCATTTGCTCAAAAGAATGACCCTTCTCTGCACAGTGCTGTGCCATAGGTGCTTCTAATTTCTTATGCACTATTCCATGTTTATGTTCTATTATACGTGTTTTAAATTTTCTTGAAGTGTGTCCTATATAGATCTTACTACATGGACATCTGCTTGCGTATACTACATTCTCTGTCTCACAAGTAGCTTGGCCTCTCACTGTAATCATTTGTTGTCCATGTTCCCATTCTAGAATCGATCCTTCTAAAATATTTGGACAAATACTACATCTATCACATTTCTTTTGGATGCCTGTAATTGTCTGTCCTTTTGTCCATACGTCTGATCTACAAAGAGTATCTTGCAGATTCGTGTTCCTCTTGTATGAAACCATCAATCTTTTGTCTTTAAATTCACTCTGTGTTTGCAGTATACCCCAATGTTTTTTTAATATTTTTGTTATCTTATCTGATTCTTTTGTATATTTCAAAATACAATTAATTTGTGGCTCTTCTGTCTTTTTTCTAGGTTGTAATAACCATTCTCTGTCATTAAACCTTGCTCTTTTTTGAGCCCGTTTTATTTCCTTGTTGGGGTAACCTCTTTCTTGAAATTTACTCTTCAATATTTCTGATTTTTCCACATATTTCTGAGTGGAATCACATATTCTTCTATATCGTATGAATTGCGAAAAAGGTAAACTCCCTATCAGATGTTTAGGATGCATACTGTCGTATGCCAAAAGAGAGTTGCTATCCGTTGGTTTTGTATACAGATCTGTGTGTAGCTCTTGCCCTTCTTTTTGAATCCATATATCTAAAAAATTAATATGGACCTTGTCCAAGTTGTAGTCAAACTTGATTGTTGGATGACAGCAATTCAGTTTCTCTACAAACTGTGAAAGTTCTTGTTCTGTACCTTCCCATAGGGCAAAAACATCGTCTATGTAACGACCCCAATATATAAATTTCTGCCATTCGGGGGCGGTATAGACATATTTTTGCTCATAACGTGCCATAAACAAGTTAGCTATTGAGGGAGCACACGTGGCTCCCATTGCTATAACAAAAGAGCAAAATCAAGCCCTTCAACAACTAAGGAAAAATTCATCAATAGTAATTCGAAGAGCTGACAAGGGAGGGGCCATAGTTATACAAACTAAAGAAGACTATCAAGCTCATTTTCAAAGCACTTAGCCTCCCAAAGTTCCATAGAAACCTATGGAACTTAGCCTCCCAAAGTGCTTTGAAAATATGCCTCTATATGGCAGAAATAATGCACCAGCTGTCAGATCAGCATACTTATAAGTTACTAACTGAAGATCCCACATTGGATATACTTACTACTCTTCAGAGATACACAAAGGTAGCCCTGATACAAGGGTTCCTAATGAAAAAAGAAAATAAATTTCTATGTCATATGCAAGCTAGGACCCCCATCCTGTATACAGTGCCCAAAATCCATAAAAACCTTAGCAAACCTCCAGGCAGGCCAATAGTGTCAGCTAGAAATTCTCTATCTGAACGTATCTGCCAGTATGTAGACACATTCTTACGTCCACTTATGGTGGAAATACCATCGTACATAAAAGATTCTATGCATTTTTTGAAACAGATAGCTAACGTCAAGATCTCACATTCAACAAAATTAGTCACTTTAGATGTGAGAGCATTATATACTTCGATACCTCAAAATGAAGCACTAGAAGTGACAGAACAAGCCCTAAACACACGGGTGAGACCATGGACAGTCCCTACAACATTTTTACAAGGGCTCATAAGCTTGGCATTGAAAAACAATTTCTTTTTGTTTGATGACCAGCTATATTTGCAAGTAGCGGGAATAGCAATGGGAGCCACGTGTGCTCCCTCAATAGCTAACTTGTTTATGGCACGTTATGAGCAAAAATATGTCTATACCGCCCCCGAATGGCAGAAATTTATATATTGGGGTCGTTACATAGACGATGTTTTTGCCCTATGGGAAGGTACAGAACAAGAACTTTCACAGTTTGTAGAGAAACTGAATTGCTGTCATCCAACAATCAAGTTTGACTACAACTTGGACAAGGTCCATATTAATTTTTTAGATATATGGATTCAAAAAGAAGGGCAAGAGCTACACACAGATCTGTATACAAAACCAACGGATAGCAACTCTCTTTTGGCATACGACAGTATGCATCCTAAACATCTGATAGGGAGTTTACCTTTTTCGCAATTCATACGATATAGAAGAATATGTGATTCCACTCAGAAATATGTGGAAAAATCAGAAATATTGAAGAGTAAATTTCAAGAAAGAGGTTACCCCAACAAGGAAATAAAACGGGCTCAAAAAAGAGCAAGGTTTAATGACAGAGAATGGTTATTACAACCTAGAAAAAAGACAGAAGAGCCACAAATTAATTGTATTTTGAAATATACAAAAGAATCAGATAAGATAACAAAAATATTAAAAAAACATTGGGGTATACTGCAAACACAGAGTGAATTTAAAGACAAAAGATTGATGGTTTCATACAAGAGGAACACGAATCTGCAAGATACTCTTTGTAGATCAGACGTATGGACAAAAGGACAGACAATTACAGGCATCCAAAAGAAATGTGATAGATGTAGTATTTGTCCAAATATTTTAGAAGGATCGATTCTAGAATGGGAACATGGACAACAAATGATTACAGTGAGAGGCCAAGCTACTTGTGAGACAGAGAATGTAGTATACGCAAGCAGATGTCCATGTAGTAAGATCTATATAGGACACACTTCAAGAAAATTTAAAACACGTATAATAGAACATAAACATGGAATAGTGCATAAGAAATTAGAAGCACCTATGGCACAGCACTGTGCAGAGAAGGGTCATTCTTTTGAGCAAATGCAATTTATTGTGTTGGAAGTGATCAGTAAGGGTAAGAGAGGGGGGGATATTAAACAACAACTTTGGCAGCGGGAACAACGGCTGATTTATCAGTTTAAAACAACTATGCCCAGAGGACTAAATAAGAACGTAGAATGGAAGGCATTCTACTAGTAGTCCCTTTAAATGAATGAAACAAAGGGATTGGAGGAGGACTCTATGGGCGTCATATATAAAAAACCGCGGCCATTTTGTGCATGATAACATCAGAATTGAAAGTAAAAAATACAAGTAAAGAAGTTCCTGAAGCAGCGATTATTATCGCGAAACAAGACGTTCTTGTCAACAGAGTTGGAAAATTAAGATGAAATACACAATGTAAGACAAATAAGAACGGAGCGACGAAGGATCTGCATACCGGAGAAAGCACTACCACAAACTTCAAGGGCTCATGAACAGGCACCAGCCGGCTGGAGAAGATTAAACACAATTCAGTTAAGTGTAACCTTTCATGAGACAGAAGGAAAAGGTGGATAGATAGGAATAACAAAAACTGAAGGTATAGAGATAAAGAGACTCCGTGTACACATTGTGATTAAGATACTTTAATGCAAGATGTAAGAGTATGTGCTGATTCAGGTCAGCCAATGCAAACAAATAAGTTTTTTGATTAAGTAATAAACTGAGTATTTTAATTTTAATTAAAATTATGACCTATGATAAGAAATAACCCCACAGAATCCCTGGTATCCTTTATATAAAGGTTCTGTTTCACCAATTGGTGTTAGACCAGGGGTGGAGGTATTGAGGTCATTTTGATATATAAATACACTTTAGCATTGGAGGTCTGATTCACCAGATACGATAGTCCTTGGGAATAGGTTGTTATAGATTTTAATATTTTTCTGCAATGTATTTCTCTAGTTTGCCCAGCAGGTGGTGCATGTTTATGATTAAAGCTGTTACAGAGAACTGACCTTTTCTTCTTCAGTTAACACAGAGAAAGTGATGTAGCCAGCTATTTTCAAATGTTGTTGTTCTGGACTCTGATTGGCCTGGAGTTTGAAGTTACCCAGGAGCTACCGGCTTTTGCTCCAGTTTCAGCCCAGGAGAAGAGAGAGAGAGAGAAATCTCTTTGCTGAAGCCCAGTAAAAACAGTTATATTTGATAATGGGTGAGCAGCTATATGTCCTGATCTCCCCGGGTACTACTTAGATAGTAAACAAATGTTTAGTTAGTATTATAATTGATCCATATTCCAGTTACCTATTATTGTTGTGCTGATTGCACTTTTTCTGTTTCACTGTTCAATCTTTCGGAAAATAAACAATTTTAGTTTATTGCCCCTGTTTGTCTGGACTGATAAAGAATCCTGGTGGTTTGTGTATTAGGTCTATGAATGCTTTCTAGGAACTATGGGACCACTGGGAATGTGGCCTCCAGTAACCTAGAAATCACTGGGGATAATTTGAGAGTGGGAGATTAGCCCAGAGGCAGGTGCAGGCGGATATGAGCTGTGCTGGTGGTAGATCCTCTAAATGGCTGCAGGGTAACCCCAGGCAGGTGGCTAGGCATTTCGTGGCAGTACTTAACAAAGAAAAGACAGCAAAAGAAAATGTATGATCGGATGGATGAAGGAGAATAGATCATGGGCTGGTAAAAAGGGAAAGGAAAACATGTAGGGAACAGCGACATTGTACGTAAACCCAAGATGACCATTCTAGAGAAAAAGCCTGTTTGAATAGCTGTGTTTTAAGATCAATCTTAAAATTCTTGAAAAAGGATTCAGCATGGAGAGAAAGAGGAAGAGATTTCCAGAAAAAAGGAGTATCAAAAAAGAAAGCATGGTGACGGGTAAATTCTAATTGAGCTGACTTAGGATTAGGGAGAACTAGCCTGTATTCATTTATGGAGTGGAGTAATTCAGGAGGAGAGTAAGGGATAGTGAAGATGACAAGATAATCCAGGAAGCCTATTCTGTAAGCTGTGAAGGTAAGAATGAGCGACTTAAGACAGCGCGCTGTTCAGTCGGAAACCAATGGAATTTTTGCAATAGAGGAAGACATGATCAAAGTTGCATGCATGACAGATGAGTTTAATGGCTGTGTTCTGGACAGATTGAAGTTTCTTTAAATTTAAGCAAGAACACCCTAGGTAGGAAATATTACAGTAGTCCAGTTTAGTTATAAGAAGCGAGAGAACGAGGGAATAAAAAGTGGATTGATTAAAACATCTACAGACAGCACAGAGTTGGTGAAGTATAAAAAAAACTCAATTTACATAAGTTGGAGATTTGAGATGAGAAAGAAAGGCAGGAGTAAGTTAACTCCTAGATACCGAAATGACTCAACAGGACGGGTGAGTATTCCGAAAAAATGAAGACTGGAGTCAGGAATGGAAGCCCTTGGACTGAACCAACAGTTTTTTCCATATTCAATACTAATTTGTGATCATTTAACCAATTTGAAATAAGTGACAAGCAATCTTGGAGCAAGGTGAGGTCAGGATTATATGAATATGTGGAGAACAGAAGTAAGATACCATCAGCATATAAGTGAAAGGAGATGCGTATGGATTGGTCAGAGTGGCAAGAGGACTAAGGAATAGGTTGAAGAGGAGAAAGAACAGGCCCCCAAGGGTCTCCACAAGAGAGGGGATGAGGAGAGAAAAGAAGAGAACCATGATAGAGAATGAGACCATAGAAGTGATGGAGAGTTTTTTGGATCAGAGATCTTCAGCAACTGTACCGACTTCTTTCACTGTGAAATTTGCAACTGCTGTTACCAAGAGATTTTTTTTTAATTTGAATGGAAATTATTTCAGCAGGTTTCTGGGGTGGCGATGGGAGCCACAATAGTCTTGTCATTTGTTAATTTGTTTAGGCCAGCAAGTGATATGTTTATACTGCTTTTTTTTCATCATATGAAATTCTGGGTTCGTTACATTGAAAACATTTTTTTTTGCTGTGGGACAGGTCTGTGATACTGCTAGAAGATTTTATTGTCTATCTACATGGTTGTCATCCTATGATCTCTTTTTCTATGCATTGTGATTTTTATACTAATATAGATGAAAGTTTTTCTACAATAGTGTTTCACAAAGACGAAGATGAAAACACATTTTTGGATTCCAGTAGTTGTCATTCACCATCAATGAAGAAGAGTTTGCCTTTCTTGCAATTTATGCTTTACAGGAGAGTATGGTCTGATGATTTTGAATTCAAAAGACAAGCGAAAGAACTTTCAACTAAGATGTCACATTGAGGGTACCCTCCAGATGTTCTGAAGACAGCTTGTCATCGGCTAAGTATAATTATCGTGATCTCTTGCTAGCACCGAAACCTCCTCAACTTGCAGATGGAGAAGTGTTGATGTATGTGATGAAGTACACTTCCTCTTCTTCTGATATTATATGAGCAGTCAGGAAGCATTGGGGTTTAATTGCCACCATTCCTGTTGTTTTTAATTCTACGCTAAGGTTTGCATTTAGTTGGGGCAGGAATTTGAAAGAGAGATTGTGCCCTGCTGTACTACCAAGTCCCGAGTGTGTTCAGAGAGATCAGCCTGGTAAAGTGGTCACTTTAAGTGTGGCGATTATACGTTTTGTGATATGATGATCAAGACATCTGTTTTTACTGATCCAATCGCTGAGAAGAAATGTGATTTGAGGATGAGAATGACATGCAAATCTGATCATGAAGTTTATTGTTTGATATGCCTGTGTAATAAATTGTATTTTGGACAGACCACAAGAAAGCTTGCTACAAGATTGACTGAACATAAATGTTCTCTACAAAAACGTGGATTGGGACTACCAGTGGCAGCCCATTGTTTTCATGCCAATCATACTTTTGGTGACTTGCACTGTTTAGTTTTACAGTGGATTGCTCCATTAAAAAAGAGAAGGAGATCATCGGAAAGTTTTGCTGAAGCAAGAACAGCGGGGGATTTTCACTCTTAATTCTTTGGAACCGGGTGTTTAAATTCCCAAATTGAATGGTGTCATTTTATTTGAAGATACCTGTGTGGAGACTGATTGTTTGAAATGTCTGAGGGCGTCTGATGTCATATTTTCTATAAAGAGGTTGCCATCTTGACAGTGTTTGTGAGCTTTTTACATGTAGCTGGATATGTCAGTGCTATGAAGAGAAGTAAGTGGTATGATGTTTTCGATGTTACTGTTCAGTACTGAGCCTGATTTCTCCTGTGTTTTATTGACAGCCCATAAGAAGTTTGGCACTATTTGTGGGTATTTTGATTTTGTGGTTTTGCAAGTTGGGACTCTACACTGAAAAACAGAAGGTGTTTGCTGATGATGAAGAGAAGATCCTTGTGATCAATTTAGCTCTTTAGGTCACTGCTGACTTGGAGCTCTTTGAGGCTTCTCTTTCTAGTTAAGTTTTTCTCTTTTTCTTTTGAGTGGAACTTTTTTTGTTTATTGTTTAGATTTAATTTAATACAGCTGTGAAGACTGTAAATGAGGCCTAAAGCCTGACTGCATAGGATGGAGGGCAAATAAAAATAAACAAATAGATGCGGCTTAAAAAATTAGAACCTGCTATTCAGAAAAAACTGAGTCCCTAAAGTTATGGACCAGGTTCTGTATATGGCGCTTAAAAATCCATGTGGAAAACATTTCTACTTAAACATATTCTATAAGATAGGCGCGGTATATAGAATGCGCTTAGTCTCCTTTTACACCAACGAAAACATGATGTAAATCCCTGCACATAGATTTACATGGACTGGGCCATATTCTATAACAACATGTGTAAATTTGGGAACGCTCATAAAAACCCTATTTCCCTGCTCATGGCCATGCCCCTTTTGAACTGCATGCTTTAGAAGTTAGGCGCAGTTCATTACAGAATGCGCTTAGCAAGTTATGTGCTTAAATTCTAATTATTGTCAATTAGTGCTCATTATTTCTTATTAAATACTGTTTAAAATGCTGATTGGCTTGTTAAGTCAATTAACAAGCCAATCAGCCTTTTTAATAGTGAATCATAAGTGTATTCCATTAAAACACGCATAACTTAAGTTATGCATGTTTTTTATGGAATACACTTAGGATTTCAGCACGGAACGCTAGGCACAATATATAGAATCTGACAGTATGTGTCTAAGTTGGGTTCCTAAATATGTGACCTATTTTCAGGCAAACTTAGATGCTCACATTTACAGCTGAAAATTCATTTTAGTTTAGGAGCGCAAATGTTATGCATATAAATATAGACCTGCCATCATTTGCATAGGTTTATGAGCCTAGTGCTGAAAATTAGTGCTTAAGCTCCTAACTTTGCTTCCCTGCCCTAAATCTGCTCTTAAATTTAGAAGTTTAATGAAATTCTGAGTATAAATTTAGGCACTCAACCCTAGTAAATTTTGTGGGAGACCAATTTGCATAACTCTCAAAGGGCCTCTTTTACCAAGCTGTAGTAAAAGGGTCTTTGCAGTAGCATCAGCACATGGATTTCCCATGTGTCGAGGTCCCTTTTACCATAGCAGGTACAGGGCAAATAAAGGAAATGGCTGTGTGGTAAGTGCACACTTGCTACGCAGTCATATCCAGGGGGAGCCTTTTGCCACCTATTTAGGAGGTGATAAGGGCTCTCGCACTAACCCAGCAGTAACTGGGCAGCATGTGGTGCTGCCCAATTACTTCCGGGTAAGCCCCTGGTGCAAAAAAAAAAAATTTTGTCACGCCAGAAATAGCATGCAGTGGGGGCTTCACTATCACAAGCTCCCGGTAGTGCAGAAATGATGCATGGCAAAGTGGTGGTACAGGTATAGCCAATTTGTAAAAGGAGCTCAAATTTAGGAGCATCAGTCCTTTAAATATCAGGTCCTTAGTGGATTATAAAAATGAGGCTTCACGCCACTTGTGTGTGATTCCTCTACAGTTTTCAGCTATTGCTTACTCTGTTTTAAAAGCACTTTTTTACATCCTGTAAGTGCACACTGAAAACAGTATGAAACTCTGTGATGTCACCAGACAGCTAGCTGACCTGCCTTTTGTGCGATACCACTGTGCAGAGGAGTATGTTCCCTGTTTAGCATTGTGGCAAAACAGTGGGTTTCTGAGCTTATGAAATATATTGTTTTGCTGATGACATGTTTTTCTCCTGGTTGTTTTGCTAATGATATGTGTTTCTCATGGCTGGCCAGCAGATGGTGATTGTTTTCTTTAAAGCTGTACCAGACGTAACAGTTTGTTTTCTTTTTCCCGCCTAACTGTGAGGTAATTTGTCAGTCTCAGTTTGGAAGTAGAGGGGGAAAGACTTCTCTGCCGAGACCCTGTGTTCAGTTATATTCTGTAACTGGTGATCAGCCATATTTCCTGTACTTTCCAGGCATTATCCAGGTAGTGATAAAATGTTTAGATAGTTTATAATTAATCCTATTTCACTTACCTGTTATCATGTGCTGTTTTTCCCCTTCTGTTTAACAGTTCACTTCAATATTTTTATGAAAATAAACATAATTGTTTGTTCGCTCTGCTTGTCTGGACTAAGAATCGTGGTGGTTTATGGTTTGGGTCTGTGGGTGCTTTCTGGGAACTGTGGGAACCCTGGGAGTGTGGCCTCCAGTAACCCAGAAATCACTGGGAATAATTTTAAAGCGAGAGACTTGCCCAGAGGTGGTTGTGACCTAGCTGATGAGAGGAGGGTGCTAGTGTAGAGCACAAGCGGCAGGTACAGGTGGACTTGAGCTGCGGTGGGGAGAGACCCTCCAGGTGGCCACAGGATTAGCCCCAGGCAGATGACTAGGCATTTCATGGCAAGCATTACGCTTCTCTCAAGCACTAACCTGTTGTGCTAATAAATGGATTGCAGATATGAACTAAGAGCCAAAGAGCACCTCACAGTTATTTAACTTAAAAGCACAAATGTTCTTTCCATTAGAAAGCAGGGTTAAAAATGACAAGGACAGCACTGTCAATCACTTTTGTTCCTGGCATCACAACTGAACGCTGTTATATATATGTTTTTTCCCTGTGTATGTGATCTGCTTCAATCTTTCTGGTTGATGCAGAATAAAAAAGTGCATTAAATTAAATAAAAATTAAATAAATAGCAAAAATCTCCATCCACTTCAACCAGTCACAATTCAAGCAGTCCAGGATCCTTATTCATACAGTCAAATGGTGCTTCATAAGAAAGCTTCCCTGTTTTGGGTAATAGACTAAGTTCAGTGTTCTTGCACTACATACGGTGACATCATTTCTGAAAAACAGAGTGGCTGAACATTCACCAAATCAAGCTATCACACTGGCTGCAAATCTCTACCTACTCTACAATAACAACATTACTATTCTGAAGACATGTTTTCGTTTCCACTACACATTTCTGTCAGTGAAGCATAAGCCTGAAATGAATTCCAGATTATAGGGTTTTATTTATTGGTGTATAAGTGGGAGGCAAGGGTAAATTAGAAATGGGAGGGGTCAATGATTTTTCTCTACTATACAGCTATTCAGGACAGTTTTCCCAAAATAAACAGCCTTCTATAGCAATAAATCACTAACATTTTGACCGCTCACCAACTCCAAAAGGAAATGGGAGAAAACATGGTTGGAAAAAAATACTAAATACTATCAGTGCTGTAAGGTCACAAGTTATTTATTATGAATGACTTTACAGAGGTACTGCCATGAAACTGATTGCTTCATTATTTAGATAACTAAATGGTGCAATTACAGGCTACTTTGTCATAAAAGCCTTTTTCTGCATTTTGGTTTCTCTGTAAGGACGTGCCTTCTGCAGAAATGCCTGGTCCTGAAGAAGGAACACATTTATTAAAACTGCAAGATATTGTTAAATAATGTTTTTACTTCTTCAGGGTGCATCACGATCCCTGGAACATCAACAAATAGACTTGTTGCATTAGTTTTCATCTCTCCATTTTGCACATTATCTTCTGGGGTATCTCACAGTTAGTGTAAGCTGTGCTGCATGATTGAAGGAATGTGATTGTTTGTAATACCCTCACTTCCAGACAATGATTGAGGACTGTTTGATTTGCAATGTTATATGTGCTTGAGTGTTGGGTTGGGTTGGCCCCTTCCACTTACCGCAGTTCTTAATGTTTAGCATTTATTGTGGTATAAACTAATCTAATCTAAGATGGACAGTTAAATTCCACATAACCAGATAAGGGGTGGATAACAGTATAGTATTGGGCTAAAATCCCAAGAAAACATATTCCCATTACCAGAATATAAGTAATCAATGCCTCTAGGGAAGTTCGAGTCACATACCTAATTTCTAGATAAATATTGATGACATAAAAAATGACATCTAAAGAAATGGTAAAGATCTACGGATCTCAAAATTTTTGGTAACTTGTTCCATTTCTGGTCTTCTACCTACTATTGATCTATATCTCATAGAAGATATATGACAAATGGAATTAGATGGAGCAATCAATTGATTTTCATGAAAAGAACACAATATTTTGCTTGGAATATATTATGAAATCAGGGTACTGAGATATTCCAGAGCTACTCCATATACAAATTTAAAAACAATAGTCAGGAGTCTGAAATCAATTCTTACTTTTATTGCGAGCCAATGCAATTTTAGCAAAAATGGGGTAGCATGATCTGTGAATTTGCCTCCTAAAATCAGTTTAACTGCAATATTTTGTACAATCTGAAGTCTGTGCAGTTGCTTATCATGCAAACATAACACAATACAATATTGCAGTAGCCTAAATAGGTTAGAATTATAGCCTGTAGTACTAATCGCATTGATAGTGGGTTCAAAAATGCAATTAATCCTTTGTAATAATTTCATATTAGCCAAGGTCTTCCTAATAATTCCATTAATTTGCTTTTTCATTGTAAAATTTAAGTCCACTGTCACTTCCAAGAATTTAATAGCTGTATGGAGTGGGATTTCTGAACTGGCTAGTCTTAAGATCAGATTCGGCATATTTACCTCCTGATCTCCTACCCACAGTATAGGCCCTTTTACAAAGCTACAGTAAGAACTAACACATGTATGCTTATTCACAGCAAAAGTGGCATATTGCAGAGCATGCTGGTAGTTTTACCATGTGCGTATGCTACCCACATGCTACAACATTTTTTAATTTTTTGGTGCAGGGGGTGTGCCTGAGGACAGAGAGTAGGCGTGTTCTTAACTACATTGCCGTGCATCAACTGATGAGCTCAGGTTTAGCATATGAGTCTCTATCAGAATTAATTTTTAAGCGGTCTTTGGCATAACAGATTTCAAGAAACAAAACAAGAGACAACCCACTGCAGTATCTATGCATACAGTATAAACAGCAGCAGTGATCCAGGAAGACCTTAGGAAATTAGAAGACTGGGCATCCAAATGGGAGATGAAATTTAATGTGGACAAATGCAAAGTGATGCACATTGGGAAGAATAATCTGAATCATAGTTAACTGCTGCTAAGATCCACCTTGGGGGTCAGCACTCTAGAAAACGATCTAGGGGCTGTTGTAGATAATTTGTTGAAATCTTCTGCTCAGCATGCAACAGCAGTCAAAAAAGCAAACAGGATGCTAGGAATTATTAGGAAAGGGACGGTGAATAAGACTGAAGATACTATAATGCCTCTGTATTGCTCCATAGTTCGACCGCTCCATAAGTATTGCATTCAGCTCTGGTTGCTGTATCTCAAAAAAAGATATTGCAGAATTATAAAAGATTCAAAAAAGAGCAACCAAAATGATAAAGGGGATGGAACTCCTTTTGTATGAGGAAAGGCTAAAGAGGTTAGGGTTCTTCCGCTTGGAAAAGAGATGGATGAGGGGAGATATGATTGAGGTCTACAAAATCCTGAGTGGTGTAGAATGAGTAGAAGTAAATTGATTTTTTTACTCATTCCAAAAGTACAATGACCAGGGGGCACACAAGGGAAGTTACATAGAAATACTTTTAAAACAAATAGGTGGAAATATTTCTTCACTTAATGAATAGTTAAGCTCTGGAAATCTTTGCTGGAGGATGTGGTAACATCAGTTAGCATATCCGGAGTTTTAAAAAAGTTTTAGACAAGTTCATGGAGGAAAAGTCCACAGTCTGCTACTGAGACTGACATGGGGAAGCAACTGCTTGCCCTGAGATTTGTAGTATGAAATGTTGCCACAATTTGGGTTTCTGCCAAGTACTTGTGACCTGGATTGGCCACTGTTGAAAGCAGAATATTGGGCAAGATGGACCATTGGTCTGACCCAATATGGCTACTCTTATGCTCTTATGAAGTACGAGACAGCAAAGATTTACTCAAATATAACTTTAATGGAAATTAGACCCAACCTAGCCTAGTTTCGGATAACCTTAATCGGGGTCACACTGGTTTCCAAATATATTCACTGGTAAATTCGTAAGTAGCCAAAATCAGTTCAAATGTAGAAAGGAAGTGTATAGCAAAAATATCAAGTAGTTAATTAGCACTAAACTGGCATTCAATTAGCAACAGGTATGAAGAATTGGTTCAGTTTCTTTTTCAAATGAACCTAGGCTGAGGAACTGTCCCCCTGATATTCAAAGGCAATTAACTGCCAAGGATTGGCACCTGGCTGGTTAAATGTTGGATAACCGGCTATCTGCTGATATTCAGTGGGACATGGTCGGCCATGTCCTGCTGAATATTGCCAGTTAGCAGCAAGTCAATTATATCAGGCGATATAACTGGCTATTCGCCAATTTTCAGTGCATCACATCTTAACTTGAGCAGCTATATTGAACAAGTGCAAAGCAGAGATATCTTACTTTAACTGGCCAGTGCCTGAATATCGGCTTGGCCAGTTAAAGTCAGACCAACCAAAAATAAAACGGATATTCAATGCTGGTCACCGGAAACAGCCTGGCATTGTACATTTGATCTTAGCGCCAACTGTGGGAGTTAGGCAGGCTAACTCCTGTGGTCTGCATATCGGCCTCTGTATCTTGTGCCACTGATGCAGCCATCTGGCGAAACATGGCCATGTCGGGCAATACCGTTTGATACCTGGAGGCTGAGTTAAATAAAGGCTGATTTCTTAAAGGTCTGCACACTTATTAGTGAAACGTATAGAATACTTAAGTTGCACATGTAGGTGCCAACGTACGTTTAGGCATGCACGTTTTACACCAGATATAGAGATGAAGATATAGAGTTGACTTAAGTGGTCACGCCTACGTTTAGGCATGTTGCTGCCAACTTACTGAAGTATTTTATAATAGAATCTGAGTGTCCAGATGCCATTCTAGAATACTAGTTCAGCACTCATTTTAGCAATTAAACTTCAGCATCCTTTATAGAATTACTTCCATTATGGCATAATATGCTACTTATAATGTCGACACAGTCCACATTAAAATGTCTTAATAGACAACATAGGGTGTATGCAGAGGTAGAGAGAGAGGATAGAGTAACAGGCATTACAAAGAAATAAAGGTGACTAACAAGGATGAAGGGGTAAGGGGAAGGAGGGATAAAGGAAAATGAAAATTTTGTACTGTGGATGTAATATTATTGGTGAATTGAACCTGTATTTTGAATATGAAAGATCTGGAAATCAGTTTCTAAGGCCATTTGATGAAGGAAATGAAATAGAAGCTCTAATGTAAGCAAGCGAAGCAAAACAAAATGTCATTGTAACATTAGGCAGAATTAAAATTTCTGGTTCACGTAGAGGGACATTTTCGATATGATGTCTAAGTCCAACTTTGGACATTTTGCAAAAAATGTCCAAAATCTGAATATGAAAGAAGGTCATTAAAAAAATATCTATCTTTTGTTTTCGAAAATACTGTTCTGAACAACATTTTGTGATTTGGACACTTTGTTTTTTTGGTCCATTTTCGAAAAAAAGAAGTCCAAGTGCAAAATGCACAAAATCAAGCCAGGATTTTTAGTATAATGGTCTCCCTGACATCCCAGGACAGCAATAGGGCACCCTAGGGGGGCACTGCAGTGGACTTCATAAAATGCTCCAAGGTACACATCTCACCATTGCTCCCTTATCGTGTGTGTTGAGCCCCTCAAAACTCACCACTCCCAACTGTACACCACTACCATAGTCCTTACGGGTGAAGGGGGCACCTATATGTGGGTACAGTGGGTTTCTGGTGAGTTTTGGAGGGTTCACAGTTTCCTCCACAAGTGTAACAGGGAACCTGGGTCCACCTGTCTGCAGTGCACTGTACCCAACACTAGACTACTCCAGGGACCTGCATGCTGTTCTAATGGACCTGAGTATAACATCTGAGGCTGACATAGAGGTTGGTAATGTTTTTCATCACATTTTTGTGGGGTGGAAGGGGGGTTTAGTGACCACTGGGGGAATAAGGGGAGGTCATTCCTGATTCCCTCCAGTGGTCATCTGGTTATTTAGGGCACCTTTTTGTGCCTATTCATAATAAAAACAGGTCTAGCTCAAAACGTCTACGTTTTAGTCCTGGATGGTTTTGTTTTGTTCCATTATGGCTGAAAAATGTCTACAAATCAAAATACCCAACAGGGAATTCCCGTTTTGCCAAAGCTGCATCAGAGATGGGCTACATGCTGGCTATACTCTACACTGGATAAGATAAGTGAAGTGTAATGCCCAGCATGGTTAGAAGCCATTTAAATGGTGACTGTATTTTTGATTTCCTGTGTGATATGCATGTTGTGAAGCACTTTGAGCACTCGGTAGAAGTGGAGTTTTTTTCAGTCCTGTGATGGTGAGCCGTGCTTATGCCTTATAACTTTGGTTGGCTGGGTGGCTTTACTGAGGCTTCTTTTCTCTACTTTGCGGTGAGTACCTTAGTGCTCTTCTCTTCTAGTATATCTGCAAATGAGTTATCAAAATACATCCATAGATTTTGTCAGATCTTCGGGATATATTTTTTGGCTTGTGTGAACTTTTTGCCATTAAAAAAGGTTTGAACAAGTTTTTGGAGGAAAAGTCCATAGTCTGCTATTGAGACAGACATGGGGAAGCAACGTCTTGCCCTGGGATTTGTAGCATGGAATATTGCTACTATTTGGGCTTCTATTAGGTACTTGTGACCTGGCTTGGCCACTGTTGGGAATAGGATACTGGGCTAGATGGACCATTGGTCTGACCCAGTAAGACTACTCTTATGTTCTTATATAAAATCATCTGTCTTTTGCTGCCACCCATGTCCCACCCATATCTTACCCAAAACAAGCCCCCTACACGAACCCTTGAAATTTGGACAAACTCAGGGTGTCAGGGTGTCGAAAATCACAACTTGGATGTTTTGGGGAGAAAAACATCCTTCTGCCACATTATGACTTTTTTTTTGTTTTGAAAATAAGCCTCTTAGTATATGCAAACCTACCTCGTGTATATTCACTGTGGCCAATCTGAAAAACAGACTGCTCAAGTATGCCTCTAGGAATATTTTCAGAAACACTGCTTTAGAACTATGGTCCTACAACTCCCCAAACTGGCCTGGTTTTTGGGATACCCAAATATGCAAATAAGTGTTCTCAGACAAACATATGGAAAAATCTCTGATGACTATTCATTTTGAATATCTGGAAACGTCCAACTTCTTTGGGGCATCTGTGTTTTAACACAGAAAACTTAATTGTGAATAGCCTCCTTTGAATATAAAGTGAATTGTAGTAAATAACATGGGTTTTCTCACTTTAAAATGTTGACAGAGCTTGGTGAATGAGCCTTAACGTGCCTTATTCTCAAACGATCTTGTTACTAAGCTGTGTTAGCTATTGATGCAGAACTTAGCATGATCAAACAGTTAAATGCAGATGTCATGTTAACAGTTAACAGATAGTGTCTTAGCAGTTAGTGTGTGCTAATTTCTGCATGAACAGCTAACATTAAACAGGGCACAAATGAGTGATGATTGTGCCTGCAACTGGAATGGTCCTTCTATCCTACTCACATTAACTTGACAACATGCTGGCAGCATGAGCAACAGAAGAAAAAGACGGGGAGCTCTAACAAGGTTGGGAACAATAGGGATGGGTTGTCTTTTTTAATGAAATGTTGTTCACCGATAATAGTGCGGAGAACAGTGTACATTAAGTGTAAAGAGGACACTTTCGTCTTAAAGAGAGTGCAGTCTCTCCTGACAGTGTATGCATGAATGATGGTTCGCACGTGTACTCACTATTGGAAAAAGAGTGCATACTGTTTAAGAAGAGAGTAGCTTCTTTCACATAGTGCACACCTTTTAAGAAAAGTGCACTTTCTTAATATATAGTGCACACTCCTTTGTGAAGGACATTTGTTCTAGAATGAACTCCCACCCCCCAAAAATGAGAATTTTTTTTTTTACTGTCTACCCCTAACAATGGAAGGACCCAAGAGAATGAACCTCTACTACTATTCCAATAAGGGAGTGGAGGGAAGGTGAAGCAAGGGAAATGGACTTAAAAGTCATACATGGTGCAGTAAAGAAATGAGGGGCCTTGCACTAGTGTTCCTTTCAGCATAGAGGCAGCACCAGAGACTTGCTGAGCATTCCTGCAGACAATTTTCTTCCTATCCTCATCTTTTCTGTGTCCTTTTTATCTTCAGTGCTGTAGTATACATTTATAAGCTGAAAATGGGCCAGCAGTTTTCAAGCAGCATTTTTTTTCTTCAAATTGAAAACAGAATTAGTTCTTCCCAGAAATTGCCAGGAGAAGAAAACAATAGATTTAACTCTCTGCTGTAACCTTGACATTCCCTTCACACATCTCAACTAGTTCATTTTTTCTTGGTCTATTGGAGATAAAGCAGCTTGCGACATCTAGTCAAGTAAATCGCTTCATCTGAATTTAATTCATTTTAAAAGACGCTAATCCAGTGGTTCCCAAACTGATCCTGGAGGCACCACAGCCAGTCAGGTTTTCAGGATATCCACAATGAATATTCATGAGAGAGATTTGCATGAGGTGAAGGAAGTGCATGCAAATCTCTCATGAATATTCATTATGGATATCCTGAAAACCTGACTGGCTGGGGTGCCTCCAGGACCAGGTTTGGGAACCACTGAGCTAATCACACAATCAATTGACTGGTTAATACTGGACCATAGAACATACATGCATTTTATTTTTTGGAAATTAGAACAATATATGCAATTTTTTCCAAGGGCAATAATTAACTAAATGCCTTTGTGAACTTTTGTTTGATTTATTGGTGCAGGCCCCAAAGGTGAAAGCACCCACAGAATTGCACCAATGCCAGCAGTTTTTATTGCCTCCTAGTGTAACAAATGCAATACTTCACATTTGTGAGGAGGGGAGCTGTACCAACAAGGTGCTCAAAGAGAAGAGGCTAAAAAAAATGCTCACTACCGACAGCTGATATTTACCCCTTAGGAGGTGGTTCTATATATGGCACCTAAATAATCCGTATGGAATTAAGCGTATTCTATATGATTTAGGCATGGTGTATAGAATATGTTTAGTTGATACTGCAGTGCCTAAATCTACATGCACCCACTTATGCTAATAAAAACCTGGTGTAAATCCCTGAGTGTAGATTTAGGTGCACTGATCCGTATTCTGTAATGATGCATGGAAGTTTTGGAATTCCCACGAAACGCCCATAAACACGCCCCATTTACGCTACGTGCATTTATTTTGAATTTTGTGCTTTGCAATTTAGGTGCAGTTCTTTATAGAATATGCTTAGTGATTTCTGCGCATAAATTTGTGATAATTGCCAATTAATGCTTATTATTGCTTGTTTAGTGCTTTTAAAAACACTGATTACCTTGTTACACCAATTAAGTTACGTGCGTATCTCCACACAGAATCTAGGTGCCATATGTAAAATCCAGGGGTTAGCGCCTAACTCCTATAGGGTGCAACTAGAAAGGAAGCATTGATATGGGAGGGTCGAAGGGTACAATGTAACAGGATTTCCAGGTACAAGGTTGTACTGAAATGTACAGAAATTCACTGAGTAGCATCATTAAGGCAAGCTGCCACAGGGGGAGTGAGGAGATCCTATCTGAATGACATACTGGATGAGTGAATGGAGACTACAGATTCTTTCACCATGCAAACATACTCTTTCTTAGGCCTTCTCTACTGAAGATGTTGCAGCACTAAATATTCCAAGGGAGCAATTCTTTCACTGAGTGCCCCCATTTAGGCTTCCCAATGCTGTGTGGTGGAATCCTATTCTATTAGAGCATCTAGGTGCCCAGGTTCCATTATAGAGTACTAGTTAATCCAGTATCAGCCTACTTATGTGCCCACTGTTACAGCAGTGATAAATAGGGTTACCATATTTGGTCCCCCTAAAAAGAGAACACATGCCCCGCCACGCCCCACCTTGCCCCTGGTCACACCACCACCCCGCCCCCTGTCACATGTCACCCCCACCCCTTTTACCCCACCCCCCCACACCCCCCTAAGGGTGTCCTATCCACTTCCCTTACCTTACTCTACTACATTGGTGGTCTAGTGACCTCTTCAGGGCAGGAAAGAGCCCCCTCTTTCCTGTCCGGAGCGCTGCTCTGCATTCTCTCTCTTCCCCTTGCAATGCTGACGGTCCTGGCGCCAATTCAAAATGACCGCCGAGAGTTGAAGCGGCCATTTTGAATCGGCGCCTGGACCAAGGAAGCAGAGCATGCAGATCTCTCTCATGAATATTCATTGTATATAGCCTGAAAACGTGACTGGCTGGGGTGTTTCCAGGACCAGGTTTGGGAACCATTGCACTATGCTATTTATGCGTGCCATTACAGAATAAGCCTTAGGTATCCTGCTGGCACTTTTGTGGGTAAGTATACACATAAGCATGCAAGTGCTAATATTCTATACATTTGGGCATGCAAAGGGCCCATTTTAGAAAAAGTATTTGACTGATTTTCCTTTAAGCATACATTTACATGGGAACTTTAGAAAAAAAAGTGCTCTTAGCTGTAAAACAGCCGGTCTAATTAAAAACAAATCTTTTATTCTTCTTTGTGTTTCTTTAGTCAGGTCAGAAAACTTCCTGACCTGACATCCCAGAAAAAGCACATCTCTTGTCTTAAAAAACAATTGCAACAACTAGTCATGGACAGAATGCAATGCCAAAGTAACAACCAAAGTTGCTTTAACCAAAGATTCTGTGTCAGAAGTTTCTAGAATATCAGAAACATTAATGACATCTGTTTCCAAATTTGAGTCTGCCAAAATTGTTAATGATTCCTTTTTTGAAACTGGCAGATAGTAAATACAAGAAATAGGAAGAGTCTATATCTGAGTTAACACAGAGATCCACATTGGTGGCTTCATTTGTTTTTGAACAGGACTTAAATACTGTGATGAAATTCTATTTTCGTAACTCACAGACTTTATTTAATGGACATAAAGTATGGATTTATCCAGATGTAACTAAAGCTACACAAGAACGTAGGAAAGTTTTTCTCACCTTCAGAAAGGAAACGCTTAACCTTGGAGCAACCTTTAAACTCTAAACTGGTTTATCCCTGTAAATATTTGGTATGGTTTGGGGGGGAGTCAAATATGTCTTTCGTTTCCTTAGAACAATTGAAAGCTTTCCTGGATTTTAAGAAGGTTATTTAAGATTCAGACTGGGTAGAGCTATATTGTCTGTAGTGAGTGTTAAGCCTTATTGCAGCAGTGATGGTTCCTTCTCTTTTTTGGGGTTATCTTTTTCCTGTTTTCAGGCTTTCTCCTCCCTCCCTTTTCAATGAAGACTATGAAGACTAGATTTCTTTTTTCCTGGAATAGATTTTATTTACTTTTTTGTATTATTACTTGTCTGCTTTTGCTTTAGCATACGGATACTTGTGTGTTTTTGTTTGAAATTGCATACATAAATAATTTTTTTAAAATGTCCTAAATCTCTGAACATATCCTCTCTGGAATCACTGAGAAAATGTTTGTTGGAAATTTTGGGAATATCAAATGAAATTATGCCACCAACTTCACGGATACATTTTCTTGTCTGAGAAAACGCATCCAGATGCTGGACAGGGAGATCTTTCTCAGGATGGTTTGAATATCACACAATTGTTAAAAACATCTACTGAAGAGGAAACTACTAGATCTATTCTTTTAATCACATTTGTTTTTGAACCAAATAAAGACTTGGTTATGAGGCTTTATTTTAGATACTGTGAAAAGCTGTTTTGGGGGTAGGAAGATTTGGGGTTTTCCTAATACCTGTGTAGAAACAAAATAGAAAACAGTTATTTGATGATGTGTTTTGAGGTTTTAACCATCGGAGCAAGTTTCTTTTTATGTTTCCTTGTAAATAGTTGATTCAGAAAAAATCTAATCGATACCTGTTCTATGAACCCAAGCAGCTTAGGCCTTTTCTTGATAAAATATGTGTTGTACAGCTTTCCATAAGATAAGGGATGTAATTGTAATTATAATCTGTATTATAAGGTGTACTGAAGTATTACCCCTCCCCCCTGTTTACAAAGCTGCGCTGTGTTGGTATTATCACACCAGCAGCAGCAAGCGTGGCTTTGTAAACAAGGGGGTTAAATAGCTCTATTGTATAACTAGGCCCCTTATTTAATTTCTTTTTCACAAATTGTTTTATTAGTAATTGAACATCAGCCTTGTTTTCTTAATGACATCCTCTCTAATTTATTTTTTATGGTGTACTTATAGGGAGCCTAAGGTGTCCGTTTACTAAATAAACTGGATGGGCTGAAGATAGGACCCGAAGTGGTGAACTGGATTAGGAACTGGTTGACGGACAGATGCCAGAGGGTGGTGGTGAATGGAATTCGCTCGGAGGAGCGAAAGGTGAGTAGTGGAGTGCCTCAAGGATCAGTGCAGGGGCAGATTCTGTTCAATATACTTGTGAGTGACATTGCCGAAGAGTTAGAAGGTAAAGTTTGCCTATTTGTGGATGATACTAATATCTGTAACAGAGTGGACATCCGGGAGGGAGTGGAAAACATGAAAAAGGACCTACGGAAGCTAGAAGAATGGTCTAAGGTTTGGCAATTAAAATTCAATGCGAAGAAATGCAAAGTGATGCACTTAGGCAGTAGAAATCCACAGGAGACGTATGTGTTAGGCGGGGAGAGTCTGATAGGTACGGATGGGGAGAGGGATCTTGGGGTGATAGTATCTGAGGATTTGAAGGCGACGAAACAGGCGGTGGCCGTAGCTAGAAGGTTGTTAGGCTGTATAGAGAGAGGTGTGACCAGCAGAAGAAAGGGGATGTTGATGCCCCTGTATAAGTGTTGGTGAGGCCCCACCTGGAGTATTGTGTTCAGTTCTGGAGGCCGTACCTTGCGAAGGATGTAAAAAGAATTGAAGCGGTGCAAAGAAAAGCTACGAGAATGGTAAGGGATTTGCGTTACAAGAAGTATGAGGAGAGACTTGATGACCTGAACATGTATACTCTGGAAGAAAGGAGAAACAGGGGTGATATGATACAGACGTTCAAATATTTGAAAAGTATTAATCCGCAAACAAACCTTTTCCGGAGATGCGAAGGAGGTTGAACGAGAGGACATGAAATGAGATTGAAGGGGGGGCAGACTCAAGAAAAATGTCAGGAAGTATTTTTTCACGGAGAGAGTAGTGGATGCTTGGAATGCCCTCCCGCGGGAGGTGGTGGAAATGAAAACGGTAACAGAATTCAAGCACGCGTGGGATAAACATAAAGGAATCCTGTTCAGAAGGAATGGATCCTAAGGAGCTTAGCCGAGATTGGGTGGCAGAGCCGGTGGCGGGAGGTGGGGATAGTGCTGGGCAGACTTATACGGTCTGTGTGGTGGGAGGCGGGACTGGTGGTTGGGAGGCGGGGATAGTGCTGGGCAGACTTACACGGTCTGCGCCCTGAAAAGGGCAGGTACAAATCAAGGTAAGGTATACACAAAAAGTAGCACATATGAGTTTATCTTGTTGGGCAGACTGGATGGACCATGCAGGTCTTTTTCTGCAGTCATTTACTATGTTACTATGTCAGGGGGACCAGTGCACTACGAATGCTGGCTCCTTCCACGACCAAATGACTTAGATTTGGTCATTTTTGAGATGGGTGTTCTCGGTTTCCATTATCGCCAAAAACTGGGGACGACCATCTCTAAGGACAACCTAAATGTTGAGATTTGGGCGTTCTCGACTGTATTATTGAAACGAAAGATGGACGCCCATCTTGTTTCGATAATATGGGTATCCCCGCCCCTTCACCGGATGTAAAAATAATTGAAGCGGTGCAAAGAAAAGCTACGAGAATGGTATGGGATTTGCGTTACAAGATGTATGAGGAGAGACTTGCGGACCTGAACATGTATACTCTGGAGGAAAGGAGAAACAGGGGTGATATGATACAGACGTTCAAATATTTGAAAGGTATTAATTGGCAAATGAACCTTTTCCGGAGATGCGAAGGCAGTAGAACGAGAGGACATGAAATGAGATTGAAGGGGGGCAGACTCAAGAAAAATGCCAGGAAGTATTTTTTCACGGAGAGAGTTGTGGATGCTTGGAATGCCCTCCCGTGGGAGGTGGTGGAAACGAAAACGGTAATGGAATTCAAACATGCGTGGGATAAACATAAAGGAATCCTGCTCAGAAGGAATGGATCCTAAAGAGCTTAGACGAGATTGGGTGGCAAAGCCGGTGGCGGGAGACGGAAATGGTGCTGGGCAGACTTGTACGGTCTGTGCCAGAACCGGTGGTGGGAGGCGGGGCTGGTGGTTGGGAGGTGGGGATAGTGCTGGGCAGACTTATACGGTCTGTGCCCTGAAAAGGACAAGTACAAATCAAGGTAAGGTATACACAAAAAGTAGCACATGTGAGTTTATCTTGTTGGGCAGACTGGATGGACTGTGCAGGTCTTTTTCTGCCGTCATCTACTATGTTACTATGTTACTAAGGTGCACTAATGGATTTAGTGACTGATAATGGATTAATGTACGTTAAGTGCCATGCAGCTCATAGGTATACAACAGGCTGCGTGGCAATTGCTTTATGGTATATTTTCTTACATTGAGAATATTCTGTTTCTTCTTCCTTTGTTTTATGTTCTTGGTTCTTTTCCTCAGACATGTAAATATGTTTGTTCATAATTTATTTATTTATCGCATTTGTATCCCGCATTACCCCACCCTTTGAAAGATTCAATGTGGCTTACATGGAATGTCCTTCATTGTTAAACTGTACAGCACTGTGTAACCCTAGTAGCACTCTAGAAATGTTAAGTAGTAGTAGTAGTAGTAGTAGTAGTAGTAGTAGTAGTAACAAAGGGGGAGGTTACAAGGTATCGAGCAGGTTAACAATTCCATGGAATAGTGAGAGTCTGTGGGGTTGTCTCACGGAGCATTTAGAGCTAGGTTACGTCCATAGGGATTCAGTGGGGTTTACATGACTATTGTTAGTAAGGTACAAAAACGAGTCGAACAGGATCACAACATAGTCTAACAGGGTTGCATCATTGGTCAGGCAGGGTTCCACTTCCTGTGAGTAGAGGGTACAAAGTACGTAAGGTATTTGGGTTGTGAGTGTTGGAAGGGAGTATTAAGTGTTTGGTACGGGTTGGTCGTGAAGCTTGTGCCTTTTCCGTTTGAACTGTCGAATCTGTGGGTAGAATAAGATTGGTCCGCTGGATGGTTAAGTTGGTTCAGTGGGTACTATAGATTAAAAAAAATAAATGAGAAAAACATTTGTGTACACTAGTTTTTTAAAGCTTTACCTAGTGTGTGTGTAAAGCTTGTTTTGTGAAGAGATCTCCAATGTTGCTTTTAATAACATGGTTTTGGCAAGTGCTATATTCACACACACAAAAACCCATCCGCCCCATATTCAAACCATTTCAACAGCCCAGAGATACTCTTGGCAATTTAAATCACTTGTCCGTGGCTGACTGTAAATATGCAGTGGCAGTTGGTGCCTGAGTTAAAAACAGCTAACTTGTGGGTGTTCCAGGGAACTGGCATATATGTGGTTAAGAACCAATATTCAACTCTTAACCACATAAACTGGGCTGCATAAAAAGCAGTCCTATCTTATGCCGTTCATCTTATGCAGTTAAGGGCTGAATATTGTACATAACTGCAGACGTTTTAGCAGCCAACATAAAACCAAATATCCAGTGCCAATGCCCAAACATGACCGAGCATTGAATATCCGGGAATACAGCGGGCAATGGACAAAAAACCCCTGATTGCCACCGGCTGAATATCAGATAGCATGTATTTAAATTCTGTATTGAAATAAAGTCTATAAAAACAGAAAGCCACATTTTTACCCTTTTCAATTTTACTGCAAATACATTTGCACATTTCCACAACCACTGTCCTGCACTGGACCACTGCAAGAGATTATCATAGAATTCATTAGTTACTCAGTTTCCCAGTGTCAATAATGTAAACTTTTATTGAGGATGAATAAGACATGATATACAAAAGACCAGAGCTGACATAGGGGAGCAAATTTTATAGAATATGCTTAATCTCTCCCCATATGCCTTATTTGGTTTAAAAAATTTAATTGCAACTTTATCTGGTTGTAAAGAATATATCATCAAGAAATTTCAGACAGCCCAGAACACCGCAGCTAGACTCTTATTTGGAAAGTCAAAATACGAAAGTACAAAACCCCTAAGAGAGAAGCTCCACTGGCTCCCAGTCAAGGAACGTTCTGTCTTCAAGGTTTGCACTCTGGTTCATAAGGTCATTCATGGAAACGCTCCGGCATACATGTCAGACCTTATTGATTTACCACCCAGGAACGCTAAAAGATCAGCACGCACATTCCTGGGACTTCACTTCCATAGCTGTAAAGGCCTAAAATATAAACTAGTACATGCGTCCTGCTTTTCCTACATTGGCGCACAGCTGTGGAATGCATTGCCACGTCATCTGAAATCTATTCATGACCTCATCAACTTTCGAAAATCACTAAAAACTTTTCCTTTTAACAAGACTTACCATAATGATCAACAATAGGAACTCTAACACATCACCAATTACTTGATAATCTTACTGTTTCCTGATATGTTTTTTGAATTGATTATATCCATTATGTTACACCTGTTCTTTATGTAACCAATTGTTTATCTACTTTTGATTGATGCTTGCTATGATGTATTATCGTAAGCCACATTGAGTCTGCAAATAGGTGGGAAAATGCAACAAGTAAATAAATAAATCTTCTTTGCTAAATGCTTTTTTGCTATAATGGATCCCATTGGTCACTTCTTGAATGATGTCATTTTGAAAACAGGGATCATTCAGTTTTTACAGAATCTAGTCAATTATAGTAGTAGGTTTTTTTTAAATAGTGCATTTGTTTTGGGGTTATTTGGAAAAAATGCAGGGGTTCCATTTTTTCTGACACCGTATAGAATAGTGCATCACTAGAATATTGGTATTTATGCATGCATGTGGAGTGGCAGAGTAGTCTAGTGGTTAGAGCACCAGCCTTAACATCCAGAGGTGGCTGGGTCAAATCCAACTGTTGCACCATGTGATCTTGGGTAAATGAATTAACTCTTCATTGCCTGGATGTAGCTTACCTTGAAGTGCTACTGAAAAAGGTGTGAGCAAAATCTAAATAAATAAATTATGAGTTCACATGTCCATAATAAATGGCCCAGGGACATATCTGCAGCTCTGTGTGGAATCCTCCCCCACACACACACCTTGTCTTTAGGGTTGTAGTTTGTAATCCTGGCACCTAATTCTTGATGCTTTTTTTTTTTTTTTTACAGAATTACCTCCTTTGTGCTTAACACAACTAGTTCATTCAATCAGAACATAGGCCTTTGGAACCCAATGAAACACTGAAAATATAACAATAGCTACAGAACATATGGCTTATGAAGTAGGGGCCCTTTTACTAAGGCATGTAGGTGCCTTTCCAGCATATTTTCGAAAGAGAAAAACGCCTATAGTGCGACCTAAATCGGGAGATAGACGTTTGTCTCGCAAAGACGCCCAAATCGGTACAATCGAAAGCTGATTTTGGGTGTTTCCAACTGCACTCCGTCGCGGAAACGAATAAAGTTGACAGGGGTGTGTCGGAGGCGTGGTGGAGGTGGAACTGGGGCATGGGTATCAGCCGAGAAGAGATGGGCGTCTTTAGCTGATAATAAAAAAAAAAAGGCATTTTTACAGCAATTTTGGGTCACTTTCAAGTCCCAAAAAAGTGCTCCAACTGCCCAGATGACCACTGGAGGGAATCGGGGATGACCTCCCTGGACTTCCCCAGTGGTCACTAACCCCCTCCCACCAAACAAACCCCACTTTAAAAACTTTTTTTCCAGCCTGTATGCCAGCCTCAAATGCCGTACCCACCTCCATGACAGCAGAATGTGTTCGATCCTGTCACAGCCTTTCCCTGGGTCAGATGTGGCTCTCGGGTGCACTATAGGGTCACATCAGCATTGCATTGTGGTGGGTGTAGGGTATTGGGCTCCGTGATTTCATTAGCTTGTGTTACAGTCTCACGATGTTGGAAGTTGGTAGGCTCTTCTCCCATGGTGCTTTTCCCCCTGCCTACTGGGTCAGAGTGTGCCCTGTTGTGTTTCCTGTTGTAGTCCATGTGGTAGTGGCCATTCTTGTAAGCCAGTTTTAGTTCCCTTTCCTGTGTTAGCCACGTTAGACAACTTAGTTCTTCCCTTGAATGTGGCTGAAAGAGGGCATTGTACAGCATTCTGCCAGCTCTGACCTGCTAATCTCAGTACCAGGGAGACTCGTTGCCAGTGGTGGGGCACAACCTCTGATCTGCAGTTAATTGTGAGTAAGCATGCTTATTCCAATAATGGACGTTTTCGGAGAGATTAGTCTTCAGGTGTAAACTGGTGTGCCAATGTTATACAGCAGTAACAAGTCCTAGAGGCCTGCGTGTATGCAGGTCCCTGGAGCACTTTTAGTGGGTACCGCAGTGCACTTCAGCCAGGTGGCCCCAGGCCCATCCCCCCCTACCTGTAACACTTATGTTGGTAAATGGGAGGCCTCCAAAACCCACTGTACCCACATGTAGGTGCCCCTTCACCCCTAAGAGCTATGGTAGTGTTGTACATTTGTGGGTAGTGGGTTTGGGGGGAGGGGGGTTGGGAGTTCAGCACCCATGGTAAGGGAGCTATGCATGTGGGAGCTTTTTCTGAAGTCCACCGCACTGACCTAGGGTGCCCAGTTGGTGTCCTGGCATATCAGGGGGGCCAGTGTACTATGAATCGTGGCCCCTCCCACGACCAAATGGCTCGGATTAAGACGTTTTTGAGCTGGGCGTTTTTAATTTCCATTATCGCTAAAAAAAACAAACGCCCAGCTCAAAAACGTCCATTTTTTCGAAAATACGGTTCGGCCGGCCCCTTCACGGACCCATTCTCAGAGATAAACGCCCATGGAGATAGGCGTTTCCGTTCGATTATGCCCCTCCACGTGTGTCCAACGCACACCAAATTGAAACTACCGCCCAGCTACTGCATGCCCCAGGTGGTAATTCCATATTTTCAACCACGTGGCGCTTACCTGGTGGTAATCGGCAGTTTACGCTCACTGGACGCTTACCACCTGGTTAGTGCGTGAGACCTTACTGCTAAGTCAATGGGTGGTGGTAAGGTCTCAGCCCAAAAATGGACGCGTGCTGGTTTTCATTTTGCTACACGTCCATTTTCATCCACACACACACAAAAAAAATGCCTTTTTTTCCAGGCCGGCTGAAAAATTGACCTGCGTGAGTTCAAAACAGGCGCCTACACCAGCACAGGCCACTTTTAGGTGCGCCTTAGTAAAAGGGTTCCTAAATTATCTGTTTGAATGTTCTATTACTGGTCGGTGGAAATCAGTAAATTGTAATATATAGGATTCTGTGTCATAAGGTTTGATGCTACACAAGAAGATGGATAAACAAGAAAATTGGCACAAGTCAATCATACAACATTGTCAGAGTGTATAGCTTAGTCCTAGTACAGCAGTTCTTAGTCCTGCCCAGGGGTGACCTCCAGCTGGTCGGGTGTTTAGGATATCTGCAATATGCATGAGATAGATTTGCATGCTCTAAAACCCCAAATAGATTGGGGGCCTTAGGACTGATTTGGGACCCATTGACCTAATGAAAAGTACAGATGCTAATAGGCCACACAGACAGGATGAGAAGGACTGTGGTATGAGAGGGTCAGGACTCCAAGTCTTCATCCTATCCTTCTAGCTAAAATAGGATGGGGCTACAGAAAAGAAGCAGAGAGCAAAGGCAGAAGAGGAAGAAGCCTTAAATGCTAGAAGCTGGTGCTTTCTAGGCGAGAATGAGTTGTCTCTATTATCACACAGAAAGCACCAGTCTTTGAAGTTTACAGGCATTACCTGTTTGCAGAGAAGGTAAAGGAAATGGATATTAAACTTTAAAATATTGTGATAGAACAGAACTGCTGTCTCTCTTAAGTAAACTTCCTCGTAGGGTTACCTTAAGAGGCCTAGCTCTTGTGTCCTCAGCCAGTGGACAGAAAACCTCAGAGGCCAGACAAACTGGGGGTGGGGGCAGACAGAGCAGGAAAGAACAGTCCTCCAGAGTATACCACCATGGACTGTGTATGTGAATGTCTAGGAGACTGGATCAGGTATTTCCACTCTGTGCAATCCTTGCTCTGTGTGACCTTGCAGGAGCCAGGTCTTCCATAATCTTCAAGTTGATATTCCTGTGCACCCTGTCACTTTGTGGCCTAGCAGAAGCCAGAGTCTTTTGATGGCTAGAACTGAATTGTAAGATGAGTTATGCTTACTCCTGAGTCACCAGACCTGTGAAGAAAACAGGCTTCTGTATGTATATTTGTTTGTACCAAGCCATTGTACTTTTATTGTGGCTTGGTTGTCTCTGTGGAAGTTCTGTGCCCTGGCCTGTGCATGCTATCACAGACAGATTCTTAAGTCTATGAACACTGATGTAGGCTAGCAATAGTGCAAACAGCTAAGATAATCCAAGCACAGAGCTGCCAGGGGGTCCCAATTTTTGATAGGAAGATTTTAGTACAGGCCCCCAGTCCAGCCCTGTCTCACTTTGCATTGGCTCCATCCACTCTACATGGCTTCACCCCCCTGGCACACCTCAAACCCGCAGCCATTTCAGAAAATATTTTATTTAATAGCCTAATACCCTTTTCAATTAGCTTTCAGAGGTCAAAACCTCCTGCCTCGGGTCAGTATAATGCTGTTATGGTATCTTCTCCTGACCCGCGGAAGGAAGTGTTGGTCTCTGAAAGCTAATCAAAAATGTTTTAAAATCAGTGAAGGTATCACCTTATTTTCTATTTTGTGTTTTATTTGCATTTATTAAACTTTATTAACACAGCTAATATATTACTTTATCCTAAATTAAAAATAAAATTATTTTCTTTACCTTTGTTGTCTGGTTATTTACTTTTTCTAATTGTGTTGCTCCCAGTCTCTTGATTCTGCTTTCCTTCGTCTTTTTCTTGCCAGGGTTTCATGTCCATTCATCATTTTTCTCTCCTTTTTCTTTGTTTTCTTCAATATATTTCTGCCCCTCTCTCTCTCTCTCTCTCTCTCTCTCTCAGTCCAGATTTAATTCATTCTTACTATCCATTCTTTAATTTCCTTCTTTTTACTTCATGTACCTATGGCTTTTCATCTTTTACTCACCATTGTTCTCCACATGCCCCTTCCTCTTATTCTCCAGTCTTTCACTACTCTGTCCTCTCCCCCCTTTCCATCCAGCAGCTCCCCTCTTTCTCTCACCATCCTTCCATCCATACCCTTTCTTCTGATCCTTCTATCTAGTGTCTCTCTCTTTCTCTCCCCCTCCTTCTATCCAGTGTCTCTCTATCTCTCTACTCTTTTCTGTTCAGTGTCCCCTCTCTCTCTCCACATCCTTCCAGTCTCTCCCCTTTCTCTCTGCATCCTTTCATCCATCTCCCCTCTTTCTCTCCCTATCCTTCTATCCAGCGTCTTTCTCTCCCCATCCTTCCATCCGTTTTCCCTCTTTCTTTCCCCATCCTTCTATCTTCCCTCTTTCTCTCCTTATCCTTCCATCTGTCTACCCCTCTCCCGATCCTTCTGTCCAGTGTCTCTCTCTATCCCCTTCTTTCCATCCAGTGTCTCTCTCTCTTCCATTCATCATGTCCCCCCCTCTCTCCCCATCCTTCAATGTCTCTCCTGTTTCTCTTCCTACACTTCCTTCCAGCGTCTTCCCTCTTTCTGTTCTCAGCTAGGATCCCCCCTTTCTCCCCATCTCCAGTAGTTTCTCTCTTTCTCCAGCCCTTCTCCATGTCCCCTCCTTCTCTCCCCATCTTCCCACTCTCTCCATTCTACCTGCCTCCCGCTCCCCCTTCCACCCGATAATCATTTTCTGGCCACTGCTGATTCTCTTGTTGAGCAGCAGTGGCCGTGACAAAAAAAAAAGAAAAAAAGAGCTAGCAAACAAAAAACATTAAAAAAGCAAGCGCGGGGCTGCAGGCAGCCTTCAAGCATGGGCTGTCGGCGCTGCAGCCGCTCCTCTTTCTGTCCCCAGAGTGGAGCAGGAAGTCAATGTCAACTTCCTGCTCCTCCAGGGGCAGAGAGAAGAGCAGCTGCTGAGTTGACAGCCCATGCTTGAAGGCTGCCTGTGGCCCCGCACTTGCTTTTTTTTTTTTTTTTGGTCATGGCCACTGTTGCTGAAGAGAAGCAGCAGTGGCCAGGAAATTAATACCTGGTGCAAGGGGAAGCTGCCGATGCTGTGTCTCAGCGGGAGACTTTCCCGCTTTGGCGGGAGTGCAGGAGATGACCCGCCAAAGTGGGAGTCTCCCGCTAAATGCGGAGACTTAGCAGGTCTGCAAACAGTCTTTTATTTGTAAACCATAAGGAAGGAAGAGTAGTTGACCTATTAGGAAAATGGATGAGGCCAGGATTGTGTTAACCTTAGAGAATGTAAGAGTTTAGCCCCAGATGTATGGCTACTATGAAAGAGACAGTACGCAAAAGCCTGAGGGGGCAGTGATGATGTGCAGAAACCTGCAACCTGAAATGTACCTATGGTGGTCACCATTTGTATTAAAAATCCACTGACCTAGTTAAGTTATATCTATGACATTCTCACCCAGAATATTCTGCCAGCTGACACTGAACATCTGGGTATAATGGTCAGAGCTGGAAGTTACCTGGATAATAGCAATATTCAGCGCTGTTACCCAGGTAACCATCAGGATAACTTAGCACAACATTTTTGCAAACTAATGTAAAGGAATAAATAAATCACATTGATTTCTCCCTTTTTGAGTACTGAAGCACTGAGATGGCACTATGCATAAACAGAACAACCACAGCAGTTGTTGGTTTTCTGTCTCTCATACCCGTGTGCCCACATGCAGAAAGAGCTGTGCATTTCTTGGCTCCATCTGCCCCGTTCAAGGACTGGGAATGCAGACTGTGGGAGGAAATTATAATGTTAATTGTTTAGATTAAATATTTTTCTTGGCCCTAGCTCTGCTTTACTGAAGGCCTTTCTTTTCCTTCCTCTTCTTCTCCTGGGGCACTGAGGTACAGAGAAAGCAATTCGAGGAAGTACTGGCAAAGTCATGTAGAGCCTACACTGGAACGTGACAAGATCCCAGTGACCTGGAATGACCTAAGTTTCATTTCAAGCATGGCCTAAATATAATTGTTCTACCTTCTTTCCTTCAGATATAATACATCATTGAAAATTGGATATTGGAAGAGTCAAATGTTTTGCTTGCATCGAGCGATGCAAAACATCGTAGCCCAGTTCACTTTACCAAATCTATGTGTGTGCACTTGTGTATGTAAAATGCCCACTCACTGCTGCTCTGGCATGACCATCATTCAAAATGCATTTGCCAAAACAGTGGAAAGGACATCTAGCTGACTACCAGAAAGAACTATAGGAATTCATCTGCAATTTCTTAAAATATAAACATACAAGAGCATAAGACATGCCATGCTGGGTCAGACCAAAGGTTCATTAAGCTCAGCATTCTGTCTCTAACAGTGGCCAATCCAGTTCAAAGTTCCTTTCAGGACCCAAAGAATAGATCTATTCTTTGATGCTTACTTTTAGGCAGAGCTTTTTTTGAGGGGGTACTTGGGGGTACTGAGTATCGGCACCTTTTCTATCATCTGCTAAAATTGACCCATGGTCCCCAAGTTTTAATGAAAGAGCTCAGGCTCTACACACCAATTTTGCCTTATCATAGGTTCTGTGACTGATTGCAGGGGGGCTGGCTATTGTGGGTTGAGTCCCTCAATGATCACCTCTCCTCTGAAGGGTGGCCTGGAATTTGAGTACTGGCACCTTTTTTGCTAGAAAAAAAACACACTGCTTTTAGGGATAAGCAGTGACTTCATGACAGCTACATAGCTCCAAAAATGGTTTGAGGAGTTTTCCTCCAGAAATTTATCTAAGTCCTTCTTAAATTCAGCTATGCTACCTGCTTTGACCACATCCTCTGGAACAAACTCTGTAGCATAATTGTGCATTGGGTGAAACAAATTTATTTTTTCAATTTGTTTTAAATGTACTATTAGTTTTGTGGAGTCCCCTAGTCTTGCTAGTATTTGAGAAGGTAAACAACGATCCCCTATTTACCTCTCCCACCACACCCATTTTATTGACCATTACCACATCTCTCAGCCATCTCTTCTCCAAGCTGAAGAGTCCTAACCTCTTTAGGTTTTCTCCAGAGGCAAGCTGTTATGTCCCCTTTACCATTTTGGTTCCCCTGCTCTGTACCTTTTCAAGTTTCACTATACAGTATCTTTTTAAAAACAGGGTGACCAGAATCATACATAATACCAAGGCTTTTGTCAGGGTGTACTCAGTGGGGCTAAGTACTGGCATCTTTCCATTGCCTGCTAAAATTGACCCATTCTTCCCAAGTCTTAATGAAGGAGCCCAAGCTCTGTGCACCCCAAATGTACATCAAGACCTTTTATTGTATAACTGGTGCCGAAATATAGGCATGTATTGGGCGCATGGTTATAGAATAGGGTTATTTACACACATAAACTAATTGGCACGCTTACCCATTGATTCTATAAACAGTGACTAAAGTTACACGTGGAAATCAGCATGTGTAGCCGAATTGCGTGCGCAACTTAATTGCTTAACAAACCAATCAGAGCCGATAATTGGCCACTAACAAGCAGTTATTGACACTAATTAGAATTTGCATGCGCAACTTTCTAAGTGTATTCTGTAAAGCGGTGTGTGTAAATTCTAATGCATGAGTCACAAAAGGGGGTGGTCATGGGAGGCGCATAGGCATTCCTAAAAATTATGCACATTGTTATGGAATGCACTCGATCCACGCCAGGGTTTCGTTGGTGTAAATGGTCTCATCTAAACTTTAGTTGTGGGGACTGGTGCTATTCCCCACATTCTATATATGGCACCTTAAGTTGTGTGCACTAATTTGGCTGCTTGGCCAAATTGTACAATTTAATTAATAAGCCAATTAGTGCTGCTAATTGGTGTTTAACAACCAATTAGTGGCACTAACTGGCTTTAACTAGAATTTATGCGCACAACCTTCTAGGCATATTCTACAATGCAGTTTACACAATAAATTCTAATGCATGCAGTTGAAAAGGGAGCATGGCCATGGGCGTGGAATGGGTAGGTTGTGGGCATTTCAGGAAACTATACACCTGATTTGTGCCTAACTTAGGGTCAGGTATTTAGGCCTAGTTTTAGGTGGCCTAAATGGGTGTGCCTAAATTTTAGTTGCAAGAATGGCACGTGAGTATACTCTATTAACTACACCTAACTTTAGGCATAGTATATAGAATCACGCTAACCAGGTGGATTTTCGGCACTGATTTTTAAGGCACCATTTACAGAATTTGGCCCTAAGAATATTCTATAAACCAGGTCTAACTTTAGGTAAGGTTTATAGAATAGTGCTATGCTGTTTTTCAGTGCCATTTATAGAATTTGGTCCTTAGTACTCTAACAAGTGCTAATTAGTAGTTATGCATGTAAACGTTCTACGCCACCATTCTATAAACAACGTGCCTAATTTCTATATCACACAATTCAAAGGAGGCATTACCATGGGAGGGGCATGTGTGTGTCAGGGGCATGCCCAGTTTTATAGATACTTGCATTTAAGTGTCCTTGCAAAATGTGGGATACCCAGGCTTCAGAGACTGAGCTATTCAAGTGCAAGATAGAAATAATATATTTCATTTTGGTTTAGTCATATGAATATGGCAACTTTGGGAACCTTTATGTGCCACAAATGCATTTCTGTTTCTATTTATCAGGAGTTATAGTACAGGCAGGAGTCCAGCTTCTTGTGATTTCCAGTTCAGTTTTAGTCTGCACATGTCTATCTCTAAAATGCGGCCATTTATTCTGTGTTTGATGAGGCTCTGTCCGTGTTCTGCATGTGCTTCTAAGGTGAGGTATTTTGCAAGCATGTACTTCCTGTGCGGGGATTTGCGGTGTGTTGTAAGGACTGGTGTAATATTTGCAATGTTGCCTTATCATGAACTCTGTGGTCAATTGCTGGGGGTGTGGCTATTGTGGGTGCGGGTCTTTCAGCATTTACCCCACCCTATAAGGGCAGCCTGGCATGTGAGTTGAAAAAAAGCACTGGCTCTAGCTAGCACATTGGTAATGAAAGATGAGTATTAGGAGGTACTGAGCAACTGGAGGTTTACCAGAACGTTACTCACTTTTCCAAAAGACCTAACCAGAGTAACTGATAGACAAAACACAAGCACCACAAACAATATGCTTCATTGTTGTAACATTTACCTATTAATCTATCAAAGCCATAAGACTGGTTTGCTATAAATGTAATAAATCGATAGGCTAATTTACCGCTTGTACATTTCTAGCACAGATCTCCCTTTCTTTCTTGAAACAGGTTGCATGGAGAAAGAGAGAGAATATTGGTGAGTTAAAAAGGGGAACAGTAGGCCACTCTGTAAATATCATTTGAAGCTTGTTTAAAAGTATATCCCAGTAGAGACCACAATGGCTAAGTTATCTCATTTATCGCTCAAATTCCTCTCTCTGTTTTATGAAAGCCATTTCAACGCAAAGGTTTGAAAAGGAAAATAGATATCAGCGTGAATAGCGGCAAGCTGCCCTTTAAACACCAACACACACCCACACATATGTGTCCACCCCAGACAGGAGTCACTTCTGCCATGGGAAAGGTTAGAAGATAGAGCAGTGTATAACTAGATGTAACTCTCCAGGAGAATCTACTCACTGATCCAGCACCAGCCATCAGAGCTGTCCTCAGAAGCCAGTGGCCAGATCCTACGCCAAGCTGTTCTTCCTAACTACATTGTGGGATAGAATGGGCTATGGAAAACAAGCCCCAGAAAACCACAGGGGCCTCCTGACCCATTTGTATCCAGTTTCTGCCAAACCTAAAAGCTATAGATCAAAGCTGAAAAGAAAAACAATGTAAGAACAGCAGAAGCATGCTGAGGAAGGACTTGCTGAAGTTAGTTATAGGGATTTCTTTTTCATGTTGCATTCTATGAAGAAGTATTAGGCTTTTGTTTCTGTTAAATTGTGAGAAATGTCTTAAGGGTCTCTCAGTTTGTTTGCCATTTTTGTGGCAAGAGAGAGAGAGAGAAATAAGGGGGAAGAAAGGGTGTGAAATGGGCAGGCAAAGCAAAAAAAGAGAAAAAATGATTACGTAGAAAAGATGATAGGTTAAAGAGGGAAAGGGGGAGTGTAAAATTGAAACGAGAGAGAGAGAGAAAACAGGCTACAATTAATTGGAAACTAAGCACAGACAATGAAAATAAATTAAGGGCTGAATCTGTTAAAGAATTTGAAGTTGGAAACTTTCTGCAGTGGGGAGGAGGGGTTCTCACTGCCAACTATAGCTATCGGAGTGGATGGGGCATGGCTCCCTAAAAAAGATGGGATGCCAATTCTTAACATCCAGACATTGTTGTGCAGCTCTTCACACATTCATTTGCAAAAGAACTATCAATGTAAAACCTTGTTAAGCTTTGCACACCTCTGCCCTCCAGATGAAGAAACATTCTTCCCCTAATACATCCCTTTTTCTTCCATTTTTCTTTTAATTACTTTTTAATTCTCTGCAATTACCCTTATAGATGGGTCATTGCCTCTTCAAAAGGAAGCAGTCTCCCACCTTGTCCCAACAGGCTGTAAAATGGAACCTTAAAGTTCTGGGAAGGCGTTTGTCCTTTGGATTTGTTTCTGTCAAAAAAAATAGATGACCTCAAAAGTATAAAAGCAGGTCAGCTGTTATAGGAAGGGCAAGTGACAATATACAGACAAAGAAAGAGTGAACATTTGAGAGATGTAACAGTAACCCTGAAAGGAGTGGACAGGATACCTTTGAGAATGTGGAATGACCCTGGATGATCAGAAGAGAGTAAGAAGCAATATATGCTGGGAATGGGAAGAAAGTAATTCTAAGAGGGGTGGTAAGAGTGACCCTGAGAACAGATAAGAGAGTACTCTTGATTGGAAAGGAAAGGGTAAATGCATGGGCGTAGACTGGGGGGGGGGGCGAGGGGGGCAGTGCCCCCCCAAACGACGAGCGACTTACCCGACGTCGCTTCGGCGAACTGGCGGGCGGGGCACCACTGAGTAAAAGCAACAAGCAGGCATGCTTGTCTCTGTCCGCTTCCCTGCCCTCTCAGCGTCCCGCCCGAAAGGAAATGACCTCAGAGGAAGGCGGGACACAGACTTGGAGAGGGCAGGGAAGTGGACGGAGATGAGCGTGCCTGCTTGCTGCTTTTACAACCTCCGCTCACTCGCTTGCTGAACCGCCTGTTCGCTGCTGGGAAATGCTGGCTCCTCGCTCCTGTCTAGTCCACTGGAAGGTAGGAAGCCATTTGGTAAATCTCTGCTTCCACTCCCCCGTGCAGCCGTCGCTGTTCACTCAAACCTGTAAGCTGCTGCATCCACGTGTTCTTTATGGGAGACAGATGCTGGGAAGGGGGAGGGGGGAGACGCTGGATAGAATGGGGAAGGGGATGGATAGAAACATATTAGCATATTCATTTGCATATATATATATATATATATGTTCCGTCCCATCCTTTGCCCCCTCATATGAAACAGTCAAACTACGCCCATGGGTAAATGAGAAAGGAAAACCAGGAGCACTGGGAAGGGTAGAGAAAGTAATGCTACAAGAAGAGGAAAGAGCAATTGTGTAATTAGAGGATGAAATTAAAAAGAAGTAAGAAACACCGGGTGGGGGTGTGATGCTGAGAAGAGAAAAAAGAAAAAGCCTAAAGAACAACAAAGTGTGTAAAACTTTAGAGTGCTGGAAGTAGCAGACCTGAGGAGTTAAGAGAAAACAGACATGAAAGAGGACTACAGTAATGAGAAGTACTTGGACAAGTGTGACAGAACAGTGGGGCTGTTTTACTAAGGTGCGTCTAAAAGTGGCCGGCAGTGGTGTAGGCTTGTGTTTTGTACATGCGCCACAAATGGAATTACTGCCTAGTGCAGTGTCAATTTGACGTAAAAGGGCCCCAGTGTGTTTTAAACCTGTAAAATTGCCTTAATTAAATCCTTGAAGTGCATTTTTCTAGTTTGGCCAGCAGACGGTGCATGTTTTATATTGAAGCTGTTATAGAAAAGTGAATGCCCTCTTTTAAATTTCACTCAGTGAAGTAATGAATCTACAGTACAATGAACAGTTTACTTTTAATGCAGGCCTATCGCATGCTAAAAGAGCACTACCGTGGGATGCCCTGAAATGTCCAGCAGTAGTTTTCCACTCAGCGCACCCTTATCCCAAGCTGGAAAATATATTTTTATTTTGCAGTGTGAGAGGGGTGCCCAAGGGCATAGAGTAGGCATGTCTGCACTAATCAGGTAGCACAGACACATGACCTGAGTGCTATCCAGATAGTTGGTAGTAAGGGTCATGCGCTAATGGGGAAACCAGCGCATGGCCATTACAAAAAAATATGGCAAGGTGGCCATTTTATCACCATGATAAAAAGTGGCCATAGCCTGTGAAAAACCCCAGTGCTGACTACAGCCAGTGGCGTACCAAGGGGGGGGGGGGCGGTGGGGGCGGTGGGGGCGGTCCGCTCCGAGTGCACGCCGCTGGGGGGTGCCGTGGCGCACGCCTGCTCTGAGTTCGCTCTTCGCTGACTTCGCGTGTTCGCTGCAGCTCCCCCTGCCCTGGAACAGGTTACTTCCTGTTCCGGGTCAGAGGGAGCTCCAGCAAACGCGCGAAGTCAGGGAACTCTGAGCAGGCACGCGCTGCAGCACCCCCCCAGCGGCGTGCACCCGGGGGGGGGGGTTCCGCGCTGCATTGGGGAGGTGCTGCAACTGGGGGGGGGGGGGTCCGTGCTGCATCGGGGGGGTGCTGCACCTGGGGGGGGCAGGGCGCCACCCCGGGTGTCCGCCCCCCTAGGAACGCCACTGACTACAGCGCAAGCAACTTTTTAGCGTGGCTTGGTAAAAAAGACCCCATAGTGCCTTGACCTTATTGGCTACCCTTTACCATTGTTTCCTGGCTTATGTTGATATTCTGGTCAATTATGTGTGTTCTTGGTGCCTAAATGTTGGAGCCTTTTTCATAGAATTATCCCCATACTGTTGCAAATATTATGCAGGACCTCCATCTGAGAGAATCAGGACGGAATTCTCCTGCTTTTTTCTGCAGCTAATTTATTTATACAACCCTAATAACTGATAAGGAAAGATACAACTACATTAAAATAGACAGAAAGCAGAAGAATGATAGATGGAGAGACATTTGAAGTACAGGTATGAAAATTTCATCTCAATTTGCATCTGAATGAATTTGGGGATTTTTTCCTGTAGCTCTGCTAGGAAAATTCATCAGATTTTTGGATACATTTTAAGAGAAATCCTCAGTGTAAAAACCAAATTTTAAAATTTCATTGCAGATTACCCTATAAAATACAAACTGAATTTTTCAATTCACTTAGCCTTTGAATTTAGTTCAGATTTGTTGAATTGTACCATAAAACATATTTTGAATAAAATTTGTACACCTCTAGAGATTATATTATGATGCTCTCTCTGTTGTGTGAAACATATATTGTTGCTCTCAGACATGCGATTTTTGAATCAAGTAGAAATATCTAGATGAATCTAAAATTTCAGAAATATGTGCAACTCTGCCCTTTGTAGGAATGCAGTAACTCCTATATAGCCTTCATTTCAATAACCATTAAATAAACTTCTAACCATAACAGAGGTGTTTATACATTTTTAGGGACAAGAAATCCACCTAGGTGGATGAACAACAAATTCCCACGAAATTGACAAGTGTAGAAGGGAAGTAGGAAGTGGACCAGTGACTCTAGAGGCTGGGACAGCTGAATCAAAAATGATTTATTACAGACTTGACACAGATCTGTGTTTCGGCCACAGGCCTGCCTCAGGAGTCTTTGGAGTATGTGCAATAAAAATGCCACAATAAAAATGAAGTAATGGTCTTGAAAAAGACCTTTTAGAAAGTCCTTGGTGCTTAAAAACACAGCAGCACGTGGTGCGGTTTTGACAACAGAGACAAATGTGGCTCTGTTGTCAAAACCGCGCCACGCGCTGCTGTTTTTTTAAGCACCAAGGACTTTCTAAAAGGTCTTTTTCAAGACCATTACTTCATTTTTACTGTGGCATTTTTTATCGCACATACTCCAAAGCCTCCTGAGGCAGGCCTGTGGCCAAAACACAGATCTGTGTTGAGTCTGTAATAAAATCTCTTATTTTTGATTCAGCTATCCCAGTCTCTAGAGTCATTGTCCACTTCCCACTTCCCTTCTACACCTATACATTTTTAGAACATTAAAAACACCTTTAAATTTGAAATATAAGAACAGCCACCTATAGCCCATCAGAAGTGACTGCAGTGACAGATTCAGATGTTTATCTCAGTGACCTAAGGATACCTCAAAAAGACAGGTTTTCAAGATATCTATAATGAATATACACGAGCTAAATTTGCATATACTAGAATTCCAATGTATACAGACTTGTCTCATGTATATTCATTGTGGATATCCTGAAACTCTGACCAGCTCTGGGGATCTGAAGGCAGGTGTGAGAAACTAGGAGGTGGAAAGAAGAGCAGAATGACTATCTGATCTTGTCCAAGGACAGCTTCTTGCTTTTCTTGGCTCTGGTGGAGAGGGCTAGTTTTAGGGGTATACAAATAGAGCCATTGTCCTGGGCCCCCAAGTCACAAAGGGTCTTCAACCCTATCTGAAACTGAAGAGGATACAGCCTATTGGTGGGTTCTGGGACTCCCTCCCAATTTCTGCCCCATCATGTGTAGGGTCTCTTAAAATCAAATACTTCTAAACTATACTCAGAGGGCCTGGGTTCAATCCAACTATGCATAGTAATGGACCACCATTACACATTTTGTATACACCGAGGCGTATTTTCAAAGCACTTAGACTTACAAAGTTCCATAGTAACCTATGGAACTTTGTAAGTCTAAGTGCTTTGAAATCGAGCCACACCACATCTACAAGGCATTTGGTTTAATAATATATATAATAAAACAAAAAATATGGTTAGTTCAGGATGCTATAGTTGAGTGTAACAAAGTACATTTGTGATATCAAAGACTATGTTGACAGCATCTGAGTGCATCCTATGAGGCACATCTGGATGGGTACACTTAGTCACATATGCCTACCTTAGCTTCGTGCCCATTTGTGGCTATTAACATGAGTGAAAGGATAACTAAAGTGTTATGTAGATGAAGACTATTTAGCAGTGGGCCAGAGGAGTAACTTGGGTCTTAAATACTAATACTAACAGGACAGAAAGGGAATGTTTCCTCACAGCTTTCTTGGAAGAGGTGCCATCTCTAGATCAGAAGGGATTGCAGATTGTATCACTGCTGTAATAACTATACAGAGGTTTAGATCCTTATTTTAGGAGCTCTATTCATCAAACATTAAAGACCTTTATAGAAATTAGAAAAAAGGTCAACATCTGGAAAGCTGTGTATACTAATGTTCATAATATGGGAAATATGATTCTGGATCTAGAGGGTGCGCGGGAAGAGGCTAACTTGTATTTAGTGGTGATCATGTGGTTCATAGAGAACCATGATTGGGATATAATTATACTGAGCTATAATCTGTTCAGAAAAGACACAAAAGAATATGGGGGAGAAGACTGCGAAAGAAGGACAGGCTCAGCTGGGAACTGAGGATTTGCAAAATTTGTCAGCTATCCTGGAAGACTCTTTGTCTGACATTACAGATTGAGCGACTCTGCTGGTATTTTTTATATTCGAGGATGACTTGATTTCAGTGATGAGACTGATTTTTTGAAATTCATAGAGATTGTTTTGTGGTCAAGAAGGTGTGGTTGTACCCAGATGTTGCTAAGAGTACATAGGTCTGAAGAAAATTCTTTGTGGCTATGAGAGTTGAAGCACACTCTTTAAGAGCATTGCTAATTGGCATATCCATGTAAATGCATAGTAATGGACCATGTAAATGCACTGTGTATTATCATAGAGTTAAATATGTATTTTTTGATCCGCAATATTTGTGTACCTTCCTGGATACTAAGAAGATTTCCAGTGGGACCTTGATATCTTAGTGCTATAACCTATGTAAACAACTGTGGATTATTCAGTTAGGGCCTTTGCCTCTTTCTTTTGTTTCCTTTATGATCTCCTTGTAAAATCTGTATTCACTCCCCCCCACCCCCCCACCCCAATCCCTGCGTTTTTGTGGTCTAAGAAAGAGATATGTTTCCGGATATTGTCTTTTTGTTTCCTCAGTATGATTATTATCTTTGTATTTTCTTAACAAGTGTTGACTTGTAATTTGTTTCAAAATGTATAAATAAATAATAAAAAAGGGAGGAGGAGTGGCATTATATATTAAAGATAATATTAAAGCTACAGAATTGCAGGACTTACAGGGTAAGGAAGAGGCACTGTGGGTCAATCTGGGAAGAGGGAATGGCAAATATTTTTGCATTGGTGTGATATACAGGCCTCCTTCACAGGCAGAAAAACTGGACAGAGACTCGGAGGAGTGGCCTAGTGGTTAGGGTGGTGGACTTTGGTCCTGAGGAACTGAGTTCAATTCCCACTTCAAGCACAGGCAGCTCCTTGTGACCCTGGGCAAGTCACTTAACTTTCCATTGCCCCAGGTACAAATAAGTACCTAAGCCACATTGAGCCTGCCATGAGTGGGAAAGCGCGGGGTACAAATGTAACAAAAAAAAATGTAGACATTCAAAATACAGCTATGAAAGTGGAAGTACTACAAATAGATGATTTTAATATGCTGGATCTTGATTGAAACAAAGACAACCAAAAAATCAGTCCTTTAAAAAGATCAGTAACGCTTAATATCTGGGACCTGGTTCTGCAAATACTTAACAATTCATCATTGAAAATATCTGTACAGAGAGCAGGGGAGCGGACAGGAGAATTCAGCAAGGGCTGAACAATACAGCTGAGTTGTTTTTTCAGTGAGAATAGTTGCAAATTCAACTCACTTAAAAAAAAAACCTCTATACATCATTTGGACTCCTACCAAATTTCCTTTCCCTTTTCTCTGTTTATTTGAAATTTTCAAAAGAAATTTTTATTGTGTAATATAAAAGACTAACAGGTCTACAGCAATCTAAAAAGCACCTGTAAAATCTATCAACTGAAAAATTCCCCAAAACAAGTCCATAGCATGATATAATGAGACCAGCACCAGAAATTCAAAAAAGCAGTGAAAAAAAATTATCTCAAACTGCCGTAACTTTCATATGTCATTTTCCAATAAACTGCTCACAGCTTATTTAAAAATGAAGGTTCTAAACTTCAAAATAGCTAACTTTGTTGAGACTGGGGAATACCTCAATGTGTTGTTGGCTGGATGGAACACTGGGAGAAGTGGAAAAACAGTGAGCAAAACTGAAAGGAACTATTTTAAGGACAGCAAACTTTTTTGTAAGGAAATTTTGTAAGAGAAAAAAAGGCCAGGTTAATTTCTATAGATTTTATCAAGTTATAAGTAATACAGATTCTGCTTAAGGTGAATCTCTGTCAGATGTTAAAGGGAAGTGTTAGACATATCTGGAGAGAGATGGGGGAATTAACAGCCAGTGAGAAAGAACTGGATAGTAATTGAAAACACTGAGGTGCTAAGGACGTTTGGCCACATACACCATAATCACTTTTGGGCTCATTTTCGAAAGAGAAGGATGCCATCTTTTGTCATTGATCAGAAGATAGACGATCTTCTCATAGGGTCGTCCAAATTGGTATAATCAAAAGCTGATTTTGGATGTCTCTAACTGCTTTCCGTCACAGGGACAGACAAACTTCACGGGGGGGGGGGGGGGGTGTCGGAGGCGTAGCGAAGGCAGGACTTGGGCATGCCGAACACTAGGACGTCCTCGACCCATAATTGAAAGAAACAAGGATGTCCCTGTCGAACACTTGGACGACTTTACGTGGTCGTGTTTTTCTTACGACCAAGACACAAAAAGGTGCCCGAACTGACCAGATGACCACCGGAGAGAATCGGGGATCACCTCCCCTTACTCCCCCAGTGGTCACTAACCCTCTCCCACCCTCAAAAAACATCTTTAAAAATATTGCCAGCCTCTATGCCAGCCTCAGATGTCATACTCAGGTCTATCACAGCAGTATGCAGGTCCCTGGAGCAGTTTTAGTGGGTGCAGTGCACTTCAGGCAGGCGGACCCAGGCCAATCCCCCCCTACCTGTTACGTTTGTGGAGGAAACAGTGAGCCCTCCAAAACCCACCACAAACCCACTGTACCCACATCTAGATGCCCCCCTTCACCCGTAAGGGCTATGGTAGTGGTGTACAGTTGTGGGTAGTGGAGTTGGGGGGCTCAGTACACATGATAAGGTAGCTATGTACCTGGGAGCAATTTCTGAAGTCCATTGCAGTGCCCCCTAAGGCCCCGGTTGGTGTCCTGGCATGTCAGGGGGACCAGTGCACTAGAAATCCTGACTCCTCCCATGACCAAATGGCTTGCATTTGGTCGTTTCTGAGATGGACGTCCTTGGTTTCGATTATCGCCGAAAATCAGAAACGACCAAGTCCAGGGATGACCAAATCTAGGAACCACCAAATTAAAGGATTTGGGCATCCCTGACCGTATTATCGAAACAAAAGATGGACGTCCATCTTGTTTCGAAACCAAATCGAAATGAAGACGTCCCTTTTGATTATGCCCCTCCACATTTCTTTTAATAAACTTTGAATCTGCCTAGCCATAGATTCTCTAGGTGGCTCATAATTATATATTCATACATTATATTATATAGTCATCATTAACTAGCAAATGCCTACCTAATTAGATGGGCTTTCAATTTCTTTCTAAAACCAAACAATCCCGCTTCCAACCGCGTGTCTACAGGGAGGAGGTTCCAGTTTATGTGGTCTGTTCTGTGTTCAGAGCTGAAGGGCAGGGAGCAGTCCCGTAGAAGGCAAAAATAAATAGGAATGACAGTATGGTAGATACTGAATGATTTTCAGAGGACTGTATTCATGAGGGGCTAGCTAAACTAAAGGTGGAGAAAGTGATGGGACCAGAGTACATACATTTGACAGTACTGAAGGAACTTAGTGTCACGATTGTGGTCGTGTCCCCTCTCAGACTCACCTTATTTCCGGCGGTCAACTTCTGAGCTGGCTTCTGTCTGTTCTTCCTGAGTTACCTCTGTCTCTGTGTGCTGGCTGCTTCCAGCATTGTTCTGATTACTCCACTATACTGCACCTGTGTGTGTTAAGCCTCTCTGTGCTTCAGTATGATTTCTGCCTGTGTCTTGCTTTGTGTTCCTCTTGCCCTCTGGTGGCCAGACCTGGTGGCTGCATTGGATTGTCGGTGTGCTGTTTCCCGTTCCAGACTTCAGCCCAGTCCAGTCCGGATCTTCCGGCCTGCCAGACTTGCTTGGCTTGTTTGAGCCTGCACAGTACCCATAGATGCCTGGTGATTGCTGCAGTGAATCTCAGCTGCTGCTGGGCTTATTAGCCATTTGGAAACTCTCTGCTTTGCCTTTGCATCGCCTAAGGCCCTGGTATGTTGGGGTGCTGGTGCACTTCTGTCTAGTCCAGTTCTAGTCTGTAATTCTTGCCAGATTCTAGTTTAGTCTTTGTGTAGCTTTGTGTTCTGTATTGCTTGTTTACTGTATTGCTTATGTCCTAGTCTTTTTTCTTGTTTGTATGTCTTTGTCTAGTTCTTGTTTGCTTGTGTTTCTTGTTCAGTGGCTGCCTGGCAGCTTTCAGTTCTGTCTCTTATCTGTCAGTGTTTGTTCCCTGTTTCAGTGGCTGCTTGCAGCTTTCAGTTCTGCCCCTTGTCTGTCTGAGAGTCCTAGTCTAGTATTCTGCCTAGCCTGCCTGTGTATTCTAGTCCCTGTGTGTATCCTGCTGGTAAACAGTCCCGGCCCTGTCCGGCAAGTACTGCTGGCCACCTGCACCCAGGGGCTCAACTCCTGGGGAAGGGTGGCCAGGTGCAGGTGAAGTCTAGCCATCCCTGTCAGAGTTTTGCCTTATCCCTGTGTGGGGTGGTTTTGCCTGCCACTGCCGCTCCTCGGCAGTGGCCCAAGGGCTCACGATCCTAGTTCCTGCTTTTGGAAAGCCTGACACTTAGGGATTTCTGCCACTCCAAAGTCTGACCCTTTCTATGCTTCAAAAGCACAAACAAGAAGAAAGCTCTATGCAAATCCAACAAGAACCAAGGAGAAGTAGAGTATGACACAAATGATGACTAACCAGGGAGGTGAATCTTAGAAATTCTTTAATGAAAGCACCAGAATATGGACCTGACCATCACAGGCCATGTTTTTGCAGACACAACTGCCTGCCTCAGGGTTCACAATCAAAGCTACACAAAAAAAGGATAAATATCAATAAACATAACATAAACACATTTATAAAAGTGTGCATTAAAAAGCTATGTGCTTGTCAAATCCATCAATAAGATATTTTTATTACTTGCCCAACATGAGTTACATTCAGGTACACTGGGTATTTCTCTGTCTTTGGAGATCTCACAATCCAATTTTGTACTTAGGGAAATAGAGGATTAAGTGACTTGCTCAAGATCATAATGAGCAACAGTGGGATTTGAACCAGCCACCTTTGGATGGCAAAATTGGTGCCCTAACCACTAGGCTACCCCTCCATTTATAGATATGTAAACAAATAGGAATCCATGATTAACATTCATTTATATAGCTATATGCTAGCGATATTTATCCTTATTTTGTGTAGTTTTGATTGTAACCCTTGAGGCTGTTGGTTGCGTCACTGAAACACGGCCTGTGTCAGGTCCATATTCTGGTGCTTTCATTAAAGAACTTTAAATATTACCTCCCGGGTTGGTCATCATTTGTGTCATTCTTTATATGCTTCTCCAGAGTCAGGAGTGGTCCCAGAGGACTGAAGAAAGGCAGATGTGGTCCCTCTATTGGAAGTAAAGAAGAGATTGGGAACTACAGCCTAGATAGTCTGACCTCTGTGATAAGTAAATTAATGGAACCACTTTTAAAACAGAGAATAGTGAAGTTTCTGGAATCCAATGAATTTCAGGCCTGAGGCAGCATGGTTTGATTAGAGGTAGGTTTTGTAAGATAAATCTGATTAGTTTCATTGACTGGGGACCAGACAGTTGGATCAAAGGAGAGTGCTAGATGTGGTGTACTTAAATTTTAGCAAAGCTCTTCAGCTTGGAAACAAGACTGCTGAAGGGAGATATGACTGAAGTCTACAAAATCGTGAGTGGTGTAGAATGAGTAAAAATGAATTGATTTTTCACTCTTTCAAAAGGTATGAAGACCAGGACACTCAATGAAATTACATGGAAATAGTTTTAAAACAAATAGAAGGGCACATTTTTTCAGTCAATGAATAGTTAAGCTCTGGAACTCGTTGCCAGAAGATGTGGTAACGGCGGTTAGCATATCTGGGTTTAAAAAAGGTTTAGACAAATTCTTGGAGGAAAAGTCCATAGTCTGCTATTGAGACAGATATGGGAAAGCCATTGCTTGCCCCAGGAATGGTAGCATGGAATGTTGCTATTATTTGGGTTTCTACCAGGTACTTGTGACCTGCATTGGCCACTGTTGGAAACAGGATACTGGGCTTGATGGACCATTGATCTGACCCAGTATGGCTATTCTTATGTTCTTATGTGTGATATGACCTCAGCTTAGGGCACAAAAAAAAAGGTAGCATCACTCAAGATTTTAAGCAGCGTCTAGCAGCGGGTGCATTTCTGATGCCAGTAAATAGCTTACCTCACAGGATTGGATGCAATGGAGATTCTTCGGTTCAGGATGCCACTGCAGCATGCCAGTACACACAATGCTCTACAGTGGACAGAAAGAGAAAGGCTGTGAGACTCATGGATTTGTTTTAGTTTGCACAGATCCAGAACATTCTTAGAGATCTTTTAAAATCACAGGCGGGTGGCACTTGCTAGCAGGGGCATATCTGGACTCCGGCGGTAGGGGGGGCCAGAGCCAGAGGGAGGGGGCACATTTTAGCCCCCCCCCCGCCGCCGCCACCGACCCCCCCCCCCCCCACCATTGTCAGAGCCCCCACCGCCACCAATGACTCTCTCCACCCCCTCCCGCCGCCAACCCTCCCCCACTGCCATTGCTTACCTTTGCTGGCGGGGGGCCCCAACCCCCGCCAGCCGAGGTCCGCTTCCACCTGCCGCTGCCTTAAAAAACTACTTCTTCAACCGGCGGGGGACCCCAAACCCCCGCCAGCTGCCCCGAGGTGTTTAAAGTTCATCTTCGGCCTCCGTGGCTGTGCTGCTGTTGATAGGAGCTGTTGAATCCACTTCGGAGTCTGACGTCGCAGCACGTACAACGTACAACGACGTCAGACTCCGAAGTGGATTCAACTGCTCCTATCAACAGCAGCACGGCCACGGAGGCCGAAGATGAACTTTAAACACCTCGGGGCGGCTGGCGGGGGTTTGGGGTCCCCCGCTGGCTGAAGAAGTAGTTTTTAAGGCAGCGGCAGGTGGAAGCGGACCTCGGCTGGCGGGGGTTGGGGCCCCCCGCCAGCAAAGGTAAGCAATGGCAGCGGGGGAGGGTTGATGGCGGTAGGGGGGTCCAGGGCAAAATCTGCGGGGGCCCAGGCCCCTGAGGCCCCACGCAGATACGCCCCTGCTTGCTAGGAAAATGTATTTCCAATTCTGCCAGTTCTTTTGGATCTGTGTCTGTATACCCCTTTTGGGAAAACTAAATAAATATTATCAGAAATCTCTACTCTATGGCTATGCTCACTGATTAATCAATGCAGAAGCAGGCCAGTGCAGAATGCTTGCATCTGCATTTGTCTTGTGGAAACTGTTTTTTTTTAGTTTGATACTTTTCTAAAGATGACAGTAATCATGTTATTTCATGTCATTGGCAAACAAAAACAAGCAGAACCCCACTCCCACCCCCGCACACACACAATATTGTGATTTTTGTGTGATTTCAATAGTGTACACTCTTCCAAAAGAGCGTAAATCTTCCACAAAGGGTGCACTCTGTTCACAAAGAGTGTGCACTCTTTCCTGATAGTGCGCATCTGTGTGAACCATTGTACATACATGCAGTATAAGGAAAGATTAAGCCTTCTTCGTGACTAGGGTACGCTATTTGCATATGGGGTACCCTTCCCTTCCCTCGATGTCCCGCAATTCTCTCTTCTCCTCGATTTGTACCTGAACATTCTCTGGCTGGCAGGCGCTGGCTTCCGTTCCGTTTGTAACATCCCTCCTGATGTCAGCTCGCCTCCAGCGTTCCCTTCCCTCTCACTGTTCCGCCCTCTGATGTCATTATGTCTTGACACGAGAGTGGGACAGTGAGGGGGAATACAACGCTGGAGGTTGGCTGATGTCAGGAGATGTTATGAACCCAGTCAGCCAGCCAGCCATGGAACGTTGGAGGTGCAAATTATTATATAGGATGTTATGTTATACATCTAGTCTGCAAATACCTGGACGGTTCTATGCGGATTACAATAAAAAGAGACTGGCCAAAGAAATTACATATTCCAAAGAAGTAATTGTCAGCAGGAATGGTCCAGTGAAAGCTAAACTTCCTGTCTTAACAGGTTGGAAAGTCCCATTCTTTAGTGAACAGCAACACAACTCCTCCTGCTATAAAAGACAATATAAGAACATAAGCTGGGGGATTCTATATATGGCGACTAAAGGTGTGCGCACAAATCAGTCTATGAGGAAAGGCTAAAGTGGCTGGAGTTCTTCAGCTTGGGGAAAAGATGGCTGAGGGGAGATATGATAGAGGTCTATAAAATAATGAGTGGAGTGGAACAGGTAGACATGAAGCGTCTGTTTACGCTTTCCAAAAATACTAGGACTATGGGGCATGCAATGAAGCTACAAAGTAGTAAATTTAAAACGAATCAGAGAAAATTTTTCTTCACTCAACATGTAATTCAACTCTGGAATTTGTTGCCAGAAAATGTGGTAAAGGCAGTTAGCTTAGCAGAGTTTTAAAAAGGTTTGGACGGCTTCCTAAAGGAAAAGTCCATAGACCATTGTTAATTTGGACTTGGGGAAAATATTTCTGGGATAAACTGCACAAAGTGTTTTGTACTTTTTTTGGGATCTTGACAGGTATTTCTGACCTGGATTGGCCACTGTTGGAAACAGGATACTGGGCTTCATGGACCTTTGGTCTGTCCCAGTATGGCAATACTTATGTACTTATATGCACACAACTTGATTAATGAGCCAATCAGTGCCAATCATTGGCTGCTAACAACCAATTATTGTCATTAATTGGGATTTAAGCACGGATCGTATTTTATAAACTCCGTGCATAAATCCTACAGAGTGTAAGTTCAAGGCGGCATGGCCAGGGGTGTTTCCGTGGCATTCTAGCGGTGTTCCCAGAATTTATTTGCATTGTTGCCAAATAGACCCCATTGGCGCCTAATTTAGGTGCCAGCATTTACACCTGCTTTTAGCAGGCATAATTGCCGGAGCCTTAGTTCGTCACCTTTTATATGCTTAGCCCTATTCTGGAAAGGGTGCTGATCCTTTACAGAATACTGCTCAGAGCTTAAATTTTTCAGCACTGATTTTTTGGCGCCATTTATAGAATCTGGTCCAAACACTAGGTCAGACCAAGGTTCATTAAATCCAGCTCTTTATTTCTGATGGTGTCCAATCTAGGTTAAAGGAACCAGCTAGAACCAGGCTGAGAGTAGTTCCATTTTTGCTCACTCCCCTAGATAAGAAATGGCTTTTCTGAGTCCTCCTGTTAATGAACTATGAATGTTTTCCACCAGAAACCCCAATAAAATGCAGCTATGCTAGATGTCTTACCCACTCCCCCTTTTTACAAAGCCACACTGCAATGCCAACACAGCCCACTCACTTTGAATGGGCTGTGTTGGCATTTCTGTGTGGCTTGTAAAAGTGGGGAGAGGGGGTTGGTTTGGTACTATCTTATATGATTTTGTTAATTTCCTTGCCTTTCTCTAACAGGGTCTTATATTCAAATCATTCTTTATTTTTATATTTCCCTGAAATTATAGCAATTAGGTCTACAAACATGTTAACATCTATACTTTGTTATCTCTCTGTTTTTAAAATCATTTTGTTGTGATTTGAAGACTGTTTTTTATTTTTAAAAAATTTGTAAAGTCTTTTTTTTGCTTAAATATCTTTTCTGAAGTCTATGTAATTTTATTTTTTTTATTAGTTGTAACATTATAAAAATTGTTATTTTATTGCTTTGTAATCTGCCTTGGACTAATGTGGTAAAAAGCAGACTATAAGGTATTGTATAAATATTAGTATCAGTCTGTCTTTCTTTCTTAAGGGAACTAATTATATGGAAAAGTCAGTTATTCAGAATAGCTTCACACCTGACCATTCTAGATCAATGGTGCTTTTCTGAATATAGCATCATTGACAGGGTGACATTTCAAGACCTTTTAAAGTGACCATATTTATTTGTGCTCCCTTAACACAACTGATGAATTATGCAATTATACATCCTGATTAGTTTGTACACAATTTCTCATAGCTCACATAATCATTCTAACTTGGGAGTGTGGGCAGTACTGACAACTTGGCAGCCTGTGTGGCCAGAAAGAGAAAGTGGTATCAACTCTCATGGGCAAGTTGAAAGGATGCATGATGTAAGGAGGCAATGTCAGCCTACATGGACAGCATGGAGACAGGCTCTCATAGACGAGATGGAGGTAATGGCATCGAAAAGATGGAATGAGGCAGTCAGTCAAGGCATACAGATTAGACAAAGAGGTACTGACTTATAAATCGCATTGGAAGAGGCCAGTGTCACTCTGGAGGCAATAAATGGCTTGGGGAGTGGAGGGGGGAGAGACAGATTGGTGATATAGATGGCATTTAGATGGGATGTGTATGACAGAGAAACAGGTATTGGCCTCTGGCCTTGAGGGGCAGAGAGAAGAAGTAGTGGAGTAAGGAGAAGAAGAAAAAAAATGGAAGTGTCTAGCTTGAAAGAAGAATGTGTGTTGGAGTCTGGTTTTGAGGGAGGGAGAGAATGGTAAAGCATTATGTTGTACAATGTGCTAAGTACCTGCATTTATTTTGAAGACTTTTTTAATACTGTTCTATTTAAGATACTATATAAAACATAAAAGTAATGAATTTCGCATAACTTAGAGCTTTCAGTACACAATTAAGGGGTTTTTTTCTGTGCATATTTACCTGAGCAATATTTTATGTGTCTCGTTTATGTATTAGGATTTATTAACTGTCTTTATGAAGAGATTTACCCAAGGTGTTCATATAAATGAAATGTGAAAAATGTCAGCAGAATATAAATGATACACTGTACCAGAAAACATGGTAAAGACCATTCACATCACATAGACTTGATACTCACAATGTCAGCACAACACAATTAAACATTTTAATGTGTTGAAGAGGGAAATGCATTTGGGGACTATAGACAGACAAGATGGGTAAGGCAAAGGCATCAGGATAAATGAATGACTTAACTGAGGGTAAATTACATGTAGCGTTGAATAAGGTATATGGGATTGGTCTCGGTTACAGCATGTACAGCAAGAGAATGAGTGGACAGTCAGTCATCACCACCATTAAGGGGATATAAAGTGGATGCTAACAATTACTCATCAATTATGTACACAAATGATTAGAATAATGGCACATATACACATAAACATCATAATTTTGCCTTAGCACTATTCTGTAAATCCATATCATCTTTTTAATATCAGAACTGTTTTCTGTACTGGTGATTTATATAATCAATTTGGTTGCATTGAATCTGGTGACTAATAGACTGTGTGCCTTTGGAGTGGCAATTGTGTAGAGCAGTTTGGTAAAAAAAAATTAAATAACAGAACACTTCCGAGTGTTTTCAGAGCTAATCTGTGCAGTTTCAGACTTGGGTTTGATTCTATTCTGATTCTACCTGTGTCATTCTCTTATCTATTTGATAAACAGCTAACTTTACCTCCTTTTATCCTATCCTATTAAAAATAGGGAAAAAAACAAACAAAAAAGAAACTTCTCTTTTCACATGCAGAGTCTCTGATAGAAGGGGCAAGATTGGTAAGCTCAACTGAGGAGAGGGACCTTGAGGTGATGGTGTCCGAGGATCTGAAGGTGAAGAAACAATGCAACATGGCGGTGACTGTGGCCAGAAGGATGCTAGGTTGCATAGAGAGGGATATAACCAGCAGAAGAAAGGAGGTGTCGATGCCCCTCTACAAGTTGTTAGTGTTCAGTTTTGGAGGCCACAACTTGCTAAGGATGTAAAAAGACTTGAAGCAGTGCAAAGAAATGCTACAAAAATGGTATGGGATTTGTATTACAAGAAGCACGAGGAGAGACTTGCTGACCTGACACATGTATACCCTGGAGAAAAGGAGAAACAAGGGTGATATGATACAGACATTCAACTATTTGAAAGGTATTAATCCACAAACATACCTTTTCCAGAGATGAGGAGGTGGTAGAACTAGAGGACATGATCTGAAGTTGAAGGGGGGCAGACTCAGGAATAATGTCAGGAAGTATTTATTTCACAGAGAGGGTGATAGATACTTGGAATGCCCTCCCACAGGAGGTGATGGAGATGCAAACAGTAATGGAATTCAAAAATGCATGGGATAAACACAAAGGAATGGATCCACAGAAGCTTAGTGGAGATTGGGTGGCCTGAAAATGGCAAGGACAAATCAAGGTCAGGTATATATATGAAGTATCACATACCATGTGTACAGAGTTTATTTTCTTGAGCAGACTGGATGGATCGTACAGGTCTTTATCTACCATCATCTACTATGTTACCATTGGGATCATTTTCGAAAGAGAAGGACGTCCATCTTTCGACATAAATCGGAAGACGGACATTCATCTCCCAAGGACGTCCAAATCGGTATAATCTTGGACGTTTTCACCCGGACCTGTTTTTCTTACGACTAAGGCTCAAAATAGTGCGCGAAATGACCAGATGACCACCGAAGGGAATCAGGGATACCTCCTCTTACTCCCCCAGTGGTCAACAACCCCCTCCCACCCTCAAAAAACATCTTTAAAAATATGTCGTGCCAGCCTCTATGCCAGCATCAGATGTCATACTCAGGTCCATCACAGCAGTATGCAGGTCCCTGGAGCAGTTTTAGTAGGTGCAGTGCACTTCAGATAGACAGACCCAGCCCCAGCCCCCCTATCTGTTACGTTTGTGGAGGAAACAGTGAGCCCCCAAAAACCCACCACAAACCCATTGTACCCACATCTAGGAGCCCCCCTTCACCCGTAAGGGCTATGGTAGTGGTGTACAGTTGTGGATAGTGGGTTTTTTTGGGGGGGGGTTCTGGGGGCTCAGCACACAAGGTAAGGGAGCTATGTTCCTGGGAGCAATTTCTGAAGTCCACTGCAGTGCCCCCTAGGGTGCCCGGTTGGTGTCCTGGCATATCAGGGGGACCAGTGCACTACAAATGCTGGCTCCTCCCACAACCAAATGTCTTGCATTTGGTCGTTTTTGACATGGACGTCTTTGATTTTGAAAATCACTGAACATCAGAAACGTTCATGTCTAGGGACAGCAAAATTTAAGGATTTGGACGTCCCTGACGGTATTTTCGAAACAAAAGATGGATGTCCATCTTGTTTCGAAAATACGGGTTTCTCCACCCCTGGATTTGGACGTTTTGCAAGGACGTTCAAATCGCAACTAGGATGTTGCTTTCGAAAATGCCCCTCTATGTGTGTATATTATAGGTATACATACACATGGGTGGAATCTGGGTGGGACTGAAACCTACCCAAGTAACTTAGGGGCCCTTTTACTAAGCTGTGGTAAAAAGAGCCCTGTGCTAGTGGCAGGGGCCATTTATGCTGTGCGCTGATGCCTTTTTTATCGCAGTGGGTAAAAAGGCTGAAAAAAGACATTGCTGTGCATTTAAGATTGCTCTTACTGCATTGCCCTATGAGGGGGCACTTACCATCACCCACTGAGCACTGCCCAATTACCACTGGGTAACTCCATGCAGAAATATTTTTTTTAATACTTCCACTAGCTCTGCAAATGCCGCACAATGGGGGTGGATCTACTGCTGGCACCCACATTGGGCCAGCGGTAGTCCCAGCTTGGCATGCAATAAGCCCGTAGTGGGCTTACGGCCACTTAGTAAAAGGGCCTCTTATAGAATACAATAAGTTAGGTGTGAATCTCTAGCATCTAGACATGAGCACTTACCCTAGCTATATGGCTGGAATAAGTTCTCATGCCTAAATTATAGCTGCATTTGCAGGACCAAATTTGTGGAATTCTTTACCTCAAGAGATGAGAGCTTTGAAAAATGTAAATGATTTTCCTCAAAGACCTGGTTGTTTCAGCAATCATTTAATATTTCTTCAGGATAAGCTTCTCCAAAATGAATTGCTATTTTGTGACAATATATTGTGTTATATTGTTCTATTTTCATATGAACTTGTTTTTATGTTAATGTATGAGATGTATAGAAGTTTAATGTTCATTCTTATTGTTATTTGATGATATTTGATTATGTATGTTTTTTGTACTTTGCACAGAATTGTAGATGGTGAGGATTAGAAATTTTTTAATAAAATAAATACATTTCTAACCTGTTACACTAGTACTCTATAAAGGCAACATGGTGCATAGTTTCTTTTATCAAACAGGCACCTAAATATATGTGCACTGATATAGAATTATCCCTTAAAGACTTGGGAGAAGAGCCAGGTTTTTATCTGCTTCTGCACCCTCAGTGCTCAGATCTCTTCAGCATTACACTTTATGAAAGGAAAATGAATAATGAGTGGCTTCCCATTCTCTCTTGACTCCAGATTTTATATAATCCTTTCTCTTTGAGAAGCAAGCATATTACAAGCTGTACCAAGGAACTTGTCTTCTTACAAGTCCAGATCTTTTTTTTTCAATATGGAAGATGAATGTAATGGTCAAACTCCTTCAAGAACTGGCATTTATATAAGGATATTTTCTTTAGATGAAATGGCAGATTCTGAATAATTTCATAGTCCTAGGCAGAATTAATGGTCATCACTATTGTATCATGGCAATCACATTTTCTGAATGCTTGTGTGGTAATTATTATACAAGTACATAAGTACATAAGTAGTGCCATACTGGGAAAGACCAAAGGTCCATCTAGCCCAGCATCCTGTCACCGACAGTGGCCAATCCAGGTCAAGGGCACCTGGCACGCTCCCCAAACGTAAAAACATTCCAGACAAGTTGTACCTAAAAATGAGGAATTTTTCCAGTCCATTTAATAGCGGTCTATGGACTTGTCCTTTAGGAATCTATCTAACCCCTTTTTAAACTCCGTCAAGCTAACCGCCCGTACCACGTTCTCCGGCAATGAATTCCAGAGTCTAATTACACGTTGGGTGAAGAAAAATTTTCTCCGATTCGTTTTAAATTTACCACACTGTAGCTTCAACTCATGCCCTCTAGTCCTAGTATTTTTGGATAGCGTGAACAGTCGCTTCACATCCACCCGATCCATTCCACTCATTATTTTATACACTTCTATCATATCTCCCCTCAGCCGTCTCTTCTCCAAGCTGAAAAGCCCTAGCCTTCTCAGCCTCTCTTCATAGGAAAGTCGTCCCATCCCCACTATCATTTTCGTCGCCCTTCGCTGTACCTTTTCCAATTCTACTATATCTTTTTTGAGATACGGAGACCAGTACTGAACACAATACTCCAGGTGCGGTCGCACCATGGAGCGATACAACGGCATTATAACATCCGCACACCTGGACTCCATACCCTTCTTAATAACACCCAACATTCTATTCGCTTTCCTAGCCGCAGCAGCACACTGAGCAGAAGGTTTCAGCGTATCATCGACGACGACACCCAGATCCCTTTCTTGATCCGTAACTCCTAACGCGGAACCTTGCAAGACGTAGCTATAATTCGGGTTCCTCTTACCCACATGCATCACTTTGCACTTGTCAACATTGAACTTCATCTGCCACTTGCACGCCCATTCTCCCAGTCTCGCAAGGTCCTCCTGTAATCGTTCACATTCCTCCTGCGACTTGACGACCCTGAATAATTTTGTGTCATCGGCGAATTTAATTACCTCACTAGTTATTCCCATCTCTAGGTCATTTATAAATACATTAAAAAGCAACGGACCCAGCACAGACCCCTGCGGGACCCCACTAACTACCCTCCTCCACTGAGAATACTGGCCACGCAATCCTACTCTCTGCTTCCTATCTTTCAACCAGTTCTTAATCCATAATAATACCCTACCTCCGATTCCATGACTCTGCAATTTCTTCAGGAGTCTTTCGTGCGGCACTTTGTCAAACGCCCTCTGAAAATCCAGATATACAATATCAACCGGCTCCCCATTGTCCACATGTTTGCTTACCCCCTCAAAAATTCAATAAAGAAATCTGAACTTAAAAAAATAGAAGGGCAGACTCTTAAGTATTTGACTGCTGGGGATATTAACAGTGGAGTTTTACAATTTAAGGGGTCCTTTCACAAAGGCGCGCTGAAAAATGGCTTGCAGTAGTGTAGGCACAGGTTTTGGGCGCGCACCAATCCATTTTGTAGTGTGCCTGTAAAAAAGGCCTTTTTAATTTTTTGCTGAAAATGGACGTGTGGCAAAATTAAAATTGCCATGCATCCATTTTGGATCTGAGACCTTACCGCCAGCCATTGACCTAGCGGTAAAGAATCCGAGTGGTAATGACCTGTGCACGTCCATTATGTGCACCCAAAAATAAAAAACATTTTTCAGACGCGCGTATTGGACGCACACCAAAAATGAAATTACTGCAAAAGCCACGTGGTAGTCAGGCGGTAACCATTTTGGCTTGCATTGGGCACACGTAGACGCTTACGCGGCTAGAGCAGATGATCCTCCATTTCCCTCTGCCCCAGGCTGTGTGTCATATGTCGATGACTTTTATACTGCTCCTCCATACATAAATCAATCAGCGTAATGTACAAAACAACAGTAAATAGCAATACATAAAATTGCTTATAATCACTAAGAGAAGTAATAATCAAACAAATGATGTAAAAGAACTGATGATGATAATGTACTGTTCTGTGATGGATAATGGAGATAATCTTATAAGGAGACTAACAGGATTTTCAATTTCTTCCTGAAGACTGAGATTTGTTTCCTGTCTTAACTTTCATAGTTATTTCATAACAGAGGAACTATAACTGAGAAAGTCCTCAGTCTCCAACTGTCTTTCCAAATTATTTCTCTAGATCACAATGGTCTAGGCTGAAGTATGCCATTCCAATTTTTGAATTAAATGAGCTGGTCTATTGAGTCGTAACACCTTAGAGTCAAAAAAACAAGATCTTAAATCGACTCTTCTCTTGTGGAGGAGTGGCCTTATGGTTAGGGTGGTGGACTTTGGTCCTGAGGAGCTGAGTTCAATTCCCACTTCAGGCACAGGCAGCTCCTTGTGACTCTGGGCAAGTCACTTAACCCTCCATTGCTCCAGGTACAAATAAGTACCTGTATATAATACTTAAGCCGCATTGAGCCTGCCATGAGTGGGAAAGCACAGGGTACAAATGTAACAAAAAAAAAACTGGCAGCCAATGTAAAAGCCACAATGATAGTCAAGCTTTTTCTATAACTGTGAGTAGCCTGGCTGGCACATTTTGAAAAACTGTAAGCATCGAATTACCCCTTTAGGTAACCTAACATATAAAGCATTACATAATCACTGAACGAGAACAAATGTTGCTGATAGGAGAAAAATATTTTGGTACATTTTGACAGACACTGACCTGCCATGTGAGCATGTGTTCATCCTCTGTATTTTGACATTTAAAGTGAAAAAGCTTTTTGTTAATGTGTTGGATTGTTGCCATTTCCAAAAGACCATAACAGAGAATGCTCAAATGAGGCAAACTTGTGAATGAAGTGCAGGTAAACAATTTTGCTGTCTTACTCTTACCCCCCCCCCCCCCCCCCCCCCCCCGTTTACTAAGCTGTGCTAGTGGCTGCCATGCGTTAATGCCGACACAGCGCATTCACTGAATGAACTGTGTCGACATTACTGTGCAGCTTACTAAACAGTGGGGTTAGTTTATACTAGTGTCATTCATTTTGCATACACTTCCCCCAAATTCTCTATATTGTGCCTTAATTTCCGTGTGGAAATTGAAGCATATTCTAGAACAATAGGTGTGACTTAATTGGTTAACTAGCTAATCAGCGATGTCAGTTGGATGTTAACAAGCAATTATCAGCACTAATTGGCATTAATTACAATTTATGTGCACAATTTGTTAAGTATATTCTGTAACATGGTGAGCCTAAATTCCAAGTCGCACAGTTGAAAAGGGGGTGTGGTTATGGGTGTGGAATGGGCTTTTCTTAAAACTATTTGCATTATTATAGAATACACCCACTTTGCACCTAATATAGGTGTCGAGATTTTCGCCAAGTAAAACATAGCCTATATGGACATGACCAAATTTGGTCACGTGGAGAGGCGCTCGGCGTATTCTATATATTGTGTGGAAATTTAAGCCTATTCTATAAAATTTAGGCATACTTTAGAGAATATGTCTAGGCATATTGTTTTACCGTGTGGATTTTTCAGGTTCCATAAATAGAATCTAGCCCTTTGTGCATTCTCTCCCTTTTCACATAGGAGACCAATGTCACCAGAGTAACCTTTTATATCTGAAAAGGCATCATGAGCTATATGCATATTGCAAGGAGGCTGATATTGAATTCCATATCTCAAAGCATGAACAATCTCTTCACTCCATTCTGCTGAAGTCTATGCCACTCTTTTACATCGCCTTGAGGATTTGGGTATCTCAGGAACTGTATTATCTTGATTTCACTTCTGTCGGAAGAATAGGTCATTCCAGGTTTGTTGGTTTGAATCTTTATCCAAACAACACACTTTGACATGTGGAGTTCCTCAAGGTCCGGTGCTGAGACCTAATCTCTTTAACATCTTTCTGGCTCCCTTGGTTTTGCTGATTCAGACTTTGGGTATCTCTTTCTATGTTTATGCTGATGACATCCAACTCCTTTTTCTTCATTTGAGATCAGCACAAGCTTACTGCTAATTGGCTCTCAGATGATGGTCTTAAATTAAATGCTTCTAAGACTATTGCTGTTTTCTTTCCATTTTGTGGGTTCCCGGAATTTTCATATTTACCATGTATACAAGATGTTCAAAAGATTCTGAGATTTTGTTAAAATCAGGCATTGCCATAGACAATTGTTTTACATTTTCAGGGTCATATTTCCACTGTTCAAAAATCATTCTATGTGTTGTGTAAAATCCATGCTGTATACATCCTTTGCTTGAGCACCAATTTGTTCCTCTACTTATCCACACTTTGGTTAAATGAACCTCCCTTCTATACATCAGCATCAGCTCGTGAGTTCAACTCATTTGCTGATCCATTTTCATCTAGCCAGAACCATTTGTTTTAGTGTGACAGCCCCTACGTTATGGAACTCTTTATCACTGGATTTTCAGAAAAAACGCTCAATAAAAAAAATGTAAAACATTACTCAAAACTCATTATTTCAGAAAGGCCTTCCCAACCATTAGAAATTCAGATTAATGATAGTATTCAACAGCTGTGCCTGGACATGTCCCAATGCGACATGATCACATATGTCTTCATGATCTTTTGCACAACCTACCCGCCACTTGAGTCTTAGATGAATTAATCTACAACCAACCTATTTCCTTATCCCCTTATAAATTGGAAATTGTACCTTAGGTCTTCTTATGTTTCTGCCTCTTTTCTACTTACCTTGTTAATTTTATCTAGACTGTAAACTGCTTAAATGTCTTTAACTACATGTGGTATCACAAGTAAAGTGAAATGTGAAATATCTCAATATGGGGCTCATTTTCAAAAGAGAAAAATACCCAAAAAGTGGCATAAACCTGCACTTGGATTTCAGCAAAACGTCCAAAGTCGGACTTGGACGCCATATCGAAAATGTTCCTCTACATGCTCATTCTCAGCCCATTCACCACTATTCAGCCTCCCAGGCCAACCTTGTCAAATTGAGAATTAACATTTCAAATATTCAGCCAACCCTTTTGAATAGTTCTTTGCCATCTCCCTGCTTTCAAGTGAATCAAACCCAGAGCGCTTAAGCTGTGCATGCAGTCTATTAGACTCAAAGCGCTGCCACAGACAAGCACAAAAATACATGCCTATTATTGTAAATATAATCATCTCCATTTCTTGCCAAAGGAAAACTGTGTTTTCCCAAAATAATAGTCACTCACCATCATTCCTTTTCCTTTCTCATACAATTTCTATTTAACATTTGCAGAGCGAAGGGAACAAAGACACCTCAAATGCAGGGACCTCATCCAAGCAGAATTTATTGAGCCCAGCATTAGATCTTGTACAGTTTATGACCCTGAAACATTTCTCTTCCTTCCTCCACCCTCTCTACACACATTCTTCCCAAGTGAGTGATTTTTAGAGGACCTCATTCAAACTGATATACAGTAGTATCCAAAAGTCATCTCTCCTAATCCAGACTCTCTGGAAGCCACACGCAGGGAATGAAGAGAGCTGGGGAAATGAAGGATATTGGACATGAACTCTGGCTCTATACAATCTATTTTTTCCTTTCATGTGCTTCATTTTTACATTAAGAAATATTACTCTTGGCAAACCACAGTTTGGGGAGAAACAGTAAATTGGTAGAAGGAATATTTAGGATAGCTGTGCTGTTATGCCTTTGAGGAAAAAGGGAGAAATGGAACCGTAGTCTGACTTGTAGTGACCTTGAAAACATGTAAAAGGGGTTATTTTCTTAAAGCTAAGCACCTTTGTATGAACAGCACCCCCATTCCTCACTAGTCCAGCTAACTGGGGATTCATATTCCGATTCAGTGAACAGAATGCACTTCCATTTAGAGCCTTTGTGATGACTACATGACTACAAATAATCATGTCAGGTAGATATCATACAATAGAATATCAAGGTGATAACATTGGAACAACACCGTTGTTCATATAAATAAATAAAGAGGCTAAAGACATCTCATGCTCATTCTTGCCTCAGCACTCAACAAGTGTGGGAAAAGGATGTGAACGACTCGTTATAAGATTCTCAGTGGTCTACTTTCTGGATGATTGGTCCTAGGGCCTCTTTATCCGCATCCCTAACCCAATGTATTTTCTATATCAAAGAATACTATGGACTCCTAGAAAATGTAAAATGTCTGGTTTCAGCAACTCAGATCTATGTTGGTCATGTAACAGTCATGTGGGCACTCTAATGCATCTTATCTTTGAATGCCCCAATCTACAAATTTTCTAGTCAGATGTTTGGACCCAAATTCAGGACATTCTTCAATTCCAAGCATCATATCGTCTGAAAACTATACTGTGGAAATCTATATCCATTTTCTCTAACATATCTGCAGATGCCAAGTCTCTACTGGATTTTCTCCTCACTGTGGCTCAAATATTGATCATCACTCATTGGAAGGATAGCTCGGTACTTAATGTGTACATGTGGTGGAACTGGACCTTATTGTTCAAGAAATACAGACAAACCAATTTTTCATTCCTTAGGTGTATCATCTCAGCTATGTAAATGGAAATTATTAGATGATTACTTAGTACATAAGCCCGTTATGCTTTGAAAATGCTTAAACTGTCAGAACTTCATTGTTTCATATTGTTTTCTTCATGTTTTTTTATGTTGCTTTTATATTATATTCTTCTTTGTATCGCTCCATGATGTGACCCCACCTCAAATATTGTGTTTAATTTTGGTTACCGCATCTCAAAAAAGATATAGTGGAAGAAAAGGTACAGAGAAGGGTGACAAAAATGATAAAGGGGATGGGACGACTTCCCTATAAGAAAAGGCTAAATGGCTAGCTTGGAGAAAAGACGGCTGAGGGGAGATATGATAAAAGTCTATAAAATAATGAGTGGAGAAGAACGGGTAGACGTGAATTGCTTGTTTACCCTTTCCAAAAATACTAGGACTAGGAGGCCCGCAATGAAGCTACAAAGTAGTAAATGTAAAACGAATCAAAGAAAATATTTCTTACTCAACGTGTAATTAAACTCCGGAATTCGTTGCAGAGAATGTTGTAAAAGCAGTTAGCTTAGCGGGGTTTAAAAAAGGTTTGGCTGGCTTCCTAAAGGAAAAGTCCATAGACCATTATTAAATTGACTTGGAGAAAATCCACTGCTTATTTCTAAGTAAGTCTCGAGCCAAGCATTTCAGGAAGAAGGTATTTAGAAAGTATTTTTATTTATCAATTTTCTATTTGTGTGTATTGGTGGTTTTGCAGGATTATCCCTTGACAAAGCAATCCAGCGAAACAGGTCCTGTCGGGATAATAAAGGTTCCTGGACACTTCTCAATACGCATGCAGATAAGTGACAAAGTCTCACGTAGTTGTTAAATGCCAGAGTTTTCACATAATATAGCACAAATAGTGGTGGTAAAAACAGACGCCTTCCTACTGTTTTAAAGTGTGTGCCCCAAGCACTTTCACATTAATATTTTTGTATAAAAAATACTTTTAAAAATTGGATGGTGGGGGTCGTCAATGATTAAAGATTGTCACGGCTGGAAGACACAAGGATTTTTTTGTATGCACAGCCAAATGTGACTGTATGAGACGTCCCTGATATTCAACTAGAATAGTACTTGGTGGCATTAACTTTTCTACTTTTCTATTTTGAGTATACCAGTTGTGTTCTTTTGGAAATAATAAGTAGAACGCCTTATAGTATTTTGACAGTATTTCTAGAATAAGCAGCATAAAATGTATTGTACTGTTTTGGGATCTTGCCAGGTACTTGTGTCCTGGACTGACCACTGTTAGAAACAGGATGCTGGGCTTGATGGACCTTCGGTCTGTCCCAGGATAGCAATACTTATATATTTATGTACTCATGTAACACTGAAATGTTGATCCAAACAAACTATTCTAAATACTAAATAAAGACTTAAACCAGCCTTCATCTGGCAACAACACCACTCTTCATAGACAAACGGCTTCATGAAACCAAGCACAAGTGCATTTAAAAAGCCCACGTCAGACATGATGACGTCAAAAAGTCATCCAGGAAAACATCCTGATGCAAATAATGAAGCAGATGTTGAATCACTCAAAAAAAATTTATTTGCATACAAAAAACTGTCTTACAACTTCATTTAGTTCTACAAGAACCCTCACCCCTTTTTTTTCTTTTAAACATGGAAAGAATTTGAGAGATGTCTTGGTTCCCTGTCTTTTACCTTCTGTTGTTTCAGGTACCATGAGTGCACCCGAGCTGGGACATTTTCCTCGTGGACAATATAGCGTTCATGAATCTTATTTTTCTGGTTGTTTTTTTAGTGTTGAATGAATGGAATATTGCTCTGAAAACTTTTACCACCTTTCAAATGGCACAGGTCATCTATGCTATTTGGTGTCCTTGTGCCTTGGTCTATGTGGGTAAAACTTTATGTCGTCTTAAGATTAGATTGATTGAACACCACAGTCAATTGAATCAATGAGATTTAAATGCTCCAATGTCATCTCACTGTTTTGAGGCCACCCATGTTTTCTTTTTTTTTATTTATAAAATTTTTATTGATCAAACAGGTTTACAACATTCCAGAACCACAGGTTCCCTCAACAATTCAACTTATAAATATATGAACATTTTTCCACAAGCCTCTTTTTACCCCCCATCCCCCTCCCCTCCCCCCTCCACTTCCCCCCCCCCCCACCCCCCTTCTCTTATTTCTTTAGTTTAACCCACCCTCTTCATTAAATTTCTTCAACCAGAAAGAAAAAACTTTTCCAAATGTACCCATTCCTCTGCATTGGGATTATGACGCCCCTTGCGTCTATCTGTCATCTTTTCCATAGCAGCCACCAAACTAAGTTTCTCTACCCATTCTGTCTTTGTGGGTCCCCTAATTTGTTTCCATTTACCACCCATGTTTTCAATGATTTGCATTTTACAGTTCTTGAGCAAGTTGTTTCTTCAGTTCACGATGGGGATCCAGATCCTGTGCTTTTATTGAAAGAAAGAAGCTGGATTTATTTTTTTATTTAGTGTAGAACCAATAGGGTTAAATAAAGCTATGAATGGTAAAAATACCTCCCTCCCTCTCTCTCTCTCTCTCTCTAACTATCTATATCTATATATTGTGAGGAACCCCTGAGAGTCAGGGAAGAAGGGATCCGGGAGAGGAGCAAGATGGGTAGGTTTCATACCTGGGATTCCAACTACAAGTCCTACGATCCAAGGGGCTGGGAAGCAACGTCCCCCCAGGGAGGCATACGTTTCCCAAGAGCCAGAGAAGGGAGGAGGAATGCAGTTCCCAAGAACCCCTGCAAAGCCCTGGGGGCAAGCAAAGCAGTGGCGTAGCCACAGGTTGGCTTGGGTGGGCCAGGGCCCACCCATTTATGACTCAGGCTCACCCAACAGTAGCACATGTTTAGTGGTAACTGGTGGGAATCCCAAGCTCCACCAGCTGAAGATTTCCCCCTGATGGTAACAAAAATGCTACTCTCCACAACAACGGCACCTGCACATGCTCAGTTTTCAGTGCATTCCTGCTGCCAAGGTGGAAAGAAGCATTTTCCCACCAGCTGAGATTTATTTGGGGGGGGGGGGGGGGGAGAACACTTGGTGCCCACCCAATTCTTGCCTAGGCCCACCCAAAATCTGTTGTCTGGCTACGCCCCTGAAGCAAAGGGAGCAGCAAGGGAACTACAAGTCCCAGGATCCAGAGGGAGAGGAGGGGGGATTGGCTGAGGAGGAATAATCAGGAGGGAGATGACCAGCTGGGGACCATAAAGGGAGACGAGCCCATGGAATGGGAAGTGGAGAAAGAGGTCGGAGAGGAGATCCAAGCCCAAGATGACTGGGGAAGTGAGCCCATGGAGATTGCTGCTCTACCTCAGGTACAAGGGAAGAAGTTGAAAGGCTTCTTAACAAACATTCTTCAAGGCTGGAGAAAGCTTGGAGGAAAGGTTAAGCAGCTGTTCCACTCAAGGGGAAGAGAGGTGCCATGCTGTAAAGCAGTGAATGTTTTCAGCTGTGGCCAGAAGTCAGACTCGGCTGGAGAAGCAGGTAGTGACTTGAACTGTATCCAGGAACCTGGCCTGCTGGGGGAAGCAGTGAGTGATTTGAACTATGTCCAGAAGTCATGCCATGCTGGGGGAAGCAGTGAGTGATTTAAACTGCCTCCACCATCTATGTGTAAATTGCTATAGTCAGGTAGAACAAGCCTCACTTGGAACCTTGCAGATTTTGTATTTTAATCTGAGTACTTGAGGAACCAGGCCATGGACAAGTAAAGTGGGCTACTGTGCTGAAAGACAGTGAGATACACAGTGGCCCTGCAGGAGCTGGCCACCTGAGGAATTGCTACATTATGGATTAATTTTATATTACCTTTTCCTCCTATCTGAATAGAACAGGGTCCCTGACCTACAGCTTTAATAAATGTCATTTCCTTTCTCTGCAACCACTGCATGGCTCTGTCTTACTTGGGCTCCAGTCCCGCCCTCAGTCATAATGCTACACCTGGTTAACATCAGGGCTGCACTAGTTCACTCCTGGACTGCCCCCGTACTACCTGGATACTACGGCAGCAGTCTGTCCAGATATTTAGCTGCACTATCTGGGTAAGTGTCACTGACTATCTAGGTTCAGGCCAGACAGCACAATACAACCAGGCAGGAGTCTCTCCTGCCCGGTTAAATTATTTTCACCTCTACTTAGTTTTTTTTTTTCTCACCTCTACTTTGGTAGGCTTCATCCAGTGCTCCACTGTCTCAGCTGTGAGGTTTTCAGCAAGTAGCACTGGATCACAGAGAAGAGATGTACATGAAACATTGCACACTGCACCTAGTGGGATAGAAAAGATTTGGAACATTAATGACATATATAAGCAAATACCTACTTCTCTAGACACAGAATTGAGCAGAGCACAAAGCATCAATTCATCAGAATAATGAATACAAGTCCTGTTTTTTTCCCCTGCAAATACACCAAAATAATCAGATTTTTAAATGCATAATTACAGAATTGCTATTTTAAAACAAGTATTTGTCTGTCCACCTACTCTGCCCAGTTGCCCTTCTTAAAGTGTAAATGGAGACCCTATTCAGTGTGTTCATTTATTTTCTGTATCTATCCTAAGTACATTTTAAATGTGGAACATGCTCTGTTAGTCCAGTGAATATGAATACCAGAGTTTTTATATAATCCAAGGACTGGTTAGTAGTTCATTTTAGAGCAGATCTCCTATTGCAAATGGAGGGAGTTGTCTATGTTGCTGTGTGCCCTTGCGGATTCCTCTACATTGGCAGGACCAGAAGATGTTTTAATATAAGGATTGTGGAACACAAAAGTGCAATCAAATGTCAAGTAAAGGACAAACTTCTTGTAGATTACACTTTGAATGCTCGTCACCATTTTGAAGACTACATACTTTGTGTTCTGGTTTCCCCAAGGAGAGCTTGGAGAGGAGGGGATTTGGATACTCTGATTCTAGAAACTGAGAAGAAACTGGTCTTCAAATTCAAGATTTTGACCCCTAGAGGACTGAAATGTTATAAGTTGTTTTAAAACCTTATAAAGGTTTGGACAAGTCACTGGAAAAAAAAATCGATAAACAGTTATTAACAAGGTAGACATGGGAACAGCCATTGCTTATTTCTGGGTGTAAGCAGCATGGAATCTATCTACTCTTTGGGATCCTGCGAGGTACTTGTGACCTGAATTGTCCATGCTTAGAACCCTGTATGGGAGTACTTATATTCTTATTAACATTTCAAAATTTCATTTTAGCCTCTCAGTCATCTCCATATGCTATTGTGTACTGTTAGGAGGGAAAGACAACCATCAGAAATGCAACACTCCTGATGGAACTACAATGTATTCTTTGCATTGGTAGGACACATCATTTTGAACATAACTCCCCCCTCCCTCCAATATTCAGCACTATAGTTACATAGAGGCCCTTTTACTAAGCCACGTAGGCACCTACATGCACCCAATGTACGCCAATGTGGAATTACTGCTCGGCTACTGCATGGCCCAGGCGGTAATTTGATTTTTTAAGCATGTCCACTACACGTGTCGGAAATTTTTTTTTATTTTCCGGCACACACTGCTAACTGGGCAGTAAAAGGCATTCTACATGCATAGACCATTACTGCCCGGTTAATGCATGAGACCTTACTGCTAAGTCAATGGGTGGTGGTAAAGTCTCAGATCCAAAATGGACGCGCACCAATTTTTATTTTGCCACACGTCCATTTTCGGCCATAATTTTAAAAAGGCATTTTTTACAGGTGTGCTGAAAAATGGATCTGTGTGCATCTGGAACACGTGCCTATACCAGTGCAGGCTATTTTTCGGTACACCTTAGTAAAATGACCCCATAGTGCTTAACCAGCTATCCAGGAATATTCAGCGGGAGATAGCCGGTTATCTCCCACTGAATATTCTCGGTTAGTGCTTGGTGGATAACCAGCTATATTGCGCGATATAGCCAACTGTGAATATTCAGTGCATCGCCAGCTAAATTTGGCTGCCAAATTGGTCTGCCCAAATAATAGGCCTATCTTTGACTGATTTCAACTTAACCAGTCAGGGTCCGCCTGCCTGAAGTCCACTGCAACCAACAAAAACTGTTCCAGGGACCTGCATATTGCTGTCAGGGAGCTGGGTATGACATTTGAGGCTGGCATACATGCTGGCAAAAAAGGTTTTTCTTTTTACTTTTTTAGTGTGGGAGGGGGTTGGTGACCACTGGGGGAGTACGGGGAGCTCATCCCCCATTCCCTCCGGTGGTCATCTGGTGAGTTGGGGCACCTTTTTGAGGCTTGGTCGTGAAAACAAAAGGACCCCTTGAACTTTCGCCAACTCGGCGACAGGAAAGCGGCAATGGTGTCAAAAAAGCAGCTTTCGATTATACGGATTTCGCCGCTTTTGAAAGATCGCCGGCCATCTCCCAATTTATGTCGGAAGATGGCCGGTGATCACTTTCGAAAATAAGCCTGATAGTGAACTTTTATACCAGCCCTAGAGCTGGCGTAAATGCCTGCACCTATATTTCATTCGTTTGTATATATATAATACTATTGTGTAATCTATGTTCATAGTTGCATGTACCAGCCACACTCTGCCCATACTCTGCCCATGTGCATACCCACCAACAGTTTGTATTTTATACAGTTTGTATTCTATAAGAAGTCATTTATCCACTTATGTGCATACCAATGAGAATGGCTTTGCAGAATTATCTCTTGTGTGCATGTTATGCATCTAAGACTTGCAACACTGTAAGTTGGAGTTTTCAGTGTTTGCTGGGCTTCCCAGCACCACCATCTTTCATCATGTTTCAGAACACACAGTGCTTGCAGCTAACTCCCATTCCTTCTCTCACCTTCCCCCTTGGATATCCCTGCACCAGCATCAGAAGATGCCTATGGGAGAGACAGGCCACCTCATCACCAGGCTCAGAAATGAAATACTACAAGAGATCATGGCTGCCAAAAACATTTATTTCTTCAGCTAAGTTTTATTCGTTTTTTACCTGCTTTTTTTCTATATTGTAATACATTTTATAAATCAACATGGTGAAGATTTGCAGTTCATTGGAAACTGTCTAAAACAAATATTGTTCAGATTTTTGTAGTCACGTGAGATTAGGTTGCCAACACTATGAAAAAAAATCACTTGCAACATACATGTTAAAATAACTGTTTTCTTTGCTGTTCTCAGTTTTTGCTTTGCCTCTTCTCTCTTTCACAACTTCAATCTGAGCAACATTTTTTAAAAATAAATTAGCTGGCAGTTTAAGAATGTTCACTTTTTTTCATTCTTTATTTAGCAAATGTGAAGCTGCAAAGTCAAGTAATGTCCTCCTCACTTGCTAAGCTCGGTTTTGTTAGACTGCTCCTAAATTTGGCAAGAGAATAGTTCTTGGCAATATCTGACATTTGAATTTCCCACAGCTTCATGCAAAGTTTACATGAAAGCTCCAGTGGTGAAGATTTGCTGCATGGTGCCTTTGGCCTATTATGAATGGATTCCATTTTTGAGGGAAAATAAATTTTAATTTTCCTCAAAGTACCTCCTGCTTTGCCAGTCATTTTGAATGGCTGCAATGGATCTATGTGCTGCTGCTGCTTCTTATGCCTATTCACTAAAGCTGTATTTTCTTCCACTGAAGAGAACATTTCAGTGCTTAGAAACTGGCTTCTCCAAGATCCTACACCATATAGAGACCCTCAAAAAGTGGGCAGATCAAAAGGCATTGCATGGTTTGCCTAGTACCACAATTGCAAGTCTCAGATCTTTGATAGAGTATTCCAGTTTTTCTTGACCTGCTAATGTCACTCCTCCACTGGTATAATTTCCAAATTCTGTCTGCCACATGTTCTCTTGCATAGTCAAAGGTTTTGTCATCAGAAGTCCTTACCCAGCTTTAGGTTTTATGCCATGTTGTGACATTATGGAAGGTGTTTGGTGTTCTGCTTGTTGCTTCCTTTCTGTTTGCCTGGTCACAAATCTTTGGATGTCTAGAGAGGCTATTCTTCCAAGGATATACAGAGGCATATTTTCAAAGCACTTTGGGAGGCTGAGTTCCATAGGTTTCTATGGAACTTTGGGAGGCTAAGTGCTTTGAAAATGAGCCTGATAATCATTTATGCGCAGATAAAGTTTATAAAATTGAGGGAGGATTCTATAAAGGTGCGCCTACTTTAGGCACCAAGAAGGCAACTACTTGGAGCCTATTCTATAAAGGAAGTAGACACTAGGCTAATGAGGTATGTACGCAAGGGACAGGTTGTTGTTTACAGTGACATAGGAAATGTCAAAATGATATATCTTACGTCCTTGCATGTCATTAACAAACGAAAACGAACAGAAAAAAACACATTTTCCCCCTAGTTCTATAAAAGTTGCCAAAAATTACATGCACAAATTTGGGTGTGTTTCCAATTGCATGCACAATTTAATTTAATGATGAGCTAATTAGCCCCAATGATTGGCTTAACAAGCAATTATTGGCACTAATTAGATTTAATTGGAATTTACAAGACTGAATTGTATGCGCGAGTAAAAAAAAAAAGGGATGCAGAAATAGGAAGGTCATGTTGGAAGGGGAGGTGTTCCCAACATTTACGCATGTTCTTATAGAATAAGGGGGGGATACATGCCCAATTTAAGTGTGCACATTTGCACCATGTTTCAATTGGTGCAAATGGCTGCGCCTAAAGTTAGGCGCGACTTCCAGGTATAACTGCGCCTAACTTTAAACATGGCTTATAGAATAGTACTTTTTTCAGTGTCAATTTTTTTGGTGCCTAATATAGAATACACCCTTTCTGTTTTTTCATTTCCGATAACAATGTGAGCTGTTTTCCAGTTGAATAACTGCAATCATAATTATGTACACAGAAAAGCCTCCTCTTGCTTTCCCATGGTGAACTTTATTTAAAATACCAGTGCAAAAAACAAGCGTAAAAATAATGCCAATAAACGCTTTTTGTTCCGCATAAGATACCTCATTCGGATCTTAATGCTCTAGATAATTTGCATAATGCATTTCAAGATAGGAATCATCATGTATTTTGAAAGGGTGACCTTTTATTTGCTATAATAAACCTTAGGCAAAAAAGGTCTGTCGGCTCTTTATTAGAAGAGTGAGTCATGTAAAATAGCATTCTTTACAAAAAGGTACACCATATCTTAAATCTTCGTTTTAACAGGTGTTCTATAAAGCACAGCTTGGAATTTTTTAAAAAAGGAAGAAACTTATAATCTGTATAGGAAAAGATGCACATAAATCTTGCCTTGTGTAAACTTTCTAACCTCGAGAGTAGACCCGGATTAAGAAAAGTAGTATGCAGAACAGTTGTTTGTAATTCCATTTTAAAGGGCACCAAACGTGGCGTTCATGATGACGTAACAGCTGTTTCTTATCTAGTTTTCTACAGAATTCTTTGAGCCAAATCAAAACCTTGGAAATAAATGGGAAAAAGTGTTGGAAACGTAGATTTGAAAAAAAGTTGAAGATAAATGATATTGTTATAAAATACCAAAAGTGATGTTTAGATAAATATTAATGAGTTCAGTGCTGGTTGAATAGTCACGTGACTAAATATTAAATAATAGTGAAAAGGTCGTGTAAGTATATGTGGGTGTAAGCATGGTGTAAAAATCACACAGATAACTATAAGTAAAGCTTATACAAAGTCATCCTTTCAAAATACATGATGATTCCTATCTTGAAATGCATTACGCAAATTATCTAGGGCATTAAGATCCGAATGAGGTATCTTATGCGGAACAAAAAGCGTTTCTTGGTGTTATTTTTACGCTTGTTTTTTGCACTGGTATTTTAAATAAAGCACACCATGGGAAAGCAGGAGAAGGCTTTTCTGTGTACATAATTATGAATGCAGTTATTCAACTTGTGCATTATTTCTATTTATTTTGGCGCCATTTTATTGAATTAAATTTTTTGCACAGCTTTATTCTACTTTGGCGCATGAGACGCTGCAGCTCCATTTCAGAATCATTTTTTTTTAAAGACGATCAAGTTCATTTATTCTTTTAATTTCATCTTCGGTTTTATGTTTGTCAACACTGGCAAGATGATTTCTTATATCTTTTATTTTTATTTTATTTTTTGTTACATTTGTACCCCGCGCTTTCCCACTCATGGCAGGCTCTATAGCAGAATGAGCTTTAGAATTAGTCTCTTGTTTGACTGTCGGGTACCATTTGTCTTTAAACACTTTTAGCACTACATGTTTTAAGATTAGTCTCTCGTTTGGATGTAGGTCACTTCCCATTTTCATACACCATTTCTACTTCAATTTTTAGACACGTAGTATTAAACGCTTTGGAACTAATCACTTGCTTGAATGTCAGGGAATTTCCACATTTCTTAGAGGATGTTTTTAGAAGTATGTACATATAGCTGGTTACTCATTTTTAATTGATATATGTATACATATTCTTTATTATATATCACAAGTGGATTTATTGGATACAAGAGGTAATAATATGCATACTTTTACATTATTTTTCTATTTTAAAAAAGATTTTAATTATAATTTATCAAAAAGATTATGACAACAAGATGTAGTTATATAAAGACTTCTAGCTTTGGATGCAATACATATCTCTTTCAGAAAATATTGATATCCTTCGTGACACTATTAATTCAACAAATTGTCTTAAAATATCCTTCCTTTTTGAGAATATATATTTCATTAAACACCATTACTTGCTGTGTCAAAATATATTCATAATCTACTCATAGTGTTATTTTTAATTATACTTCTATGTTATTTATTGCTTTTTTATATGTTTCCATATGTTGTTTTTGAAAATAGACTCCTGATGCAGGCCTTGTAGGCCAAAACACAGCTGTGTCGAGTCTTGTTCATCATTCAATACACATTGAGTTTTATCTGGAACGTCATCCATTATTTGCATCATCTTCGCAGTTTTGTTTTACGTTCTATATTCCTGCGGAGACTTGTTTCTTCTGTTTTTACATCCACCCAGACTCTACCCATTTAAATACCCACCTGCAAAATATGCACCATCAAAGATAAACATGTGCATTGCTGGGTTATGGTCATTCATTTGCATATGTGTTCACATATGCACAAGAATGTTTAGATTACCAACATTTATGCACACATATGTTACCTAGATCCAGTCTGCTCCATATAGAATTACCTCCATAATGTGCTTTTTGACAGAAAACATATTATTTCAAAGACTAGCCTCTGAAATATCGGTAATGTTTTTATGACATTTTGACTTTCCTATTTACAGGCTTCTTTTCGAAAGAGAAGGGCGCCCATCTTTCGACACAAATCGGGAGAAGGGTGTCCTTCTCTTAGGGTCGCCCAAATCGCCATAATTGAAAGCCGATTTTGGGCGACCCCCAACTGCTTCCCGTCGGGGGGATGACCATAGTTCCCAGGGGGTGTCGGAGGCGTAGCAAAGGCAGGACTGGGGCGTGCCTAACAGATGGGTGTCCTCAAGCGATAATGGAAAAAAGAAGGGCGTCCCTGATGAACACTTGGCCGACTTTACTTGGTCCTTTTTTTTACGACCAAGCCACAAAAATGTGCCCTAAATGACCAGATGGCTACCGGAGGGAATCGGGGATGACCTCCCCTGACTCCCCCAGTGGTCACTAACTACATCCCACTCTGAAAAAAAACTTTAAAAACTTTTGTCTTTTTAGAGTATGGATGAAGGACCTCCTTCACTATGCCTCTGTCCCTGCAGTTGAGGATGTTCTTTGCTATTTATTTATTTAGATTTTGCTCATACCTTTTTCAGTAGTAGCTCAAGGTGTTACATTCAAGTATACTGGATATTTCTATGCCTCTGTGATGGCAGTTGAGGATGTTAGCCTAGAATGGGTGGCAGAGCTGGTGGTTGGGAGGTGGGGCTAGTGCTGGGCAGACTTATATGGTCTGTGCCGGGGCTGGTGGTTGAGAGGCGGGACTAGTGCTGGGCAGACTTATACGGTCTGTGCCGGGGCTGGTGGTTGGGCAGTGGGGATAGTGCTGGGCAGACTTATACGGTCTGTGCCAGAGCTGGTGGTGGGAGGCGGGGTTGGTGGTTGGGAGGTGGGGATAGGGCTGGACAGACTTATACGGTCTGTGCCCTGAAGAGGACAGTACAAATAAAAAAGTAGCACATATGAATTTAATTTCTTGGACAGACTGGATGAACCGTGCAGGTCTTTTTCTGCCATCATCTACTATTTTATGCCTCCATCCCTGTGATGGCAGTTGAAGATATCCAGAATGTGGATGTTTGTGAGAAGGATGTCCATGCCTGCTATGCCTCTGACAACCCCTTTATTTATTTAGACTTTGGATCATAGGTAGTTACAGTGGGATTTGAACCAGCCATCTCTGGTTTGCAAGACCAGTGCTCTAACCACTAGGCCACTCCACCATACCACACCATACCACACCACACCACACCACTCCCCTCCCTTGAAATTTGGCCATCCCTGTGGGGGGGGGGGGGGGGCAGTATGCAGGTCCCTGTGGGGGAGGAGATATGTGTGTGTCAGTGGAGTGCACATCCTGAACTGCCCTCCCACAGGGATGGCCAAATTGCAAGGAAGTGAAGGAGTGGCCTAGTGGTTGCTACGTGTGATCCAAAATCCAAATAAATAAAGGGGATGTCAGAGACATAGCAGGCATGTACATCCTTCTCACAGAAACATCCAGGGATGGATGTCCTTCTCACAAACATCCACATTTTGGAGGACATCTTCAACTGCTGTCACAGGGACAGACGCATATCAAAGGACATCCTCAACTGCCATGGCGAAGGACATCTTCAACTGCCACAGGGACAGAGGCATATCAAAGGACATCCTCAACTGCCATTGCAGGGACTGCCGCAGGGGCATATCAAAGGACATCCTCAACTGCCATTGCAGGGACGGAGGCATAGAAATATCTAGTGTACCTGAATGTAACTCACCTTGAGCTACTACTGAAATAGGTGTGAGCAAAATCTAAATAAATAAATAGCAAAGGACGTCCTCAACTGCCGTTGCAGAGGCATAGCAAAGGACATTCTTCACCTATACTCTAAAAAAAATACAAAAGTTTTTTAAGTTGTTTTTTTCGGGGTAGGAGGTGGTTAGTGACCACTGCATGCCTTTTTCCATTCAGTTAGTGCATCAGTTAGTCCACTGCAGTGCCCCCTAGGGTGCCCGGTTAGTGTTCTGGCATGCAATAAGTTGCAAGAACCGAGACAACATGGTTTTACCAAAGGGAAATTGTGTCAAACGAATCTCATTGAATTCTTTGATTGGGTGACAGGAGAATTGAATTAGGGACGAGCTATAGACGTAATCTACTTAGATTTCAGCAAAGCTTTTGACACGGTTCCCCACAGGAGGCTCTTAAATAAACTGGATGGGCTGAAGATAGGACCCGAAGTGGTGAACTGGATTAGGAACTGGTTGACGGACAGAAGCCAGAGGGTGGTGGTGAATGGAATTCGCTCAGAGGAGGGAAAGGTGACTAGTGGTGTGCCTCAAGGATCGGTGCTGGGACCGATTCTGTTCAATATATTTGTGAGTGACATTACCGAAGGGTTAGAAGGTAAAGTTTGCCTATTTGCGGATGATACTAAGATCTGTAACAGAGTGGACACCCTGGAGGGAGTGGAAAACATGAAAAAGGATCTGAGGAAGCTAGAAGAATGGTCTAAGGTTTGGCAATTAAAATTCAATGCGAAGAAATGCAAAGTGATGCACTTAGGGAATAGAAATCCTCGGGAGACATATGTGTTAGGCAGGGAGAGTCTGATAGGAACGGACAGGGAGAGGGATCTTGGGGTGATAATATCTGAGAATCTGAAGGCGACGAAACAGTGTGACAAGGCGGTGGCCGTAGCTAGAAAGTTGTTAGGCTGTATAGAGAGAGGTGTGACTAGCAGAAGAAAGGGGGTGTTGATGCCCCTGTATAAGTCGTTGGTGAGGCCCCACCTAGAGTATTGTGTTCAGTTTTGGAGGCCGTACCTTGCGAAGGATGTAAAAAGAATTGAAGCGGTGCAAAGAAAAGCTACGAGAATGATAAGGGATTTGCGTTACAAGAAGTATGAGGAGAGACTTGATGACCTGAACATGTATACTCTGGAAGAAAGGAGAAACAGGGGTGATATGATACAGACGTTCAAATATTTGAAAAGTATTAATCCGCAAACGAACCTTTTCCGGAGATGCGAAGGAGGTTGAACGAGAGGACATGAAATGAGATTGAAGGGGGGGCAGACTCAAGAAAAATGTCAGGAAGTATTTTTTCACGGAGAGAGTAGTGGATGCTTGGAACGGTAACAGAATTCAAGCACGAGTGGGATAAACATAAAGGAATCCTGTTCAGAAGGAATGGATCCTAAGGAGCTTAGCCGAGAGTGGGTGGCAGAGCCGGTGGCGGGAGGCGGGGATAGTGCTGGGCAGACTTATACGGTCTGTGTGGTGGGAGGCAGGACTGGTGGTTGGGAGGCGGGGATAGTGCTGGGCAGCCTTACACGGTCTGTGCCCTGAAAAGGACAGGTACAAATCAAGGTAAGGTATACACAAAAAGTAGCACATATGAGTTTATCTTGTTGGGCAGACTGGATGGACCATGCAGGTCTTTTTCTGCAGTCATTTACTATGTTACTATGTCAGGGGGACCAGTGCACTACGAATGCTGGCTCCTTCCACGACCAAATGACTTAGATTTGGTCATTTTTGAGATGGGTGTTCTCGGTTTCCATTATCGCCAAAAACTGGGGACGACCATCTCTAAGGTCAACCTAAATGTTGAGATTTGGGCTTTCTCGACTGTATTATTGAAACGAAAGATGGACGCCCATCTTGTTTCGATAATACGGGTTTCCCCGCCCCTTCACCGGAACATCCCTTAGAGATGGTCGTCCCCATTCGATTATGCCCCTCCACGGGATATTATGCAGACACATCCCTTGTTTCAACGACATCGTTTACGGATAGCCTTCTCTAGAAGGCGCAATTTAAAAGACTTGCTTTGTCCAGCTGATTTACCTTCCTTGGGGACAGAAGTGTCTGAAAGGGAAATGGGACTTGATATATCGCCTTTCTGAGGTTTTTGCAACTACATTCAAAGCGTTTTACATATATTTAGGTACTTATTTTGCAACAGGAGCAAAGGAGGGTTAAGTGACTTACCCAGAGTCACAAGGAGCTGCAGATAGGTGAAGGGCCATTTAAAATTTGGACATTGTAGTTCTTGTACCATTACATTGGAATGTACAGTTTATTAATCCAGTCGATTCAAAAACTTACTACATGACATCTACTATAACCTGTGAGTCTGAAAATGTATTCTATGTACTGAAATGCCCACGTTTTACGTGGGAAAGACCATGAGAAAATTGCATACTGGGATGATTGAATATAAGCAGAAAGCTGGAGCCCCGTTGGTATCGTATTGTATGAGGGCTGGATATAAATACATTAAGTTACAGTGTTTTGTACTTGATCAGCTACAGTTCTGTCCTCATGGAGGGAATTTAGATTGTCTACTGACACAACGGGAATAGCGGTGGATTTACTGTTTACATACTATGGAACCTAATGGTTTGAATACGGCCATGGAGTGGGGTGGGTTTTTGAGAAAAAATTTTTCCCCTCTAAGCCTCCATAGTTGGCTTGACATGTTGTGATTGGCTGTTCAGGAACTAGCATTCAGTTAAATCTTGGGCACCATTTTGGAGGAAATATGCTAAAGGGATGTCAGTAGAAGAATGACAAGTAAAATATTTTCCAAGCTCCGTTTTGGTTCTTGTTCTTTTTGTGGTTTTTACAATTTATTTTGCTTTTCAGATGGCATGCTGGCACATTGGATATTGCAACTCTCTTGAAAAAGCCGGAGAGTGAAACGGGCCTCCATTGGGAGTGCTGGAACTAAGTTAAGTGCCTTACATGCAATTTATTATTTTAAATGCAAAATCAGAAAAACAAAAAAGATGCAAGTGTGACTAGAACACAATTTGAAAATAAGGAGGTTTTTCTGACCTATAATGAAGCACCTGCCCATTTAGGGGCCCTTTTACTAAGCCGCGCAAAACAGTAACCTGTGGCAATGTAGGCCCATGTTTTGGGTGTGCACTGGGCCAGTTTTTACCACGTCTGCAAAAAAGGGCTTTGTTTTAATGGGGCAAGAAAAGGGCATGCGATAAAACTGAAACCAGCATGTGCCTAAAACTGGCCTAAGCCCTTAATGCTACCCATTCTTCTTAATGCCACCCATTGATCTAGCGGTAAGAGCTCATGCACTATACGCGCGGTGACCGGTCAGCCCACGTCAACTGCCGATTACCATCAGAAAGGCCACGCATGGCTGGAAATAACTAAATAAATCATCCAAGCATTATGGAGGCATGGCAAATCTGAAATTACTGCCAGGGGGCGCAGTAGCCTGGTGGTAGGCTCATTTTGACACGCTGTATGTGCTTAGAGCCTAACACGCTGTTATAAAAGGGCTCCTAGGGGTAATCTGTGCATTAGCACTGAGCACTAGGGGCTTTGAGGTCTTTTCTTCCTATATTTTTAAAATAACCACATAAGCACTGGAGTGGTTGAGCACACAAATTGGCTAGAAATATTAACTTATTTTAGAAGCCCTGTTCATGTGGGCATGCATTGCTCTAGTGGATTTAGTGGAGCTGTGCAATCAGTCATCCTCCTGGTGCTATATTTATATTAATATTTATAAAATCTACATCTCTATCCATGGATCTAGGCAGGTCACAAATTTCACATGCATAAGATGAAACAATAAAAGTACAATCACATATCTATATAATAATTTGCTCCGGCAACGTTCCAATGTGTCTACCTGCGTTCATAGCCATCTCCTGACATCAGCCAGCCTCCAGCGTTCCATTCCCCCTCACTGCCCCGCCCTCGCGTCAAAACGTAATGACGTCAGAGGGCAGAACAGTGAGAGGGAAGGGAACGCTGGAGGCTGGCTGACGTCAGGAGATGTTACGAACGGAACACTACAGAATCCAGCCAGAGGGCGGAACTCTGAGGGAAATAACTCAAAGGGAAGGCTGGAGATGGGCAGGGCTTTCAATGATGCGGCCGCTTTGACTGAGGTAATCAGAGGAGCGAAGAGAATGTCTGGGTGGCTGGAGGGGGGGCAGGGGACAGAGGAGAATCGCTGGGTGGCTGGAAGGTGGGGCAGGGGAGAGAGGAGAATCGCTGGGTGGCTGGGGGGGGGGGGGCATGGGAGAGAGGAAAATCACACACACTCTCTCACAGACACACTCGCACCCAGTCTCACTCTCTCTCTGTCACACACTCATTCTCACACACACACACTCTCAAACATATACACTCTGAGGAAAACCTTGCTAGCGCCCGTTTCATTTGTGTCAGAAACGGGCCTTTTTTACTAGTATGTAATAAAATATTATAAAAATACTCAAAAATTCTTGATATAACAAAAACATCACTGGGTTGATATTCAGTTGGCAGCATCAACATTATGCTGCCTGCTGTCCATGTTATGCCCAAAAATCCAATGCAGGACTTTGGCTTTGACATTGAATTTCTGGTTTTGTGGAGCTGGTTAATATGATATTCAGCACTTAGGAGTCCTTTTACAAAGGCGCACTAGCGTTTTAGCACACACTAAAAATAAGCATGTGCTAAACGCTAGAGATGCCCATATACTCCTATGGGTGACTGTAGCATTTAGCACACACTAATGATTAGCACACATTAAAAACACTGCCATGCCTTTGTAAAAGATCTCCTTAATCGGCTATAGGGCACTGCTTAAGGACAGGACTGATTTTATGCACTCCTATTTATGTGGTAACCTTGGTTGATTAAGTGCTGAATATCGGCACTTAACCAACCAAGTGCCAACTCCACTCCAGAATGTCCCCAAGATAGTCGGTTTTGGATTAGGTACTAACCAGACATTTTCAGCAGCACTAACTAGTTAAGTGACACTGAAAACAACCAGTTAGCCCCGTACAGGTGATTGAACTGGCCAGGAGCCATTTCTGGCTGGTCAAATTGCTTTGAGTATCAACCTGAACATTATGACACAAATTCTGCACATAATCATTAAAGATGAGGAAATCTAAACCTCATTGTACAATTCTATAAGTGTTGCATGAATACTGAGGGAAAACAAGCTGCCTTTAAGAACACCAGCTTTCCCACCAAGTCTGGTGCTAGCTGTGTATGATGTGAACTCACAATATCCCCTGCAACTAAGAATATCCTTTCACTGGGCATGCTGGTTAGTGGTCATACAAGGAAATGCTGGATAACTTTGGCTAGGCTGCATACTTCTGTGCATAGTATGCCAAAGAGTCTGTCATCATGACCTTAATGAGCTTTTTGCAAGGTATTTTTTTTTAATTACAGAAGCTCATGTGGGGGCTTAGTTTCAGGAGACTGAGGCCAGTCTCTGCCACTTAATGGTGGAATTATTGCCTGTGTCAACAAGGTTGCTCTTGTAATGCCTATGGGGGTTTAACAGATAAAAGCTGGGGTGAAAATGCCAGCCGACATGTTTCTGCTCTTATTACCAGCACAGTCTTTTACTCCTGCAATTTCCCCATTGTCTCTGTATCTCTGGCACTTTGTTTCTTCCACCTTAATCACCAGTTTATTCTCCAGAAAACCAGTGTGCTGCACTAGACTGTGGTGCTCCCTTTTACCTGTAGGTAGTACAGGGGCACTAGCATTTAAGCATCCTTCTTGGTGTGGCAGGTTTCAACCTGCTTTGCACATCCACATGTAAGGAGACCACCAGCATCAACACTTCTGATGCCAATCCCTTTTGGTTCAGAAAATCCTCTAACCTTTTCCTCTAGGATATTCTTTAGTGAGATGACAAAACTCAGGATGACCCTTCTTGAAATCACTTCCTCCATTGCACCTTTGAAGAGCTTCATGGCTTCTATGGTCTGAATCATGACATCTGATGAAGGCTGGAAATATTTTCCTTATACGTGCCACTAGCAGAATATTCTAGAGATCATTGTGTACTTACAAAGGTTTGGGTTTCACTTTACAAGAATTCACCAGTAAGATAATTCATCAGGGGGCTTCAGAATAAAATGGTCTCTCTGTTGTAAGATTCTTTTATCTTACCAATTCCATATCCCTCATCGCACTTGTACTCCACTTCATTGAGTTCTTCAGGTGGTGGGCACTCTCCTTGGAGATTATCACAGAGTTTAAACTTCTCCGTCCACACGCCGTCCTTGGTACAAATGATAGGAACCTGCAATCGAAGACCTAGCATTATTACCATGAATCTTGACAGCCAGGAAAGGGAAAGTACAGCTATGGGTTCTGTCTGCATGATAGTATTGTACATTGGCCCTTTTTCCTTGGCAGACCTTTTACATAAATCCTTCACATAGTGAGTGCAGAGTGGCATGAGGATGAAAATCACTTGGTTATGAAGTATTGTATGTGTCTGATCCATTGTGAACCAGGGACATCAATTGCTGGCTATTTGTGAGCGGGAACTAAAACTGACATCCTTCACGTTTAAGGAGACTCTGCTTATCTAGAGCAGTGCTTCCCAGTCCCTCTCCTTAGCCAGTCAGGTTTTCAAGATTATCACAATGACGAGGCAAGGATTACATTTGCTTATGTTGCAGACCTGTTGTATACCAGTTTATCTCATGCCTATTCATTGTGGTAATCCTGAAAACCCAGCTGGCTAGATTTGCCTCTGGAAGAGGGTTGGGAAGCGCTGATTTAGAGTACTAACAGAATGATCGGTCTCTCTTTTTTTTTAGAAGTAAGGAACTTCTGAAAACTATCTATGATTGCCCGGGTCACCCTACTATCATATAATGACACAGGGAAACATAGGTATTTGGGGGGAGGGGGGTTCTGTTTAAAGCTCATGATACAGAAATGGTACTGTATTATAGATCCAGAAAATGAGGATGGGAAAATAAATGTCGACAGATAATGGAGTTGTCATCAAAGCCCACTCCAGCCTTGATCCTGATCTGTTTTTGCCATTTATGGGACTCCAACCATAGAATTCTGCTCAGCATTGGACTTATGTCCCAACCTCTGAAGCTGCCTTTAAAGCTCACCTCAGTTATGAGGTCATTTAAGTTTTGCTTTCATTGGATTCCATCCTTTTTCTGTATAGTGTTCCTCTGTATTTATCTTAAGCATTCTTGAATTCTTATACCATTTTTTTATCTTAACAACCTCCCCACGAGGGCATTCCAGGCATCCACTGACCTTTCTGTGAAAAAGTATTTCCTGATGTTGCTCCTAAGTCTTTCATCCTGCAACCTCAACTTAAGACCTCTAGTTCTACCACTTCCCCATCTCTGAAAAAGATTAGTTTGCATATAAATACCTTTAAAGTATGGGCTGTGTTGGCATTAGCGCACCGCCAGCCACTTGCGCAGTTTAGTAAACAGGGGGATAAGTGAGATTTTCCAAATATGCATGGTATCCTATTTCTACAAAGTCATATTATGATAGTAGAATGCCATCTCTTTAACCAGTTTTTTTATTAAATGTGAGAACCATGAAATATAGCGTAATGGTTTTGAGATCAAAAGTTGGCAAGCAGCACTATTAACTGTAAGATGTTCTCATCTATGGGTGAAAGATTTGGTGCAATGTAGTATTTTATTGCCAAAGATCTCAGATCCTTGCATCTGCCACGTTTGTACAGGATTCACTAAGATTACATATGCAAAAATAAGATGCTATAAATCTAACCAATGAAAGAGATTAATGCTTATGTTTTGCCAGCAGGTAAGGAAAAGATTGTGTGTGGATATTAAATCTGAAGCTCCATATTCACGTAGTGATGTGCATGAAAAAAATTCTGTTCATTTTGGGGCATTTCAGACGATCCCCCCCCCCCCCCCCCCCCCCAAAAAAAAAAAAAAAAAAATTCCAGATATTTTTGGTTTGTTTCAAACTTTTTTTGTTAATAGATTTTAATGCACATTTGAACTTTTTCACATGCATGAATCAGCTTTTAGGAATGCTAATTCATAAGTCAATGCATGTCAAATAGATTTTGCATGCCCTACTTTTTTTAAGGTGTGCAAATGAACCAGATGCATGCTAATGAATGCACAGCCCAAATCTAAATACATCTATCTATCTATCTATCTATCTATCTATCTATCTATCTATATCTAGATAGATAGATAGATAGATAGATTTCAATACAATACAGGGATAATTTTATAAAGCATTTTTCAAGTGTAAAGCATGGTTTACATACATAAAATGGTCATAACATTTTGTGGGGTTTTATGCATTTAGGGGTCCTTTTACTAAGGTGCACTGAAAAATGGCCTGCGGTAGTGTAGACGAGTGTTTTGGGAGTGAGCAGAATTATTTTTCTGCGCACCTACAAAAAATGCCTTTTAAAAATTTTTGCTAAAAATGGATGTGCAGTAAAATGAAAATTGCTGTGCATCCATTTTGGCTCTTACCACAAGCCACTGACCTTGTGGTAAGGTATCACGCGATAACCCAGGCGGTAATGGTCTACGCATGTTAAATGCCACTTGATGTGTGTAGCTGCCGCGTCAGAAAATAAAAAATATTTTTTCACACGCACATAGTGGATACGCACCAAAATTAAAATTACCACAAAGACCACATGGTAACCAGGCACCTATCCTGCTTATTTTTGAAGGAGAAGGCCGGCCATCTTCCGACACAAATTGGGAGATGGCCAGCCATTTCCTAAACCCGGCCAAATAGGTATAATCGAAAGCCAATTTTGGCTGGCTTCAACTGCTTTCCGTCGCAGGGCCGGCCAAAGTTAAAGAGGGTGTTTCGGCAGGGTACAGAAGGCGGGACAGGGCGCGGTTATGAGATGGCCGGCTTTGGCCGATAATGGAAAAAAGAAGGCCGGCTCTGATGAGCACTTGGCCGGCTTCACTTAGTCCAGTTATTTTTAGGACCAAGCATAAAAAGTGCCCCAACTGACCAGATGACCACCGGAGGGAATTGGGGATGACCTCCCCTTACTCCCCCACTGGTCACCAACCCCCATCCCACCAAAAAAAAAAAAAATTAAACACTTTTGTGTCAGCCTCAAATGTCATACCCAGCTCCATCACAGCACTATGCAGGTCCCTGGAGCACGTTTTAGTGGGTACTGCAGTGCACTTCAGGCAGGCGGACCCAGGCCCATCCCCCCTACCTGTTACACTTGTGGTGGTAACTGGGAGCCCTCCAAAACCCACCACAAACCCACTATACCCACATGTAGGTGCCCCCCCTTTACCCTTTAAGGGCTATGGTAGTGGTGTACAGTTGTGGGTAGTGGGTTTTGGGGGGTTCAGCACCCAAGGTAAGGGAGCTATGTACAGTACCTAGGAGTAATTTGTAAAGTCCACTGCTGTGCCCCCTAGGGTGCCCGGTTGGTGTCCTGGCATGTGAGGGGGACCACTGCACTATAAATGCTGGCTCCTCCCATGACCAAATGCATTGGATTTGGCCGGGTTTCAGATAGCCGCCATTACTTTCCATTATCAGCAAATCCAATGGCGGCAATCTCTAATGCCGGCCATCTCTAACGCCGGCCCAAATGTTGAGATTTGGCCGGCCCCGACCGTATTATCGAAATACGGTCGTGTATGGCACTTTCTGGGGCCGGCCTTAGAGATGGCCACCCATATAGATGGCCGGTCCCATTCGATTATGCCCCTCCACACAGCTTAGTAAAAGGGCCCCTTAAAAGTTATAGAGAAAGATACCACCTACGTTGATGAAATCTGGCATAGACATTCTCTATATTATAGGTAGTGCAGGGGTGAAGTTGTTATGTCAGAGTGCTTTATAAAGTATACCCATGCACACAGAGTGCACACAGAAGTTTACACCTGTCTCAGAGCTGGTGTAATTTGTGCAAGATCATTTATGTGCTATTATAAATTATTGTAGGAGCCTGTGGTGCTTATTTTCAAAGCATATTGACATCTCAAAACACCCAAATGAACGTCAATGTGCTTGAAATGTCCAAGTACTGAGTTTGCAACGGCAGAAAAGGGACGTTCAGCACTGCAGTACATCAAAAGAGCAACAGGGTGTGTTGTGTGTGTGTGTTTTGGGCAGAAATAGGGAGATCCTGAAATCTGGACATCTAAGAGCAATTACCAAAGGGGAAGAAATGTCCATGTCTAAAAAGAAGGATGCCCTTATATAGATCTGGTTCAGGCTCGTCCAGGGTACAAAAATGGTGCTCTGATTGAGCAGCTGTCCACTGGAGGGTTTAAAATATGACACCTCCTTAAACCCCCAGTGGTTGTTGTCCCCCTCCCTCTCTCCTGAAAGTGAAACTGAAAGGGGATACCACTGGCTCATGGCAATTCAGGTATTATGGGCTTTCCGAACAGCTGTCCTAACTTTACGCACTGAATTAACCGAGCACTGGTCTGAAATATTGGCTGGTGCCCGGTTAACTTCTGAGTTGGTAGTCATACCCAGATACTCAATGCCGGGGGCATGCACAGCTCCATGCATTGAATATTTGGAATTAGTTCAGCCTATGGCTGAAAGCAGTTACCACAGCAGGCTGAATATCGGGCCCTAGGTATCTAAGGTGAAATATGATCCACAATGAAAGCTGGTAGAGAGTGATAGAAAGCTTGACGTGTTGGGATTGAATGGATCCATACTCAGCAACACTTATTCAGGGGTCCTTTTACTAAGCCGCCACAAAAAGTGGCCTGCGGTGGTATGGGCGCATGTTTTTGGAATACGCTGGGCCATTTTTTTACCACAGCTGGGAAAAAAAAGGTTTTTTTTAAAATGGGGGCAGTAAATGGCCATGCACTAAAATTAAAAGTAGTGTGCGGCTATTTACTGCCTGAGTCCTTACCGCCACCCATTGATCTGGTGGGCTCACGCATTGCATGTGACAGCGCGAGCCAACTTTGAAATTACCACTGGGTGGGCGTGCTACCCAGGTGGTAGTGTCAATTTGGTGCATGCTACATATGCGGTAGCCCTACCACCTCTTTGTAAAAGGACCACTCAGTCTTCTATCCAGACAAGTGTCGCTGACTGGGATACATCGAGAAGGTAAATCTTATCCCAGTTGTGCATGCCATGGTAACATCAAGACTAGATTACTGCAATGCACTATACAATGGTCTGACTACAAAGGGCCTGCACCAGCTCCAGTTGATTCAGAATGCAGCAGCAAGACTCATAGAAGGTTGCAAGTGACGTGACCACATCACACCATTTTTGCAAAAACTTCATTGGCTGCCAGTACAATACAGGGCTAAATTTAAAACTCTATGTCTGATCTTCAAGGCCCTGAAAGGAAATGGCCCCGAGTATCTGAAGAATAGGATGATCCTCCACACACTGCCAAGGACACTAAGGTCCTCCCAAGGACTTTCACTAACTACACCCTTTCCAAAAGACATTACACGATGTGATACCCGTAAGCGAGCCTTCTCCGGAGTAGCCCCCACACTGTGGAATGCATTGCCTGAAAGACTCCGCTTAACACAAGACTATCTGTACTTCAGGAAGCAGGTGAAAGCTTGGCTCTTCAACCAAGCCTTTAGTGAAAGACGTAACTAACTTGTTAATCTCACTCACACACACAAGGATTGACTCGGGCTGCACATACTGCAGCGGGACATGTTTATCCACTCCTACCCTAGCTGAAATAATATTTAACTATCTCTCTGACTTCACGTGCAACTTTCTTCAAATCAATCACCTTACTTTCTAATTCTTCCTACTTTCTTACTCATCTATGTTACAACTTTGCCTTACCCTTCACTACCAATTTTAATGTTCTAGTGCATATTGTGTTGTCATTGCAAGTAGAATACCATGCCATACTTTGTATTGTTGTTCGAATATTTTTACTGCTCTAATTGCCTACTGCTCATGTTTGATCTATTCTTACTGTATACCGCCTTGAGTGAATTCCTTCAAAAAGGTGGTAAATAAATCCTAATAAATAAAATACCCAAATATTCAGCTCTAGCCACTATCTGGATGCTGACACTGAATTTCCAGATTTTATCCAAATGCGATGGATGTTTAAAAAAGTCACTAACTGTGGATAGCCAACTGTTATTCATTACCTATTATTTAAAAGCTACTAAAGAAACATGGACAAAAATATATATGAGTTTCATAAAGTGCAAGACAGGTTTATACCCTTTCACTCTCAGGGCTGCAGTTGAGTGTGCACTGGCTGTCCAGCTTGAATCCCTGGCTGCAGTTGTACATTCCTTCAAAGACAGGGTGAGGAGGTTCACATGTAATAGGGACACAGCTGCCTTCCTCCCAGTCTCCACTCTGCAGGCATTGAATCTTCAGGAGCTTCCTGCAAAATGTCATTGAGGGATGTTGTCAAAATGTATCCAACAAACTAAGGGCCCTGTTTACAAACATGCATTAACAACAATTGACTGCAAATAATTACACTTCTTATGTTGAAAGACCCAAATTCTTTTCATCTTTTGCTATTAATTTATTTATATCTTTTGTTCATTTTGAAAAGGTTTTAGGAGGAAAAGGTCTCAAAATGCCCAGGTGCCAGGACAAACTCAGTCATCAATATGTCTCAAGGCACACTACAGGCTAGGCTCATCGCCGACCAAAAAAACCCTCCTGTTTCTTATTTGATTGTCGCATCTGTGTGATAGTGTAAAAGGAAGTGGGTAGTGGACCAATGACTCCAGGGAAACGGGATACAAGTCTACAAGGATATCACTTTATTCAATGACTCGACACAGTACTGTGTTTCGGCCACAGGTCTGCCTCAGGAGTCTTAAATGATCCCTGGTGTTCGCAATGAGTTCTATATATCACATAGCAACGCTAAGACACAGCAGGTTTACAAAGGTCTTTTTCAAGACCAATCAACTTCAAGACTCATTGCGAACACCAGGGATCATTTAATACTCCTGAGGCAGTCCTGTGGCCGAAACACAGTACTGTGTCGAGTCATTGAATAAAGTGATATTCTTGTAGACTTGTATCCCGTTTCCCTGGAGTCATTGGTCCACTACCCACTTCCTTTTACATTGTTATATCCTCGTGGGAGTTAGTGTTTATCCACCTTGGTGGATTGCTCTCTCCGCATCTGTGTGATCCCATATGCATGTAAATATTTTTGTGTGTTTTTCTGAAATTTACACCTAACCATTCAATGTGATTCAAAAAAATATTCTCAACAAAACCACAGCTGTGGGTCCTGCTGTGAAAACACAGAACGAGACTGTCAAAGCGCCTGGACTCCTCCCTTGATAAAGCCGGTGGGCGAAACGGGTCCCCGTCAGGAGTTGGGAGTCACTTGAATGGACATTTGACAGCCAGACCCCTGTCTGAAGCGAAAAGCTAAGTCACTTAACAAGTAATATTGAGCACTAATTGTCAATAATTAGAATTTACACTCATAACAGACCCCTAATTCTTACCGGGCAATGCGCATCAAGGTAGAAAACACATTTATGAAAAGTGACCTTAGTGAACTAAAACTTTTGCACAATTACAAAATGACAGGGAATGACATCAATGAAAATGAAAACAGACAGGGAATTACATCAATGAAAATCAAAACAAAATGAAAATATATTTTCTGCCTACATACTCCTACTGCTGTTAAGGAAATCTGAGTTTAAATCCAGCTTCTCCTTTCTGAGTCATTGGGGCTTGAGGTTCTGCAGAAGCTGCTTTCACGATTCCTAGGGAAGGGAGTTCTACTCATTCTGCAGAATAATTTGATTACACCCAATAAAATATTGATACAGTATTTTATAGAAGGGCTTCCAGAATGTCATAAGTCGCTTTATGTTACAGAGCCTACCTTAGACAATTTTAGGTATGATACAAAACAGCAAACTCATGAAGGATCTTAAGTACTAATATGCACACTTTGAAGGAAACTCATGTCTCTACTGGCAACCACAGAGCTTCTGGGCATTTAGGCCCCTTTTACAAAGGCACGCTAGCATTTTTAGCGCGCACTAAAAATAAGTGTATGCCAAATGTTAGAGACACCCATATATTCCTATGGGCATCTCTAGCATTTAATGCATGCTAATTTGTTTATTTAGATTTTGCTCACACCTTTTCAGTAGCAGCTCCAGATAAGTTACATTCAGGTATACTGGGTATTTATCTGTCCCAGAAGGACTCACAATCTAAGCTTGTATCTGAGGCAATGGAGGGTTAAATGACTTGCCAAAGCTCACACAGAGCAGCAGTGGGATTTGAACCGACCATCTCTGGAGTTTGAGACTGGTGCTCTAACCACTAGGCCACTCCTCCAAGCTAAGTACTAGGGTGCGCTAAAAATGCTAGCATGCCTTTGTAAGAGACCCCCTTAGCGCAGGGATTTCTTAGGCTTCCTCAAGTGCCACAAACTAATTGGTTTTCAAAGTAGCCAAAATATGCAAATTAATGTGGATGTTGTACCAACTGCATGCAGATACATCTAATGAATATTCATTGTGAATATCCTGAGAACCAGGTTTGTCTGCAGCCCAAGCAGGCTGAGGACCTTTAACCTACAAGATCTTCAGAACATAAAATTTACACTTTTGTTATTCTACCTTCGCTGACTTGTGAAACACAGAATTCTGAAATCAGGTCTGGTGTAGAGGGAGAAAATGAAGCTATTTCACAGCCCATTATAGAACTGGACAGAAGGAATTTAAGGACAAACCTCCAGTTGGCTTTCTCTGCTGGGTCTCTAGATTACAAAAGGGTTTGTGGTATCAGAAAATAAGCCAATATGATGAAAGCTTTCATTTTGGATGACACCTTCTTTAATTGCATCCAGAGCTTCACACATTTACTGAAGCTCTGTCTGTGTGGTTTTCTCATGGACAGCCAGAAAGTGACCACAGTGATTAATACAATCAACTAACTAATAACAGTGCACTTCAGTCAGTCAGTCGCCTGCAGGACCAGCTGCCCTCCAGTTACAGCACTACAGAACAAACTCCATACAGTACAGCCCTCAAGTCTCTTACTGTTTCTTTCTTTCTTTTTTTTTTAATTTGGACTTAATTCACACATTTTCAGTATTAGTTCAAGGCAAGTTTCATGCAGATACAGTATTTCTCTGTCCCTAGAGGGCCTACGAATTTAACAGCCCTATTTACTGAGCTATGTTATAGCAAAACTGTGCATTATTTACCAATTGCTGCATGTTAATTTGCAATAGCATGCGTTATTTATCAATAATGCAGCTTATTATGATTTTTGTTACAGCAACACGTTAAATAATAATGAGATGTGAAGTAGGCAAATACTTGAAAAATAGTTCATTATCAGGCAAAAGTAATAGTGCAGCTTCTATTAAACCTTGCTTGCTACGTTATTCACTAAAAGATGACACCTCAAGACTCAAGATTGGGAGAGAGTTGGTATTGGGACGTTATTTTGAAAAGGGGATTGGGATCTGGGTAATATTATTTAAAAGAGGATGGGGGCTATCTTAGAAAAGGGATTAGGGTTTGGGGTCCAGGAGATAATGGTGAGAGGGGATTAGGGGTTGGGGATCAGTGGGTTGTTTTTGAAAGGGAACTAGGGAGCTGGGGAGCTGGAATTAGGGGTGAAGGGACAGCTGTGTTGCCATTGTAGATAAATCCCTTTAAAAGATAATAGACCCAACTTGGGACCTGTTATTTCACACTGCTGTAGCTGGGAACATGCAATATTCTTGAATACAATGCAAAAAAAAGTTTTACTGCATTATGCTTTTCCTGGTAAAATAGCACAACAAACTATTTTGCTGAAGTTTAGTAAATAGAGACCTTACTCTCTATCTGAGGCATTGGAAGGCCAAATAACTTGCCCAGGTTTACAGTGAAAATTGATTTCTGTCACTTTGCTAGTATGTTATGAAGACAATAGGTGCCAAAGAGGGGAATTTTAGAAAGGTGGTCCAACTCAGAATGTGGAAGTTCCAGTCAGCAAGTCACAGATGGACATCCATCTCAGATAGAGCCTGTTCTAAAATACATGTGAGATGGACATCCATGTACTGGAAATGTTCCACATATACATCCATTTTACAAAATGAAATGTCTAAATTATGAATGGGGCAAAACAAGGGACATAGGCGGGGCCAGCAGAGGAACATTCATATTATAAAATGGCCACGCAACTAACTCCTCTGGAGGAGTAGTCTAACTGTTAAAGCAGCCAACTAAAAGTCAGACAGCAGATCCAGAGGTTGCTGGTTCAAGTCCCACTGTAGCTTTTTTGTAATATCTTTTTTTTTATTGTGAGCACTTCAGAGAAAGGAAAAAAACCTCCCGTGACTTCCTTTATCGCCATTCAATGGACAGCTGCTCAATTAGAGAACCTTTCTGTAACCTGGACATCCATCTTTTTTGTCTTACATCTCCCTTCCCTTTCTGTGATTGGAGTTGGTCGTTCATATTTTGGGCTCTCCCTAGTCCCACCCAGAACATGACCTGACCACACCCCCTTGCTATATGGACATACTACAGTGTTAGATGTCCATATCCTGGTTTTGCTAAACGCTTCTTCAGGAAAAAAAGGTATGGGAGATTAATTCAGACGCAACTCCCTCAGGATAGCCTTTTTTCCTGATGAAGTGTTTAGCGAAACCAGATCTGTGTCAAGGACAGGAGTGCATTGATTGACTTTGGTCATTAAGTGTGTTCGGATTTCATCCCCAATATATTATTTGGGACCCAGCATCAAGTGTTTGGAAAATCTGTGGCAGCAACCTTGAATCATCATGTGTATGAACTATTTCCTTTCGCATGTTTTTGCAAACTTATAACTATAAGGATCCTTAAGAATCAAGGATGTCAACTTTAAATGGTAAGAAACACATGACAATTTACTGCCAGGCCATGCTGATATAGTGGAGGAGTGGCCTAGTGGTTAGGGTGGTGGACTTTGGTCCTGAGGAACTGAGTTCAATTCCCACTTCAGGCACAGGCAGCTCCTTGTAACTCTGGGCAAGTCACTTAACCCTCCATTGCCCTGTATAAGCCACATTGAGCCTGCCATGAGTGGGAAAGCATAGGGTATAAATGTAACAAAAAACAATAGACAAAATCAGTACTTTTCTCAACATATAGAACAAGCTGGAAATTCAACCAAGCAGCTATTAACGCCCTACTATAAATCCCACAACAGAACCAGCCTTCCCAGTTACAACTAACCAGCAATGATCTTGCCACTTATTTTGCCAACACAATTAATGGTCTCCATCAGGACTTACAGACCATCCCATCAAAGCTTCTACCAGCTAATGAAGAGAATACTCCCTCTTCCCCACCATGCACAGTCATCTGGGACTCATTCAACAAGGTCACAGAGGAAGATCTTGAAAATATCTTGAAAGGTCTATGGCCTACAACCTGTCCTCTCAATCCCTGCCCAGTAAAGACTGTACAATGAGCACAGGCCTCACTGAAGGGGCCACTAAAATTATTAACTCCTCTCTTAAGAAAGGGCAGCTGCCATCAACAATAAAAAGAGCTGTGGTGCTCCCCTTACTGAACAAGAGCTCACTGGATCAAGGCAAGCATGAAAACTACCAACCAGTCTTTAACATTCCTTTCCTGGCAAAACTTATAGAACGGACAGTCTGCAGTCAACTCAACAACTGGCTAATTGAAAGTAACTGGCTAGATCCATGTCAATCTGGCTTCAGACCTGGGTATGGAACAGTCCCTTCTTGACGATCTGCACAGAAACCATGACAGGAGATATGCCTTGATACTAGTGTTGCTCAATTTCTCGGCAGCCTTCGACACCATGGATCATAATATCATGTTTACAAGTCTGGCAGAAACATGTATCAGTGGCACAGTATTTACTTGGTTCAAATCCTATCCAAGAAAAGTTGCATTGGCTCCCAATCAAAGAATGGATCATCTTCAAAATCTGCACCTTAGTCCATAAAATCATATACGGCGTAGTTCCAGAATACATGACAGACCTCATAGACTTACCAATAAGAAAGAAAGTCAGATCATCAAGATCCTACCTAAACCTACACTACCCAAATTGCAAAGGACTGAAATACAAAACAACTTACGCATCCGGCTTCTCCTACATAAGCGCACAACTATGGAATGGGCTCCCAAAAGCTGTGAAAACAATCCACAACCACTTGAACTTCAGGAAATCACTAAAAACCAACCTCTTCAAAAAGGCCTACCCCAACGACCCCATGTAACCCTCTTCACCTACCAACACTGCATGACTATGATTGAACAGGACAACACGCAATCTTCATCCATTCTGACCCTCCACTTATACCTCATACGATCACTATACAACTTTGTATTTATTATCCACCAACTGGGCAAATGCCTTTGACGGTACTATGTAAGCCACATTGAGCCTGCAAATAGGTGGGGAAATGTGGGTACAAATGCAACAAATAAATAAATAAATCTGTCAGACAACAATCGGTTCTGTTCAATAACAGCACATCATTACCTTGGGCGCTGCACTGCGGAGTGCCACAAGAATCCATACTGCTGGTGCGGCCTCGGGATCTAGCCAACAAGGTATTTCAATTGCAGCAGCGATCTTGGGGGGGGGGGGGGCTGCAGCGATCCAGGGGGTGGCGGCCGTGATCCCAGTTCAGTCTCTCGGTGGCCCTGTATTCTACTTTACTAAACATCATTCACAGCAGTTGGATTCTTCAGATCACTCAAAAATTCACTTAATTCCATATCTGATGGATATTACAGTCTAGTTCTGGTTCTCTGCCTTCAGCTCCAATGCATTAATGGTCCTAGGAATTCACATTGGGGGTCATTTACTAAGAGCATATGCAAACACCATAAACATGCGTTATTTACCACAGTGCTCATTTTATGCAATGAACCCTGCAGTAAACAATGCACATTAACAGCATTCACACACACACTGTTAGTAAATGACCTCCATTTTATTAGAAATTAGAAAACAAGAATATTTTATCATCTCCAGCAAAAGTGAAGGCAACTTGTCAAACATATTGCTGTGACTTTCCCTATAGCAGGGGTTCTCAACTCGGTCCTTAGGACACACTTAGGCAATCAGGTTTTCAGGATACCCACAACAAATATGCATGAGATAAACTAACATGCACTGCTTCCACTGAATGCAAATCTATCTTGTGTATATTCATTATGGGTAGTCCAAGAAAACAGCAGGGTAATCGATCTGCAAACTCCAAGATGGAAACCAAACGAAATTTAATGGATACAAGTCAATAAAAATTAGCAAGCCCGACACAAGCCGTGTCGGGCTTGCTAGTTTTTATTGACTTGTATCCATTAAATATTGTTTTCCACATACATATCTGCTTCGTTTGGTATTCATTATGGGTATCCTGAAGACCTGACTGGTTAGGTGTGTCCTAATATTTGGTTTGAGAACCCATGCTGTAACAGAAGATGAATACACTGGAATGTTATAGGTCTGGAGCTGGCTGATACCTCCTTTCTCATGATGTTGCCTATACCCATTGTGACAAATGTCCCAACTTGACACAAACCAAGAAGGGTGGTGTTATGAATCCTTTCCATATGTTCTCCTCAAACAGTCTGACTGGCTTGTCACTTCTTCTTCAGAATGGGGCTGCAGAATTCAATACCTTCCCATATTTTACAAGTTAGAAAATCTTGCAATGTTTCCTCTGAGACTCAGTGTGGAAGAACCACCAAACATGTTTTAAACTAATTCAATCAGGGGTTAGAACAAACAAATCCATTCAAGATTCCCTCCTCCCTTATGTGTGTGTGTTTTTTTTTAAACATTCATGAAGTAATTAACTTGAACATTTCAGAAATTTACCTCCCACTCAGTTACAACTTTATAACAATGTTTATGAATTAATTTCACAAAGCCTGCAAGAATTTTCATGGGTTCATCAAACCTTTAACAACTACTTGACAATCTACATCACATATTGAGTGAGTACACTGATTTGTATAAATTCACATCAAGCAGATATATTGCTGATTTCTGTGAATCGACAAATCTGTATTAAATTTCAGTGAATATATTTGGATTTTTACCAGACTTGCTGGGGACACATCAATGAAATTTTCCTGATGAACATGGGGAAAATCAAAAACTGCTGAACAAGAAACCAGGCTGAAATATGCCTGCTTTGAGTTTGCACATCTCAAACTCCAAACCATTGTAGACTGAAAAAAATTGGAGTGCTGCTATGTTGATCTTTATCAGAAACCTACCCTGGAATCATCCAGATTTATACAAAGTATGAATACAAAACAAACATTTGAAGCATGAACCCACAAAGGAAGACTTCTAAGAATACAACATGTGGTCAAAATAAGATGTGTTCAGCATTTGTTTCAAACACGTGCATAAATATCAAAAACAAATTAAAAGCTTTAGAGAACAAAGAGAACTAAACATATCATCAAAACAAGGCAGGCCTGGCAGCAGGTCCATGGTTCAATTCCCAGATCAGGTTTTCCGCACCCTAGGTTGGCTGGGACAGAGGGAGCCATGATCATCCATAAGGCCGACACCTCATGTAGATCTCATGATACTGGGTTCCTAGTGAGAGCATCTTCAGAACTGTTGCTCCAATAGCCAAACTAAGAATAGTGGGGGGTGGGATAGTGGCGCACCATGGGCCTCCAAAGCCTGAAAACCAATGTATACATTTGAATCTCCCCAACAAATACATCAAAAGGCCCTATGCTTCTGTTTTCTGTCCTTCCAGCTAGTCCTCCAGAACCCCTGTCAAGCTAACACCCAGAGATCCTAGTACCCTCCCACCCCTACACCACTGGGGGGGGGGGGGGGGGGGAGGGCAGCTCAGGAAAAGGGATTTCCAGTTAAACAGGGGCAAAATCTCCAGATGGTTGTGAATGAAGGCTCACTGTAGTAGGATCCCGACACTAGTTCTGATTGGGCAGGAAGAGGAAGAAGAAAGGATAAACTACTTGGTTAAAAACAAACAAAAAAGAGCAAAAGACATAAGCATGGAACCAAGATATAGGCAGGTTGGTGTGATAATGATATTGACACTATGACATGGTTATCTGCTTGGCAAATGGGAAGCTTGAATTAGAACTATGGTAATAGCGCCCATCCTACCATATGGAAGTAAGAAAAATGTTTTGAAATGACACAGAGGAATAGTTTTCTTTCACATCCCCTCTTCCCCCTTCTCCCATTGTTCAGAAGAAACAAAAGAAAAGCAAGAAAGGAAAAAAATTAATAAAGTTAATGACAAGTTTAAGAACATTACAAACCCAGAAAACCCTCAGGAAGAATAAAATGTACCCCGCAGTGTATAGAACTGTTCCCTCTGTTCTTCCCTCCAGTTCCTCCTGATCTTCAAACACAACATTTATTTAGGATTAGAAGAGCAACCAGAAGCCAAAATAAAACAAATACAAACTGCAGTTTTTATAAAACAGACATTTAATGGGCAGTTTGAGAGCCATGCGGAAGACTTATGAGCCTGTTCAGAATTGTGTTTGATGTAAGAAGCATGAATGTCAATATCCAAAGGCTTGATGAGCCCTGCAGAGAGCTGGCACTCGCCCAGCTGTATATTGGAGTAGTCTGGACTTGGAACAGAAGATGAAGGCCATGCTGGTGCCAAGCAAGGCTGCAATAAATTAGCACAAGGCTCATATCGGCAGCCAACAGCATGAGATGCAAGGAATCCAAGTGTAACATATAAGAATGTTTCATATCAAGCAACATAACAAAATAAATGTACTGTCTGGAGGTTTCTTTTCATCTCATTTTCTATTTCTTTTATTTTCTTTGTTAATGTACATTTATGTTAGAAGCGTAGCACATCGGTGGAAAAAAAAAACAACAATATCCTTTTTCTTAGATTTCTAAGTTGCATCATTATAAGGTTATCTTTTTGCTTATTACACATTCTCAACATTATTTTAATAGCATGAATATATATCTTAAGTGGATTTATTTGGCCTTTATTTACCTTGTGCATATTCAAAGTCGCTAACAAGTGATGGATTGGCGAATAAATGTTGAGAGAGCGTTTCTTCACCAGTCCGTTGCTTGTTAGCAAGTTTGAATATACATGCGACTATGTGCACTAACCCTGGACGCAGATCTTTGAATGAAATGCAATTGACTTGATAGTGTGAGCATCGGGTGATGTATCTTCCAGATTGCTAGCATGAAGTGGAAGGGGCACGGTTTAAGATAAGTGGTTGCTGCTTTTGTTATTTTATCTGTTTTGTGAATTAATAAAATGTAGACAATAAATTGAGTTAAAAAAAGGGACACTTTGGCAAATAATTGATGCTACGGTGTAAGCTTTGATCTGAAATAGCTGTGTGCTATAAGAGGTCTTATAGCTTTTTCTTTACTAACATCTGATGCTGTTGTGTCTTTTATCTTATTGGCTTTAAGAGTTTGAGAACGTGTTTTTTATGTGTTAGGATCTGCCACTGTTCACATTTCTCCCTATATTTCTCGGTGATAGAAACCCAACTAGTAGCAACATTCCATGCTACCAATCCCAGGGCAGGCAGTGGCTTTTCCCATGACTATTTCAATAGCAGACTATGGACTTTTCCTCCAGGAACTTATCCAAACCTTTTTTTAAACCCAGATACATTAACTGCTGTTACCACATCCTCTGGCAATGAGTTCCAGAGCTTAACTATTCTTTGAGTGAAAAAATATTTCATCCTATGTAATTTCATTGAGGGTCCCCTGGTCTTTGTACGTTTTGAAAGAGTGAAAAATTGATTAACTTTTACTCGTTCTTCACTACTCAGGATATTGTAGACCTCAATCATATCCTCCCTCAGCCATCTCTTTTCCAAGCTGAAGAGCCGTAACCTCAGTACCTGTATATATGTAAACCACTTTGAATGTAGTTGCAAAATACCACAGAAAGACAGTATATCAAGTCCCATTTCCCTTTCCTCATATGAGAGGAGTTCCATCCCCTTTATCACTTTGGTTGCTCTTCTTTGAAACTTTTCTTTTTTTTTTTTAACCATTTATTTTATTATTTTCATATATATATTTGACAGTAGATAACATATTGCTAGTACATCAAAATTGCTAGCCAAACCTTCTTAAACACTCTCATTTATCATACAACATGGCTATTCCCCCCAAATTCCTCCTCCCTCCCTCCCCCCTCCCCCCATCTCCTTAATAGACAACAAACTTAGTCTTTCCCATTTTTCCTATATTCCTTATTGACCAGAGAGCTGATGTGAGGCTTTCCATTGTTCATATGGCTTCCAAATTTTTTGGTGCTATAATAGTCGACCAGTTCGCAATGCTGTAAGCTTTGACATCAAATTGACATAGTCTAGCTTCTGCAGAACTTTTCCAAGACCAGGTAGTGACGGCTGTTTCCATGCTGCTGCCAGGACCAACTTGCTTGCCACAAATACTTGTCCTGCAAATCGATGTACTGGGTTCTGGACCCCTTCAGGTTTAAAGTGCAGCAAACAATGGTCCATTTTTAGTGGGTATGTCACTCCAGTGACATCCCGTATAAATTTCAGTATCTCTATCCAGTAAGCCTGAGCGTGTTTACAGGTCCACCAGATATGGAACATGTCCCCTGTTGTATTACATTGTCGCCAGCATGTAGGTGAGCCTGTTCGAAACATCTTTACCAATCGATGGGGGGTATAGTACCAGCAGTATAATATTTTGTGTCCACTTTCAATCATGGCACTAGAAATCGATACCTTAAGCAAAGACCTAAGTGCTAACTTCCACTGTGGGGGCGTGTATGTTACCCCCAGGGCCTCCTCCCATTTTGCCAAATAATGCTCTATCGGATTGGAGTATGCCAGTAGCGCTCCGTACAGCCTGGAAATACTTCCTCTACCTCCCCCTTTCATCATTCCCCTTTCTATTCCAGTGTCAGATAGACCTAACTCCCCTTTTGCCCTTCGGGTTATAAAATCCTGCACCTGGTAATACTGGAACGCCTGTAAGTGGGATAGCCCATATTCTCTATGAAGTTCTTCTAATGTTATTGTTTTGTCATCCTCCCACATTTGTCCCAATGTACACAGTCCCATATCCTCCCAAGTAAGGTAGGCCTTATCTTGCCTGCCTGGTCCAAAGTGGGGGGCAAATCTAAGGTACATATGCCGAAAGTATCTACGCCCCGGGAAAAACTGTTCTCGAACTTTACACCAAATTTGTAGGGGCCATCGTATCAAAGATGGACATTTTTTAATTAGCATTTCCAGCTCCTGTCTAGCCAGCCACGGTATAGCCTTTAGCGGAAATGGTCCCATCCAACCTTGCTCCATTTGTATTCCCAGTTTTTTCGTGTCTGTAAACCACGCCGCCAATATTCTAAGATTCGCTGCTAAAAAATATGTGGCAAACGATGAGACCCCCATCCCCCCTCTTTCTCTGGGCTGATATAGAACTTCCTGTCTGACTCGGGGGGGTCTTTTTTTCCAGATAAAGGAAAATATTCTTCTCCTGAGGCCTCGAAAAAAGCTATCAGGGATGGAGATCGGCAGTGCCATAAAGAGATATAATATTCTCGGGAGTATCACCATCTTGACCGCATTTATCCTTCCCACCCAAGACAATTGCAAACCCTCCCATCTCTCCAAGTCCCGAAAAAGCTGTCGTGTCATCTCGGGGAAATTGACCTAAAACAATTCATCAATGTGTTTCAGAATATTAATCCCCAGGTACCGAACATATTTCGGCGCCCAACGAAATGGGGCAGTCTGCTGTAATTGGGATTTCTGTTCTGGGGGAATGTTTATATCTAGCACCTCAGATTTATCTAGATTGATCTTGAATCCCGAGACCTCTCCATATGCAGATAGTATCTCCAGTATTCTCGGGAATGAGGTCATGGGATCCCGCAACATAAGCAAAATATCGTCAGCAAAAAGGAGAGCTCGAGTTTCCACTCCTCCTAATCGCGGCCCCCTGACATCTGGATGTGATCTAAGCTTCATTGCCAGTGGCTCTATCACTATTGCAAATAACAGGGGGGACAGTGCACACCCCTGTCGTGTCCCTCTATATAGGCGAAAAGGCTCTGAGAGTCTTCTGTTTATTCGGAATGAGGCCTGTGGAGTCTTATAGATCAGATGGAGCCAGTGAAGCAATCGCCCTGTGAACCCCATTCTGTCCAGTACTCCAAATAAAAATGACTAACTCACCCTATCAAACGCTTTTTCAGCGTCTAGTGATAGAATACATAGGGGGGACTGCGTGTCCCGCGCATGGAAGACTACATGCAAAGCTCTTCGTATGTTATCAAATGTCTGTCTGCCATGCATGAAACCTGCCTGATCTTGATGAATTAATAAGGGCAAGTACTTCTGCACCCGTATAGCCAATATCTTAGTAAAGATCTTATAGTCTACCCCTAAAAGTGAAATTGGCCTGTAGGATCCGCACAATTGAGGGTCTTTCCCTAATTTATGAATAACCGTTATGTTGGCTAGATCCCAAGTTGGCGGTAGTCCCGAGCCTGAGTCCATCGAGTGGAATACCCGTAGCAGTAGTGGGGCCAAGAGCTTCCCAAACTGTTTATAAAATTTATTCGTGAATCCATCAGGGCCCGGGGCCTTTCCCACCGGGAGCCTCTGGATAACATATGTAATCTCTTCCAATGTGATAGGTTGTGAGAGCACCTGACTTGCGCTAGTTTCCAGTCTGGGAAGCTCAATGTCCTCCAAGTATTGTTTTATCTCTACTGGCGATATCTCTGCCCCACCCGCATAAAGCCTCTTATAATATTCTTTGAATGCCGACTCAATATAGTCAGTTTCTGTGTGAATCCCTCCTCCTTTATCCCTCAAACTACTAGCTTTATTCCCAAATTCATAATGCATCTGCTGCGCTTTTTGAAGGTCTTCTGCCAAATCCGCCAGCTCTAACTCACATACTTGGGTCCGGAGCCGGTGTATTTCATCCCTAATTGACTGTTCGTTCCCTCCTCCTCCCCGATGAAGTCTAGCTTCCTCCTGCTCTAATTGTCTCCTAATGTTTGTTTCCTTGGACATCCTTTGTTTCCTAACATGTGTCTTTAGCGCAATTAGATGGCCTCTCATCACCGCCTTAAATCCCTCCCAAATCGTAATAGGCGATACTTCTCCCGTGTCGTTAAATTGAATATATTCTTTAATCTTATTTTCTATATTTAATGCATTAATCGGGTCTTGTAGGAGCGCATCATCTAATCGCCACCCTCTTTTTCCCTCCAGTGCTGTGGGCAACACCAGCTGCATGAAAATAGGGGAATGGTCTGACCAGGTTCTAGGTAGTATTTGATGAGATCCCATCATCCCCGCCACAGACGCCTCCCCCAACCAAAAATCTATCCGAGAGAATGACTGGTGTACTGTGGAATAGTATGTATAGCTACGTTCTCGGGGGGTTACCTGCCGCCACAGGTCTATTAGATGCCAGTGGTTAACAAATTCTTGCAATCTTGTTCTATCCCGATGGCCATAACGTATAGCATTCGAGGAATTATCTAAATGAGACTGTAGAGTAAGATTGAAATCCCCCCCCCCCCCCACTATTAGGGAACCCTCTATATGTTGTTGAAGTAATTTATTTATCTCAGCTAAAAATCCCTCCTGCTGGGTATTGGGGCCATAAACGTTCACTAGTGTATAGACCCGTCCTGCTAAAGAGACAACCACCAGGAGGTATCTGCCTCCCTTATCTCTGATTACTTTTTGTATATTCCATGGCTTGTCTCCCGTGAAGGCCATCAGCACTCCTCTACTCTTTGTATTGGCCCCGTTAGAGGCAAAAAATATATGCGGGAATTTTTTATGACGACATAGGTATTCAGATCTGGGCAACAAATGGGTCTCCTGTACTAGGACCACATCCGCCCGTAGACGTAGCATTTCCCTAAACAGGAGCTGTCGCTTTCTGGGGATATTCAGGCCTCTGGCATTAAGCAGCAGGAGCTTAAGATCTAGCATTCTTCATCTAAATATATCTCTATATAATACATTGATGCTTTATCTAATTCCACTCTGTCCCTCTATCCTGGTCCCAGACTGTTGTGTTTCCTCCTCAGCTCTCACCCAACTCTCTTTCCTCCTCCATCTTGTATTACCCTCCCTCCCCTCTTCCCTCCCACTCCCCTGCCTATTAAAGCTGCCCCTGTGTATCACGAAGGGCATCTAGGGAAGAAGTGTTGGTTAAATGTACACTTTACCGTGTCATCACAGGTTCACATAAATGCTGTTGATCAATGCCCCATACCCTCTCTTTTTGGGCCCCATATCTTGATAATACAACAGTATAACAGTTTAACAGTTCAACTATACAACAAAGCCACTAACGGACATGAAATGCAACCTCTCAATATACTTCACCCTAATTCTCAGCAGGGTCAGACATGTCTTTTGCTGTTTCACCAAACATTGGTCCAAAGGGTTTCTCCCCTGCTTTCTCCTTCATCTGTCAATACTTGGCAAAGCAAAGTTCCCTTTTCATGACACTTTGGTGGTCGACTGTTGGTGTTGCAGGTGCTTCTGGCCTTTTCCCACTTGCTGCCATTTTGGTGGCAGCACCCGCGGTGGACCACGTTTTGCCGTCTCCACTGAAGAGGACGCCTCCATCGTGTCTTCTACTGGCAAGATCTCGCTCGCTTCTGCGAGTGTTCGGATTTGTTGCATTTTGCCCTCCTTGTAGAAGACCAGTGCAAAAGGGTGTCTCCATTTATACCGGATTCCCAATTCTTGAAGTCATCTGGTCACAGGCTTCAGGTCTGCCCTTCGCTTTAATGTAGTTGCAGCTAGATCCTGGTATATTTCTACTGTGTACGAGTCCCATTTAAAGTTTGGGGTCTGCCGTGCCGCTTTTGCCACTTGTTCCTTCAGTTTGTAATCCCGAAAGCAGACAATTATATCTTTAGGTAAATTCGCTCGCGGGGACCCTAGCGCTCAATGGGGCCTTTCCAGGAGAATCGACGCCGGTTCCATTGTAGTGCCCCCCGTTGCCAACAGGTCACTCACCAGCCTCTGTATAGTGTCCTCGCAGTCCAGATATGCAGGGGAATCTGGTAATCCTTGAAAGCGCAGATTACTTCTGCGGCTGCGGTTCTCAAGGTCCTCCAGTTTGTCCAGAATTTGCTGCTGCGTCCGCTGGCTCTCAATAGTGTGCTGCTCTAAAGTCTCTATCGACTCAGAATGGGCATCTAATCGGGTCTCTGCTTTCTCAATCCTGGTGCCAAGCTCCCTTATTTCGCCCTTCAGTTCAGCCCCCATATTGACTAATTCACTCCGCATGGCTTTAAGATCGGACCTTATTTCTTGTAGCCATTTCTGTCACTCAGGTCCCATCTCCTCTTCTGTCCCCTCTCAATCTGCACCTGACTCAGGGTCTTTCCCAGGTAGCTGCTCGGTGCGGGGTACAGTCATCACTTGTTCTGGGCGATTTTGTTGCGCGGTCGCCATTTTGTTTTTCCCTCGCGGTGTCGACGAGTAAGCAAAGCGGGAGAGATCGATCTTCTCCAACTCTCCCTGCATTCGACTCTCACGCTCTCTTCGTCGCCCGCACCTTCGCTCTTAATGGGCCGCTACTCTGTTCGCAAATCGGGCTTTTTATCGTCTTTTTCCCGTGAATGACACGGAGCTCCGTTTTCAGGCAACCATGTCACTCGGTGACGTCACTTCCTCCCCCTTCTTTGAAACTTTTCTAATTCTGCTATATTTATTTTTGTAGAAATGGCGACCAGAGCTGAACGTAATACTCAAGGTGAGACCATACCATGAAGCAACACAGAGGCATTGTAATATTCTTGGTCTTATTTACCATTTCTTTTCTAATAATTCCTAGCATCCTGTTTACTTTTTTGGCCACTGCTGCACACTGGACAGAAGATTTCAGCGTATTGTCTACAATAACACCTAGATCTTATTCTTGGGTGCAGACTCCTAAGGTGAACCCTAACATTAGGTAACTATGATTCAGATTATTCATCCCAATGCATTACTTTGAATTTGTCCGCATTATGTTTCATTTGCTATTTGGATGCTCAGACTTCCAGTTTCCTAATGTCTTTCAGCAATTTTTCACAAAATAAGACAAAGAATATTATAATGCCTCTATATTGCTCTATGGTGCAATCTCACCTTGAGTATTGTGTTCAGTTCTGTTTGCCATAACTAAAAAAAGATATAGCAGAATTAGAGAAGGCTCAAAGAAGAGCAACCAATATGATAAAGAGGAGGATGGAAGTCCTCCCATATGAGGAAAGGCTAAAGAGGTTAGGGGTCTTCAGCTTGGAAAAGAAACGGCTGAGGGGGTACATGATTGAGGTCTACAAAATCCTAAGTGGTGTAGAATGGGCAAAAGTGAATCAATTTTTCACTCTTTCAATAAGTATAAAGACTAGGCAACATTCAATGAAATTACCTGGAAATAATTTTAAAACTCAAAGGAGGAAATATTTTTTCATGCAAAGAATAGTTAAGCACCGGAACTCATTGCCAGAGGATGTGGTAACAGCAGTTATTGTATCTGGGTTTAAAAAAGGTTTACACAAGTTCCTGCAGGAAAAGTCTATAGTCCACTATTGAGATAGACATGGGGGGAGCAACTGCTTGGCTTGGGTTTGGTAGCATGAAATGTTGCTGCTTTTTGGGTTTCTGCCTTGTGCTTGTGACCTGGATTGGCCACTGTTGGAAGCAAGATACTGGGCTAGATGGACCATTGGTCTGACCCAGTAGGGCTATTCTTATGTTCCTATGTGTTTTTTCCTTGCATCTACAAGCTGCTTAGAAGTTGACGTTTTTGATATGTTTTTTCCTTGCATCTACAAGCTTCTTAGAAGTTTGCATCCTTTACTCTGTTCTCCCATTAAACACTCCTGGCTTTCTTTCGCCATTACTGAAACCTCTCTATTGGGATTCCCTAAAGATCCTCTTTCAGTAGTATCCTTCAAGGATATTCCACACCAAACCATGTGCTCCTGGGTGACTGTTGGGTTCTCCCCCTTTTTTTTAATTTCAATGCTGCTCTATCTCCTTTTTTAAATGTTAGTGCCAGCAGCCCAGTTCCATCCCAGTTAAGGCAGAGTTCATCCTTTTGGAACACACTCCCCCTTTCCCAGAATGTTGGCCAGTTCCTAACAAATCTAAATCCCCCATTCTGCACCATTGCCTCAAACACACATTAAGACTTCAGAGCTCAGCCTGTTGCTTTGGACCTGAACACAGAACAGGGAGCATTTCTGAAAATGCTACCCAGGAGGATGTGAATTTCAGCTTTCTGCCTAAGAGCCTAAATTTGGCTTCCAGAACCTCCCTCCCACATTTCCATATGTCATTGATACCCACAAAAGCTGTCTCCTCCCCTGAAGAATCTAAAATCATATCTAGGTGATGCATGAGTTCTGCCACCTTCGTACCAGGGGATCCTTACATCTACCAGCCACCCAGCTATTTACATGCCCAATGATCGAATCACCAACTACAACAGCTGTCCTAACCCTTCCCTTCTGGGCAGAAGCACCTGGAGACACATCCTCAGTGCTAGTCTCCTCTAAGACAGCACAGGGACTGCTAGACTGGAGGTGGGATATCTCTACAATCTCCTGTAGGTGTCCTTACTGTACCTCTCTGCCTCCCTCAACTCATCCATGCCTGCAACTCTAGCTTTAAGAGAACAAACTCATTCTCTGAAAGCTAGGAGCTCTTTGCAATGAGCACACATATATAACCTCTCACCAACTGGGAAATAATCATGCATCTGACACTGAATACAAAAGACTGGATAGCACCACTCTCACTGCTGGATTTCTGTCTGCATCTTAGCATTATTGAGTTGTTTAATTAAAACTTGTTAAGGTACTAGGGATATTAGATTAATATAAAGAGCCTTAAGATTAATGGTATATTGTATGATTTAGTTATTGTTTGTGTCTCAGAAAATAATGAAATTCGATCAAAACTCTGTAATGAACTTCCCTCTTGTTATCCTAATAGAATAATTGACAATAAATAAAGAGATGTGCTAGAGCTGGGTAAGAATGAAGACTGAACTAGGCCCTGCTGTGCCTTCTAGATGCTATGGTGCCTGAAAATTTGACGCCAAAACATTTTCTTCCTAGGCATATTTTATAAACCGAGCCTAAATCTAGGTGCAGTTTATAGAATACACCCAGCAGATTTATAGAATATGCCTAGCAGTCATGCATGTGCCTAACTGTAGGCATTTACTTGGTGTATATACAGGTGCCTGAGGGGCCCTTTTACAGAGCAGTGGTAAACCCAATGTGGGCTTACTGCTCACTCTTTCGGGACTACTGCTGGCCTAACGTGGCTGCCGGCGGTAGTCCTGCCCCGAGTACACATCATTTCTGGGGGAAAAAAGAAAACCCCCTGTAAATGGCTTGCACGGCGGTAACCCGGTGGTAATTGGGCATTGTTACATGCTGGTCAGTTACTGCCAGGTTAGCGCAGGAGCCCTTATTGCCACCTTAATGGGTGGTGGTAAGGGCTCCCTGTCGCATGACCATATGGTAAGAGTTCTTTTACTGCATGGCCATGTGTGCCTGGGGTCTTTTTACCCGCTGCGGTAAAAAAGGCCCTGGAATGTGGGAAAAACGATCCCCGCCGCCAGCTCAGTGCCCTTTTTCCCGCAGCTTGGTAAAAGGGCCCCTAAGTTAGCTGTGGAGCAGGTGTATTAAATAACCCTATGCATAATATTTTGGAATGCCCCCCCTTTTGGCAGCTCACATTAGACTTTACGTACACCACTTTACAGAATATGCTTAGCACATTGTGCACGTAAATTCTAATTAATGCCAATCAGTTGAATAACTGCTTGTTAAGTGGTATTTATCAGTGCTGACTGGCTTGTCAAGGTAATTAAATTGCACACGCAAATCCAGAATACATCCGGATTTGCGTGTGCAATTTTGGTCGTGCTATATAGAATCCAGGAGTATATGTTAATACTGTAGGTTACGGCAGAAAATTCAAGATTAAAACTAATGTTTTATACTATGGAGACTAGTTAATAAAGTTTGCTTTTTAAAATTCAAACTGTCTTTATCAATAAATCTACAATTCCTTTTTTATCCCAATCTTAAATGTCCTCTTCTCTCAGGCCCTGATGCTCAAAAGTAAATGTGGGCACTAGAGGCCATTAACACCGCACTAACACTCGCATTTATCTGTGCAGAATGTTCAGAGGCCCGGAGCACAGGAACAAACGAGTGCACAAACAGTGCAAGTAGCATGCAAATGTAGTCAGGCTTATATTAATGAGGTCATTTTCTATTCCTATCCAATGCTCAGAAAAGAACATCTGGAACAAAACTGCCATACTGCTGCAAAAACGTAACACCACGTCGGAGCAGGCATTAGGGTTTTGGAAGAGAGGATTTCTCATGATTCTCATAATTCTCTAGTGATTCTTTCTTCAAATTCTGCTGGGTTTGATTGCTTTTGAAAGCAGATGGAATCCCATGCAAGCCCTTAAGTGCTGGTTGTGAGAAACAGCAGACCCAAGCGAAAGCACACATTTGTGTCTATTTCCTGCATTGTGTCTATGCTAAGAAAAATTAAAAACGACCAAAGTGAAAGCATACTTTGGTGTCTGTTTCCTGCATCTAAATATAAGTATCCAAGCTAAAAATAAAAAAATTGAAAATGCTTATATTTAGATTGTAGAAAAAAGACACCAATGTGTGCTTCATGTTTGGGTTTTATCTGGCGCAGGTGCAGGCGCATAGGATCCAAGCTTACCATGGAATTTTCTATGCATGTGCCAAGCATAATCCTCCTGCTGAAATCCCTAATGCTTAACGCTATGAGTGCACGTATATCTGCATCTTATTATCATTGAGCATTAGGGTGCTGTTTTTCTGCATTGTTCCAGTAGTATTTTTATGGTGCTATTTGCAACAGTGCCAGAGTTTTGAGCATTGAGGCATTGGGACCTTTCCTCTCTAATATAGTTTTGATTCTAGGAGGACTGCTTCAATCAGATCCTTTGAAGTTAACATATTAATCAGGTTGCCCTAGTAAACTTTGCAGCTATTCTACATTCCTCACAGTACCTTAATTAACCCCTAATTCAGGTCAGTAGCACTGCTACCTCTCCTCCAGCCAAAGAACAGAAAATAACTTTTACTTTTAGACAGTTTGAGCTCTGCTCTGTTACTATACTTTTTAATGCTCTAGGCTGAAAATTTACTAGATGAAAAACAACAAAACTGTCTACAAGCAAAGAACACAGGGACCCTCACCCGCTCACTATAACAGCTCAATCTGTTAACCCAGTTATACAGATTTTAACTTGCTTCAATCCCACCAATATCTTATTATGTTCCCAACAGACTACAGTTAAATAATCAAATAGTTCAAAAACTCTTGAGATTTCATCATATTTCTAAATGACAGATAATAAAAAGTCAACTTGGCTTCCAATGGAAGTGTTTCCCATCATTATGGAAATACATGTAAAGAAGTTCTGCACTGTATTAGTCTATCATAGTTCCTTAATGGATGATTCCACAAGCTGAGATCCTAAAGATAATCATATAGTTTGGACAATACTAGCTCAAGTTCTCCCCAAGATAGATCATAAAGTTTTTCAACATCAAATTACCTTAAACTGAACTCTGTGTTCAAAATCGACCCCATAAGAAATCACCAATGTAATAAAGAATAGCATAAGCATAATGGATTCCTGGGCATCGGCTTTCAAATTAAAACTCAACAAAGAAAAGACACACTGTCTCATTCTTTCATCCCAACACAGCACAATCCACTGCAGAGCCACAGCCATACATACCCAGGATTACACACGCCCAATCTCAAATAACCTGAAAATACTTGGCATTACCATAGACAGCAACTTAACTCTAAAGAACCAAGCAACTGCCACCACAAAGAAAATGTTCCACACAATGTGAAAACTCAAATGGGTAAAACAATTCTTCCAGAGAAAAACTTTTCGTAATATGATTCAAACAATGGTACTAACCCACGTCGATTATTGCAATGGAATTTACACGGGATGCAAGGAACAGATCTTAAGGAAACTCCAAACTGTTCAGAACACAGCGGCCAGGCTCACTTATGGAAAAACAAGATTTGAAAATGCAACACCCCTTTGCGAAAAACTGTACTGGCTACCTATCAAAGAACGCATTGATTCAAGATTTGTACTTTCATTCACAAAATAATCCATGGCTTAGCTCCAGGCTACATGACTGATTTAATTGTCTTACCAGTTAGAAACACAATTGAATCAGCAAGGACGTACCTAAACCTTCACTTCCCAAGATGCAAGGGTTTGAAGTATAAATCAACATACGCGTCCAGCTTTCCATACATATGCACACAGCTCTGGAATACATTACCAAAAGATCTGAAAACCACGAATAACCATCTAAACGTCTGGAAAAACCTAAAGACTCACCTTTCAAAAAGGCATACCCCACAGAACAGACATAAACACCAAATAATGAAGCACAATAATCAAACTAGTAAACAGACAATACCCTATCCCTTGCATTCTGCATGGGACGAATCACCCCAATTCTAATTAATTGTACTTGTACAAACCAATCTATACTATTGACACCAGAGTCTGTAACCACCTCTCCGGAACTATGTAATCCACATTGAGCCTACAAATAGGTGGGAAAATGTGGGATACAAATGTAACAAATAAATAAATAAATAGATATCTAATGTTCTTTCATGAGCATCACAGCCTGCATTAGTGCAGGCTGCCAGGGCTGGCATTAGGCGGGGTGCAAACAAGCAGTTGGGTCCCCTTGCATGCCTAAATCTAAAGGAAATACAGCCTGCTGGTGGGCTTTGGAACTCTTTTGCAAATTTCTGCCCTGGGGCCCCGATAAGTTTAACTCTGACTCTACAGGCTGCTGAGATCTGAACCTATTAGAAGCTTCAAAAACATCAACTACATTTCAGTAGTTTAATCTGGGCGTTATCAGGGCATACATTATTTTCAGAAAGATGTCTGACTATAGAAAAAGATGAGATTGATGAATTTGCTTGAGCTGGAAAAAAGAGAAATTATGCAGACATAGTCGCCTCTTGCCAATCACAATACCCAGATTTCGTACCCACTGGTTAACTTGAATTGCTGCTGCATCAAATAGGTTAGTACTTACTGTCCAAATTAATGGAAACAAGTTTACTAATCATTTTGGTGGAATATATCGATTTCCACTGTCACATCTGCCAGCAAGAGCCAAACTTAATCCCACATTGATGCCTGTTAGTTACATCTATACATTATAAACAGCTTAACAGAACTGAGATGTCTATCAGTTAGAAGCTCTACTATCAGTACAGTGTACCTACAAAAGACATAATAGCATTAGCATTAACATTAATAGAGATGATGCTGAGATAAAGAGCTTAACTTACTTTCTAAGCTTTCTTTCACCATTTTCTGCCACATGGTAGCCAGGCTTGCATATATAGTAACACACAGAACCCACATCATGGTTGCCTGTATGATAATGAGGGTGCAGAAGCTTTGCATTGGCAATCAGAGGTGGAGAATCACATTCTAGCTTGCAGTAGGCTTCTGGGAGGGACCAAAGACCATCTTCAAGGCAAGTCAACCAATTGCTTCTTCCTAACATGAAGAAAAAGAGAAAGAACAAAACCAGAAAAAAAAAAGATTCATACTGTGGGAGAATATAGTAAAGCACAGGTGACTCCAAAGATGCTGATTCAATATATCTATCAGTGGACAGATCAACATGTGAAGGGCAATTCTATAACTAGGTGCTCACAATTAAATGCCCCTTTATGGGAGTGGAGGAGTGGCCTAGTGGTTAGGGTGGTGGACTTTGGTCCTGGGGAACTGAGGAACTGAGTTTGATTCCCACTTCAGGCACAGGCAGCTCCTTGTGACTCTGGGCAAGTCACTTAACCCTCCATTGCCCCATGTAAGCCATATTGAGCCTGCCATGAGTGGGAAAGCACGGGGTACAAATGTAACAAAAAAAAAAAATATATCAAACCTATAAATGGCAAGTGACCGACTCACCTGCAAATGCGCAGTAGAGACTTCCCTCTCTGTCCCGCCCCCGCGTCAAGACGTGATGACGGGAGGAGGGGGCGGGACAGAGAGGGAAACTGCGCTGAAGGGAACCGCTGACGTCGCTACCGCTCCCCCCCCCCCAAGGTAGCCACTACCGCCCCCCCCCCCCACGCCGGAGTCGCCACCACCCCCCCCTCACCCGGCCCGGGCCCTCTCTTCGTTATTCAACTTACAGCAGCGCCGAAACAGCAGCAAGCAGCAGCTCCCATTGGCCTTCCTTCACTGCCTGTGCCCCGCCCTCGCCGACGTGACGTCACACGAGGGCGAGGCACAGGCAGTGAAGGAAGGCCAACGGGAGCTGCTGCTTGCTGCTGTTTCGGCGCTGCTGTAAGTTGAATAACGAAGAGAGGGCCCGGGCCGGGTGAAGGGGGGGGTGGTGGCGACTCCGGCGTGGGGGGGGGGCGGTAGCGGCTACCTTGGGGGGGGGGGGGGGGGCCTTGGAACTGGGAGGGCTGGACTGAAGGGGGCCTTCCAGCTGGCTGGGAAGAAGGGGGGGCCTTGGAACTGGGAGGGAGGGAGGGAAGGAAGGGGGCCTTGGGAGCTGGGGGGGCCTGGGGCCTTGGAACTGGGAGGGAGGGAGGGAGGGAGGGAGGGCCGGGGGCCTTGGGAGCTGGGGGGAGGGCCTGGGGCCTTGGAACTGGGAGGGAGGGAGGGTGGGCAGGCAGGGGGCCTTGCAGCTGGGAAGGGGGGAGGACTGGAGCCTTGGAGCTGGGAGGGAGGGCAGGGGGCCCCTTACAGTTGTGAGGGAATGGGGCCCCCTTACAGTTGTGAGGGAATGGGGCCCCTTACAGTTGTGAGGAAGAGCAGGGGGCCTTGGAACTGGGAGGGAGGGAAGGGGGCCTTGGGAGCTGGGGGGAGGGCCTGGGGCCTTGGAACTGGGAGGGAGGGAGGACAGGGGGCCTTGCAGCTGGGAAGGGGGGAGGACTGGAGCCTTGGAGCTGGGAGGGAGGGACAGAGGGGGCCTTGGAGCTGGCAGGGAAGGAGGATGGCAGGGGGCTTTGCAGCTGCAACGGGAGGGGGGCCTTGGGGAAAAAAACATTCCAATACCCGCCCGTTTTTACGGGCTTAACGGCTAGTATATATATATGCTGCAAATAAACGGCACTGATGAGCATAAGTGCCCTACCAGCTCATATTTGAAAGTCATCGCCGGCCATCTTCCGACACAAATCGAGAGATGGCCGGCGATCTCCTGAACCCGGCCAAATCGGTATAATCAAAAGCCGAATTTGGCCAGCTTCAACTGCTTTCCGTCGCGGAGCCGGCGAAACATCAAGGGGGAGTGTCAGTAGGGTAGTGAAGGCGGGATGGGGGGGGTGTGTGCTCACGAGATGGCCAGCTTCGCCTGATAATGGAAAAAAAAGAGCCAGGCTTGACGAGCATTTTGCCGGCTTTACTTGGTCCCTTTTTTTCACGACCAAGCTTCAAAAAGGAGCCCCAACTGACCAAATGACCACCGGAGGGAATCGGGGATGACCTCCCCTTACTCCCCCAGTGGTCACCAACCCCCTCCCACCCAAAAAAACAAAAAAAACCTTTTTTGCCAGCCTCTATGCCAGCCTCAAATGTCATACCCAGCTCCCTGATAGCAGTATGCAAGTCCCTGGAGTAGTTTTTACTGGGTGCAGTGCACTTCAGACAGGTAGACCCAGGCCCATCCCCCCGTACCTGTTACACTTGTGGTGGTAAATGGGAACCCTCCAAAACCCACCCAAAGCCCACTGTACCCACATGTAGGTGCCCCCCCTTCACCCCTTAGGGCTATGGTAATGGTGTAGAGTTGTGGGGAGTGGGTTTTGGGGGGGATTTGGGGGGGGGGCTAAACAACCAAGGGAAGGGAGCTATGCACCTGGGAGCTATTTTTATTTTATTTTATTTTTTCGAAGTGCCCCCTAGGGTGCCCAGTTGGTGTCCTGGCATGTCAGGGGGGCCAGTGCACTACAAATGCTGGCTCCTCCCATGACCAAATGCCTTGGATTTGGCCGGGTTTGAGATTGCCGGCATTATTTTCCATTATGGCCGAGCATTCACACCAGCCATCTAGCCAGCATTAAGTGCTCACTCCTAAAGTTAGGCACACAACTGAGAACTTACATTAGTATTCTATAATGGCAATTGTGCACACAATTGCCGATATAGAATTTACACTCAGTGCATCATCCTGGCGCCCAAATTTAGGAAAACTATAGAACATTATCCCCTATAGATGCTTATATTATGAAATCCATGTCATTAGAATGCTTTGACGTCAGTGGAACGCACTGAAATCATTTGAATGCAAACAGTCGATTACAATGTGTTCCACCATGTTTTTAAACATTTTAAGCTGTTTTAACACCTTTTGAGATTTGTTTTTGAGTGATTTTACCCAATATTGGAGTGACAAACATCTTAGGACTATTTTGAAGAACTATGTTTCTGAATATAGAAATCTGTTTTTCATGATGCAGGCACAGCTCAGAGAATGTCACCATGGAATATTTTTAAAGCAAACAATTTAAATATGTTTGATTTTGAAGGTCCTCAGACAAAATGGGCCAGAGTACTTAAATACTAAGTTAGCCTTTTAAACACCTTTGAGAACTCTAAGGTCATCTCAAGGATCATCACTATCTTATCAAAAGAAATTGTACGATATAATACCCACCAGTGAGCCTTCTCCGGAGTAGCTCCCATGCTTTGGAATGTACTCCCAGAGGGTATACATTTAACTCAAGACTATCTCTACTTCAGGAAGCAGGTGAAAGCCTAGCTCCTCTCCCAAGCCTTTAATACATAGAGTGGCTGACTGTACACTCATTCTGCACCTGGTCTAGCTTGCTGCACACACTGTAACTTAGATCAGTTCCTTATCTCTTGCTTAACTTTACAAAGAACTTGTCTTGAGTTTAGCTAACCATCAAATTATCCCAACTGATTCTGTACCACACATCTTGTTCCCATCATATATCTGTTCTTGGTCCCTCAGCTATATGGTGAGTCGTATTGTAGAAAATCTTTAGCATCATGTCTATTTTACTTGAATGTTCTAATACATGCTTATTAGGTGTATCATTAGTATTATGCTAACATTGTATTATATCTTTGGCATTTCAATTCCAGTGCTGTTAAATTTTTGATACTGTCTCACGATAGTTCTATTATTAGGTTTCAATTTACTGTTTTCAATTACCTCATTTATTGTATTTATGTTTATTCTTGGTTAGTTTACTATTGTATGCAGCTAACAAAATTGTACCTTTTATGTTAAACTATGCCTGCTGTACATCACCTTGGGTGAATATCTTCATAAAGGTGATTAATAAACAGGGCTTTTTTTGAGGGGGTACTTGGGGGTGCTGAGTACCGGCACCTTTTCTATTGTCTGCTAAAATTGACCCATGGACCCCAAGTTTTAATGAAAGAGCTCAGGCTCTACACACCAATTCTGCCATGTCATAGATTCTGTGACTGGTTGCAGGGGGCCTGGCCATTGTGGGGTGGATCCAGTGGTGTGCCGGAGCCGGCTCGCACCGGCTCGCAAGAGCTGCTTGTTAAATTTTGACAGCTCTTACGAGCCGGTTGTTGTTCGGGGCGAGCCGGCTCCATTGCACGAGGTAAGCATGGCAGGAGGGCACCATGCTTACCTCCCCTCCCGCTCCCATCCATGTCTAACAATGTCTTTCGCCCCCACCCTCCCCTCCCGCTCCCATCCGTCAGTTTCAATTACCTCCCTCGAAGCACCGCATTATTTAAGGCCCTGCTGCCCATTTCCAGCTGCCTTCCCTGCTTGCTTCTGAGGAGTTTGCGCCCTTAGTCCCGCCTTCTGATATCATTCTGACGTCATTTCCTTTTTCCGCGACGGCGGGACTAAGGGCGCAAACTCCTCAGAAGCAAGCAGGGAAGGCAGCTGGAGACGGGCAGCAGGGCCTTAAATAATGCGGCGCTTCGAGGGAGGTAATTGAAACTGACGGATGGGAGCGGGAGGGGAGGGTGGGGGCAAAGGACATCGTTAGACATGGATGGGAGCGGGAGGGCAGGGGAGGGAGGAGAATTGCTGAGCATGGATGGGCAGAGGGAGGCAGGGGAGAGAATTGCTGGGCATGGATGGGCAGAGGGGGGCAGGGGAGAGAATTGCTGGGCATGGATGGGCAGAGGGAGGCAGGGGAGAGAATTGATGGGCATGGATGGGCAGAGGGGGGCAGGGGAGAGAATTGCTGAGCATGGATGGGCAGAGGGAGGCAGGGGAGAGAATTGCTGGGCATGGATGGGCAGAGGGAGGCAGGGGAGAGAATTGATGGGCATGGATGGGCAGAGGGGGGCAGGGGAGAGAATTGCTGGGAAAGGATGGGCAGAGGGAGGCAGGGGAGAGAATTGCTGGGCACGGATGGGCAGAGGGAGGCAGGGGAGAGAATTGCTGGGCACGGATGGGCAGAGGGGGGCAGGGGAGAGAATTGCTGGGCATGGATGGGCAGAGGGGGGCAGGGGAGAGAATTGCTGGGCATGGATGGGCAGAGGGGGGCAGGGGAGAGAAGAGAATTGCTGGGCATGGATGGGTACAGGAGGGCAGGGGAGAGAAGAGAGTTTCAGGACATGGATGGAGGGGAGGGCAAGAAAAATTTTGGACATGGATGGAGAGGAGGGAAGGGAGAGAGAAGAAATGCTAGACATGGAGGGAAGATAGAGGAAGGAGATTAGATGAGGGAAAAGGAAGTGAGGAGAGAAACTGCACATGGATGGAGAAAATAGGCAGAAGCTGGATCCACTGTACAGTCAAGTCTGCGGAGGACCAGAAATGAAGAAGAAAGGAGGAAAGAAAAGAAATAAATGGAAAGGAAGCCCTGGAAACGGAGTCAAGGGAACAGATAGAGAGCAGCAGAATCAGATACTGGACCAGCATGATCAGAGAAACAAAGTCACCAGACAACAAAGGTAGAAAAAAATAATTTTATTTTCATTATAGTGTTTGGAATATGTCCACTTTGAGAATCAGGTGCTGAACGTTAAAAGTTTATATTTATTTACTTATTTATGGCATTTTATCCCATATTAAACATGAATTAGATTGGAACCTGGGATCATTTAATTTTTTTTTCCTGGCGAGAGTAATGCATTGCCCCCCCCCCCCCCCCGGCTATAGCCAGCTCTGCAATTTTGGGGGGGCGCAGAGGTGGATGGGGGGGGGGGGGGGTGCAGTGGTGGATTGGGGGCACCGAGGTGGACCGGGAAGAGAGCCTGTTGTTAAAAATTTACCAGCACACCACTGGGTGGATCCCTCAGTGATCATCTCACTCATGAAGGGTGGCCTAGCATTTGAGTACCGGTACCTTTTTTGCTAGTAAAAACGTACAGTTAAATCCCAATAAATAAATAAATACAAATAAATAAGTATCAAGGACCTTTTAAAGCTGAGATTATTATTATTTTAACCATTTTCAATGATATTTTAAGGTGTATTTCACTAAAGTGTTTTGCAGTTGTTTGTCACTCCTTGGCAGCTCATTATGCATGGATGACATCTTAGGCAACCACAGCAAGCTTGTCTGATTACTTGTTACATAAAAACCCAGAAGAATCATATAAGTGGACTTTTCTTATGACTTGTTTGGTTTTAGCACCTGATTTTAGCACTTATGGTTTTATCAGTCATATTTTATGTGAGCATTTTTCTAATTCAGTGCTGTTTGATTCTTTTACTCAGTTTTATCCAGTTTTGGTGAAGTTTGAGGTTTTATACCAGCTGGGTAAGCTGTCTCTCCTTTTTGTTATATTGCTTTGGTATGAATTGTTCATATGATATTAACTATATTTATCTATATATTTATGCCATTAATCATAATTATTTATTTATTGATGTATTAGATATGTTCCAATTGAGTGTTCTTAGTTATTGAACTACATATACCTTTTTTTAAGTTTTAATGTACCTGAAAGCTGATCTTTTGATTGTTATTTCAGTTTTTCTACAATGATGCATCCTGATACTGGTGAAATGTGGCCATGTCGGGTGACAGCATTTGAATCCTGGGAGCTTTTATGCATCAATAAAGACTGTGTTTTCTTATAAGGTCTACTCTTTCGTTTCCTTTTTAATTGGTATTCTACAAAATGTGCATGCAATTTCCATAGTGTGCAACTGCAAAGAGGGTGTGTACCTTGGAGGGGCATGAGTAGGTTGGGGGTTATGCCTGGCACTTTATGTGAACATTTTATAGAATACTTGCAGTCATAGGCATTAATGCATTACTGCCTACAGTTAGGTGTAAACATTCACATCAGACATTTAGCTAACATTAAGTGGTCACTCCTAATGTTAGGCACATAACTGAGGACTTAAGTTAGTATTCAATAATGACAACTGTGCACACAATTGCTGATATAGAATCTGCACTCAGCACACATCTTCCTGGTGCTCAGCTTTAGAAAAGTTATTGAGAATTATCTCCTATAGGTGCTTACACTATGAAATCCATGTCATTAGAATTATGAAGAGAACTGACGGTCATTTTACTAAGGTGCGCTGAAAAATGGCCTGCAGTAGTGTAGGTGCATGTTTTGGTCGCACACAGAACCATTTTTCAGTGCACCTGTAAAAAATGCCTTTTTTGGAGTGGGTCGAAAATGGACGTGTGGCAAAATTAAAATTGGTTCGTGTCCATTTTGGGTCTGAGACCTTACTGCCAGCCATTGACTTAGCGGTAAGATCTCACACGTTAACTGGGCGGTAATGGTCAACACGCGTTCAAATGTTGATTACCGCCCATGCGCCAGAAAATAAAAATATTTTCAGATGCGAGTATTGGATGCACCTCAAAAATGAAATTACCACCCAGGCCAAGTGGTAGCCAGGCGGTAACTCAGAATTGACACGTGTTGGGCACGTGTAGACACTTATGCAGCTTAGTAAATGGACCCTTGATTGAGTTGGTATGACACAATAAATGGGAAGGTGATACCTTGAAGCTTGGCTGGTGGAAGGCAGGAGAAGGTACAATGCTTCCCAGATGTAGTTTCCTCCGGGCAAGAGAAATTAGCATAATACACAAGTGAATGGTCAGGAAATTCACAGTCAATGGGATCACAAGTTACTGATCTATCCCACCTTCCAAAGGCGCAGATCACTTGTTCTTCTTTCTGAAAGCAAAATGTGGTCAGGTTTATTCATTTCTGGGAATCTGATGATCAAAACACACTAGAGTAGTATTCATTACTAACGCAATACTAGTCAAGAAGTGTATAAACAGATTTACTCCTCTTTTTCTCTTACCAGATCGCCTTCTCCTATATGAGATTTTTGCATGCTTTGTTTTACTTCGGTTTTCTAATTTCTAAACTTTTTCTCTTTCTCCTCAAACATATTTCTGCCTCTCCTAACTACAATAGTCTCTTCAGATTTAGAAATAACTTTTTAACTAGTACAGTCATCTGATCTTCAAAAGTTAGTTTTGAGTCAAGTATTATTCCAAAAACTCTCGACTTTCAAATCTCAAGGAGATTCCAGAACTCAGGTCAATAGATTTCTCTAAAACCCATTATTCATGTATGTATAATTATGAGGGTTATTTAGGACCTCATATTCAGAATCTGACTTATACTGTTAGGTTAGCTAAATATAGGCATATAAATATACATATACAGACTGATATTCAAAGGCAACTATATGTTCGTTGATGGCAAGCAAATACATAATTGCTCTATTCCAGCGGTTCACAAGCACCTGGGAGGTGTATTGTGAGGCCAGCACACAGAGAGGCACTCTTTTTTTTAATTTTCTAAAAGCTGTGTATGATTGCTTTCTTTTCTCTCTCCCTGTGTCTGGCACCTGTCTCTCATCCTCCCCCAGTCCCCTCGGCCTCCAAGTCCATCAAACCTCATTTGTTTGGTAGCAACAACCAAAACATGCTGTCTGGGCTGACCTGAAGCCTTTCCTCTGCCACAGCCTGCCCTCATGTAAACAGGAAGTTGCATCAGAGGGTCAGGCCTTGGCAGAGGAAGAACTTCAGGTCAGTCCAGGCAGCATGTTATGGCTGCTGTCGCCAGCCCAGATGAGGTTTAAGAAACAACGGACAGGTTCTTATGAGGAGGGGGGGCTGAGTGTAGAAGAGAAAGAGGTCTGAGGAGGCCAACAGAAGGTGCTGGATTTGAGGGAGGAGGATGTGAAAAAGAGGGACAGGTGCTGGACTAAGGTGTGGAGGTTATCTGAGGGAGGAAGAAGAGGTTCTGGACTCACAGGGGAGCTTAGGGAAGTGGAGGGAGAGAAACTGCACCCTCAGCAGGTGGGGGTAGGTAAGGGAGGAAGAGATAAAAGTGCTGCACCTGCGGTGGGAGGAGGGGAGCAGAGGGTGAGAGAGGTGCTGGACATGCAGGGAGAGGAGGACATGGGATATGCTGGACCTATGGGGGGGAAGGATGGAGAAAGAGAGGGAGAAATACCAGACCATGGAGGGAGGGAGATCAAGAGAGAGATCCTAGACTGTAGAGCAAGGAGGGAAGAGTGAGAGAGAAATGCTGGACCCACGAGAAATGTGGCTGCACAAACCCTGATGGCATGTTCCTTCCCAGGTTCTATAGACAGTAAATCACACTTATCAGGCTTTCAATTCTGGTGCACAGTATGCCAATTACACATCTTAGGATGGAGCACAGCATCGGGATTTGTGTAGCTGTGTCTCCTGTTGCCAGGCTGGGTTTCCTGTGACCACATTTCCCTCTGATATACTGTCCTGCTGAACATTGAAGCAGCACTTTTGGGGCAGGGGCAGGGAATGGCTGGACCATAACGGGTGGAGGGGAAGGGAAAGGGAAAGGGAATAGGGAGTTACTGGACCTTACGGGTAGCAGAAAAGAATGAGGGGACAGAGAGTTGCTGGAATATAGGGGTGAAGGGAAAGGATTAGGGGACAGGGAAATGCTGGAACATAGGGGTGGAGGGGAGGGTCAAGAGGACAAGAAGTAGCTGAACCATAGCGGAAGAGGGGAAGGGAGAGAGGATAAGGAGTTGTTATATTATTAGAATGGAGGGGAAGGGAAGGGACAGGGAACTGCTGGACCATAGGGGCATATAGAGGGGGAAGGGAGATGCTGAATCATAGGGGTCGAGGAGCAAGAGGGGCAGGGAGATGTTTGGCATGGTGGACCCATGTGGGATAGACTATGAGGGTTCTCAAAGAAACGAGTGAGAAGAAGATGGAGAGTACAGGGTGAAAGAGTAGTAATGAGGAATGGGTTAAAGAGAAAAGAATAGGAAGCCAGGGATGGAGTGAGACAGGAGAGATAGAAGGAGGATGTGAGAAGGAGATGGAAATTTGTTAAGTAACTGAAATATAGGAAGAGGACTGAAGATTGAGAGGGTAAAATCTGAGTGAGTGGACAGAAGAGAGAGAGAGAGAGAGAGAGAGAGAGAGAGAGAGAGGAAATATGTCAGAGGAGGATGAAGTGAGGGAATGGAAGAAGAAAGAAGAAAAAGGAGAAAGAACAATTGGCAGAACCCACTGCAAAGAAAATAGAAGAAAGGCAGGAAAGCAGAAAAGAGAAACTGGGACCAACATGCTTGAAAAAATAAAATGTCCAAACAACAAAGGTAGAAAAAGTGTTTTATTTTGAATTTATTAAGTGAAAATATGTTAGCTTTGGGAAATGTGTGTTATGGATGTCTTTGTATTTTGTTCAGTGCAAGAGGAAATGTGTTTCTGTTTTTATTTCTCCTATGTTGTGGTACATACCTAAATTTTGTCTCCATATTTCTATTTCTAATTTGTGATCTCTTGTGTATTTGATGAAGGTCTTCCTGTGTTTTGCTTGTGATCTAGATGTGGTATTCTGTTTCTATGTAGTTTCTGTATAGAACTCTGCAGCAGTTCCATTTGTTCCTTTTACCAGTAGTAGGTGTATTCCAGGGCCCCATGTAATCTTCGTAGTGCTGCCTATTCTTAGGTAAATTTAATGTTGTTTGAATCATATGAATTAGTGTTACTGTTGTATGGTAGGTTTGCTACATGTATTCTGAGTTAAGATTTTTTTTCAGATTTTGAATTTCACAATGTGTGATAGTGGAGAGATTTATGTTGCTATTACTCAGATGACATGAGAATCAAATACGTTTTTTTTGAATGGTAACTTCCGTGGAAAAAAGGTGCTAGTTATGATCTGCACCTGTTGTTGGGGAAGATAGGGTTTTAGTGGATGCAGAGCATGTTTACATTTAATTAATAAGAACTGCCATACCGTGAGAGTCCTAAATGCAATGTGTCATATACGTGAGCAACATCTATCATGTGTGTCCCAACTAAAAAAATATGCACATATTTTTTAAAGTTATATGCATAGTATAGTACAATTACCACGGCTATAATTAGCAGTCTAACTATAGCGGTAGTTTCATAAGACTACCACTAGGGGTAAAGCCTTACAGTTTTTGAAGAGGCAGCCACTGGGACAGAAGCAATTGGAGAGCACGCCTACTTTAGGTATTCCAAGGACCCACTTGGATGAGTTCAGACTCTTGAAGGGATGGGGAAGAGCCAGGGTCAACCCTTAGATTAATTACATTCAAGGGCAGGCTTCACATTTCTATGCCTTGGAAAGGGCATACTAGTCACAAGGGATAGGAGATCTCCTCCCCTCACCAAAGGGAGGAATAGTGAAATGTGCCATTGTGTCACATTGTAATTGTGCACTTTATAACTTGTTTTGATTTTTGTTACAGCAGGACCCAACACTTTTTTAAACTTCGTTTTTTTCCATGTCTTTTCTTTAACTATTATATGTGTATTTTCTCTGGTTTGGCATTAGCCTTTCCAGTCTCTTGTAAGCCACTTTGAGCCTGCATCCTGTATATAAGTGCTCTAAAATAAATAAATAAATAAAGTTGTTTTCCTTTCTATTTTAAATAAACAAAATGAAACATACATAATGGAAAAATACATAGTGAAAACCAAAATAAAACATATTTCTATACAAAGCTGTAAATTCTAACCTTCTTTTATTCTTCTTCACATGATTTCTTTGACTTTCTGACATATTATGAAACCTCTAGATTTTTTGAAAATTATTTTTTTAAGGAACTCTGAGATTCTTATGCATTTCTGAAAAGCATATTTCTTCCAATGACATTAAGTGAAAAACCTTGGACACTGCTTAATAATATACATAAGGCTGTGTGCCAACTATTAGCTTACTCTCTCCTACCATCTCTAGAATTTTCATCTTCTGTGCCAAAATTAAATCCTGAGTGTGATATCCACTGAAATGATGGGCAGAAGAAATAGAAGAGACAACCAAAAAGAGTAGTGTATTGAAGGCCCTATTGCACCTACCTAGTACTAGCTTAATAATCATAATCATAATAATTTGCATATTGCTCCAACTAAAAGCTCGGGGCAGTTTACAATGGGGAATTAAACATAACAATATAATATAACGCACACAAAGATCATCAAATTGATGTTATATTTCAATAACATTGTAAATTCTGCACATATGATTAAATGCAACATTAATTTTAAAAATTATTTAAAAACCAAGTTATTAGCATCCTTTTTTAATAAAGATTTTCAAGATGCAATTCTAGTGATATGGAGGATCATTTTCGATATCATGTCTAAGACCAACTTTGGATATTTTGCAAAAAACATCCAAAATCCGAATAGGAAAGAAGGTCATTTTCAAAAAAGAAAAACATCTGTCTTTTGTTTTCAAAAATACTGTTCCGAACAACGTTTTGTGATTTGGACGTTTTGTTTTTTGGTCCATTTAAAAAAAATGTCCAAGTGCAAAATGCACAAAATCAAGCCACTTGGATGTTAGAGTAGCCAGCATTTTTAGTAGACTGGTCCCCCTGACATCCCAGGACAGCAATAGGGCACCCTATGGGGCACTGCAGTGGACTTCATAAAATGCTCCCAGGTACACATCTCACCACTGCTCCCTTACCTTGTGTGCTGAGCCCCACAAAACCCACCCACTAACCCCATCTGTACACCACTACCATAGCCCTTACAGGTGAAGGGGGCACCTATATATGGATAAAGTGGGTTTCTGGTGAGTTTCAGAGGGCTCACAGTTTCCACCACAACTGTAAAAGATAGAGGGAGGTAGGAGCCTGGGTCCACCTGTCTGAAGTGCACTGCACTCACCACTAGAGTATTCCAGGGACCTGAGTATAACATCTGAGGTTGGCATAGAGGCTGGCAAATAATATTTTTCATCACATTTTTGGGGGGTGGGAGGGGGTTAATGACCACTGGGGGAATATAAGGAGATGTTATTCCTGATTCAATCCAGTGGTCATCTGGTTATTTAGGGCACATTTTTCTGCCTTATTCGTAATAAAAACAAGTCTAGCTCAAAACGTCTACGTTTTAGTCCTGGACGGTTTTGTTTTGTTCCATTATGGCTGAAAAACGTCTAAGTCTTAGGAACGCCCAAGTTCCGCCCTGAACACGCCCCTGGCACTCCCCCTTGAGATTTGGATGCACTTCTGGAGGACTTCGGAAAAAAAAGTCTAAAAATAGGTTTCGAAAATGCTGATTTGGTTGTTTTTGTGAGAAAAAAGTCCAAATGCAGACATGCTACATTTTGGATGTTCTTCTCTTTTGAAAATGAATCCAATAGTGGCTTAAGATTAGAGAGCTAACAAATTCTATATATCCAAAATTCTCATGTGCTTGAATATTAAAATAATAAAACCATACTTTTCATGAAAAAAAAAAGAGTAATTTTGGGGAAGTCAAGTACTTCCAGCTTTTCAAATAAACTGTCCATAAACAAAAAGGAATTGAGATATACAAAAGAAACTGGCCAGAAAAGGGACTTTTGATGCTAGCAGCTCCCACCTGCAAGTGGCCATATCCGGGCCTGATTTTGCTATGGAGAGCAAATCCTCTCTCACAATTCACAGAACACTTCATGGGTCCTGGGCCCTCAGTAATGCAGCTCACGTGGGCATGGTTGACATGTAGTGGCATGCAGGTCTTGGCAGAACAGCTGTGAATGGATCAAGAAAAGGGGAGAGAGTTAAATAAACACATCATGACTCATCAAAATCAGTTTTCATCACCAAGCAAATTTACATAGGAATGAAAGTTTATTGTATTTTTAAAAACTTGAGCAGAAAAATACATTTTTCATTTAGGAATAATATTGTATGACAATTTACACTGATCTACTTTTACTCTGTACCCAAAGAACAAATTATTAAAATCAATGAAATGTGTATCTTGAATATGGCCTAGTTTTCATAAACCTGTATCATCACCATCAGACAGTCTGATTTTCATCTTCCAAAACAGATATGGCTGAGGAAACACCTAGAGATCAATATTCAGCCAGTGGCGACAAATGCTTTGCTAACCACTGCCAGCGTTATTCCTGGACATTCAATTCCAGGCCATATCTGGGCTTCGACACTGAATATCCATTTTTTGAGGAGTCGGCTGAATATTGGAACTTAACTGGCCAAGTGCTGACTCCGCCTCCAGAACACACCCAAAATAGCCAGTTTTTACTTAAGCACTAACCTCTAATTTTCAGCGGTGGTAACCAGTTAAGTGCCACTGAAAATTAGCAGATAGCCCAAAACAAACAATTTAACCGGTCAGTGGTCGTTTCTGGCTGGTTGAATTGATTGATTGATTGATTTAAATTCTTATATTCCACTCTATCAGCAATCTTCTAGGTGGAGTACATCATTAACAAACATAGGGGCCCTTTTACTAAGCCGCTTAAGCATCTACGTGCACCCAATGCAAGCAAAAATGGAGTTACCACCTGACTACCGCGTGGATCTTGCGGTAATTTCATTTTTGGCGCTCGTCCGATACGTGCATCTGAAAAATATTTTTTCTTTTTGGGCACACGTAATGGACGCGCACCAAGTGGCATTTGACACACGTAGGTCATTACCGCCTGGATTCTTTACCACTAGGTCAATGGCTGGCAGTAAGGTCTCAGATCCCAAATGGATGTGCAGCAATTTTGATTTTGCCGCCCATCCATTTTTTGCAAAAAAGGCCTATTTTTACAGTCACGCTAAAACATGGATCGGCGCATGGCCAAAACCCTTGCCTACACTACCGCAAGGTTGAGCCAGTAGATATTGTGTATCTGGATTTTCAAAGGCATTTAACAAAGTACCTCATGAAAGACACTTAGAAAATTAGAACGTCATGAGATAGGAGGTAATGTCATATTGTGGGTTAAAAACTGGTTAAAAGATAGAAAACAGAGAGTACGGTTAAATGGTCAGTATTCTCAATGGACATGGGTAGATAATGGGGTACTCAAAGGGTCAAGCTTTAGAGCCCACTACAGCACTGAAACACTCCTTACTGCTTTGCCCAGTAAAAGTTACTCCCATCTTGACAGGCACAATATTGTTCTCACTATTTCACTTGGTCTCTCTGCTGTGTTTGACTTAGTTGACCACTCATTGCTATCTCACGCCACCTCCATTGGTATGCCAGTTTTTTTTTTTTTTGTTACATTTGTACCCTGTGCTTTCCCACTCATGGCAGGCTCAATGTGGCTTACATGGGGCAATGGAGGGTTAGGTGACTTGCCCAGAGTCACAAGGAGCTGCCTGTGCCTGAAGTGGGAATTGAACTCAGTTCCTCAGGACCAAAGTCCACCACCCTAACCACTAGGCCACTCCTCCAATCTGTTCTGTTCTTACTCAGTTTTCTTCATTCTTATTGAAGCGCTCTTATAGGGTTGTCAACCCCCCTCTTTATTTCCCTCTCACCCTCAAACTTGTGGGTACCCAAGGATGTATGATAACAGAAGACGGCATGAGAGTGTGTGGGATGAAGCCAGTAGGTGGAGCTTGTTGCTCTATAAATTTCATTGTTTTAGGTCTACCAAGATGGTGGCAGCTGCATTGGGAAAAATTAAAACCTCCTTGGGTGGAGTGGGTGGAGACTGGCTTCAGCCTTGTGACCTCATGCCATCTCCTGTTATCAAACCTCCTTGGGGTTACTGCAGTGTTACTACTACTACTACTACAACTTATCATTTCTATAGCGCTACTAGACGTATGCAGCACTGTACACGTGAACATGAAGAGAGAGTCCCTGCTCGACAGAGCTTACAATCTAATTAGGACAGATAAACAGGACAAACAAGAGATAAGGGAATATTAAAGTGAGCATGATAAACTAAGGGTTCTGAACAAATGAATAAGGGTTAAGAGTTAAAAGCAGCATCAAAAAGTTGGGCTTTTTGCTTAGATTTGAAGACGACCAGAGATGGAGCTTGACGTACCGGCTCAGGAAGTCTATTCCAGGCATATGGTGCATTCTGTCCCCTCTTCTCTTTAATCTATTTCTTAGCTCCCTCACCACCCTCATTCTGTTTACTTTTACACTGACAACTTTCTCCTTATCTAGTCCATAAGCCCACTCTCTTCATCAATCGGCCTCCTAAAAGCTTGTTTGACTCTAGTATTGAGATGACTCTGTAATCATAGAATAGTTCCTAATAAAGAAATTACTATGGCCTGTCACTGGTGATCTTCCTACCCTCCCACTTCCTTTAAGCCTCTTCGTTATATCCATTTCTCCAGTAGACTACTTTCGCAATTTAGGAATCATACTTGACTCGAAGTTTTCTTCTCCTGCAAATCTCCATTCTATGTAAATCTGCTTTTATATTCTTCATCAACTCCGATCAGTTAGAAGGTAGTTTGATTACAACACCTTTCACTTAAGTGTATAGCACTGCCCAATTAACGCTCGGTAAACATCGGCGCTACAAAAATAAAAATATTTTTGTAGTGCTGGAAATGGCACACGCTAGGGGCGGAAACAACTGCCAGGCTGCTGCGGTAGCCCATCAGTACTTCTGGTTTACCCTCACTTAGTAAAAGACTCCCTTACAATCCCTCCAAAATACAGCTATCAAACTACTATGTCATGCATGCAAATTTGATTATGTCACCCCTTTATTATACAAACATCATTGTCTTCCAATAGAGAAACTATTAATCTTAAATTACTTTTGCTTTCAAAGCTTTTAGAATAGGTCTCCCTCCCTACCTCTCCACTCTTACTATTCCCTACACCCCAACAAGGCTGCTTCAGCCCCCAAAATGATCATTGCTTTATTCATGCACATTCATAGCTAATATCCTGTAAGCCCAAGAGGCTGTGGGTTTATTAGGACATGTATTGAAAACCATAGGAACCAACTTTTCAAAATTATTGGGGGTGCTAAGCCCAATGGAAATAACCCCTCCCTGGACACATGCAAGGAATTTTCTCAATATTGGGGGTGCTCAAGCACCACAGCACCCACAGAGTTGGCTCCTATGTTGAAAACCCTAGAATAAATGGTCCATGACCCTAGCAAATACTTTTCTCATAGCCCAAAAACTGGTAAATATAGATTTCACAACATTTGATAGTCAGCAGATTCCTGATATTTCTCTTCCAAAAGCCAAGATCAAATCAGATAATTGGAACCTTAAATAATTCAGTTAGCTAGGTACCAATAAATCTAATCTGTAAATCCACTGTTCATCTAGCTGTAGTAATTTGTTAATCCTGTCTCCACCACATAAGGCATTCTCTATTACATTCACAGTAAATCAACACTTGTAGATGCATCCTGCATTTTTGTGCATAAATCATTGGCTACTCATCAGTACATCCCATAAGTTAAATGTATACCATCAAATACTATCAATAGTTTATCCTCACATCCAGATGGGGCAAAGAAAACCTTCCAGTAGTCCACAATTATTGGTTTACCATGTTCCGCTAAATATTTTGCATGGCTACAGACAGTGCTAATCATGTGAATACATGAGATGTGAAAATATATGGTTAGAAATAAGTTATTATCTATGAAAGAGGCTTTGTAGTATATTTGACCTTATTTTATTGTATAAAAACTCTTAAAGTTTGTCAAGTTTGGATTTTAGTGTGCAGAAATGTCATTAGAAGAGGTTTGAACATAAAATCAATGACAAATTTTAGATAAAAGGGTCATTAAGGATGTCATTTGCGGTCTGGGCATTGAATGTAATTCATTTTCAGATTACTACTCTAAATGAAAACTGTAATCTTTGGCTGTAGGTTGCAGTTTTGAAGAGTGTATCTACTTGAAAAATGTATAATTTTATGTAATGTTAAAGGCAATTTTGCATAGGTCATCTAGGTGGGAAAAGAGGTGTTCATGTCAGCTTCCCAAGGGCCCTGTTTACTAAGTTGTGCTAGAGGCTTGCTAGCGCTTATAACGCGACACTAATCATTAGCATGTGCTAACCGTGTAGATGCCCATAATATTCCTATGGGCATCTACATGGTTAGCGCATGTAATTTTTAGCACGCGCTAAAAACGCTAGTGCACTTTAGTAAAAAGGGCCCCGAGTGTTTTACCATGAAATGTTTTTGTGAAATATCTATAACAGGATAGGCAGCTCCGGTCCTCCAGTTCCACAGGTAGGTCAGGTTTCAGGATATCCACAATGAACATGCAAGAGATAATTTGCTTGCACTGCCTCCATTGTGTGAAAATCTATCTCAAGTATATTCACTGTGGATAACCTGAAAACCTGACCTACCTGTGACACTTGAGGACCGGAGTTGCCTATCCCTGATTTATGTGAGAAATGCACATGCAATGTTGCAGAATGTACAATGGAAACAGCCATTTTACAAATAAACACATTAAAAAAAGAGCACCATCCCTCACTACTTTAAACGTGTAAGTGCTAGTGCATACATGTGTTAGTGGTAAGTTTGTAACATATGTGTGTGTAAGTGATGTCACTTACATGTCTAAATGTTGAATTTTGCAAAACTGGACATGCAAGTGGAACCAAGTTAGAAACTGTGCTAGAAAACTCTAATTTTTAGGTTTTAAGCAATGAAGAGGTAAACACATTACCCCCTCAATCACTCTTATTCTCATCTGGTATGAGCCTCCTAAAAAGGATAAACTTCATTAGTGGGGATCCAGAATGGCTCGAAAAGCACCATAATAAGGTATTTGGGTCTGGCTAGAACACATTACTAAGCTCAATATATGCACAAACTTTATTACTCTTTTTTGTAATTTTATCTGTATTCAATTTTTTAACAGTAACAGGAATAAAGAATTACAATGCTATTATATACTGTAGTAATATTGGCATGTGGACAACCCAACCAGAAAGTAGGAGGGATCACTACCCCTTATACCAAGGTGAATGTCTCAACCAGCATAAAATGCTCCATGGCTTCACAACAATATCTCTATAGTGCCCTGGTACAAGAAGGTCCCCCAGTTTATGAACCTCACTCCACCCCTTCCCAACAAAAAACTCTCCCCATAAACTGGTCTCAGTGGCCTTGGTTTTCACGTAGAAAAATGTGAAGCCCAATTTCAACCACCTCTGAATCTTGCTCCTGAAACAGTTCCTTCAAAGTAGATGTGGCTGACCTTTTTCCAATTCATCAAAATCAGTATTCGATCCTCCAACATGAACATTTCTACTATTTGACTACCCTCCCTATCCATATCACACCCTGGTGAGAAACAGAAAAGAACCAGCCTTAGAACCTCCAAACATGTCAACTCTACAATACGTTGAATGCACCCTTTCACAGCACACCAAGAGGACCTTTTACTAAAGCTCAGCGTGCACTAATGGATGTTAGTGTGACCTAAGTGCCACATGGCTCATAGGCATAAAATAGGATGAACAGCATATAGCTAGCACTAATGTCTGCTAGTGAATGCTAAGCTTCAGTAAAAGGGCCCTCAAAAGTTTTGGAATATGGGGTATGACAAAGTATGAAACAAATCATCTCTTCAATCACTCAAATGCCATCAAGGCTCAAAGAATTCCCCATTCATGAGATGGAGGCAAGCCAACATGATACAAACATAGAAACAGAGAAAAATGAAAGCAGATAAAGACCATACGGTCTATCCAGCCTGCCCACCCATGCTATCTACTCTCCCTTTCACCAGGCCTGCCAAGGGGGGAAGGGCAAGGGGCAAGATTCCCCTGGGCCCAGCCTCCAAGTGGGACCCAGTGACCCCCCCCCCCCCACCGCATGGGCGATCGAGAGAGAAGGGAGGATAGGTGGGATGTGGCAGGAAGACAGATCCATGGCTGGCAGAGCAGAATGAACACGATAACCCAGCACAGGAGCAAGAGTCAGAGCCAGCCTTCTGCCTGCCACCGGAAGCCTCCCTTCAAACCCAGGGATGCAGCAGGGGGCCAAGCACAGGACAATAATGAAAATGGTGCAGAGGTGGTGGGGCTGGGGTAGTGGTAACGATGGAGGAGCAGCGGGGAGCCCTTAAGATTGGTTCCCCAAGGCCCGGCTTTGTCTCTCAGTGGCTTTGTCCCAAGGTTTCATGAATTCAGATACAATTTTCATCTCTATCACCTCCACAAGGATCCCGTTCCATGCATTCACCACCCTTTTTGTGAAGAAGTATTTCCTCAGTTTACTTCTGAGTCTATCCCCTTTCAACTTCATCCTATGTCCCCTTGTTACAGATCTTTCTTTCAATTGAAAGAGACCTACTTCTTGTATATTTATGCCACATCGGTATTTAAATGCCTCTCCCCTTTCCAACCTTTTTTCCAAAGTATACATATTGAGATCTTCTGTCCACATATTCTTTATGGTGAAGACCACCAACCATTTTAGTAGCTGCCCTCTGGACTGACTCCATCCTGTTTATATCGTTTTGAAGGTTCAGTTTCCAGAACTGTATACAATATTCTAAATGAGGTCTCACCATAATTTTATAAAAGGGCATCATCATCATCATTTCCTTTTTCCTACTGTCCATTCCTCTCTCTATGTGCCCAAGTATCGTTCTAGCTTTTGCTATCACGTTTTCTTCCTGTTTAGCCAACTTAAGATCATCATATATGATGTGCTCACACCTTTTTCAATAGTAGCTCAAGGTGAGTTACATTCAGGTACTCTGTATATTTCTCTGTCCCAGGAGGGCTCACAATCTAAGTTTGTACCTGAGGAAATGGAGGGTTAAGTGACTTGCCCAAGATCACAAGGAACAGCAGTGGGATTTGAACTGACCACCTCTGGATGTCAAGACTGGTGCTCTAACCACTAGGCCACTCCTCTACTCCTCCATTTGTGCTTAATTACTGGACTATCTGTTTCAGTTCTTCTTTTTGCTTGAGGAGGCGGGGATAATGCTGGGCAGACTTATACGGTCTGTGCCAGAGCCAGTGGGGGGAGGCGGGGCTGGTGGTTGGGAGGCGGGGATAGTGCTGGGCAGACTTATACGATCTGTGCTCTGAAGAGGACAGGTACAAATCAAGGTAGGGTATACACAAAAAGTAGCACATATGAGTTTATCTTGTTGGGCAGACTGGATGGACCATGCAGGTCTTTTTCTGCCATCATCTACTATGTTACTATGACCTTTTGTTTTGGCCATTTCTTGTAAATCACCTGATCTTTGCTAAGGGAGGGGGGTAGGTCTCAGAGTGTTAAACTGTTCGTGAGCCCTTGTGCCTAGGCCGAGGCTTAGGAAGGACCTTGGCCAAGGCCTAGGGTAGACCAAATAGGTGCTAAGCAAACCCCAGCCACAAAGCCCCACACATTCAGGACAAACAACTAGCACCACCAGAAAAGGGAGATAGACCACTCAGGCGGGCCTCATGGCCGAACGGGAACCCACTCATGCAGAGTCCAAGCGTGCGGGCCTCACGGCCAAACTGGAACTGAGTCACACACTGGGGAAGGGAAAAAAGAACGAGAGGTCCCAAAGGGACTGGCGCACAATGCAACGCACACAGCGCTAGCTAGTGACACAAAGGAAGGGTGACAGACAAGAAGCTGGCAGGTACAAGCTATGACCAGGGGAAGAGAAAGTCAATGATAGAATGGGACACAGAGTCTATAAGACTGAAGCTCCGCAGGAACACTCTAGACTGTACCAAACAGCACACAAATGCACTAGGCAGTGCCACAGAGCACCCAAAGAAAAAGGTAAGTTATCTAAAGGAATACACAAGGCTGTGCTCCACAGCACTCAAGAAATAAGGGCAACCACTATAGGAATACACAGAACTGTGTCACTCAGCACTCAAGGGTCAAGGGAATCCACACACAAGAGTACGCAAGGCTGTGCTACAGAGTCAGATAACAGATACTAGAGGCAAAGGGAAAAGCAAGCAAACAGGAAAGGCTGCCTTTACATACACCAAACAGATAAGGGCAATGTTCACAAGAATCAGGAGACAAGCACAGCAGACAAAGCATAAAAGCAGGCTAAAGGGAAGGGCTGCTAAACACAAGTCAGGGAGAAGCAGGGCTTACATTGCAGTTAAAGGATAAAAGCTAGCAAAGGGGAAAAACAAATAATGTTCTTACCAGAACTCAGTCACCACACAGAGACAGAGCAACAGAGCACCCACAGGTGCAGGGAAGCAAGGTAATCATGGAAGCAGCTTAGCTAGGGAAACAAACAAGCATACGCTGGGAACAACCAGCACAGAGAGACAGAGCAACAGAGCACCCACAGGTGTAGGGAAGCAAGGTAATCAGGGAAAGCAGCTTAGCAAGGGAAACAAACAAGCATACACTGGGAACAACCAGCACACAGAGAAGCTACGAGCAATGAGAGGAGTAAACAAACTCCCACGAAAGCAGGGTGTGCTACTAGCACAGACAGAGTGAGGGTAACAAGCTTCAGATGACAGGGATCAACGCTAAAGCATGGATTGTAGGGAAAGGAGGTTTAAATAGATCTGACCTAAGAAGGGGCGTGTCAAGATGGCGGATCAGGCTTGATGGCTGCCGGAGCGTATCTGCATCCTTTCGCTTATTCCTTGAAGATTTTGCTGTTTTCTTTTGATTATGCCACATACAAAAAGAAAGGCCGTTGTAAAAAGCTTACTGCTGACAGCTTTAAGAACAACGCAATTGCAGACAACGCTGGACCGGTATGCCACAAGTACACCGCGGTTAACCGGCTTGAGCTTACCAGTAGTGGGGGAAGGTGAAGGAGCATTAAACCCACAGGGAACGGAAACTTTGTCCTCGCCGGACATGAATCTACCGCCATGTCCCGCTGTCGCTTGGGAGTGTTCTGAGGTCCAGGAGCTCTCGGAATCCGTTGCTCCAGACTCTATGTTCGGCGGTGACACCCCCAGGACCGCGGGAAGTAACAACAAAGGGGAAAAAGTTTCCCCCATGGCACCTACACTGGAATCTATTTGGGCCGCAATTCAAACTCTGACCTCTACAGTCACTCAGGCTACTCAGGAGACGTCGCTAATCGTGAGTAAATTGGATTTATTAACAACGGCTTTGGACACGCTGAGACAAGAAACTGTGCAAAATAAAACGCAGGTTCAACAAGAAATAACTGCTTTGACTACCAAAACGGATCTATTAATTAAGGATAAAATGATAACTCACCGAAAAATAGAACAGTTCGAGAACTACAATAGGCGTTTGAACCTTCGGATTCTCAACTTTCCTCACTCATCAGAAATAAACGCTATAGATTTGTTCAAAAAATATCTGACTGAAAACCTATCTGTCTCACCTACTCTAATACCTCCTATAAACAAAATATTCTATTTATCAATTTCTACAAAGAGAGAAGATGGGAATGCAGGTTTACAAGATTTATCAGCGTTTCTGGAACATTCTAATGATGGGATATTTGAAAGGCGAACTCTTCTTGTTTCATTAGTGTTTGAACAAGATTTAAATATGCTTAAAAATTGTATTTCAAAAATCTTGCTAAACCATTTTATGGTGAAAAACTTTGGATATTTCCAGATGTCGTGAAGGTTACTCAGGAGAGACGACGAGCCTTCTTGGCACTGAGAGACGAAGTTAAATCTCTAGGTGGAAAATTTCTATTGGCATATCCTTGTAAATGCCAAATACGATATCTTGATAATAAGTATGTTTTTCTTCAACCAGAACATTTGCGATCTCTTATAGATTAAAAAAAATTGAACAAATAGATCCAGTGTGAAGTTTAGACCATGTAATTCACAGTATAATGGATGCGATGTGTTCCAGGCCATATGCTTTATAATTTGTTTTAGATTTAAACTTCTCTTTTGTTTTCCTGCCCCCCTTCTCAACAAGTTTGTGGTCTAAGAAAGAATATGTATTGTTTTTCTTCAGAAGAAAATTCTTGTAATTTTAATTTCTTTCTGTTTTTCTCTAACAAGATGTAACGCTTGTGACTGATGTTAAAAAAATATATAAAGAATTAAATAGATCTGACTTCTGAAGTCTGCTGCCTCAGATGTCAGCTCAGTCCCAAACAGGCCAATCAGAAGCGAGTCCCAGTCATTCCCCTGCCTGTCTAGCAGAATCATAACAGAGAGGGTGGGATCTCAGAGACTGTGACTTTCCAGTCTGGGTCAGATAACATTCTAGCAAGGGGCAGTCAGTCACGTATTGTGAGAATCCTCCAGGGGAGTTTGAGGGGGGAGGTGGGGGAAGCAGCAGAAGGACCCTAAAGCCTCTGGGGAATCTTCACTACAAGTCCCAGAAACCCCGGAACCCTGGGGAGGGAGTTCCTGGAAGGCAGCGATGGACTGATGCTGAAAGGGGGAAGGGGGACTCCAACTCCCAGAGATCCCGGAAGGGAGAAAGGCTTGCTGGGAAGGGGAGAAAAGGGGACTATAACTCTCAGAGATCTCAGGGGGGAGGGGCTTTTGGAGAGGGAGAGAAAACAGGACTGGAAGGCCCCAGGTGGGGAGGAGGAGATGGATGATTGGTTAATGGATACTAATCAGGAGGAGGGGAGTCAGCTGGTAGAATCTGGAGGGGAGGATTTTATGGAGTGGATGCCTGACAGTGGGGGAGGAGAGAGCGGTGGGGAACTTATGGACACTACAGCTCTAGCCTGAACGCCAGGAGGAGATAAATTGCAAGCTGTGGCAGCTGCCTTTTTTTCCCAACTCAAAAGCCCCTGGAAGAGCCTGTGGGAACGGCTCAGAACAGTGCAAGAGGAGAAGCAATAAGGGAAGGTGGGGACTGATGTCATGTTTGAACTGTGAAGAACTAAAGGTGTTGAATTTGAAACACCCCTGAGGATAAACCTCCTCAGGAGGGACTGATACAACGTACCATTTCTTTTTGGGTTTTCTTAATGTTGAAGTTATTGAACCAGTGCATGTGTGAACTTTTGTGTTTTGGACTCCAATAAATCTCCTTATATCCTAGTAAATGGAAGTGTGAAGATACTAACTTGTCGTGTTGGAGGGCGCTCCAGGACAAGGCTGGAGGAGTCTCTCTTTCTCTCTCTTTCTTCTTCTCTCCCTCAGGGGAGGCACATGTGAGCTGGAGTGTGGTGAATGTGTATATCCTGGAGGAGATGAGTGGTAAGCTAAGCAGGAGCAGCCTGGGCCTATTACTGGAAGGGGGGTGACAGTATGCACAGGATATATATATATATATATATATATATATGCAGTTGCTAGCACTGGCATGGCAGATGTGAGGAATCAGCTCATTCCTTCTCCCTTTCCTCTTTATCTTATCTATCTAGGATCCTTTTATTGTTTGTACACTGTTTGACTTGCTGTTTCTTGTGCTGAATAAAGAAGATGAGAGAACTTAATTTGGTGCCTCTGGAGTGTATTTCTGGTATAGTATTAGTAAAACTCCATAAAAGTGAGTGTATAGGGCTCTTGGGAGTGGAAGACTTGGGATTTTCCCGGGTCCTCTTTCTTAGGGTCCTGGTACATTGTCCTTGTTTTATTGCCTCATGATACTTCCAATTTTAATTTGTAAATCAGTTAGATTTTCTAATGATTTGCAATATGTCAAATATGAAATATAAATACTGTTATTGTCTACAAAAGGAAAAGGTCAGATTATGATGGCTCTATCCAGGAACAAGTTGTCCTGTCAAGATAATGTCAAGGACAAACTGAAAATCATCCATGAAGTCGTAAAGAACCTCAGACTAACATTTAAAAGATCTGCGGGCCTCTCTTGCTGATGTGAGGGTTCACGGATGAGCATCATCAGGAAAACCTGGATGAGAATGGTGTTCATGGGAGGATAACGAAAAGAAACCAGTGTTCTCTAAAAAGAACATTGCTGCCCACTTCATGTTCAACAAAGAGTATCTGAATGACTGCCAAGCCTTCTGAGATAGTGCTCTCTGCACAAAGTGGGTCAAAAATGTAAACTTTACAGTAACTGCAAATGTACTGGCAAAAAACAAACACCGTCTTCCAAAGTAAGAGCTCATCTATCGAGCATAATGGTAGACCTGTGGGGCTATATTGCTGCATTAGGACCTAAACTGTTTGCTATCATTGATGGAACCCTGAATTCTCCTTTATATTAGACAATTTCTAGAGAATGTTAAGCCATTCTTCTGTCAGCCAAAGCTGAGCTTAAAGTTGGTCATGCAGCAAGCCTTAAAAATTCAAGTACATATACTATGGAATAGCTGAAGAAGGGCTTTTGTGTTTTGTAGCGGCCAAGTCAAATTCCTAGCCTTTTGTAAAATGTACCTCCCAACCAGCTTGGGGTTTGAATGGGTTGCTGGAATTTCATAAAGCCTTGAAGACTTGTTTGTTTCAGCAAGTTTTTTTTTCACTCTCTTGACGTGAACTACATTTGGAGAGTTCTCCAACTGATTTTGGGAGGCCTATGAACTGTGTGGGGAGGGGAGAGAAGGGAGGATATATAATAATTTGGGCAGATGCCTGCTAGTTTTTTCTCTGGTGTTGGTTTTCTAGATGCTGCCAGTTCAAGATTGCTTTACAAATGAAGGCTTTTTTTTATTATGCAATCTGTACTGTTTGTGTTATTTGTTTTGTCATTTTAGCTGATATAGATTGTAACTTGACATGAAAATATAAATAAAGACCCATACCAACAATTTGTATTGCTGATCTACCAACCACAGGGAGGCAGAGCATCACCAAATAACCCTGTAATCTCTGCCCATTCCGTTGCTTCTGTAATATATCTCTTTATGGACATGTAAAATCACTTCAATAGCATTGGCCCCTAATAGAATAAGGCAGAAAAGATAAATTAATCATATTCAAATCATTACGTAAGCACAATTTAAAGGCAAGAAGTCAATTTCAGATATTTACATGACCATGATCCATAGGATATAATGGGGAAAGACAAATTTCTTACTGCGATCCAAAAAAAAAAAAAAAATCTCTCCAACACTTAACAATGCTCAGAACAAACTACATCATTGAACTGGAAACATACATCAAACCCTTCACAATAAAACTGTTTCCATGTCTCCAGATTTATCATACTTTAAACAAGCACAGCTCAACTTTTCCATTGCTGGCCGGCCTACATGACAGCTCAGATAAGCTTCAACCAGATCAATGTATCACTGCATATGTAAGTGGAAAGTGAAAAGGTGGCTATCTGCACATATCTGCCATGAGGCATCTTAACAAAATTGTACCTGTAGAGGAAGAAAAGAAAGCACATTCACAACATGATGTGACACATCCAATCACTGCATCTAATAAACTCATCAGATGTGTTGTGACATCGCTTACCCTGCACCCACTAACACAATTACCAAAAGGCACTTAGGTAAAGTATTGGCATTCTATGTGAATTTTCTAGGATTCTGTTCTAGATCAGATCTTTTCCTATCCACAGCTTTCTGGTTCTAATACTTGGCGCTCGTTTCTATCTCTACAACTACTTTTTTGGCTAACAGCAGGAAAAGAATGATTAACCCCGAATTGGTTGTTGATGAACATGAATAAAAAACAGAAGGGTAAATATTCAGCATGCAGCAATCAGCACATTTTTAAATGCCGGCTGCCACAGGCTGTTTTATACACGGATTTTAATCGCTGGGCCATGCATGGATACTAGAGCTGAAAATCTGGGTATAAGCAGTGTGTCAGCATTTATCCAGGTACCGGTGGCATTTAGCCTGGTAGCCAGATAAATAATGGGCTTTTTTACTAAGATGTAGTAAAATCTGAGCTTACTCCATTCTAATGTGGGACTTTCCTGTGTGCTAAGCTGATTTAATGGGGCATTAATGTAGGGTTTTTTCTTAAGTGTTCCCATGTTAAGCCTGCATTATCCAGTTAGCACACGGTAATCCTAAGGCACTAGCTGGATAATGCAGGAATGTTCATGACATGTCCCCTCCTAAAAATAGGCAATGCATGGGTTGCAAGGAGTGGGAATGGAGTCAGATGCTTCAAAACAGACCAGGGACACCAACCGTCAAACAATAATCTTTAATGGAGGATGACTCAACAAGGTACCCTGTTTCGGAATGCATGGTTCCTTCTTCAGGAGTCTTGTTATCTGTATATGGAAAAATGAATTTGCGAATCGTAAAACATAAAGGTAATTGGTCTTGAGAAAGACCTTTAGTGGAGAAGTGAAGTAGTGTCGCTTCTGAACGTCACTGAACTTTTTGCACTGCTGTTCAGAGACATTCAGAAGTGACAGCGGCCAATCCAGGCCAAGGGCACCTGGCAAGTTTCCCAAACGTACAAACATTCTATACATGTTATTCCTGGAATAGTGGATTTTTCCCAAGTCCATTTCGTAGTGGTTTATGGACTTGCCCTTTAGGAAACCGTCTAACCCCTTTTTAAACTCTGCCAAGCTAACCGCCTTCACCACGTTCTCCAGCAACGAATTCCAGAGTTTAATTATGCATTGGGTGAAGAAATATTTTTGCCGATTTGTTTTAAATTTACTACACTGTAGTTTCATCGCATGCCCCCTAGTCCTAGTATTTTTGGAAAGCGTGAACAGACGCTTCACATCCACCTGTTCCACTTCACTCATTATTTTATATGCCTCTATCATGTCCCCCCTCAGCCGTCTCTTCTCCAAACTGAAAAGCCCTAGCCTCCTTAGTCTTTCTTCATAGGGAAGTCGTCCCATTCCCGCTATCATTTTAGTCGCCCTTCGCTGCACCTTTTTCAATTCTACTATATCTTTCTTGAGATGAAGCGACCATAATTGAACACAATACTCAAGGTGTGGTTGCACCATGGAGCGATACAACGGCATTATAACATCCACACACCTGTTTTCCATACCTTTCCTAATAATACCCAACATTCTATTAGCTTTCCTAGCCGCAGCAGCACACTGAGCAGAAGGTTTCAGTGTATTATCGATGACGACACCCAGATCCCTTTCTTGGTCCGTAACTCCTAACGTGGAACCTTGCATGACGTAGCTATAATTTAGGTTCTTTTTTCCCACATGCATCACCTTGCACTTGCTCACATTAAACATCATCTGCCATTTAGCCGCCCAGTCTCTCAGTCTCGTAAGGTCCTTCTGTAATTTTTCACAATCCTGTCATGAGTTAACGACTTTGAATAACTTTGTGTCATCAGCAAATTTAATTGCCTCGCTAGTTACTCCCATCTCTATATCATTTATAAATATATTAAAAAGCAGCGGTCCTAGCACAGACCCCTGAGGAACCCCACTAGCTACCCTTCTCCATTGTGAATACTGCCCATTTAATCCTACTCTCTGTTTCCTATCCTTCAGCCAGTTTTTAATCCACAATAGGACATTTCCTCCTATCCCATGACCCTCCAATTTCCTCTGTAGCCTTTCATGAGGTACCTTGTCAAACGCCTTTTGAAAATCCAGATACACTATCCTGCTTATAATCGAACGAGAAAAACGCCCAAGAGCCGACCTAAATCGGGAGATGGACGTTAATCTCACAAAAACGAGTAAATCCATATAATCGAAAGCAATGTTTCAGTGCGTCCGTGTCGCTCGTACGTGGACGTAAAAACGCCCAAATAAGAGGCGTGTCGGGGGCGTGTTAGGGGCGGTGATACGACGTGGACGGGTACAACATATAACGAATAGCGAAAGGGCTCTGGTTGAGCGGGAAGATGGGCGTAATATGATGGACCCGAAATAAAAGCGACCAGAGCAAGGGGGAAAGCGTCTTTAGACCCATTAGCGATTGTGTGTAGTTGGAGAGTGGCGATATTGTTGGTGGAAGAGCTGAAGTGGTGGTTGCAGAGAGAAAGCCGAGCGTGTTGAGTACCTGTGACGGTCGTCTGTGTGCCCTGCCTCTTTTTGTGTCTTACCCTTTCACCGTTCCTTACTCCTACTCCTTTGCTCCATCGCCCCCTTCCCCTCCCCCTATCCCTCCCCATTCACTCTTCCCACGTGTATACTGTATTCCCTGACCTCCGTTTGTCTCTGTGTGCCTGTACTGTTTGGCGAGTGAGTGGCCAGAGGGGCGTAGTGGCTGGAAGTGACAGATCTGTGTGTGTTGCTGTTTGACTACTAGTCCTAATACTTGCACTGGTGGTGGGGATATGGATGCACTTAATGCACTTGTGGCATGCATGCTACACGAAGAGGCCACCCACCGCAGGAGGTATTCACGGCCCCGAGTGTTTAGGCCCCGCACCACCTTCCTACAACTCACTGACCAGCAGTGTCTAACAAGGTTCAGGTTTGATAGGGCCACCATTCGTCAGCTGTGTGAGCAGCTGAAACCCCTCCTTCAGCCCCAGACACGTAGGAATAACCCCATCCCTGCCCACCTCAAAATCACTTCTGCTCTCTCTGTCCTGGCCACTGGCAGTTTTCAATCCGTATTAGCTGCTAACACAGGCCTCACCCAGGCTTCTATTTCACACTGTCTCACCCAGTTCCTGGATGCCTTCATAACTCACACCTCACACTACATCACTTTCCCCACCACCCCCCAGGCTCTGCACAACAACATGGCCGCCTTCTATGCTGTTGCTAGATTCCCCTCGGTCATCGGTGTGATAGACTGCACACACGTAGCCCTCAGACCCCCCCGGGCACACGAAGCCACCTACAGAAATAGGAAGGCATTTCATTCTATGAACATGCAAGTTGTATGTGATGCCCAGGGGGAGATATTAGACGTGTGTGCCAGGTACCCCGGCTCCAGCCACGATGCCTACATCCTACAGCACTCGGGCATCTTCCGCAGGTTCGAGCAAGGGGAGTTCATTGGTGGATGGCTACTAGGTAAGTGCAACATGCATGTACCACCCATACTAGACCTCCTCCACTGGGCAACCCTCCGCCCTGGCTTCCTCCACCACAACCCACTATCCAAATCCCCCCGCCCCCCCTGTACCTGCTCCAAGCGATACACACTCATCTATCTCATTCTGCTTTTCTGCAAAGGTGACCGAGGCTACCCGCAGAGGACATGGCTCATGACCCCCCTGATCCACCCACAACCAGGGCCAGAAGAAACCTACAACAGGAAACATCGCAGCACCCGGGGGATCATTGAGCGCACCTTTGGTTTATTGAAAAACCGCTTCCGCTGTCTGGACCGGTCTGGAGGAGAGCTGCTCTACAGTCCAGAAAAGGTGGCCAAGATCTTTGTGGCGTGCTGTATGTTACACAATTTGGCCCAGCGCAGAGGACAGCCTCTCCCAGAGGAGCCACAGCCACCACCAGAAGAGGCCCCAGATGAGCTGGAAGAGGAGCCCCCTCCACCCCCAGCCCACAGAGCAGAGCTCAATGCCTACCAGCTTGGCGTAAGAGCAAGACAAAGACTCATTGAAACAAGTTTTAGGTGAATGTAAGTGAGCATTTATTTTTTACATACAGTGCATATGTGTTTGGTCAACCCCACCACCACCACCACCACCCCCCCCCCCCCCCTCCCACACCCACCCCCCTCCCACCAACCCTCACCCTACAGCATGTCCCATCATTTTCCCCTTCCCTTCCCCCGTCCCCTCCTACCCCTCCCACGCCCTTCCTTTGCAGCTGGTGCTGCACGGGAAGTCTCTTCCCCCTCTTCGGAGCTGCTGCTCCCAGTGTCCTCCTCCCTATCCCCACGGCAGCCTGCGGCTTCGGCTGCACCGTGGAAATCGGGCCACCTTCTTGGTTGTAGTGGTCTGGCCACAGGACCCAGAATGGGAGAAGCAGGAGTGGGTGCGGAGGCTGAGGAGCGCAATGCCCACCTCTTAGCTGGTGGTTGCTGGTGGTCAGTGGAGGAGGAGGTTGATGGCAGGGGCTGCTCCAGCAGCACGGGGGCTGGAGTAGGCGCGGTGCCCTGAGGGTGCAGGTGTTGGATGCTCTGCTCCAGCCGTCTCAGTTGCTGGAGCACCTCCTGGTGGCCTTCACGTTGCGCCTGGAGGAGTTCTTGGTGTGCTCGCTGCTGTGCCTCCAGTGCTTGGCGCTGCAGCTCCAGTTTCTGCTGGCGGTACTCCTCCAAGCGCACGTTGTGGCGGAGTAGTTCCGTGGCCAGCCGCAGGAGTTGCCTCCTTTGGGCGGATGGCCTCTGGCGGGGAGCTGGGCCCTCCTCCTCCTCACCAAAGTCCTCCGGTGCTGGAGGTGCGGCCTCTGCTGGTGCAGGTGGTGGTGGTGGTGGCAGAGCCTGGACAGCTGGTGCAGGTGGTGGTGGTGGTGGTGGCAGAGGCTGGACAGCTGGTGCAGGTGGTGGTGGTGGTGCTGGCAGAGGCTGGACAGCCGGTGCAGGTGGTGGTGGTGGTGCTGGCAGAGGCTGGACAGCCGGTGCAGGTGGTGGTGGTGGTGCTGGCAGAGGCTGGACAGCTGGTGGTGGTAGAGGCTGGACAGCTGGTGCAGGTGGTGGTGGACGCGGAGGATGCACAGCTGGTGCAGGTGGTGGAGGCTGGACTGCTGGTGCTGCAGGCTGTGGAGGTTGAGGCTGGACGGATGGTGTAGGGCGTTGGCCTTGCAGGCCACTAGGGCCAGCCTCCTCTGAGTCTTCACCTGTATAGCACAAGAGTGAGGAATAGTGTTGGTGCAAATAACCCACTTTTGTCTTTCAGCATTCATATACATTGGTATGTCCCCCAACCTGATGACCCAGCAAAGAGATGGTGAGGAGAAATGGAATTGACACGGGTACAAAAGAGAGAGGCCCGCAGGCAGCTGGGTAGAGGTGGTGGATGAGCAGCCAAGAGAAGGACACCACTCACAACGTTGTGCACAAGCTGTTAGTTGTATAATTGTTAAATTGAACAACATTGCAGCATGTGTTGTGTTACTACTGACTTGCTAAACTGCATAGAACTGCTTTATGACCCCCATTACAGGCTCCTTCAGTTGAATGCATGTGGCCCACACTCAGTAGAGCACAGAGGTCACAGGAGGAACTAGGCACAGTTTGGTAAAATGGGAAAATAGGAGGGAGTAGTAGGGAAGGACGGCCCCCAGAGTTCTGCCACAGTAGTAACCTACACACACCCATAGGAGCCAACTGGAAAGTAGTATTGGGGGTGCTAAGCCCAGTGACCAACACTCCTCCCTGCACAGCTACATGATCTTTCCTCAATATTGGGGGTGCTCACACACACACACAGCACCCACCCTGTCTGCTTGCTCCTATAACACACATGACCACTACCACTACTCAAATAGAGCTTACAATTAATTCTATAAATATGGGCACACAGGACAAGTAAGAGGAAACCCAATGACAATGGTAGGGATAGGGAGTAAGGGTAGAGAGCTAGTGAGTAGGGGTTACCAGGTCACAACAGCATCATAAAGGTGGCCTGTTAATATACAGAAAGACAGCCAGAGATACTCCCCCCCCACCCCCACCCCCACCTACCTCCCTCCTCCTGCCCCCCACTCCTCACCTCCCTCCCCCTGACCCCAACTTCTATAACACAAGTGTACTGCAGCACAACAGATACCCCAACTGCATAATGAAACACCTACCCGAGTCCTCAGCCTGGCCCGAGGTGTCCATGGAGCCAATCCCGTGGATGCCCTCCTGGGGTAGGAGGGAGTACACCATCAGCTCGATGGGTGTAAGGTTGGCAGTATCATTGCCTGGGGGATTGGCCCCTGCCTTCCTCCGAACATCCCTCCTCAGCTTCCGCCACTTCCTCTTGCAGTCCTCCACGTCTCTCCCAGCATGGAAGACAGCATTCAGGCTGTCCCGTACTGCCTCCCATTCCCGCTGCTTTACTGTTGCTGCCAGCCTCTGCCCTGTGGGAGCAAACAGACTCCGGTGCCGCTGTACAATTTCTTGTACCAGGAGCTCCACCTCTGCCTCGAGAAAATTACCCTTCCGGGTCGGCGGCATGCGTGGTGGCATTGTACCAATGGGGTTTTCGAAAATACGGAGTGGGCGTTTATATAGGCGCCAAGAACGCCCATTGAGACGGGGGAATAGGCGTTTCTGATTTGGGCGCTACTTTTTCAATTATACACATAATTCCTAAGCGTGCCCAGCTCAGATAGCGATTAGGAACACATGGTTTCGATTATGAGTAGATAAGTATGGGCGTCTCCACCTGCCTTCCCTTTCTTCATTGCCATTTTACCTGCCATTTCCTGCACTGAGACCTTGCCCGATGTTCGTAATAATCAGTTACAGGGTTTTACCCTCACTTAGCATGCTTGGGTACACCTGTGTATTTAGGGGGGGGGGAAATTATTGTTGGCCCTCAGCCACCACGCCTTCCGTTTCCTGTCTTCCACATCGCCTGATGCTCCCTTCCTTTCTCCCATTCTCTCTGCCTGGTTGTAGCAGGCAGTGTGTGGGGGCCAAGAATTTGCTACACTCACCCCAAATCAAGCACCCCTCGGTAAGAGTCATTTCAATCAGGGAGATGTGCAGCTAATGTTCCAGAAGATAAAAGGCGCACTACACAGTCTTGAAACAGACGTTCATGGTAAGCTCTCATTTGTCTGCCACCTCTTCTCTTTGTGCTCATAGTCAAGGAGTGTGCATTCACTGTATGTATGTAGTCTGGAGTCAGATGTTAGGTAGCTCTGTTTTCACCAGGTTCCTGTGCATTGTACTGTGGGGTTGGCAGGTCCTCAGTGGTGTGGTCCAGCGGTTGGAGGTGCTGTATTGGTTCCCGGTAGCTTCCATCTTCCTTGTTTATGTGGTGTACCCCAGTCCCCATTTATGAAGTGGCCACCCATTCTCAAGGTCCATAGGCGGGGGAGGGGAGAATGATTAATGCAATGGATGTGTATAGCACATTATGGACCCACCTTCCTAAATTGCTCCATAGGTAGTAGGGTAGGGAACATGCACATTACATTGTTTTTAATCGGTAGCCTGGACAAAATGATCGAGGTGGCTACAGGTAGTGCCACTGAGGCCTATGACGTGGTGGTGAGGGAAAGGGGTGTGTGTACAGGTACCAACCCAAAGTAACTGGTGGTGGCTAAAGCCTGATGGCTGCTGTGGCCTACTGGTTAGAGCACCAGCCTTATAATCATAAGGTTGCTGGTTCAAATCCCACCTAAGGCAAGTCAGTTCAGCGACAAAGTTTGACACAAACCCAGAATACTTGAATGTAACACACCTTGATCGACTACTGGAGAAAGTGTGATCACACCTGCAAATAATGAGCACCATTTTTATTTGTGGCCTTCCCTAACACAAGTATTACATTGCAACTGTGATGAAGTAACCATCCATCTATTGGGTTTCCCATTGTTTCCCTTTTGCTCCTCAGCATTATATACCATAGCTGATGTATTCAATGTGAAAATATGAGCCAGCTGTTTGTATTGTAGGTCCTTCTTGCCCCCCCCCCCCCCACCCCACCAATGTGGCTTGTGGGTAAGGATATGTGTCCATCAGACAGCAAACACTTTGTATGTGGTACCTGGAGTTATGTGGAAGTGTGTACCTGGCAGATCACACGTGGTACACTATTAATCTCTTATTGATGGCACTCTGTATTGTGGGTCAGTATGGTGGAGGGGAGGGAGGGAGGAAGGGAGAGAGAGATGCTGGCTGGCCATTTTTATTAATGAACACAAATATCCATCCAGCCTCCCCGGCCCAACCCCCCTGCACATATGGGCCATGCAGGTTGGAATGAACAGGTGGCGTTCTGTCTGGCCAACATTCTCAGACATACATCACCTTCTCATTCACACAGCACATTTAATGCTATGCATATTGCTGCCTCCTTCCTCTCAACTCAACAGCACCATTTGGTGATATGTAATGCACAAGGGAGACAAACACACACACACACCCTGATAGTTATATTATAACAAAAATTTATTTGGCCCCCATCCCCACCCCCACCCCTACAAAATAACCCCAACAATGCCCACCTCCCCCCCACAACTCCCCACACACCCCAACAATTCCCTCCCCCACCCCCCACAGAACCCCCAACATTTCCCTCCCCCCACACACACAACCCCAACAATTCCCTCCCTCCCTCCCCCCACACACACAACACCAACAGGCCCCCCTATTTAAATTAAGGGCGGCCACGCCCTCTTAGTAAGGCCCTCTGTAGCAGGGCAATGAGCAGCCCCAGCAGTACCCTTAGTGGGCCCTGGAGCTGCTCATTGCCCTGCCGTAGGGCTGTCACCTCCTGCAGCAGCTGGTGCTGGCCAACTATAATCTGCTGCTGGCCATCTACCAGCTGCTGCAGGAGGCGCACTACAGTCGCCGGCCCAAAGGCTGGAGGTGGGCCAGGGGACATGGATGATGGCCCAGGGGATGGAGGTGGGCCAGGGGACTGTTGAGAATCTAAGGGGTCCCGAGCCCGCCCAAGAAGGCTAGAGTGACCTCAATCTGACTCCATCTCTAAATAACACTAGTACTTGCTCAGCCAGTCATAGATTTTTAAACCAAGCTGGTATTTTTACAGCCTGAGTCCTAAAATCTGGCCTTCCACCCTTCCGGTGGGCATCCAGTGAGGGCCTCTTGCTGTAGTATAATTATACATTCCCCACTTGTCACCCCCTCTGAGGAGGGGTGACACAAAGCTCGTCAGGCTCGTCATCATCCATTCCAGAAGGTGGCAAGCTATCAAACGAGAGGGGGAGTTTTGGTCTTACAAATTGTTAGAAGGTATGGTGCAAGATAGGAAACTTCATCCTCAGGTGATATATTATTTGGGCATATGGAATTTCCTTTTATATTACCCAATCCCTTGGGCCTTAATCTTGATGTTACCCCTCTTGAGGTAATAGCAATTTCAGGTGGGTCATACTAATAAACACTTTCAGGTCTGTCTATGGCTTCTATTATATCTGTTGCATAGCGCATGGGGAGATAATCTAATGTATCTATCTCAGTAGTCCTCGGAAGGAATAGTGGTTTTGATTAAGCATTGTTATGGTGGCTCAACAAATATATGGTTAGCACTCAGACTGCAGACTGTTTTAGGTTGTAGGTATTCAGAATCCTTAAACAGATATGAGGTTGTCTTATACAGCAAAAAGGGTCAATCCTAGGAAAATTTATATTTAACAAAGGTCATGCATGGATCTTGACATATGCATAATGATCTGGAAGTATGGGAAGCATTTTATATATCCGTTACCCCACTTGGAGCTCAGTCAAACCTACAGAAAGACATGCAGCTTAAATAAGCCTACACCAAAGTTAAACAATTGCATATGTGGTTGATACTAACAGGGTTTATACCTACATTATGATAGTATTAGGGTTTGATGTTACCCTTGTATCTGAGCAATATCAACTTCAATTTCAATTACATAAACAGAAATAACGGGAAAACTGTTAGAAAAGCAATTAGAACAATACAGGAAATATTAGGAAAATAAAAATAGAACCTTTTTAATATATAGACAGGATTACTGCTAAACTGAAAATAATCTATAATGTCCATAAACAGCAACAGTAATTCTCAAATTAAGTATCAGTTCTTAATCCTCTTGCATCGATCATGGTTGAGGCGGTGGAAGCGCTGAAGAATCTGGACGGAGATCTGGGTTTTCAGGCTGGCCTGCTGAAGGAAGTGGCTGGTCTTGAGATGGGTAGGCTGGTAACATCTGGTTCTACGGCTGAGTAAACCTGTATACCTTTCACATGGACCCAAAACTTGTGATCCAGTAGTTTGCAAGGTGTAAAGATTTTTGCCACAATCTTGGGGGATCTAACATCATTTGGGCCTGGATAGATCTTGAAGACGTACTTGTGGTGTACAAACTTGGATCTTTCCAAGTCTTTATTCTAGGCATGCACAATCATAATTAGTCCATCAAGAGTCAGAGTTTGGCAAAGGAATAAGCAAAATGACTGTATGCCTGAATGATACATTGCTATATCTTGGTGGGCATAATCAGCGTAAACTGAATAAGCAACAATAATATATAGATGTCAAAAGACATGAAAGACAATGTAAACATAGGGAAAACAGTGCTAATTAAGTGCTAAAGCAAAAGGGAAACCATAACGGTCCGATAATGAAAAGCCAATTTACATAAATAGCAATAGTATATACTTCAGAAGCAGGCAGAACATCTGTAGTGAGGCAGAAAGCATACAGAGAATGTAGGGGTATAAAAGAGGAGAGAAGAGAACAGGAAAGAGAAAAAGAGAACGCGCAACCACTAAGGATCGTTGAGCCAGAATGCTCGCATCAAGACCAATCCAAAGAATTGAGCGTGATATAAACAGTCAGCAAACTCCAAATCGCAGTCGCCTGGATTCGTTGTTATGCACCAATCACACAGCAAGCACACTCTTGCGCACATCACGCAAATCAAAAAAGGTGGACAGGGTAGAAGAAAGAAAAGAGGGTGAGAAAGAACAGAACAGAATATTGAAAGACAGAAACGAAAGTTTGAACGCAAATATTCATCCCCACTGCGTTCAAAAATTAGGGAAAGAAGGACAGTATTGGGGGGCTATTGTGTTAGATCAGCAATCCGGGGTCACCAATGTTGAGAATCTAAGGGGTCCCGAGCCCGCCCAAGAAGGCTAGAGTGACCTCAATCTGACTCCATCTCTAAATAACACTAGTACTGGGGTAATGAGGGGGTTGTGAAGTTCTAAGAGAAATTGCCACTGAGAGAGACGTTAGGTCTCAAATCCCCGCATTAGTCCGCCTCTCAGCACTGGCAAGGAATAGATACCAGCCTTATGACAAACTGGATTTAGGCTACAGGTTATATAATGCAGCGAATGATAGCCAGATGTAGCAAAAGCATTTGTACTTACAGCCTTTCATCATTAAGTGAAGCCCACAAACCATCATTTAGAATGGAGAGTTTATTTGCATATCAGATTTTAATCAGGTACATTCATCAGACAAATTCTGGATTCAGCTGACCGGAGCTCTGCTGCTTCCGAGGCGTTGGAGAAAAGTTCTCCCGAGGGCTTGCATGCACCCTGCTTTTATACAATTTGGTCACCATACAAGTCTATGGAGACAGATTTTTTTCTCTAATATTGCTTAATCTATGAGTCATGCCCTCCGGCCAGGTGCTCTTCCGTTTTAGTATTGCAACTTGTTGTGCAACTTCCCTTTTTGTAATCACTTCCTTAGATACGGACATCCAAACATCAAAACATGAACATCTCCCTAGATACGGACATCCAAACATCAAAACATGAACAAAACAACTTTTTTATGAAGATATCTAAATTTGGATATATTAGGCTCATATAATTTTGTGATCTGGGTTAGGATTTTAGCCATCAATTCCTTGATCTTGGCTTTTGCTAATGAGGCCTAGTCAGTGCCTTTTAGCAGTCTAGGCTGTTTAAGGTATGTAAATTGACCCACCACTATTCCAGTGGATGGATCCCAAGTGGGGACACATATTAACTTACAGGAAAAGCAAGTCCTTGCTCAGCCAGTCATAGATTTTTAAACCAAGCTGGTATTTTTACAGCCTGAGTCCTAAAATCTGGCCTTCCACCCTTCCGGTGGGCATCCAGTGAGGGCCTCTTGCTGTAGTATAATTATACAGGACACAGAAGCTGGCCCAGGGGATGGAGGTGGGCCAGGGGACACAGAAGCTGGCCCAGGGGATGGAGGTGGGCCAGGGGACACAGAAGCTGGCCCAGGGGATGGAGGTGGGCCAGGCGATGGTGCTGCAGGTGGGGAGGGGTCCTCATGCAGGTCTATAATGAGGACTCCCTCCTCCGAGTCCTCCTCCTCCTCTTCTTGCTGGTGGCCCGCCTCCTGGCCTGGCTCCTGCTCCTCCTCTTCCTCCATGTGCCCCTCCTCCTGCTCTTCCTCCTCCTCCTCCTCCTCCTCCTCCTCCTGGGGGTGGTGGCCCTCCTCATCCTGGCGCTCACTTTCCTGCTGGTGGAGCCCTGTGTATGTAAAAGGAGTGTGATTGAGATCAGTGCATACACCATGGCTTGCATAGTGCAGTAGCTGGGTGGCATGGGGCAGGGTGTGGTAAGGCGTAGCCTATGCCCATGGGGAATGAGCTGCATCAGATGACATGAAACAGAACCCTGGACCCTCCTCTGACACACACCACGCAGGACATGTGGCCATACCAAATTCATTGCTGACCAGCATGTTTGCATTGTGAAATGCAACGAGGGGTTGATGGGCAGTTGTTGGGGGGGGGGGCAGTGGGAAGGGTGTTGAGCACAATTCTTTTATGTGATTTAGGCCATAACATGCAGTAAAAGTAGGGCCTCAGGCAGCTGTACCAGGACACAGTAATCAGCCACCACAATAAGGGGAATAGTAAAGTGTGGCATATCATCTCATTCATCTCGGGAGGATGGTCGGACGTTGCAAGCATGCTCATGGGAGAACCCCTGCAACCTGCATCCTTGATCTGGGACAGATATGGTATTACTTACTAGGTGGCTATTAGGCACATGGGAAGTGATATTGTACAACACATTTGCTTTATTCATGAAATGTATGTAGTAATGTGTACAGGTGTCCTGTTTTTGAATACTTACGGCGAGCCCTGAGGTGCCTTCGCACCGCCCGGATGAGGTCAGGCCTCTCCCGCCTCACCCGCCGGAACCGCCTCCTTAAGGACTCGAGGTCCCGGTGGACTCCAAAGCGTCTGTAAGATATAAGTTTGTAGAGCAGGGGTCAGGGGTGTTGGTCCTTTTTGTCCTCTGCACACATTAATTTGCTATTCACATACCAGAGAGAGAGGGTCTACAGTGTTGGGGGGGGGGGCACCTCCATTGGTAGTGAATCATAGGAGCCACCTTTTTAACATTTTGGGGGGTGGAACCCCCAGTGGAGATGACCCCTCCCTCCATACATATTTGATATTGGGGGTGGGGTGGTGAAGCACCCACAGCAGCCACCGAGTTGGTTCCTATGCAGATGATGGCAGAGAGGTGGGCATGAGGCCAGACAGTACCGTTTGTATACATTCTAATGTATGCTTGTTAAACTACTTTATATGTGTTATCATGACCATGTTATAAAGTATGGTATAGGTTTCATTGGTCTCATGCTTGCACTATTTGGAGGCGTTGTAACCCACTGGCTGCAAAGAGGGGTTGGAAAATGTGGCCTTCACATAACTAACGAAATTTTCACATAACACTAATAGCATAGTGACGATAGTAACCTAACGAAATACATTCTTGTAGGGATGTGGGAATGGTGGTCGTTTAAATAACATACAAATTATTAGTGATTGTGCATGTTCCTATATTACTCATGATCCTTGCATGGACACTCCAGTTACTGCTGGTAACATTGATGACGGAGCTGTTATATGTGTAGGTACAGGAGGGGAGGGGGGTTGGGCCATAACCTTACCTTTCTAGCCTTTCCCGGATACGGGACCAGGCTCGCATGGCCTGCAGCCTGGGGGGCAGGTGGTGGTGCTGGATGAAAAGGCGATGGCGGTGCCTTAGGCAGAGCCGGACAAGCAGCAGGCTCTCCTCTTCTCCAAAATTTGGCTCCCTGCGTTGTGCCATTTTTCCACGTGTTGGAAAAGAAGTGCCTTATATAGACGACCTTGCGTGAGGGACGTCGTTTCATGCACAGCTCCATATATGGATGACCATTCCATATATGGCCCCTATCAGCACGTGGACGCCCTCGTAAGCATAGACGTCTTTGACGTGCACATGCCTGCAGGAGTGTGAAACGTGCCTTATATAGATGACGCACCCCACCCGACCCTTTTCACATATACACAATATGCATTTACTGCATGTTTAGTAGGTGTACAGTGCATGCAGATCCGGACATTCAGATGGGCACATATGATGGAAGTATGGGTGGAGCAGCATGATATGTCTGTAGTTGACACATATATGCGTTCCTCATATATTTCCGTACCCAGATGGCATGAACAACATGTATTGTACTTGCGATACACCTATGTACATTATTTTTCACACCACGTGATTTGGTCGTTTGCACCTGCAATAGTCGACCGTGTTAGGGCGCCCAATTTAGTCACGCTTATGCGCTCGTCATTTGATTGTTTTCTTACAGGGATAATCGATTGTCGAAAAACGCCCACACTATTTTTCCATTATACAGGTCTATTTTTGGACGTTATCGTAAGAACGCCCTAATTCGTACTTGGACGATCTTTCCATTTTGCCCCTCAATATCAACCGGCTTCCCTTTGTCCACATGTTTGTTTACTCCTTCAAAGAATTGAAGTAAATTGGTCAGGCAAGATTTCCCCACACAAAAGCCGTGCTGACTCGGTCTCAGTAATCCATGTCCTCGGATGTGCTCTGTAATTTTGTTTTTAATAATAGCCTCTACCATTTTCCTCAGCACTGACGTCAGACTCACCGGTCTATAATTTTCCGGATCTCCCTGGAACCTTTTTTGAAAATTGGCGTTACATTGGCCACCCTCCAATCTTCCGGTACCACGCTCGATTTTAAGGATAAATTGCATATCACTAACAGTAGCTCCGCAAGCTTCCACAAAAATGATTTCAGTGTGGATTTTCCAGGCACCATACATAGAATCTCCCCCTTAAATCATAGCTGCTAACTGGCTACATCACGAGATATAGCTGGCTAGCCGCGAATATTCATGTGCTGGCTGGCTAAGTTTAGGAAGCAAATTGAACTTCCTAAATAGCATTCCTGTCTTTGCCCGCTATTAACTTAACTGGCCAGTGCTGAATATTCACGTGAGCCGGTTATATTAAAGCTGGACAAAAGACCCCTGAATATTCAATGCCAGTCACCAGAAATGGCCCAGCATTGAATATCCAGGGTCAGAACAAGTGGCGGCAGCTAACTGCGCTGCCTTCTGCTGGCTGAATGTCGGGGGGGAGGAGCCTATTCTACTGTATAACAGAATGAGGGCACCCACATGACGTTATAGAATATTAGAGTAGCTCAGTCTCAACATGCATAATATTTACTCACCCACCGTTACACCGGCTATAGTTTAAATTTTTTTATTAAGTCTACAGAATGCCAAATCAAAAACATTCAACTACTAAATATGGCATACAGACAATAGTAAAGTCGTTAACATCATAAATCATAGTGTAATCTTGAGATATTGGTCAAGCTTTCCTCATCGTTCACCACATGTTATCTCTTAATATCTTTTTAACTGAAGAATGTTCTCACACTTGTGAATTTGGCACACCCAGTTCCACCATAAATTAGAATGGAGGTTACAGTCATCTTTCCAATGGTGAATAATCACCTTTAATGCTATGGAAAGAGGAAAATCAAATAGGTACTCTTCTTCAAACTTTAGTCCAAAAAAGATGAAGATTCAGACACTAATATATCAAATGAGAAAAAGTGCCCACATCCATTTGACAAGATTAGCATACATTTCCCAGGATACTGTTACAACGTGCTGCCCTAACCTGGGTCCATAGGGTATAATGATACAAAAAGAACATCCACTGAATCACAAATGAATGAGATATTGTTTCTCTGTCAAAAACATTCCTATTTATTTTTTCCACATTTTCTCAGTACCAGTAGGTCTTTGACTAGATCCAGACCTACTGTAAGTACTCTGTAAAAACATGAAGCTATAGGAGGCATGGAAATGATTTTAAGGGTACCAAACTCCAAGGGTAATTCTACATCAATGCCAGATGAATTTTGAATATATTTTAAAACATGTTGCAATTGTACCCAGCAAAAGTACTGATTCATTGATAGCCCAAATCGAACCTTCCATTATCCAGATGTTTATGCCAATCTATCCACCCTTGGGATATTTGCCTATTAGAAGTTTTGGATTATTCCAGATTGGCGATTTCTCTGAAAGTATTACATCATCCATAACTATAGTTTCTAAGGTAGGAAAGGCCCAAAGGGTGGAATTTATCACTGGTAAGTGGGCACTGGAGGAATCAACATAATCAGTTGTAGATGTAAAAGAAATGGAGCAATCAAAGCTTCCTGTAGTGCCACCAAGTGGTTTTTGAAGCCTCTCAGTTCAAAATCACAGTCAATGACACAGTATAAAAGAATGATAGGTAACAAAATGAGGAAAATTAACACAGCACAAACACTTTGATTATTTGAGGTTTCACAGAGCTATATATGGAGGTGGACTTTTCCATAAAAAGTTAACCAGGAGTCACTCTATGGATTTATACATCAATTGTAGTGGGCGCATACCAATAATACATGTAATATTTGGAGTGATTACCATTTTGATGGCTTCTATCTGTCCTCACCAAGAAAGGTAAAGCAGAGACCAATAAGTTACTAGTTCCTTGACAAATGTTGTATAGTTTTCTCAATATATTTTTCCAAATTGAATCGTAAATACTTAAGGGAGGTTTGTTGCTATCTAAAAAGAAAAGTTGCTAGATTGGCACTAAACATATGCTTATTTAAGAGCAGACATTCAGGTGCCATATTAACATGGGTAGTATCCTATTCCATAATAATACCGTCAAGTGTAAGTGTTCGTATAAAATACTAGCATAAACCTGTATCAGCTTGAACATTTACAACAGGTCTATGGCTATACTAGTGTAATTTACAGAATACTTTAAGTTATATGCACCCCTGTTTCATTTAGGCACTTGGCTAGTTTAGGGGGTGGGGGACCCTGCTGAGCACAATCCAAGATGAATATAGAAGCAGTGAGCTCTGTTTGAAACTGCATACAAAAAACAAATTCTGCTCACATTTCCTTTTGATCAGTCTCCTTACCTACATCTAAGCTTTGATCATGACCTTCTTGAAGCCTACTAAGCTGGACTTTGGTAATTTGCCACACAAAGGGTCAAGAGAATGAAGCAGGATCCCCTTTCACTGTTAATCCAATGACACAAGCCCTGATAGAGGAGCTACGCATTAAAGATATCTTGCAAGACAGATTTTTAATGCGCAGCTCCTCCAGCATGGCTTGTGAAAAATTTCAAGTTGCTTTTGAGCAGGTTGGTGTGCTGAAAAATAAGGGTGAAGCCCATCTGAAGCAACTGCACAGTGTGCCATGGAATCTTAAAACATGCCGATTTATTAAAACTTTATAAAACAGTTTGACATTGGGGCATTCTTGCCCACTCAGAAACAAAAAAGAATGGAGTAACTATAGTACTAAGATCATTGTATGATTTATCCATAATGTCACAAATAACTCTAATGGGAGATGGGTTTATTTTACAGCGGTTATAGCTACGAAACATTTAGGGTTTTTAAATCTGAATTTAAGTGCCTTTTGGGTGCTTAAATTTATAGAATACTACCATCCATATGGGTAGGTATACACGTATGTGTGTAAATGACAGTAATACACCTAAGCGCTGAAATGCTTTAGCATGCAATTACAATATCAGAGCAGAATTCACAGGGGAGTGGCAGAGACATGGTTGACATTTCCCGGTGTAACTTGCCAGAATATATAAATGCTATTTTTCTTTATACAATAGGCCTAAAATATATGGTTTTATAGTGCCCAAATCTAAGTGCCTGCTTATAGAATTACTTTATCTCCTATTGTCTTTGGTAACCTACTAGGAGATGGTACATATTGTACTTGAAGACTTATCAACACTGTAAAGTACTTTGTGAGGGCAGTTCTAAAACAGGGTGTCTAATAGGTGTCTATAGAGGGAAGTAGATGTCTATTTTTCTTTATAGAATACTAGTAAAAAAGGCCCGTTTCTGACACAAATGAAACGGGTGCTAGCAAGGGTTTCCTCGGAGTGTGTATGTTTGAGAGAGTGTGTGTGTGAGAGAGAGAGAGTGAATGTGCGAGTGTGTGTGTGTGACAGAGAGATAGTGAGACTGGGTGCGAGTGTGTCTATGAGAGAGAGAGTGTGTGTGTGTGAGAATGAGAGTGTGTGCAGGGGCCCCCCTCCCTCCCTCCCAGTTTCAGGGTCGTCGTCCCCTCCCTCCCTCCCTCCCTCCCTCTCTTCGAGTGCCAGGGTCATCCCCTCCCTCCCTCCCTCCCTCCCAGTTCCAGGGTCGTCCCCTCCCTCCAAGATTCAGGGTCCCTCCCTTCCTCTGAGTTTCAGGGTCCCTCCCTCCCTGTCAGTGTGTCTGTGTGTGGCTGGTGGGACTCATCTGCTGACGTTAGGCATCTTCCCCTTGACTCCCCCTTGTGCGACGGGCGGGACTCACCTCCGGATTGGGAATCCTCGGGTTATTTAAACATGGCCCCGACTGCCGGTCACTCACAGGGCTCTGCAGGCAACCTCCGGCCGGTCAGACCCACCCACCCCCGGCCAGTGCCACGGCTGCAGCGCTCTCTGGGGCGATCGGACCGGCCTGCAGCACCCGCAGGGTGCACAGATCACCGAGCCGGCTGGACACGGGACACGTCACGCACCCCGCCCACTCCCAGGACACATTTGCTGACGTCAGCCTGTGTTACGGAGCCTAGCAGACAAACTCCGAAGAAGTCACGGACACAGGCAGCAAGACCAATAGAATGTTGGAGGAGAGAATTATTATATAGGATGTACAACTTAGACCATAGAGCTGGAGTACACATGTGCCCCTATATCAGAAGATATATATGTAACTTATAGTATTCAATATTTCCAAAAAAAGAGTGTACTTGGCTCATTAATTGCCTCATTCTACACATTCAGGTTTTTGAAATCCTGGCACATATGGATGACTAGTGATATACCAATTGTTGCTGGAGATAACTAGCAATTCATAAATAATTTTCTGTTGAAAACAAAATAGGTTGTCTGCTTCCTATGTATAAGTATTCCAGAATCATGTTGTTGTAGTATGTAGACACTCCCCCATAAAATCGTGGAGTTCCTGACTTTACTGCAAGTCTAAAAGTCAAAACTATCTCTATATTATTATTGAATGTAGCTTGATAGCCTCTGTGGTCTGAAAAGACTAAGACCATTCTTTTGCAACTAATGCCTTCCATTCACTTATTCAAACAATGGCATTATTACTCTAATTAAACTACTGTAATGACCTAGGGAATAAGGAATTACTAATGAGGAAATTACAAACAACACGCAACACTGCTGCTCAACTGGTTTACAAAGAGGGGCATAATCGAACGGGGGCGGCCATCTATAAAGGTGGCCATCTCTAATGATGGCCCCGTAAAGTGGTGTACCCGACTGTATTATCAAAACAAGATGACCAGCCAAATCTCAACATTTGGGCCGCCCTTAGAGATCGCCGGCTTCAGAGATGGCCGCCATTGATTTTCGCTGATAATGGAAACTAATGGTGGCCATCTCACACCTGGCCAAATCCAAGCCATTTGGTCATGGAAGGAGCCAGCATTTGTAGTGCACTGGTCCCCCTCACATGCCAGGACACCAACCGGGCACCCTAGGGGGACTGCAGTGGACTTCACAAATTGATTCCAGGTGCATAGCTCCCTTACCTTGGGTGCCGAGCCCCCCAACCCCTCCCCCAAAAACCCACTACCAACAGCTGTACAACACTACCATAGCCCTTAAAGGGTAAAAGGGGGCACCTAGATGTGGGTACAGTGGGTTTCGGGTGGGTTTATGAGGGCTCCCATTTACCACCTCAAGTGTAACAGGTAGGGGGGGATGGGCCTGGGTCCGCCTGCCTGAAGTGCACTGCACCCACTAAAAACTGCTTCAGGGACCTGCATAGTGCTGTGATGGAGCTGGGTATGACATTTGAGGCTGGCATAGAGGCTGGCATAAAAATGTTTTTAAATTTTTTTTGGGTGGGAGGGGGTTGGTGACCACTGGGGGAGTAAAGGGAGGTGATCCCCGATTCCCTCTGGTGGTCATCTGGTCAGTTCGGGCACCTTTTCGAGGCTTGGTCGTCAACAAAAAGGGACCAAGTAAAGTCGGCCAAATGCTCGTCAGGGCTGGCCTTCTTTTTTCCGTTATCGGACGAGGCTGGCCATCCCTTAACCACGCCCCTGTCTCGCCTTCGGTTCACTGCCGACACGCCCCCTTGAACTTTGGCCGGCCCTGCGATGGAAAGCAGTTGAAGCTGGCCAAAATCGGCTTTCAATTATACCGATTTGGCTGGCCTTAGGAGAAGGCCGGCCATCTCCCGATTTGTGTTGGAAGATGGCCGCCCTTCTCCTTTGAAAATAAGCAGGAAAGTCACTAAATTAGAAAGGGTGTCACCACTCCTCAATAGACTACATTGGTTACCTATTAAAGCAAAAATCATTTTCAAAACATGTACTTTTATTACAAAATCATTTACGCGGGATGGTTCCAGACTATATGTGTGAAATGATAGATCTCCCAACTCAAAACTCAATTTTAACTGCAAGAAAATATCTCATTCTACACTTCCTTAATTACAAAAATATCAAATACAAATCCACTCTAAGTAAAGATTTCTCTCATTTAGGGGGTCTTTTACTACAGTTTAGATCGAATTATCTGCAGTAGGGCCCATTTTATTCCTGTGGGCCCTGCTGCACATAACTCGAGCTAAGCTTTAGTAAAATACCCCCTTAGTCACTAAATGGTGGAATTATATCCCAAGGGAAAAAAAGACAACTCAATAACTATCTGACCTCTTGCAAATTCTTGAAGGCTTTTCTTTTCAATAAATTTGTTCATTAGATTTTGAAATTGGTTATAGCCAAGATCTTTCTTCTCACTTCTACTTTTACAAGAATGTTCTTTTAACTGTTACAGTTTTTATAACATGCATTATACTTTAAATTGCACTGTTGATTATTTATGTAAGCCACATAGAGCTAAATAATTGTTTTTGGATAATGTGGGATACAAATATCAAATAAATAAATAAATAACCAAAGCCCCATTACCTGTGTTTCCGGTTGTTGTGTCCCTCATGGTCCACACAGCTGCTTGGTGCAGCAAAACTGAGATGAGAAGGTGTTCGCAGGGCTACAGCTGAGATTCCCACCAGAGGGGATGAAAAATAAAGAAGCAAAGAGGCTGTCCTATAGAAGGGGAGGTTCAGGCCATGGGTCACATTGACAACCAATGGGTTTCGTTGGCATGATAGATGATGAGTTCCTAATGAAGGGAAATAAAGGAACTTCTTGAAAAATAATATTTCCATAACATGTGAAAGATTACATTTCCTAGCCATTTCTTGAGACTTCTTTTTCCACAATCAAAATTAGGCATGCACTGAATTCAGCTACCCTGTTTTAGACTTCAACATAAAAAGTATGTGGCTCTGTCACAGATTTTGACACATTTTGTTTCATCCTAGCACTGAAGAAGAAATTGTTGCACTGCATTAGATGCTTTTGTTATCATTCATCAACATAATAAGGTCCTGGAGGGCAGTTTAGCTGGTTATTGTGATGTCTTTTTCATATTAGCCCACAGGCAACTGTCATTTATTAACTAGTATCCTGGGTTCTCATTGACCTGATTTGTAACCAGGGGCGTATCTGCGTGGGGCCACAGGGGCCTGGGCCCCCGCAGATTTCGCCCTGGCCCCCCTCCCCGCCGTCAACCCTCCCCCGCTGCTTACTTTTGCTGGCGCCGAGGTCCCGACCCGCAGTCTCCGTTTTTCGTCTTCCTCCGTGGCCATGCTTCCAGGAAGTAACGCTGCAGTGCTGATTCGTTGAATCCAGTTCGGCGTCTGACGTCAGACGTCGAACTGGGGTCAACGAATCAGCACTGCAGCGTTACTTCCTGGAAGCATGGCCACGGAGGAAGACGAAAAACGGAGACTGCGGGTCGGGACCTCGGCGCCAGCAAAAGTAAGCAGCGGGGGAGGGTTGACGGCGGGGATGGGGTGGAGAGAGGCGGCGGCGGCGGCGGCGGGGGGGGGGGGAGGGAGGCAAAAATGTGCCCCCCCTCTCTGGCCCCCCCTACCGCCGGATTCCAGATACGCCCCTGTTTGTAACCTGATCAAAGGAAAGAATTGAGACCATCTGCTCAGGTGGGAATTTTTTGGTCCATTTCTAGCTGGAGACTCTGCTGCACATCCATTCACACAAGCATCAAATTGATGGGTTCCGATATGGCTGGTGCCAATAAATCTTTAACAATGAAGGAGAAGCTTTTATTCTTGTCTCACTGCAGATGACACAAAACTATTCAAAGTTGCTTGAATAGTAGTAGTAGTAGTAATTTTGAGTCATCTGCAGTGAGACACGTGTTAAAACGCGTGCAGACTATGAAAAACTGCAGTAAGCCCTTAGGAAATTGGAAGACTAGGCATCCAAATGGAGATGAAATGCAATAACACAAAGTGAAACACATTGGGAAAAATAATCCAAATCATAGTTATCTGATGCTAGGGTCCACCTTGGGAGTCAGCACTCAAGGAAAAGATCTAGGTGCCATTGTAGACAACACACTGAAATCTTCTGCCCAGTGTGTGTGTAGGGAGGGGAGGGGCGGTGAAAAAAGCAAACAGGATGCTAGGCATTATTAGGAAAGGGATGCAAAATAAGGATGCAAAATAAGACCAAGAATATTATAATGCTTCTGTATCGCTCCATGGTGTGACCTCACCTTGAATACTGTATTCAATTCTGGTCACCGTTTTTCAAAAAAGATATAGTGGAATTAGAAAAGGTTCCAAGAAGAGCGATCAAAATGATAAAGGGGATGGAACTTCTCTCACATGAGAAAAGACTAAAGAGGTTAGGACTCTTCAGCTTGGAAAAGAAACAGTTGAGAGGAAATACAATTGAGATCCACAAAATGCTGAATTGATTTTTTATACTTTCAAAAAGTACAAAGACTAGGGGACACTCAATGAAGTTAAATGGAAATACTTTTAAAACAAATAGGAAGAAATATTTTTTCACTCAACAAATAGTTAAGGTCTGGAAATTATTGTTGGAGGATGTGGTAACAGCAGTTAATTTATCTGGGTTTAAAAATGGTTTGGCCAAGATCCTGGAAGAAGACATCCATAGTCTGCAATTGACAAAAACATGTGGAGGCCACTGCTTCCCTGGGATTGGTAGCATGGAATCTTGCTACTATTTGGGTTTCTGCCAGTTACTTGTGACCTGAATTGGCCACTGTTGGAAACAGGATACTGAGCTAGATGGACCCAGTATGGCTATTCTTATGTTGTTATGACAGTAATACTCATGGTCATTCTAGCTCTGCCTCCTGCCTGCTGAATCAGATTTTACTGATAGCTAAATAGGCTTTTTCTTTACCACCAGCATTGGTATTATCACCATTATCAAAAGGTTTATTGCTAAAGGAAGCCATCTTTGTCGGTTTTACTTTCAGTCACCATTTTCCCTACTGGCATTCCCTTATCTATAATAGGGTCTTGTTTCTTATCTGTCTTGGGGTCTGACACCTCCACCTTGGAGCAATGGCGACTGTACAAAATTAATATCCCACTGTCCCTGTTTCAGTGTAATTATCTTGGCAATAGGGGCAAATTTTCTTTTGCGTCAGATCAGGATTTGTTGTTGTGTTCATGAGGACACCAGTGATGAGGTTGATGGCTCTGTGAATGGGATGGTTTGTGGAAACATACAAATGCAACAAATAAATAAATAAATAAATAAATAAGAAAATATGGAACTCAAACAACATATATGTTAACCAATTTTTTAAATTAGTAAGGACAACACTTTAATTACAAAATTGGATCCCCCTTGTCAGTAGAAGACAATCTTGGAATTGAGTACTAAGAACTATGATCTGGGGAGGGTAAGGTAGGGGGAATTACCTGCTTTTATTTATTGGTAGCAGGAGCTGTAGTAGTTGTGTCAAGAAGACATTTAACCATATTCCGATGCAGAGGGAGAGCTCTCTTGTTTAAAGTTCTTCAATTGAGCCCTACAATCTCATGTTTTCTTATCAGTGATACTACTGTTGCTGCAATCATCACTACTTTTTTTCCAACTCCCAATATTACTCTCATAAATACTACAAATAATATTGCTAGTATCAGAGTATTATTGTTTCTGTGCATGTGGTGTTTGATGTATCTATTAATGGCTGATGTTAATAAGATTCATAGGGTGTGCATATTAATGCAACAGAATGTGGGTGAATGCAGATAGTAACTCAAAAACTTAACTATGCAATTCTGAGTGTACTTAAGTTTTTTCATTAATGCATCTTATTGTTTTTAACATGTATTATTTTTCACAATGCTAATAGTTCTATTTAGCATAAGTTTGCATCTTATGTCATTATAAATAGATTTTGTGTTAACAGTAATGCAAAGAGCTTATGCATCTTAACAGTGCTGCTAACATAGTTAACCACTTGCATTATAAAACACAGGCATTTACTGCGTGTTGATGCTTGCATTACCATTCACAAATTTAATTTATTATTCATTAGGGTGGGGGGGGGTAATTATATAAATGGGCACCTATATATATAGGCACCTAGTAGGAGCTTATTCCATAAATGAATGTAGGTGTCTACTTTACTTCAATTGAATCCTAACTTAACAGGGTATATATATGAGCACATGCACTTAGGTGCAAAGCACCTATACCAGCCATAGAGCTGGTGTGTGTAGGCCTAGTTGCAGGACATATGCTATCTAAGATATGTGTATGTTTATAGAATAGCACGTAAGCACATATTCAGAACTTGCTCATGTATGTGTGCACATTCATGGCTGTATCAGGCATGTAAATATTAACAACTGTTTTACAGAAATACCTCCCAAATGATGAGTGCATGGGAATAGCCTCCAAGGATGGTAGCTGAATTAAAAAAAAAAAAAAAAACCAAGAGACAAGCAAGGAGGATCTATGAGAAAAAGGAAGGGATTGAAAAGAAGAGCAGTTGATGTGGATGGACAGACTAGATAGGCCATATGGTCTTTATCTGCAGTCATGTTCTGCTTTGATGTTTCTTCTTAAACCACTACAGAGCAGAGAAAAATGATTGGCTTCTCTGATTTGTGACAGTCTCTTATTCTAGCCACATTAACATTACCTGTCTCAATAATAAATGTGCTGGTTTGTTGGGTGGAGTTTTATTCAGCCGTGAGACCGTTCAAAGGGCAAACCATAAAGATATGGAAATACTTAGGCTCTCAATAAAAAGTCCAAAATTTTGTAATAAAACCTCAGGTTGCTACTGTAGTGCAATAGTCTAGTTCGTCATGTTTTAACTGGAAGCTGGCTAAAGACTATAGGAGGCAGCAGTGGCGTAGCTAGGTGAGGCCTGGGACCCCCTAAATTTGTGTGGGCCCCTGATTTTTCTGGCGGGGGTCCCCAACCCCTGCCAGCTGAAGCCTTCTTCAGCGCCGGTCTCCGGCGTGCCGTGCTCCCTGCCCTGTGTCTTTCTTCCTCCTGACGTGCTGCACGTTCCTATAAGTGAAACTGAGCATGATCAGTTTCACATAAAGGAGCATGCACAGGACATCAGCAAATGAAACAGCAGGGCAGCGAACGCAGCTGCGCCAGAGACCGGCGCTGAACAAGGCTTTGTCTAGTGGGGGTTCGGGACCCCCGCCAGCAAATGTATTTGCTTTTTGGGGGGGAGCGACAAGGCGGTGATGGGAAGCAGCAAGGAGGTGAGGGGGAGCGGCAAGGTGGTGGGGGGGGGGGCGAGGCAGAAGCTCTGCCTCCCACTGCAAGATCTGGCTACGCACCTGGGAGGCAGCCTTGGCTGTTGACGAAGTCTATACCACTAATAACTAAAAAGTGAAGGAAGAAGAGGCCTTAAGTTCAGCAAATAGGAAATGGAAAAGGGAGAGAAGTGAATGCTGAAGAAGTATATAGAGAGAGAGAGAGCGAGAGAGAAAGGGAGGAAATGAATGGAGATAGAGATGAGTGGGTGGATAAAAATGGTGAAAAATAGCATACTATTGAATTTAAAACTGCTCGCTTAGTTTTTAAGATTTTGAACAGCTTAAGTTCAAAATATCCTTCTCTCTTCAATTTGTACCCTGCAACTTGGTGCTCATCGCATTTTGAACTCTCTGACTTTCAGCTATGCTTCAATTGAACACACTGGGGTCAACATTCAAAGAGATTTAAATGGCCAGAAATGAAGCCTGGACAGTTAAATTGATTGTTTGAGGCTAATTGGTCATATTCAGTGGCATTTAAGCAGCTAGTGCCACTGAAAATGACCGGTTAGCATCCAACATGAAACTGGCTATTTTGGGGGTACTCCAGGGGCAGAGTCAGCACTTGGTTGGTTAAGTGCCGATATCCAGCACTTAACTGGCCAAGGTAAATGCATATATACATAGGACAAGACAATAATGGTGGATGTCTACAGTCCTTTATTACACTTCAATACAACTCAACACGGACTGTGTTGTTTCGGCTACAGTGCCTGCTTCAGGAGTCTGGAAGTGTAAAAGATAAATGGGGGGGGGGAGGGATTGGGACTTCATATACTGCCTTTGTGTGGCTACAATCAAAGTGGTTTACATACTATATACAGGTAGTTATTTTGTACCTAGGGCAATGGAGGATTAAGTGACTTGCTCAGAGTCACAAGAGGCTGAAGTGGGAATGAAACCCAGTTCCCCAGGATCAAAGTCCGCTGCACTAGGCTACTCCTCCCTGCCAATGTGGAGTTGCCTGAATCTTAACTACCCTGTTCCATCCTAACATCTAATTGTATTTGTTCCCTACCAGACTTGGCGATTGCCTTTACGGTACTATGTAAGCCACATTGAGCCTGCAAATAGGTGGGAAAATGTGGGATACAAATGTAACAAATAAAATAAATAAATAAATTGGTATAACATGTAACCCAGTCTTACATGAACTAACACAGTTGTTGCATCTGACAGCTTAATTTTCCCTGCCAAGTACAAAGGTAACTCTCACCAATTGAATGGTTGTTCCCAGCTACATCAGTCAGGTGAATGGTAACAGTTGGCTTGTGCTGGTCACTTGGCATATTGCTGCTAAATGCCTGGTAAACCAAGACTGAGGTTGCCGCTCCGGGTCTATCAAAATGCACCTGGGCACAAAAGGACAAGAAACCATTTGTAAAAACTCCAGTGAAAGTAGAGAGGCAGATCTAGGAAACAGAAATGCTAGAGACATTAGTTGCAAACAAGTGATTATATACCAAGGGGGCAATTCTCTAATTGGCACCCCAGTTTAGATGTACCAATGTTGTGCATTGAGCACCAATTGTATAATGACATCTGTGCACCAAAATGCCATTATAGAATACTAGCAGAAGTTGGCTTTGATGCCCCTACATTTAGGCACATCCACTTACACCTAGTATAAATGGCTAGTATAAATGTTAAGCACCTACATGCAGCACTGTACTGTGTAACTTACAGTATTCTGTAAGTTACAGTGGTGGAAATAAGTATTTGATCCCTTGCTGATTTTGTAAGTTTGCCCACTGACAAAGACATGAGCAGCCCATAATTGAAGGGTAGGTTATTGGTAACAGTGAGAGATAGCACATCACAAATTAAATCCGGAAAATCACATTGTGGAAAGTATATGAATTTATTTGCATTCTGCAGAGGGAAATAAGTATTTGATCCCCCACCAACCAGTAAGAGATCTGGCCCCTACAGACCAGGTAGATGCTCCAAATCAACTCGTTACCTGCATGACAGACAGCTGTCGGCAATGGTCACCTGTATGAAAGACACCTGTCCACAGACTCAGTGAATCAGTCAGACTCTAACCTCTACAAAATGGCCAAGAGCAAGGAACTGTCTAAGGATGTCAGGGACAAGATCATACACCTGCACAAGGCTGGAATGGGCTACAAAACCATCAGTAAGACGCTGGGCGAGAAGGAGACAACTGTTGGTGCCATAGTAAGAAAATGGAAGAAGTACAAAATGACTGTCAATCGACAAAGATCTGGGGCTCCACGCAAAATCTCACCTCGTGGGGTATCCTTGATCATGAGGAAGGTTAGAAATCAGCCTACAACTACAAGGGGGGAACTTGTCAATGATCTCAAGGCAGCTGGGACCACTGTCACCACGAAAACCATTGGTAACACATTACGACATAACGGATTGCAATCCTGCAGTGCCCGCAAGGTCCCCCTGCTCCGGAAGGCACATGTGACGGCCCGTCTGAAGTTTGCCAGTGAACACCTGGATGATGCCGAGAGTGATTGGGAGAAGGTGCTGTGGTCAGATGAGACAAAAATTGAGCTCTTTGGCATGAACTCAACTCGCCGTGTTTGGAGGAAGAGAAATGCTGCCTATGACCCAAAGAACACCGTCCCCACTGTCAAGCATGGAGGTGGAAATGTTATGTTTTGGGGGTGTTTCTCTGCTAAGGGCACAGGACTACTTCACCGCATCAATGGGAGAATGGATGGGGCCATGTACCGTACAATTCTGAGTGACAACCTCCTTCCCTCCGCCAGGGCCTTAAAAATGGGTCGTGGCTGGGTCTTCCAGCACGACAATGACCCAAAACATACAGCCAAGGCAACAAAGGAGTGGCTCAGGAAGAAGCACATTAGGGTCATGGAGTGGCCTAGCCAGTCACCAGATCTTAATCCCATTGAAAACTTATGGAGGGAGCTGAAGCTGCGAGTTGCCAAGCGACAGCCCAGAACTCTTAATGATTTAGAGATGATCTGCAAAGAGGAGTGGACCAAAATTCCTCCTGACATGTGTGCAAACCTCATCATCAACTACAGAAGACGTCTGACCGCTGTGCTTGCCAACAAGGGTTTTGCCACCAAGTATTAGGTCTTGTTTGCCAGAGGGATTAAATACTTATTTCCCTCTGCAGAATGCAAATAAATTCATATACTTTCCACAATGTGAGTTTCCGGATTTAATTTGTGATGTGCTATCTCTCACTGTTACCAATAACCTACCCTTCAATTATGGGCTGCTCATGTCTTTGTCAGTGGGCAAACTTACAAAATCAGCAAGGGATCAAATACTTATTTCCACCACTGTACATGCAAAACTGGGAGCCCCTACCCATGCCCAATTCATGCTCCTCCCAAATGCAGTTACACAGTTATGCACTAAGGCAGCTGTATGTATATTTCATAGAGTACTGCTGAGTGCTCTGCTAGTACTTTCACATGTAAGTGCTAGTATTCTATCATTTATGTGTACAATCAATGCATAAATTTAGGTACCAAGAGGGATAGTGTAAAAAAAAAAGACAAAGGTTTCCTCTCCCCACCCCAATCATTTTTGGCTTCTACTAAGTAGTAAATTGAAAACAAATCAGAGAAAATATTGCTTCACTGAATGTGTAATCCCAAATCTCTTTTCTTCACTTCCCTTTCTCTCCCCTTCTTTAGAATGATGGTAGAACAGATGGTGTACTGGAATTGGCTCGAGGTGATTTCCTTTAGAGGACAGGGAAATACAGTTCCCTCTGTTGTTGGCAGGTATCCCTTCTTCCTAACTTTTGCCTAATTCAAGCCTATCCATTACACATACACCAGTTTTCTGGTAGAACCCACCTGACGACCCAAACCTTATGACTAGAGACAGTCCAAGTCTTCTTTTTTTGTATCAATTGACAATTTAATTAAAAAAAAAAAAAAAAAACATACACAACATGATAGATAACAAGATCCCAAATCTCACAGACTCCACAAGCAGCAGCAGAGTATTACTTGCCAAAACAAACATGAAACACAATCTTCTTCTTACAGAGCCAGCTATACGAGATCATCACTGAAAAGAAATTAACACTTTCTTCTTTAATAGGATGGAAATAAATGGATGAGATGGCCAGAAAGCAGGATATTTTATGGTAGCAATACTGACTTTCCTACTAGCACTACAGTAGGGTATTTGGAGGGTGAAACAATTGATTTCTAATCAGGAAGTGACTATGCTCACTTTACAGGAGATAAAGCATAGATCTGATCTATCACACTGAGTTTTATATCTACTCACATCCTCAAAAGAGTCTACCCAGTAACCCAGCCCCACATGCCACTTCACTAATAGATATATTTTAAGATACAGCAGAAGGGGACTATTCATGTGCATCACTGTTGAAAGTATTAAATCCATTCTAGATCTGATGGTTCTGGCTCTACTGGCAGGGAAATGGCAAGCAAAGAGCCAAGATGGCAGATGTATAGGAAGCAGAGACGCTTGCTCTCTAGGGAATGCTCACATTGTTGAATTACTGAGTACCTTTTGCCTTGAATTCTTAGAAGAGCATGCCGAAAAGAAAGGGGAAACCTAAGGGACCTCCTCTCCTCGGCAAACATTGATTTCAGCTTTCTTGGCTTCTACTCCAACGGGCGTATCCGCTTCCAGTGCGAGGGACAGCACAGGTTTGGAGTGCGATTATTCGCTTAGCCCGGCAGGCCCACTAAATCCTCCATTCCCACAACCTATTGAAGCTTTAGTTCCAGACAGCATAGTGGACTTATCTCCGAAGGGGAAGCAGGCTCCTTAAGAAAGACCGATTGTGGGGGAGAAAATGGAAGGAGACCAGCTATCTCGAGCCCCGGCAGTTGATGTGGAACAAAAGAATATTACCCCGAATGTGATTCAAGCAGAGACTTTGTTGTGTGCTGTGGCGACTCAACCGGTTGAGACTGGCCGAAATATCGCTGGAGGCTATATGGACTGCCCTAGAGAACCTTCACAAGGTCTGTGTATCATTTATTACTGTATCTTTGAATAATTCTACCCAAATAAGAGATATGAAAAGTGACATGGAAACTTTATCAGCTAAACAAGTGAAAACAGAAATGGAACTACAAAAATTACAGGAAGTTCAAGCTCAAATGGCAGGTGATAAACTGTTAATTAGTAGAAAAATTGAAAACTTAGAAAATAATATGAGAAATCTAAACCTTAGAATTCAAAATTTTCCTTTAAGTGGTTTGATTTCACCAAAAGATTTTTGAAGGAACAATTTAAATATTCAGAACAAATGCTTCCACCTGTTCAGAAACTGTTTTATTTACCCGTAAAAAGTAACACTCAACAGGACCAGGAAGACCAGATTCAAACAAGAAAAGATCTAGAAGGTTTGGACTTATCAGCTTTCCTAGAGCAATCTAGAGAAGAAATTAAAAAGAGATCAACACTTCTTGTGACTTTTGTCTTTCTTCAAGATAAAGACGCGCTGTTAAAAGTTTATTTTCAAAAAGCCAAGGTGGACTTTTTGGGAGGAAAAAATTCTATTTTTCCAGATATATCTAAATGGACACAACAGCAGAGGAAAAAAATTTTAGAAATCAAACAAGAAGTACTCTCTTTACAGGCTCGTTTTCAACTACGGTTCCCATGTAAATGCTTAGTAATACTTAAAGATAAGAAATATGTTTTTTATGATGTTAAACAATTGAGTGATTTCCTTAAGACCAGGAAGGATAAAGGGCAAGACCAAAGCCATTAGAGGGATTACAGTAAATGAGTAAGCCTATATATTGTGGACACTGAATTATTTCTTGAGATACCAACTCCCTTTGGATTTTTTTTTAGAACATCTTGGATCTCTTTAATGTGGACTAATAATTAGCACTTAGTGAAACTCTTCTTTAAAAATTACCTTATTTGATGAGTGTTATTTCCTCAAAGTGTTATTATGTAAATAATAAATAAATAAATAAATAAAAGCTTCATATTGAAATATGGATTTCTACTTTCTGGGCTACTAAAGTGTTTCCAGTGAGCATAACCCTTAGGGAAACTCATTATAAGATTTTATGGAAGACATAGAGTATCTCCTGGATTCTATAAAGGGTGCCCAAAATTGGGTGTGAATCCTAGATTGGTGCCCAAAATAATTAGTTAATGGGCTCCAATGATTTAATTGGAGTTACTAAGCATTTCATTGGCTCTAATTATGATTTGGGTACCAATCTGGCTGAGCATTATTCTGTAACAATGGGCATCTAAATTGGATCATGCAAAAACTCAAAAGGGGGTGCAGCCATAGAAGGGGCATAGGCAGGTCAGGAACATTCACAAAAGATGTGCACAGTGTTATAGAATAGCAGGGATCCACGCCTAATTTGCATATCAGGATTTACACGAGGTTTCAGCTGGCGAACGTCCTTGCACCCAAAGTTGAGCACAGAATTTGGTGCTCAATTCTATAAAGAACACTCATCCTGGTGTGCCCTTTACAGAATAACATTGAGTGCCAATTTTTATCAGTGCCTAATTTTTGGTGCTGTTTATAGAATTTTCCCCTATATCCCATAGGATGTAGACCTTGAAGGCAAAGTTGACAACTTCAGACCTATGTATCAAGTAAACAAGTAGTGGAACATTACTTCATAGTTTCTGGAGCTATCCTACTATTCAGGGACTGTGGAACAGGGTGGTATCCCACAGGTAGAAGCCAGTCCAAGACCCAATAGTGGTAACAGTTGGGCTATAACTAATGCATTTCCACAGCCAACTGGTTTATGCAGCAACGAATGATATATGTTATATAAGAAACACTCTAGTACTAAATAGGAGAAAAACAAACTCTATTGAAATACTCTAACTCTCTAAAAGGAGTTTGTTGTATATAATTAGTTTGTGAGTGTCCCTTTAATTGTGGGGAAAATTATTTTTCGGTGCCCGTGCAATTTGTTGTATGTAGGGCACACCACTCGTCAATTTAAAACTCGGGTCATTGAACATCGGCATTGTATCACAAATTCTAAGTTGGAAGCACCTATGACTCGCCATTGTGTGCAGGCTCAACATCATTTCAATCAGTTACAATGTATGGTCATAGACCAAGTTCTAATGGGTAAGAGAGGGGGGGATGTTAAATTAATTTTATGGCGTAAGGAACAACATTGGATTTATTTATTAAAATCAGTTACACCTACAGGACTAAACAGAAACATTGAATGGAATGCTTACTATTGATGGTTTGAGCAGTTTCCTCTGTTTCCTATGTTCTGATTTGATACGCAACTATGCAATGACGTAATGACGTCATCCTAAGAGTATAAGTAGATCTACACCTAATTTCCTGTTTCTGCTCCACCTTTGTTATGTTTCGACGACACAGATTCAGCTTGTATTGTAGCGGTGTTCAACTCCAGGTGGATCTTTGGAAGCGCCCTTCCTGAAGCAGCCATAAAACTGGCGAAACAAGGTGCTCTTGTTGAAGGGCTGATGTCCTTTTTGCTTGGTGGAAGAATTGAAGGACTAACGCTTTTCTTTTTTGTTTGAAAAAATACTTGCAGGGCTCCGGAGCCCCTTAGAAGGAGTGTCGGCTTTCAGCATTTACAGCAGCTGACAGGAACTCATAGCTTGCTGTAGCCCACAGTCCTTAGCAATTTACAGCAGCATCAGATACCATCAGGATTTCGGGACTTGAGACTATCTGCCTAATTAAAGCTAAGTACCAAACTTTAGAGGAGATAGTTTGTTGATTGACAGTAAAAGTCAGCATGAGGAACTTTAAGTCAATGCCTGCCTAATGAACTGTTTAGATTGCCGTGTCCTCCGAAAGGGGTGGTTTTCCGTAGTTAGCCTTTTTGCAAGTTTAGGGCTGGGATTGGTCTGTTGTGGTTTAGTTTGGGTGAGTGCCCCTTTATTGGTTAATATTTGAAGGTAAGAGAGTTTTTCACCCCATTTGCTTTTTCTCACTAATTGTGAGTTTTTTGCTTCTGGGATTTTTTTCTCTTTGTCCTTCTCAAGAAACCAGTGATATTAATTTACTCCTGATATAACAAGGGTAGTATAAATACTTTTGTATTTTTTCCTGTTTGGAGATTTGAGGTTTCAATTGTTTGTAATATAATATAAGTGGGGTTTTCCCCACAATTAAAGGGACACTCACAAACTAATTATATACAACAAACTCCTTTTAGAGAGTTAGAATATGTTATATAAGGCCTTCTTGATAGTGAAGACATTTATACTAAAGAACTGGATAATGGAATTAGTCCATTTTTTACAAAATGAAGAAATGCCTTTCATGAGCTGATAGAGATGGACATGAGAAAATGCTAATTCCCCACTCAGTGTGAGAAATGTATGGACATGTGCTCTCCATATGTGCAAACTCTACCTCCCCGCACTGAAAATACTGTGCTTAATATTTCATGTGCTAGATGGTAACACATTCTGTGGACCATCTGGGAAGGGAAGGACTCTTTCTGGGGGAGGTGGAAAGGGAGGGTATGTTGTTTAATTGTTTGCTAATGTTAAACATAAAGCTATGAGGCTGTAGGCTATGCAGAACTGTGTCTTCAGGACTGTACATGTTGTAATATTGTGGTTCATTCTGGAAATAATAAAGACGTTTGAACTAAAATTGTTACAATATTGGCTACCCTCTGTTCTTCAGGTACTGGAACTGATTTTAATGATAGGTTACAGATTACTAGTAATAAGCATAAAATTTCATTTTTCAATTCCTTCAGAACTTGGGGATGTCCACCATCCAATTCTGATGATTTCTTACTCCTTAATTACATTTAAGAACAATGGCCAGTTAGGTCACTAAGGCGTGTCAAAGAATCGATAGAATTCCGCCAAAGAATTGATAGATTCTATGCTTCTTACACCAAGGGATAAGGAGTGATTTTCCCCAAGTCTACCTGATTAATAATGAGATATGGACTTTTTCTTCAGGTACTTCTCCAAACCTTTTTAAAATCTCAGCTGTGCAAACTGTTTTTAACAAATCCTCTGACAATGAATTACAGAGCTTAATTTTGTATTAAGTGAAAATATATTTTCTCCAGTTTGTTTTGAATGTGCTGCCTATTAGTTCATGGAGTGACCCCCATGTCTTAGTACTTTTTGAAAAGGTAAAACAACTATCATTTTATAGACCTCTATGTTCCCTCAGTCCTTTCTTCTCTAGGCTGAAATCCTTTTATAGTTCCACTATTTCTTTTTTGCGATGTGGCAACAAGAACTGTACTCAATACTCAAGCTGCAGTTGCACTATGGAGCAACCCAGAGATATTATTTATTTTTATTTATTTATTTGTTGCATTTGTATCCCACATTTTCCCACCTATTTGCAGGCTCAATATGGCTTACATTGTTCCGTCATGGCGATCGCCATTTCCGGAGTGAGAGATACAAGTGGTATTACATTAAAGTCCATGATTGCCATAGTAGATTGCGCAGTCAAGTTTAAAGAGTTCATATTCGGAATTGGAGATAGAGTGATATTGTGTTATAGTTCATTCGTGGTAGGATAGACCTTGGTAGTCGAGTATATAGAAGTTTTATCTAGTACTGGCTTGAGTTTGACTGTCTGGTAGTTAGGGTGTTTCATTGTGGTATGCTTTTTTGAACAGGCTGGTCTTCAGTGATCTCGAAAGTTAGTTAAACCACGAATTTTTCTCACAGCGAGTGGTAATGCATTCCATAGCTGCATGCTTATGTAGGAGAAGCTGGATGCCTATGTTAATTTATATTTTATTTATTTATTTATTGCATTTGTATCCCACATTTTCCCACCTCTTTGCAGGCTCAATGTGGCTTACAATACATCATGAATATTATACATCATGAATATTAATATTCTCCTTTCCTTTCCTAATAATTCCTAAAATGTTGTTTGCTTTCTGACTCCTGCAACACACTGAGCTGAGAATTTCAGTGGATTTGTTTATTTTTATTTGGTTTTACAACATTATCACAAACATATTACTAATGCAGAGGTTCTCAATCCAATCCTTGGGACACACCCAGCCAGTCAGGTTTTCAGGATATTCACAATAAATATGCATGAGATAGATTTGCAAGCAATACCTCTATTCTATGCAAATCCTTTCATGCATATTAAGTACAAAAGTACATAAATATTGCCATACTAGGACAGACTCAAAGTCCATCAAGCCAGCATCCTGTTTCCAACAGTGGTCAATTCAGGTCACAAGTACTTGGCAAGATCCCAAAACAGTACAATACATTTTATGCTGCTTATTCTAGAAATAAGCAGTGGATTTTCCCCCAAGTCCATTTTAATAATGGCTTATGGACTTTTCCTTTAGGAATCCATCCAAACCTTTTTTAAACCCTGCTAGGGGACTAAGAGGGAAAAGAGGAGAACGGAGCACAAGATGGATTCAACCACGGGGGAAAGAAGAAGAACAGAGCACAAGAAAGACAGGACTGGGAGGGGGAGAAGGAGAACAGAGCACAAGATGGATGGGGTTAGGAGCGAAAAAGGGAACAGAGCAGATCATGGATCGGACTAGGGATGGGAGAAGGAGATCACATCAAAGATGACTGATAATTGGTGATTGAATGGGGGAGTGTTGGGGAATTATGGATGGGAGAAATGGAGTGGGAATTTCAAGGGGATGGTGAATATTTGGCAATTGGTGAGTATGACTGGGGGTATGTTAATAGATTGGCAGAATGAGTGAGGATGTGAAATTGAGGGGCAAGACTAAGAATTAGGATGAAGTGTGGGGAAAGGTTGAGACATAGTGTGAATGATCTGGAAGAATGGAGAGAGAATGAGAAACACTGAAAAGGGATGGAAACACTGGGGAAGGATATGAGAGGAAGGGGATGGGTCTCCCAAGGATTGAGTGAGGGTGGAGATAGGTTAAAAAGATAGTGAAAGAGAGGCAATAGGATATAAGGTAGAGAAGAATGGCCTGGAAGCAAGGGAAGGAAAAGAGAGATGGGGTGGAGCTAGGCTGAGCACTGGAGAGTAGATGGGTACAAAATATGGACATGGGGGACTGAGGAGGGGAATAGTAAACTTTAGAAAAAGAGACAGACCAAGAAGTAGTGGGATTGCAGGAGAAGGGATAAGAGGGAGATAGGAAAAGCTGGGTGAGAGAGAGAATGAAGGGTAAAAATCACGTATGAGTAGATATAGAGGCAGAGAAGAGAAACATGAGAAAAGAAACATAATAAAGATCAGTGGTAGACAGATGGAAGGGAAGAAGAACAAGAGAAAAAAAGAAGAAATGGAAAGGCAAGCCTGGAAAATAATTTTGGAAAAGATTGACAAAACAAAGTGGAACAGATTGGGACCAACTCAATTAGAAAGTGCCCAGATAACAAAGGTAGAAAAATATTATTTTTATTTAATTCTTTTTAATGATTGGGAATGTGTCTGTTTTGAGAAAATGTACATCTTAATCAATTTTTGTATTTTAGCAGAGTACAGGAAAAATGCATTTCTGTTTCTTTTACCAGAATTGAACTGCTTGTAGAGTCTGGCTTTTTTTTTTTGGTGGGAGAAAAGGGTCTCCATTTCAGTTTTTGTCTGCTTGTTTTTTGTGGTCCCCTATTTTGTATGAGGCAAGGGTCTGGAAAACGTAGAACCAACCCATCTGAAGACATTACTCTGCAAAAGTATGAAACTACTTGCTATCACTGTCAGCCATTTTGCCTCCCCAATACTGCATTTCTACATCTCATGCCTTTGTATTTCTAAGGTCCACATTGAGAGGAGGAAGGAAGTGCTGGGTAAGGAGGGAGGAAGGGAGATAGAGCTGGGCTTTGGAGGAGGAGAAAAGGTGAAGGTGGTGGTGTCAGGCCTAAGGGACAGGGAAGTGTGCTTTCCCATTGCTAATTCATGTGAATATGAGACAGGACACAATGAGAGAAATTTCTCATTGTTTGCTAATTTTCAGTTAAAAAAATTATATATATTATTTATATTTCTCAATCTATTTATCTATCTTCACTGTTTTGACATAATGGCTTTCTATTCAGTTTGTTTTTGGTTTTTTTGGGAATAATGATAATGAAAATGTATGAGATGTATGCATGCAAATTAATATGCTAATGTCCTACACCACACCCTTTGCCCTCCCAAATGAAACAAACTACACCCTTGCACCTCTCTATCTCTCTTTCTATTTTAGGTGTCCACAGATTACGCATCACCAGGAGGTGCCGTCTCCTCCAGCAACATTCCTTCTCTTGCTGCCAGCAGATCTGGCAGCATCTTCTTACTGAGAAAAAGCAAAATTGTCTCAAGGAGACTGAAGAGCTGTCTGCATCTCAAACAAGGCCCCTTCTGGAGAAGAAGCATCTGCTTCACAGACAACAAAGGAATCAATGGAGGACAACCAGGAAGCTAACAAAACTGCACCTACATATCCAGAGGAAATAGCAAACGATTCTTCCCTTCCTCTTGGCCATAGCTGAACAAGCTACGGCAGCTGCACAGCACTAGCTATGATCCTCCATTTTAAGGATTTAACTGTATTGTCCACAATGCACCTAGATCCTTTTCATGGGTGTTATTACACCACCAGTTGGAAGCACTAGAGAATAGCACTAGAGACTACTGTCTGCAGAAATCATGTAGGTGAAATATTGGGTATTTCTAATGCTAAGAATATTTCCTTCACTAAATGTTGCTATGTATCTACTAGGGTTCATGTTGAGAATGAGCAAGAGGATTCCTTAGATGTGATTGCCAATGGATTTGCCAGGTTTTCTTGCATCCTCTCAAGATAATTTTTCTGAGAAGGCAAACTTCTTGGTAACTTTCTCAACATAAAAAGATAACTTGATGGCTCTTAAAGCATACTTAAAAAAAAAAATCTTTTGTTTTGTGGCCAGAAAATAAATGTATTTCTTGATGTGGCATGATCAACTCACTAACCCCTGGTTTCTATAAGTGGTGCATAAATAAATTGACTAACAAGCCAATTATAATTTAGATATGCATGCACATCTTGCTGTAAAGATACGCACACAAATTTTTAAACGTGCAACTCAAAAGGGGGCGCGTCCATGGGAGTGGCATGAATGGGTCAGGGACATTCACCAAAAATGCACACACTATTACAGAATATTGGGGAATCATGCCTAATTTACATACTTGGATTTACACCTGGTTTCAGTTGGTGTAAATCTTCACTCTCAAAGTTGAAGGTGGATTTTAGCACTATGTGCTATTCTATAAAGGGCACCAATCCTCGAACACCCTTTATAGAATATTGTTCAGCACTGATCTTTTTCATCACTGAATTTTCAGTGCCATTTACTGAATCTAGTCCTAAATGATCAGGATGGAAAGATCTTTTTTTTTTTTTTAATGTTTCCATGCATGTGCCTTATTTTCTAACAAAGTCACAGAAGACAGGGTAAACAGCATACAAATGTAAACAGAAACAGAAAAAAAGCAAACACTGTGTTTGCTTTTTTTCTGTTTCCTTATTTTCTAACAAAATAAGGCACAACTATATCTTTCTGAAGCCTGATCATTTAGGGGTCCTTTTACAAAGGTGTGCTAGAGTTTTTAGTGTGTACTAATGATTAGTGCATGCTAAATGCAGTGGCAATCCTAGGTCGGCTGCCGGGGCGGACCGCCGGGTGCAGCAGTGTCCGTCCCCCCAGGGTGCAGCATGACGCCCCCCCTCCGGGTGCATTCTTGGCTGCTGGAGGGTGCAAAGAGCAGCCACGCACCTGTCGGCTCCACTGGCTCCCTGCTCCCAATGCCCGGGAACAGGAAGTAACCTGTTCCGGGGCAGAGGGAGCAGGGAACCAGCGGAGCCGACAGGCGCGCAGCTGCTCTCTGCACCCTCCAGCAGCGTGCACATGGGGCGGACCACCCCCACCGCCCCATCCTTGCTACGCCACTGACTAAATGCTAGAGATGCCCACAAGAATATATGGGCATCTGTAGGTTTACCACAACTTATTTTTAGTGCACGCTAAAAATGCTAGTGTGCCTTTGTAACAGGACACCTTAGTGAAATTTCTTGAAGAAAATTATCAGGGAGTGTTCTGACTGGGAGATAAGAGTCATGTTGTGTTTTGCAGATTATATACCAGGAAGTATCCTGAGATTTCGTGTTTTTGTTAATATTTGTTGGTTTGTTTCTTCTCTCTCCATGATGTGGGTTAGAACTGATAGCATATTTCTCATGGAGGCTATCCTGCTTATTTTCAAACGAGAAGGCCAGCCATCTTCTGACCAAATCGGGAGATGGCCGGCCTTCTCCTAAAGCCGGCCAAATCGGTATAATCGAAAGCTGATTTTGGCCGGCTTCAACTGCTTTCCGTCGCAGGGCCGGACAAAGTTCAAGGGGGCGTGTCGGCAGGGTACCGAAGGCGGGACGGGGCGTGGTTAAGAGATGACCAGACTCGGCCGATAATGGAAAAAAGAAGGGCGGCCCTGACGAGCATTTGGCCGACTTTACTTGGTCCCTTTTTGTTGACGACCAAGCCTCAAAAAGGTGCCCCAACTGCCCAGACGACCACTGGAGGGAAAGGCGGATGACCTCCCCTTACTCCCCCAGTGGTCACCAACCCCCTCCCACCCAAAAAATAAAAAACATTTTTTTGCCAGCCTCTATGCCAGCCTCAAATGTCATACCCAGTTCCATGACAGCAGTATGCAGGTCCCTGGAGCAGTTTTAGTGGGTGCAATGCACTTCAGGCAGGCGGACCCAGGCCCATCCCCCCCACCTGTTACACTTGTGGTGGTGAATGGGAGCCCTCCAACCCCCCCCCCCCCCAAGACCCACTGTACCCACATGTAGGTGCCCCCCTTCATCACTAAGGGCTATAGTAGTGGTGTACAGTTGTGGGTAGTGGGTTTTGGGGGGGGGGGGGTTGGGGGGCTCAACACACAAGGTAAGGGAGCTATGTACCTGGGATCATTTTGTGAAGTCCACTGCACTGCCCCCTAGGTGTCCTGGCATGTGAGGGGGACCAGTGCACTACAAATGCTGGCTCCTCCCACGACCAAATGCCATGGATTTGGCCGGGTTTGAGATGGCCGCCATTAGTTTCCATTATCGGCGAAAACCAATGGTGGCCATCTCTAATGCCGGCGATCTCTAAGAGATTTGGCCGGCCCTGACCGTATTATCGAAACGAACGATGGCCGGCCATCTTGTTTCCATAATACAGTCGGGTACGCCGCTTGACGGGGCCGGCGTTAGAGATGGCCGGCCCCGTTCTATTATAGCCCTCCACGAGACCCACAGATAGTTTGTTTTACCTTTCAGTACTTTTTTCCCACATAATATAACACACACACACACACACATAGCTAGCTAAATACATGAGAGAGGCAGATCACACGAATATTTAGACAATTATAGGCTAAGGCTTTTTTTCAAATAAGTTGAACACAATGGACTGAAGTCTTCATTCAATCTAGCTGCTGTAATTATCATATATAATTAATGTCCTATATTGCTATAAATAAGTGAGAGAAGAAACACAGGGAAAATAAAGGGCCATAGAAAAGAAAGATAGCTAAAGAGATGTGGAGGGGCATAATTGAACGCGAACGCCTATCTCCATGGGCATTTATCTCAGAGAACGGGTCCGTGAAGGAGCGGGCTGAACCGTATTTTCGAAACAATGGACGTTTTTGAGCTGGGCATTTGTTTTTTTTAGCGATAATGGAAACTAAAAACGCCCAGCTCAAAAACATCCTAATCCGAGCCATTTGGTTGTGGGAGGGGCCAGGATTGGAAGTACACTGGCCACCCTGATATGCCAGGACACCAACTGGGCACCCTAGTTCAGTGCGGTGGACTTCAGAAAAAGCTCCCACATGCATAGCTCCCTTACCACGGGTGCTGAGCTCCCAACCCCCCTCCCCCAAAACCCACTACCCACAAATGTACAACACTACCATAGCTCTTAGGGGTGAAGGGGGCACCTACATGTGGGTACAGTGGGTTTTGGAGGCCTCCCATTTACCAGCACAAGTGTTGCAGGTGGGGGGGTGGGCCTGGATCCACCTGCCTGAAGTGCACTGCGGTACCCATTAAAAGTGCTCCAGGGACCTGCATACACGCAGGCCTCTAGGACTTGTTGCTGCTGTATAACATTGGCACACCAGTTGACACCTGAAGACTAATCTCTCCGAAAACATCTTTATTGGAATAAGCACGTTTACTCACAGTTAACTGCAGAGGTTGTGCCCCACTGGCAACGAGTCTCCCTGGTACTGAGATTAGCAGTAGGTCAGAGCTGGCAGAATGCTGTACAATGCCCTCTTTCAGCCACATTCAAGGTAAGAACTAAGTTGTCTAACGTGGCTAACACAGGGAAGGGAAATAAAACTGGCTTACAAAAATGGCCACTACCGCATGGACTACAACAGGAAACATAACAGGGCACACTCTCACCCAGTAGGCAGGGGGAAAAGCACCATGGGAGAAGAGCCTACCAACTACCAACATCGTGAGACTGTAACACAAGCTAATGAAATCACGGAGCCCAATACCCTACACCCACCACAATGCAATACTGATGTGACCCTGTAGTGCACCCGAGAGCCACATCTGACCCAGGGAAAGGCTGTGAGAGGATCGAACACATTCTGCTGTCATGGAGGTGGGTACGGCATTTGAGGCTGGCATACAGGCTGGGAAAAAAGTTTTTAAAGTGTTTTTTTTTTGGTGGGAGGGGGTTAGTGACCACTGGGGGAGTCCGGGGATGTCATCCCCGAGTCCCTCCAGTGGTCATCTGGGCAGTTGGGGCACTTTTTGGGACTTGTTCGTGAAAAAAAGGGTCCCAAAAAAGTGACCCAAAATCGCGGTAAAAACGCCTTTTTTTTCGATTAGCAGCTACAGACGCCCATCTCTCCTCTGCTGATAACCACGCCCCAGTCCCGCCTCTGACACGCCTCTGACATGCCCCCGTCAACTTTATTCGTTTCCGCGACGGAGTGCAGTTGGAAACACCCAAAATCGGCTTTCGATTATACCGATTTGGGCGCCTTTGCGAAAAAAATGCCCATCTCCCGATTTGGGTCGAAATATAGGCGTTTTTCTCTTTTGATTATAAGCTGGATAGCCAATGACTTCTCATAGACTACCTTGTCATGAGGGATGCTTTCCAAACCAAGATGCTGTTGTTTCTACTAAATTTTCCTCCAGTTCTTTAAAACTGAAATGCTTCCATACATTTTTCCAATAATTTTTATTGTCTAAGAAGCAACACATTTCTTTTATTTAAAAAAAAAAGTGCTATCAAAGTGAGCTTCATCTACCTTAAGCCAAATCTTTTTCTCTTGTTCTGAGCCACCAGGGGTCGCTGCCTTCTCTTCATCTGTGTCCTTGGACTCGCTGTGCCTGGCAATGCAGGGAAACCAAACACCAAAGGGCTGATGCTCTGATAAATCAGGAAAGGAGGGTTTACAAGTCTAAAATGGATTGAACAAAAGAAAAAGAAAGAAGATAAGATAGAAAGTTTCTAGAGAGCACTGAACCATACGTTTCATACTCAGTAGTAAATATGAGATTGACATCCAAAAGAGTTATCCTTCTCATAACAGGTCACCTTAAGTTTGGTACCAATTGTAAGTATAATTATAGAATGCAAGCACTTGCTTGTGTAAATGTGACACGTGCATAAGTGCGAGTCTATTGCTTAGATATATTCTATAACATAGGTGCTCAAACTGTTTAGCATGTAAAGGGTAATGGGGTGTGTCTATAGGTGTGGCTTCGGTGGGGTATAGGCGGGTCTCACATTTACACACATAACTTACAGAATACTGTAAGTTATGCAGTAAAGAGGGGCATTTTCGATATGATGTCTAAATCCGATTTTGGACGTTTTGCTGAAAACGTCCAAAATTCACGTGACAAACATTGCAATTCTCGAACCAGAAAAACATTAATCTTTTTGTTACAAAAATGCCCTTTGCTAGACTTTGTTGTGCATAGCACATCTATCTTTTGGGAAAATTTAAAAAATGTACAAGGCAAAAAAGCATAAATCAAGCCAATGGGACTTATGGGGGGGGGGGGGGGGGGGGGCATCATTCTTAATAGACTAGCCACACAGACATCCCAGTAGAGCAGTGGGGCATCCTAGGGGGCACTGCAGCAGACTTCACATAAAAGGCCCCAGGTACACTTCTCACTGTTATCCCCTCCAAAACCCACCAAAAACCTAGTGTACCCAACTGTACACCACTACAACAGCCTTTATAGCAGCAGATGTCATCTTTATGTGGGTACTGTAAGTTTTTGGTAGGTTTGGGAGGGTTCACACTTTCCAGCACAAGTGTAACAGTTGGAGTAGATTATGGGCCTGGGTCCCCTTCTCTACAGTACACTGCACCAACCACTAGGCTACGCCAGAGTCCTACTTGCTGCCCTAAAAGGATTGGCCATAACTTCTGAAGCTTCACAGAGACTGGTATGTACTGTTTCTTTCACATCTTTGGGGGGCAGTAGGGGGTCAGTTACCACTGGGAGATTAAGGGCGGTCATGCCTTAATCCCTCCAGTGGTCATTTAGGTCACCTTTTTGTGACTATCAGGCTTATTTTCGAAAGAGAAGGACGCCCATCTTTCGACACAAATAGAAAGATGGGCGTCCTTCTCACAGGGTTGTCCAAATCGGTATAATCGAAGGCCAATTTTGGATGTCCCCAACTGCTTTCCGTCGCAGGGATGGCCAAAGTTCATGGGGGCATGTCGGAGGTGTAGCGAAGGCGAGACTTGGGCGTGCCTAACACATGGACGTCCTCGACCCATAATGGAAAAAAGGGTGTCCCTGACGAGCACTTGGATGACTTTACCTGGTCCTGTTTTTCTTATGACCACGGCACAAAAAGGTGACCCAACTGACCAGAAGACCACTGGAGAGAATCGAGGATGACCTCCCCTTACTCCCCCAGTGGTCAATAACCCCCTCCCACCCTGTACTAACCACTAGGCTACTCCTGATTTCCTGATGAATGCTTTAATCACTAAGGGCTCCTGTTACTAAGGTGCACTAAAGAATTTAGCACGTGCTAATAATTAGTGTGTGCTAAATGCTAAGAAGACTTTATTCCTATGTGATTATTAGCATTCAGCACATGCTTAATTTGTTAGTGCACCTTAGCAAAAGGAACTCTTAGCTATCCTTTCCTCTTTTCTGCAGTAAATACCTAGAAAGAGTCTCTTGGAGGACAGATCCAAAACTCAGACTATTAAACATACGGGGTTTTTTCCCATAAGAAATTTCTGCCAGAAAGTTTGTTGCTGAACAAAGAACTGAATAGGATATCAATAGAACTTCCGGACTGTCATCAGACTCAGGATGTCCTTTACCAGGTACTTAAGCTAGGAAATTATGATTATTAACTATGGAAAATTATGCTCCTAAACAAACAGACTGTAAGACAAACTCCTTATTAACTTAACCTCAAAACCTCCTATGAAAGACACAATCTATGCATTTGTCCATGAGATTCTATAAGGAAAATTGATCCCTTCAAAGTGATGGCAGTCTTCCTCGTTATTCTGGCAATGACTGAGTGTATCATGGGAGTCTTAATTTAAGCTTCAAGTTTCTTCTTGAGTAATTTGCTCATTTTTTTATTGCCTTGGGTCCATAAAAATGCTTAAAGTTGCATCTATATACCAGATATTAACTATTGGATGGTTGTCACATGTTGATAAACAGAGGGAAAGATTTGCCTGCTAGTTAGTAAATAAATAAATAAATAAATAAAAACAAACTACACATTCAAAGAAAGGACAATTTGTTTAAACATGTAAGAGAAACGAGACTCTGATAGACGTGCTATCCTTTATGGTCCCTCTCTGATTCTATGTCAGATTTCTTTGATTCCGAAACAGATGACATTAGAGAAATTATACACTAAGTTAACTTTATAGTGGACCCCACTGCACCTTTCTTGGTGAGGCAGATTAGAAGCAATAAAAATGGTCTTAACACCAAAATTGAACTACATTTTTGCAATGCTTCCTCTGTACTTCTCAGATATAACCACATAGAAAGAAAACTGTCTGAGTTTTTATGGAATAAAAAGACCTCATGTATTTCCCTTCAAAGAGCTAAACTGTCTAACACTGGGAGAGAGAAGAATTAATTTCTCAAATTTCCGACAATATCAAGACACCTTCCTTTTAAGTAATAGTGCTTTATGGTTTACACAAGGAGAAATACAGCTATACGTTATACAGTGGTGGAAATAAGTATTTGATCCCTTGCTGATTTTGTAAGTTTGCCCACTGACAAAGACATGAGCAGCCCATAATTGAAGGGTAGGTTATTGGTAACAGTGAGAGATAGCACATCACAAATTAAATCCGGAAAATCACATTGTGGAAAGTATATGAATTTATTTGCATTCTGCAGAGGGAAATAAGTATTTAATCCCTCTGGCAAACAAGACCTAATACTTGGTGGCAAAACCCTTGTTGGCAAGCACAGCGGTCAGACGTCTTCTGTAGTTGATGATGAGGTTTGCACACATGTCAGGAGGAATTTTGGTCCACTCCTCTTTGCAGATCATCTCTAAATCATTAAGAGTTCTGGGCTGTCGCTTGGCAACTCGCAGCTTCAGCTCCCTCCATAAGTTTTCAATGGGATTAAGGTCTGGTGACTGGCTAGGCCACTCCATGACCCTAATGTGCTTCTTCCTGAGCCACTCCTTTGTTGCCTTGGCTGTATGTTTTGGGTCATTGTCGTGCTGGAAGACCCAGCCACGACCCATTTTTAAGGCCCTGGCGGAGGGAAGGAGGTTGTCACTCAGAATTGTACGGTACATGGCCCCATCCATTCTCCCATTGATGCAGTGAAGTAGTCCTGTGCCCTTAGCAGAGAAACACCCCCAAAACATAACATTTCCACCTCCATGCTTGACAGTGGGGACGGTGTTCTTTGGGTCATAGGCAGCATTTCTCTTCCTCCAAACACGGCGAGTTGAGTTCATGCCAAAGAGCTCAATTTTTGTCTCATCTGACCACAGCACCTTCTCCCAATCACTCTCGGCATCATCCAGGTGTTCACTGGCAAACTTCAGACGGGCCGTCACATGTGCCTTCCGGAGCAGGGGGGACCTTGCGGGCACTGCAGGATTGCAATCCGTTATGTCGTAATGTGTTACCAATGGTTTTCGTGGTGACAGTGGTCACAGCTGCCTTGAGATCATTGACAAGTTCCCCCCTTGTAGTTGTAGGTTGATTTCTAACCTTCCTCATGATCAAGGATACCCCACGAGGTGAGATTTTGCGTGGAGCCCCAGATCTTTGTCGATTGACAGTCATTTTGTACTTCTTCCATTTTCTTACTATGGCACCAACAGTTGTCTCCTTCTCGCCCAGCGTCTTACTGATGGTTTTGTAGCCCATTCCAGCCTTGTGCAGGTGTATGATCTTGTCCCTGACATCCTTAGACAGTTCCTTGCTCTTGGCCATTTTGTAGAGGTTAGAGTCTGACTGATTCACTGAGTCTGTGGACAGGTGTCTTTCATACAGGTGACCATTGCCGACAGCTGTCTGTCATGCAGGTAACGAGTTGATTTGGAGCATCTACCTGGTCTGTAGGGGCCAGATCTCTTACTGGTTGGTGGGGGATCAAATACTTATTTCCCTCTGCAGAATGCAAATAAATTCATATACTTTCCACAATGTGATTTTCCGGATTTAATTTGTGATGTGCTATCTCTCACTGTTACCAATAACCTACCCTTCAATTATGGGCTGCTCATGTCTTTGTCAGTGGGCAAACTTACAAAATCAGCAAGGGATCAAATACTTATTTCCACCACTGTATACTGGAAGAAGGTTTACTTTGTCTCATTCCCCTTAATCTTTTGCCTACAATGGCTCTGGGCAGTTATGATACATCTTACCCCAGTATTATCTCTTCTTGTAAGGTATGTAAATATTTAGAAGACAAACTTACTGATCTACATAACCAATTCTCAGCCAGACTGGTATAACTCTAGTTTTCTTATTCAAAACCATCCTGTCCAATCAAAAATTTGGCAAACTGCAGTTATTTTGGAGCTGATTTGGAAGAGCTGATTACAAAATTTCAGTTAATAAACAAAACTCTGCTGAGTTGCAGGTGGAATTTTATTTCTGTGATCAGCTGAGGTGCAGCATTGAAAACCTGAAATTAGATCTTAGAGATCTATTGAGTACATGAGATTTGAAGCTTGTAATGCAACATCTGGGAGCCCACCCAAAGCTGCTACTCAGATAGATAGTCTCTTGACATCTAAACCACAAATGTATCATTAAAAAAGATAAAGTGAATTTGGGAAAATGATTTAGATGGGACCAGGAGCAGACTGACAGTGATCTGGGCTCCCGAGCACGAAGGGTCATAGGCCTCTAAACATCTATCAAAAATGATTAGATGGAAGCTAGAGGAGAGTGGACCCTACTGTTGTGGGCTGTCGGGTGCTCCTTATTGTAATGGTCAGTCTGCCCCTGGATTGGCCCTTTACCCCTAAACAATATGAATATATATTTTTCTAATTGTTTATTTTCACATGACAGGTAATACATGGGTAAATTCAAAAAATAGTGCTGAAAATTAAGCTCCAGATGATGTGCCCCAAGCATGAATTCAATAACGGCAGTTCTGCACAGATATAACCTGCGCGCATAACTCATAGGTATGCCCTTCCCACAGCCAAGCCCCCCCCTCCCCTTAGAAGTTTTCAGCAACAGAAATTGCACATGCAGCTTCTAGAATAGCAATATTTAAGGCACTCATTAACTCCAGTTAACAGCCAATTATTAAAATAAGTTGTGTGCACAACTGATCTTATTCTAAAAATTGAGCACCCCACTTTGCATACTCAACCCCAGATTCTAAATAATGATGTCCAAAATTGCGTGTCCAAATTTGTATGCATGCAAATAAATTGAATAACGAGCCAGTTAACCTCAATAATTGGGTGCTCGTGCCACTGGCTATGCACTATTCTATAAGGCATATTGCCTAACTCTACTAGTGTATAACTCAAAAGAAGGTGTGACCATGGGGATGTCGGAGAATTTTGAAAAGTTGAACATGTAATTATAAAATACGACATCAGCGTACCGAACTCGGGCATCAGTCTTTATACCAAATATCAGCAGGCGTAAGTCTGGCACCTAGGAACGGGAGTCAGCGCTAAGTGCGATTCTGTGCTTAGTGCCGATTTTCTCTGGTGCTGAATTTTGAGCACCATTTACTGAATCCAGCACTAAGTGCAAAGTCGGGTGCCCAAATTTTATAGAATTAGGGGGGCAATATACAAGTCCAACAAGTACACGAAGTTGTACTCCCACAGAACTCACAGCTCCTGCCCCCCACCCTTACCCCTCGATAAGATCTAATAAGAAGATGTAATGTATCCTTATGGTCTTGGACAAGTCATTTAACCCTCCATTGCCTCGGATATGAATTTAGACTGTAAGCTCTCCAGGGACAAAAAAGTACCTACTGTACATTGCTATGTTATTATAGGAAAGAATAGGAGGACTTTTCAGTTCAAGTGATTTCTGCAACTTGCTGGAACTAATGAGCTATGCTTGGTGTTCCCTTCCAAAACACAGCTATGCTATGCTATACAGTTCTTGTATTTCGCTAATTAAAAAAAAAGTATTCTAAGAAGATCACACAGTATAAAACCTGCGTAACAGGAAATTACAATAAAACATTTTACAGATAATACTACTGAAATTTTCTCTTTAAAAAAAAGTATGTCTTAAGAGTGTAAGGAAAGGCAAAGTGTTCATGAGGGGAGGGGGCAGCAGCATTTATGGAGTAAAGCCACAGGCAATCTTTTTGCCTGACTGGGGATTTGGCTACAATGATGCTTCTCAAGCACCTCCTACAGGCACAACTGACCAATCAGGTTTTCAGGATTACTGTAGCAAAAACGAATGAGAGAGATTTGTATCCAATTGGTGTTCAAAATATGCAAGTGGCTAGGTATGCCTCCGGGAGAGGGGTTGGGAAGCACTGAAGTACAAATTGTTGCTCATGAACCTGTTTGTGTAAGAGAAGCGTATCTGGTCCAAACACCAGCACATCTGTAGGACAGAGCTTTCTCCCACCAAAACTCCTGCATATTTCTGATCTAGTTCTAAACACAGCTTTTAAAACATGCACAAAAAAACCAAACATGGGAACTGAAATGCATTTTTTTCCCAAGACTCTAAAAGTAAGGGATTAGACAGAAACATTGGATTAATGACTCACTAACTCCCTCTCTTTCAGTCCTTGTGAGGTGTTATGTTAACACTCTGTCACTGCAAGCGTTAGAATTTTTGTGAACAAAGATTCAGCTAATCATCTCTGACTGGTGCTAGTGCAATTTCCTCTGGCCACCTCCTGCTGACATATGGCGCCTCTGTTATACATAGAACATGGAGATTGACATTGAGACAGGCGGGCTGAGAGGTGCACGGTTCTTGTGGTAGCTCAGAAAAGCATCTGCTGACAAAGATCATTTTCTAAAATACCTGCAGGAGTGCACATGTATTAACCAGCACATGAAGCAGGAGCAGCCATTTTACATAGATGAAGAAAGGAATGGCATGGACCCTGTAGCTTTCATTTGGAGCTATCACCATGCATGCATGCAAGTAGTGATTTCACAACTTTCACGTGTAAGTGGCACCACTTCCACGTGCAGCTGTCCCATTTTTAAATCTTATATATTTAAATGCCACCAGTTAAGTGGTTTCACTTTGGACATAGAAATAAACTACATGGGATTAAGGAGCATGATTCCTTTAATCCCTTATGTAAAGCCCTTACCAAATCAAGCAGGGGTTTTTTTTTGTTTGTCTTTTTAACCTGTGCATAACTATGAGCAGATCTGAATTCAGACATGGACATTTTTTCCCTATTCATATGCATTCTCTTTATAAAATGGAGAATATGTGTGCTGATTGTATTGCTGCCCAATTCAAGTCCACTGTTCACCCTACCTGAGTGGGAGTCCTCCACCTACAGTCCTGCCAGTGGGTGGCGCTGTTTCACTATCACATTTTCAATGGTAAGGGACAGGCAAACTCTGCAGGACTCCAGGGAACCTGCCTGACCCTAGCATTGAAAACACAATATTGAAGCACCACCTCCCACTGGAAGCAATGCAATTGGAAAACTCCTGCTCAGCTTAAGGGAACAATGGCCACATCCACTTGCAATTTCTACATGCTGTGGATTTCCATGTAGAAATAGTGTCTTTCTGAAATGAGCATTTACACATGTATGTGATATACATGTGTAAATACCACTACTTATATATGGATATGTTTCTACAATAATGGCCCTATTTTGGGAAATCCCACACTGCTGTTTTCTCTAGATATAACAGATTCCTTTTCCAGTCATTATGGCTAAGGGAGAATTGATTTCACCTCCTTCAGAGAAAATTCTGAAATATTTTGTCAGTGGAGAAGGCAGTCAAACTTGACAGAGCCCTGGACAATTTCAATCTAAGTGGAGGGGAGGAGTAGCCTAATGATTAGAGCAGTGAACTGAGAACCGAGGAAGACAGGTTCTGATCCAACAGTTACTCCTTATGACCTTGGGAAAGTCGCTAAACCCTCTATTGCCTCATAGAAACATAGAAAATGATGGCAGATAAAGGCCCTATGGCCTATCCAGTCTATCTAGCTATATCATGTGCTATCTTTTGTATGAACTTAACTCGTGTGCCTGATTGTAACTCACCGTGAGCTAAATCCAAATAAACAAAGTGCTCTTACCTTCACAACAGGCTCTCCAATCACCATAGAAACAGGACATTGCACCGGATCCTGGTGGGAAGTACAGGCCTTTGTTGCCCACTGGTCTGAGTACCCTTTGGGAGTGTAGATCCCACAGTCCATGGTGCTGCCTTCGCTCTCAAAAGGCTCACATATCCCATCGCCATCATAGACATAGCATAAGCTGGGCTCCCCTAAAATAAGAGCAAAATTACATTCCTACTTCACAACAGAGGAATATTCCCCTTGCTTATTGACAAGTATATATGACAAATAACTATTACTGTAAAAAGAATGACTTTTTTATTTCTCAGTCTTTTTTTTCCTTTTGTAGTGCCTTGCACACTGTGGTGCCCTTTTACAAAACTGAGGAAAGCACTAACGTAAGCTTACTGCAGCAAAAAATGGTAAACCACAGGGTGAGCTAAGGCATCCCACAGTAATTTGACCATGTGCATGCACTACACATGCTCTAATTATTTTTCTTTTTTAAATTTTTGGCGCAGAGGGCTTGTCTGGGGAGCAGACAGAAAACAGAGAATTAAACATCAGTATTCTCAATGGAGAAGGGTAGATAGTGGGGTTCCCCAGGGGTCTGTGCTGGGACCGCTGCTTTTCAATATATTTATAAATGATCTAGAGATGAGAATAACTAGTGAGGTAGTTACATTTGCTGATAACACAAAGATATTAAAAGTTCTTAAATCGCAAGTGGATTGTGAAAAATTGCAAGAGGACCTTTCAAGATTGTGAGACTGGGCATCCAAACGGCAGATGACATATAATGTGAGCAAGTGCAAAGTGATGCGTGTGGGAAAGAGAAACCCAAACTATAGCTACGTAATACAAGGTTCCACTTTATGAGTCACCGATCAGGAAAAGGATCTAGGTGTCATCATTGATGATAAGTTGAAACCCTCTGCTCAGTGTGTAGCGGCGGCTACAAAAGCAATTAGAATGTTAGGAATTATTATGAAGGGAATGGAAAACAAAAATGAGATTGTTATAATGTCTTTGTATCACTCCATGGTGCGACCGCACCTTGAATACTGTGTGCAATTCTGGTCACTGCATCTCAAAAAACATATTGCAGAATTAGAAAAAAAAGGTACAGGGAAGGGTGATGAAAATAATAAAGGGGATGAGCGACTTCCCTATGAGAAAATGGTAACATGGGTAGGGCTCTTCAGCATGGACAAGAGACAGTTGAGGGGAGATACGGTAGAGGTCTATAAAATACTGAGTGGAGTGGACTGGTAGAATTGCTTGTTTACTCTTTCCAAAAACACTAGAACTAGGGGGCACATAATGAAGCTACTAAGCAGTAAATTAAAAAAATATATACATTTCTTCACTAATGTGTAATTAAACTCTGTAATTCACTACCAGAGAATGTGGCAAAAGCAGTTAGCTTAACAGGGTTTAGACGGTTTGGATAATTTCCTAAAAGAAAAGCCCGTGAGCCATTATTAAGATGGGACTAGGGAAAATCCACTGCTTATTTCTAAGATAAGTAGCAAATGTATTTATTGGAACAATACCCGACGTGGCCACGTTTCGCCCTCAGGCTGCGTCAGGGGTATAAACTATTAAAAACAAACAAAACACAAGTATAAAAACATGTATAACCATACATATTAACAATGTCATAAGCATGATTCAACTAATAAAAGGCAATTATATAAAAAAGAGATTCAACATATATAAAACAATCCTTTAAGAGTTCTAAAAAAACATGTATAGACATACATGATATCATCTGTAAAACAAATATTTATAATTATCATTAAAATCATACATCACATAAAATATTTTATCAGAACATCTACAATTACTCATATCACATTTATAACTCTCAATAAAAAATGTTAAGATCATACAATTAGAATCAAAACATTTCAATGAAGAGGGGAAGAAATTTCTTTATACATACCTATCAAAAGTGTATGTAAATATATCATACACACTAGTAGTTCCAAAATCTAGTTCTACACAGATATAAAAACAAAAGATAAAAATATAATCAGACAAGAAGTATATCTAAATGTGCACAAAACCTTTAAAAGACTCTAGACATTCTAGTTTCTCCACTGATATTCTTAACACAAAACCAAAAAACCTCCTTAGAAATAAATAACCAGTCCACATTACTGCTAGAGGCAGGAAGCAGTTCACTAAATAAAAGACTTCTCACAAAAATATAACAACAGAGGAAGCACTGCAAGCACTCAATCTTCAAAACAACATCTAGTAGGTCTCCATCAGATCACAGCTAGACTCCCTACATATTCCAAAGATGTGCAAGATGAACAGAAATAAAGCAAACACTTACCCACTTATCTGCTACTTCCAACTAAACTGATATGCATTAGCATTACTAGCTTCTGAGACCCATGACTCATATAGCATCATCATAAGGTTAAAGGTCATCTCCAAGCACATTGCAAGTATCTTAAAGGGCCAGATAGCTATTTTACATTGGAGAGCCAGATTTTAAAATAAACAGTGCTTAATTGTGAAATGTTCATAAAGATTACAAAACTGATGATCTAAATCAATAAAAGCTTACAAATGGGTATAAACACAATGCTTTCAAAACCGAAAACTCTAGGAATAAGTAATGTCCACATTACTGCTAAGGCAGGTAACAGTTCACTGAATGAAAAATTTCTCACAAAAATGTAACAGCAGAGAGAGCACTGCAAGCACTCAATCTTTAAAAACAACATCTAGTACGTTTCCATGAGATCACAACTAGACTCCCTACATATTCCAAAGGTGTGCAAGATCAACAGAAATAAAGCAAACACTTACCCATTTATCTGCTACTTCCAACTGAACTGATATGTATTAGCATTACTAGCTTCTGTGAGACCCATGACTCATATAGCATCATCATGAGGTTAAAGGTCATCTCTAAGCACATTGCAAGTATCTTAAAGGGCCAGATAGATATTTTACATTTGAGAGCCAGGTTTAAAATAAACAGTGTTTAATTGTAAAATGTTCATAAAAATGGTGATCTAAATTAATAAAAGCATATCTAAACAAATGGCTTTTTTCTATCTGGCCCTTTAAGATACTTGCAATGTGCTTAGAGATGACCTTTAACCTCATGATGATGCTATATGAGTCATGGGTCTCACAGAAGCTAGTAATGCTAATACATATCAGTTCAGTTGGAAGTAGCAGATAAATGGGTAAGTGTTTGCTTTATTTCTGTTGATCTTGCACACCTTTGGAATATGTAGGGAGTCTAGTTGTGATCTCATGGAAACGTACTAGATGTTGTTTTTAAAGATTGAGTGCTTGCAGTGCTCTCTCTGCTGTTACATTTTTGTGAGAAATTTTTCATTCAGTGAACTGTTACCTGCCTTAGCAGTAATGTGGACATTACTTATTCCTAGAGTTTTCGGTTTTGAAAGCATTGTGTTTATACCCATTTGTAAGCTTTTATTGATTTAGATCATCAGTTTTGTAATCTTTATGAACATTTCACAATTAAGCACTGTTTATTTTAAAATCTGGCTCTCCAATGTAAAATAGCTATCTGGCCCTTTAAGATACTTGCAATGTGCTTGGAGATGACCTTTAACCTTATGATGATGCTATATGAGTCATGGGTCTCAGAAGCTAGTAATGCTAATGCATATCAGTTTAGTTGGAAGTAGCAGATAAGTGGGTAAGTGTTTGCTTTATTTCTGTTCATCTTGCACATCTTTGGAATATGTAGGGAGTCTAGCTGTGATCTGATGGAGACCTACTAGATGTTGTTTTGAAGATTGAGTGCTTGCAGTGCTTCCTCTGTTGTTATATTTTTGTGAGAAGTCTTTTATTTAGTGAACTGCTTCCTGCCTCTAGCAGTAATGTGGACTGGTTATTTATTTCTAAGGAGGTTTTTTGGTTTTGTGTTAAGAATATCAGTGGAGAAACTAGAATGTCTAGAGTCTTTTAAAGGTTTTGTGCACATTTAGATATACTTCTTGTCTGATTATATTTTTATCTTTGTTTTTATATCTGTGTAGAACTAGATTTTGGAACTACTAGTGTGTATGATATATTTACATACACTTTTGATAGGTATGTATAAAGAAATTTCTTCCCCTCTTCATTGAAATGTTTTGATTCTAATTGTATGATCTTAACATTTTTTATTGAGAGTTATAAATGTGATATGAGTAATTGTAGATGTTCTGATAAAATATTTTATGTGATGTATGATTTTAATGATAATTATAAATATTTGTTTTACAGATGATATCATGTATGTCTATACATGTTTTTTTAGAACTCTTAAAGGATTGTTTTATATATGTTGAATCTCTTTTTTATATAATTGCCTTTTATTAGTTGAATCATGCTTATGACATTGTTAATATGTATGGTTATACATGTTTTTATACTTGTGTTTTGTTTGTTTTTAATAGTTTATACCCCTGACGCAGCCTGAGGGCGAAACGTGGCCACGTCGGGTATTGTTCCAATAAATACATTTGATTCCACTGCTTTGTTGTTTTTCATCTACTGTTTTGTAAGCAGTTGTGTGCCTTTTTGTTTTTTTTGTTTTGTAAGATAAGTAGCATAAAATCTATTTTACTGTTCTGAGTTCTTGCCAGGTACATGTGACCTGGATTGGCCAATGTTGGAAACAAGATACTGGGCTTGATGGACCTTTGGTCTGTCCCAGTTTGGCAATGCTTGATTAGTGCAGCTACATTGCCAAGTGTATTCCACCTCAGGTATACACATGGCAATTTCTTCACAAAGGCAGTTAATAAATCCATATCAATAAAATAAAAATAAATAAATTGTCATCTTACTGCTACAGTTTTTAAATTGGTTAACAATATGATTTTCTTTAAGCTGTGTGATTAGAAATCTAAGGTCAGGTGAATTTTAGTAATTAATGAATCTAGAGCATTTATCAGAAATAAATAACTCACGACGAAATGCTAGAGCCATGCTTTGCCTAAGGAATAAAGTAATAGTTTGAATGATAACCATAACCAGTACAAGAGGCGGTGTCTCTTAGCACATTTAATAAAGGGAATCAATTATGTATTCATTATTGCCTCCGCAACTTTAGTTCTCAGTCTTTAGAGATTACGGGACCTGTTGCCCCACTCTAGGCTGAAGTTAAAACATTTGAGCATTGGCAGGCTCAAGATTATTAAAGCATTGAGACCTTAATGCTAAAGAAGTTGGGTTGACACTGTCTATCTGAACTTTAAGTGATAAACTTCAGATAGACAGTGTCAACCCAACTTCTTTAGTATCACATGGAGGGGCATAATTGAACGAAAACGTCTATCTCTATGGGCGTTTATCTCCGAGAACGGGTCCGTGAAGGGGCGGACCGAACTGTATTTTCGCAAAAAATAGACGTCCATGTTTTATTCGACAGTTTGTGAGCTGGGCGTTTTTGTTTTTCAGCAATAATGGAAAATGAAAGCGCCCAGCTCAAAAACGAATAAATCCAAGGCATTTGTTCGTTGGAGGGGCCAGGATTCATAGTGCACTGGTCCCCCTCACATGCCAGGACACCAACCGGGCACCCTAGGGGGCACTTTTACAATAACAAAAAAAAGGTAAAAGAGCTCCCAGGTGCATAGCACCCTTCCCTTGTGTGTTGAGCCCCCCAAATCCCCCTCAAAACCCACTGCCCACAAGTCTACACCATTATTATAGCCCTAAGGGGTGAAGGGGGGCACCTACATGTGGGTACAGTGGGTTTGGGGGGGTTGGACGACTAATAAGCATTAAGCAGCAAAATTGTAACAGGTAGGGGGGTAAGGGCCTGGGTCCACCTGTCTGAAGTCCACTGCACCCCCTAACAACTGCTTCAGGGACCTGCATACTGCTGCCAGGGAGGTGGGCCTGGGTCCACCTGTCTGAAGTCCACTGCACCCCCTAACAACTGCTTCAGGGACCTGCATACTGCTGCCAGGGAGGTGGGTATGACATTTGATGGTGAAAATAAAAAGTTGTGAAACATTGTTTTGTGGTGGGAGGGGATTAGTGACCACTGGGGGAGTCAGGGGAGGTCATCCCCGATTCCCTCCGATGGTCATCTGGTCATTTAGATCACTTTTTTGGGACCTGTTCGTGTGAAAAAAGGGTCCAACAAAAGTGGCATAAATATTCGCTAAAAACACCTTTATTTTTTCGATTATCGCCCTTACGCGTACATCTCTCCTCGGCCGATAACCACGCCCCAGTTCCACCTTCGCCACACCCCCATCAACTTTGTCCGCATCCGCGACGGAGTGCAGTTGAAAACGTCCAAAATCGGCTTTCGATTATACCGATTTATTCGTTTTTGTGAGATAAACGTCTATCTCCCGATTTGGGTCGAAATCTAGGCTTTTTTCTCTTTCGATTTTAAGGTGGATGGTATTATAAAGCAGTGGCGTCGCTACGTGGGGCCAGGGGGGCCTGGGCCCCCATAGATTTGGCCCTGGACCCCCCCTGCCCACGACCCTCTCGACCCCCCCCCCCTCCCACCGTTGCCTGCCTTTGCTGGCAGGGGACCCCAACCCCCGCCAGCCGAGGTCCTCTTCTTCCTGCAAAAGGCTTCCTTCTGTTTCTGACGTCCTGCATGTACAACGTGCAGGATGTCAGAAACAGAAGGAAGCCTTGCGCAGGAAGAAGAGGACCTCGGCTGGTGGTGGTTGGGGTCCCCCCCCCCCCCCAGCAAAGGTAGGCGATGGTGGGTTGGCGGTGGGAGGGGGGTCGAGAGGTCATCGACAGGGGGGGGCAAAGTTGGTGGTGGCGGGGTCGGCGGGGTCAGCAATGGTGGCGGTGGCGTCGGGGGGGGGCTAAAATGTGCCCCCTCACCTCAGGCTCTGGACCCCCTCCCACCAAAGTCTGGCTACGCCCCTGTTATAAAGGCATTATCTCTTTAACCCATTGTGTGTGGGCCACCTGGCTTAGACAGTTTATTATGAATGCATTGCTTTGTAACTTTCTATAGTAACTGCATCATTTTTCTTAACTATTTCCATTTAGGTGTCCTTATTAAGGCGTGCAAAAAGTGGCATGCGGTAGTGCGGTTGCGTGGTTTTGGCGTAAGCCAAGCCAGTTTTGACTACATCTGGGAAAAGAGCTTTTTTTCAAAGGGCCGGGGAAAGGGCCTGCAGTAAAACTAAAACTGGCACACACCTATTTATGGCCTGAGCCCTTAACACCACCCATTGTTCTAGTGGTAAAGGCTCACATGCTACATGCGCGGTGACCAGTCAGTACATATCAACTGCCGATTAATGCCAGAAACGCTGCACTTGGTAGGAAATCTAAAAATAACTTGTCCCAGCAGTATGGGTGCACACCGAATCTGAAATTACGGCCAGGGGGACGCGCTAGCCTGGCAGTAGTCTCATTTTGACGCATGCTGCATGCGCGTAGATCCTACTTCGCATTTGTAAAAGGGCCCCTCAGTACATTACGTAAGAACTTACTGGTTTGTTAGGTTTTAGTTTAGCAATTTAATTATTCCTGTTTAACATTCGCTTGCTACCATTACAATGCTATGACCCTGAACAAAGTATGTTAGCCCTAAAAGTAATTAATTAGTGTGTATATTTTATCATCATTAAGCTTTCAGGTCATTTGGACCAAGATCTAAAGTTCAACTTTTTACATTTTAATGATGTACAAATAAAAGGCATTTATATAAAAATAATTGACATACAGCATTATGAACTATCTTTTTAACGTTAATAATGTAACATTGCTGAGGCAAAGGGATGCCATTTTTTAACATAGCATACCTATTAGAGACTTCTCAGACCCACATGACTCCTTTATCTAACCTATCTATTCATAATAGAGTCTACTTCCATCTTAGTAGCCATTCTCACTTACATCTGATCACATTAATGTTGTACCAAGTTGATTAAATGTAATGATATTTTCTGTAATGAGCTCAGACAAGCCTCACCAGAATTCCTTTTCTTTAGTGTTCGTTTTTTTGCCAATCGTTGTTTTGTCACCCCCTACGGACTCCTTTTCCAAATGATAAGGAGGGGTCATGCTTTTCTTGCTTTGCACAATAATTAATTAGACCCATGTTTATTTATATGTTGCAATAGACAAATATTTATTGTGTGAGCAAATAAATTTAAAACACCAGCTCTTATATAACTGTCGTTAATTTATGAATACCTAGTAAAACACTTCCTTTATGTGTAGGTTACACCAGCAGAGATTAAACCTCAAATATTCCTGAAACCAAGTTAATTAATACCTCAAAAGAAAAACCACTGAGAAATACTGAATGGAACTAACTAATTCTGATGTGCTATTGTTTATAGGAATTACATAGTATAGGGGCACTAACCTGTTGTTCTATTCCAGTTGGGAACCCACTATTTCTCTAGGGTAAAGAGGCTTATTTTTAAATGAACCACCTCATGAGCAGCGAAAGGGGAATGGATAAGCCACTCTGCCTATTAATCTCAGAATGGAATGTTTTTGTTTTGTCTAAGTGAGAAGTCTGGTGCATCTGTGTTCTAGGCATGTAAAGTAAATGTAATATGGTTTCTATATGTTCATTTCTGTGACTTACTGTGTTCTATTTATTTAGATTTTGCTCACACATTTTTCAGTAGTAGCTCAAGGTGAGTTACATTCAGGTACACTGGGTATTTCTCTGTCCCAAGAAGTTTCACAGTCTAGGTTTCTACCTGAGGCAATGGAGGGTTAAGTGACTTGCCCAAGATCACAAGGAGCAGCAGTGGGATTTGAACTGGACACCTCTGGATTGCAAGACCCCTGCTCTAACCACTAGGCCACTCCACCCATGTCATAGCAGTACAGTAAAAAGGATCACAAAGCACACACATATATGGCTTCATGGTTGTTCTTTTTGACGTTTCTTTACTAACAGGCGACGTGTGTTATTTGTGCCTGGGTTTTACTGGTTCACATTTCAGAAAGGTTAGAGCTCAATAACATAGACACAAGTACATCAACTTTTACACCTTCTGCATGTGTTAAATACTGTTAACCTGTAAGCAATTGTAAAACTATTTTACAAGCAGCAGCCACAGCAGACTCCTTACTGGCATGATGGACAGAATGGGACATGAATGGTTTACGGTTTTATTAACTTGATATACTGCCTTTCCTCGTTGCATGTAGTAAAGCGATTTATAAGCAATAACTAGTCCATAGAAAAACTTTTTGTCCTTTAGATTGTAAGCTCCTTTGAGCAGGGACTGTCCTTCTTAGTTAATTGTACAGCGCTGCACAACCCTGGTAGCGCTTTAGAAATGTTAAATAGTAGTAGTAGAAAGAAAGGAGAGTTTAACAAGAGTGAAAAATATCAAGATTGGAGAATCACTCATTGCCAGCCACAGACAGGAAGGTTAATTGAAAAAGATGGGCATTCATAGCAGCCTTAAATTTAATAAAATATGTTTTGAATCACAATGTTGTGTAAGGGAATTCCATAAGGATAGTGCAACATTTTAGATCCATTTGGACATTCTCAAGCTTTGTGAGATCAGTCATTTTTTCCCCCTTTGGCTAAAATATGAGTCTTTCTCAACCTGCATCAGAGAGATCCAAGGGACACATGGGGAGGACAACTTTCAGATTGTTGTCCTTTTTAGAGACTAAACATTGACATTTTAAATTGTATATGTGTTTGTAATCTACTGTTATATTGGAACTCTGTGTGGGAGGAACCCAGCATGGAAATAATCATGAGTCCATCTCACACTGGAGGGTGTCTTGATTCATGGAGCCTCAGTATGAATTACTATTTAAGGAAGGGCAATGCTGTGAAACTTGTCCTTGGAAGCCTGTATCTAAGAAGTTCATAACCCCCACCAAGTGTCCCATTGGAGCTAAAGAGGAGTACCTGCTAAGAAACCTTGAAAGAGGAGCAAGATTAAAGCTTTACTGTTAATTTCCTGAGCTGTGTAGATTGGGGAGTCTCGCCCCAAACGCTGTCTGCCTGGTGATTCCTTTTAGAATAAAACCCTGAAAGGCTTGGACATTGAATGCTGGATCTAATTCTCCATTGGCGATGGTGATGCAATGAAGACGTTGATTATGAAGTGCCAACTGGTTGCAGGTCAGGCAAAGGGGTTTTGTATGAATGAAGAGCCCAATAGGGAAAGACTGATTGCTCTCGTGACTTTATAAGATCAAAGATGATTACCATCATAGTCATGTACTAAGGATTCCTATAACCATTGTTGCAGATTTTCACTTGTTCAATAAAGTTCAGTTATTTTCTATGACTTTCCTGGCTACTGTGTGGTTCCTGCATGTGACCTGGAGGGACCCTGATGTGAGTAGTGCACACCCAGTCTCTTGAACCCCAAGATTCGCTCATGGAGTTCATCTCCTAAGCGTGAACCCGCTTCTGGGTGACAGAAGCGGGTTACATGTTGGTTTACCTGCAATCAGCCCCACACAGAAACAGCAGGTGCAAGGTACATATGCCATTCATAATCCTATCTTTACACCTCTTTGTCATTGGGATACTGCTTGGGTAGTTTCCCTTTGAAAATAAGTTAGAAAGAATGTGTATACAAAATAAGTGTGTGAATTTTTTCAGTTAATGAATTATTGAACATTATCTCCTATAACTAAAACTGAAGCTGGAATATCAAAAACATAAATGGAGATATAAAATCAGTTTAAGGGAACCACTGCATGGCACAATAAAGTCACCCATAACCAAAATCAGGATCTCTCTGACTCACCAACACAATTGAAACCTTTTTCCTTCTCACACTTCCTAGAGCAGCCATCCCAATCCAGTAAGTTTCCATCATCACACTCCTCCCCTAAGGTGCTAGGAGAAAATAAAAAAAGCATACATTATTTTCTTGTAAGTAGTCTTGAGAAAGGACCACAAATTTATGAACAAATTTGAACTGCCTCATATATAAAGCACCAATTTCAGAAACCAAAATTCTTCCAAAGGCTGTTTCAGCTTATTCTAATGAATTCCGTGCTGGTGAGAAATGCTGGATTGGTAATACTGGAGACTGAAGACCTCCATATTCTGTTATTTCTAAAGGAGAACAACACATGCAGGAAATATGCAGCTTCCCCCCATATTGCTTCTCTGAAATCTATTGTAGAGTAGCCTCCTCTAGGTATAAAAGGTTACTATTTTCTTATTCAGCTCATGACCTCTCTGTTGACACGACTAGTTAATTTGATAGTTGTGATAGAGGCTTTCATTATGTAGACGCCGAACTCCTGGAAACTCTCCATATGGATGTCAGATTTTTCAACGTTTCCTTACTTCAGAACTAGACAGGATTTTAACAAGGGAATAACCACAGAATCAAAAGCCCAAATAGAAAGATTAAAGCTGGAGACACAGAAGAATTTAGTTTAGACAAAGCAGATTTTAAAGATGCACAAGTTTGTTTACATCAGTGTGTTAGGGGAACTAGAGGTTATACTATACCCAATATTAAACATTTCTACAGCACTACTAAGCCCATAAAGCATTGTAGAATACCTAAAGTAGAGACAGTCCCCTTCTCTCTAGAGCTTACAATCTAATTGCTAAAGGCCCATTTATTCAATAAATATTTAGATTGATCCCATTAGTGCTTTTTTTTAACTGACTATTTTAGTTGTAACCCGCTTTGATTCTCTGGTTGAAAAAGGCGAGATATAAATGCTAGTTTCGATTGGATTGGATTGTAACACACAGGTGAGGCAAATATTTTCTAGTAATCACTTAAGAATTATATTAAAATAAGTTTAACACAAGATGGTCAAGATCACCAATGAAATCAAGAACAGCTTGAACATCATGGACTCTTGGACTAATGCACTTCAATTAAAACTCAACAAAGAAAAAACACACTGTCTCATCCTCTCGTCCCAACACAGCGCGGACAACCCTGCAATCATCAATACCCCAGATTACACTCTCCCTATCTCAGACAGCCTGAAAATCCTCAGTGTTACTATGGACCGCTACTTAACACTAGAGAGCCAAGTGACATCCATGACAAAGAAAATGTTCCACTCAATGTGGAAGCTCAAACGCCTGAAGCAATTCTTCCCGAGGGAAACATTTCGCAACCTGGTACAATCAATGGTACTAAGCTATGCAGACTACTGCAATGGAATCTATGTGGGATGTAAAGAACAAACCTTAAAGAAACTTCATACTGCTCAAAACACGGCAGCTAGGCTTATCTTCGGAAAAACACAATTTGAAAGTTCAAAACCCCTCTGCGAAAAACTACACTGGCTCCCAATCAAAGAACTCATTTCTTTCAAAATCTGCACTCTGGTTCACAAAATTATGTATGGCAAAGCCCCAGAATACATGACAGACTTGATCGACCTACCAACTAGAAACACATCCAAATCAACACGAACGTACCTAAATCTGCACTACCCAAGCTGCAAAGGACTCCAATACAAATCAACCTACGCATCCAGTTTTTCCTACATTAGCACACATCTGTGAAACGCATTACCAAAAGCCTCGAAAACTACGTGCGATCACCTAAACTTCCGGAAAACACTAAAAACTAACTTTTAAAATGGCATACCCTGCCGATCCAACATAAATGCCTGATATCTGCAACATAACAAAACTAAAGTACGCAATGGACATAACACAACTCTTCCGTTATATGATGCCCTAATGTGGCTGTGCCACATGAACTTTATCTTACCACAACATCACTTTGTATTTGTTCACACCAGAGTCTGTAAACGCCTCTCCGGTACTATGTAAGCCACATTGAGCCTACAAATAGGTGGGAAAATGTGGGATACAAATGTAACAAATAAATAAATAAAATAAATAAAGAGGCAGCGGTTTGGGATTTAAAAGCGATCTCTCAGAGATGGGTTTATAAGTGGGATTTGAACAGGTTCAATGGCGAAATATGTAGCAACTTGGAAAGGCCTTCCAGGCACACCGTAATACAGGAAGTTTGGAGTCCACAACAGAGGAGAAGGGCACAAATAGGAGCTGTTTGACAAATCAGTGACGGTCTCAAGGAGAAATGTAGGGAAAGATGAAAGAGGAGAGGCAGTACGGACCTGAAGAGTGAACGCCTTTAAGATGAAAAGAAGAAGTTGGAATATGGAAGCCAATAGGGATCCAAAGTAGAGCAGTGAAAAGAGGGGTAATATTACGTGAATGAAGCTGGGGGAAGATAAATACATTTTGAATAAACTGAGGTGCATAAAGATGATTCAGTGGCAGGCTGCAGTAGTCCAAGCAGGAGGTAATGAACTGGCAGATTTTGGCGATACGAATCAGAAAGAAATGGATTGTTTTAGTAATGTTTTGCATAACAGCAGAGAAGTAAAAAGTAGACTTAAAGGAGATCTCAAAGTGGAGGGCAGAGCAGACAGGAAGGATGAAGCCATTTTTGAAGGCAGACTGGCACCAGCCAAGAGCAAGTGGGCATCAATCCTCTCCAATTTCCCCCTAGACCACCAGGGATTTCTCCAGGTAGGTCCAAGGGGTGGGGTGGGGGAGTAGGCAAGGAGTAGGCAAGGGCAGCCTTCTATTTCCTTTGGAGGAGTGGGAGGGGGGATCATGAGGAGGGCCCGTCACACCCTAATTGAATTTAACCGGGCACTGTTAAACTGATTTCACTAAAACAGAGCATGCATGCAATGTGAGAGGAAGCAGGGCAGGCAATGCACAGAGAACTGCACTGGAGAAAGGCTTCAGCTGGTGGGGACTGGGGACCCCTACCAGCTAAGGTATGTGGGGTTGTAGTGGGGTGGAGGTTGTGGCAGGGAGGTGGGCCAAACTGTGCCCCCCCCCACACACACACTTTGGGCTCTGGAACCCCCAAATGTTGAGGTCTGGCTAGCCCCTGCGTGAATCGCTTGTTTACTCTTTCCAAAAATACTAGGATTAGGGGGCACGCAATGAAGCTACAAAGTAGTAAATTTAAAACAAATCAGAGAAAGTATTTCTTCACTCAGCATGTAATTAAACTCTGGAATTTGTTGCCAGAGAATGTAGTAAAAGCAGTTAGCTTAGCTGGTTTAAAAAGGCTTGGATAGCTTCCAAAAAGAAAAGTCCATAAGCCATTATTAAAATGGACTTGGGGAAAATCCACTACTTATTTCTAGGATAAGCATAAAATGTATTGTACTGTTTTGGGATCTTGCCAGGTACTTGTAACCTGGATTGGCCACTGTTGGAAACATGATGCTGAGCTTGATGGACTTTAGGTCTGTCCCAGTATGGCAATACTTATGTACTTATGAGAAGGAGTGAAAGAATATGTGTGCATGTTTACAGTGTGGATATTCAAAGTGTTTATCTATGAACGAGGATCTGATAAAAATGCTAACAGCACTTAAGCCAAAACTGGCTACTTTGGGGGTGTTCTGGGGTGAAGTCAGCACCTAGCTAGTTAAGTGCCGATGTTCAGCACTTAACCAGCTAAAATAACTGCATAAAAGTCAGCCCTGTCTTTATGTGGTTCTTCAGAGCTAATTAAGTGCTGAATATCGCACTTAACTGTCTATGATTTCACTCAGCATTGAATTTTGGGTATAGCAACATCAATGGTCAACAAAACGCTGATCTCCACCGGCTGTATATCGGGCCAAGAATTGACACAATAGGGGTCCTCTCCTCCTATGAATCGGTAATTTTTGGCATAACTGACATCTTATTCTGGTTTTAGTATGGTTCTTTGGCATAACGTGATTCAGTACTTACTCTGTCACAAGGCCATCTCCACAATAAGGTGCTCCATGCATGTGAATCAGAGGTGGAGAAGCTTCTCCTAGCATTGACCCCACTACTGCTTGCACCTGGTACTTGTAAACTTGACCTGGTGTGACGTCCCTGCAGAGATCAATGGCAAAACAAGCAAAGGTAAATTGAGATGAACCAGAATGATGCCATTAGTGAACCAAGACTGCACCTGTTTAATTACCACAGTAAATAATCAACTTCAATGCTTCCAACATCAGCAAGGTGTATTATAACCTTGTACCCAAAAGAGCTTAGTGAATAGATTCGAATGGAGGGTGGTTCAATAACTTTCTCATTATCATACATTAGCAAGTAATCAGATGGAGAAAAAGAGGGTAACTGAACATCAGGTTTCAGGTATTTGTTAGGGATGTGCATTCATTAGCATGCATTTGGTTGATTTTAGGTGCCTTAAAAGTTTAGTGAAGGCAAAATCAATTTAATGCATATTAACCTATGAATTAATGCATGTATAATCAATATCCACATATTAAAAAGTTCTAATGCTGGTTAAACATTTTTTAGCAACACAAATGTCCGAAACGAACTGAAAAAAAAAATACAAATCTGGAAAAAAGTCAAGTTTCCAACAACAAACTGAAAAAGTTTTTACCTGCACTTCAGTAACTAAAAAAAAGTGACACCCTTGACCGGATACAGCAAACCATCAGCCTCCAGGGCAACCTTCAAGCATTCATAGGAGACTGATGACCTCTGCTTTAAAGTGCTGTGTCAGGCAGCCTATTATAATGGAGTCTTTCAGATTCTCCTTGAAGAATCCAGCTATGGAGAATGCTTCAGAATCTCCTCTTGAGCCACCCTTGTACAATAAGCAGCCCTTGGCAAATGTCTTTATTTCATTTGGCACCTCTGTCACTAGGCTGGAGTTTCAGTTGCAATTTTTTGTACCTTATAAAATCTGGATTTAAAATTGCTTATAAATATTTTCCACAATTTTTTAACTTGTGTTGCTTATGGATGATAATAATGTATAGGGTTTTTTTTAATCATCTGATTTTCTCCTTTTTAAGGAGTTTTTGTAGTTGATTCTTTTTCCCCTTTTTCTTATTTTTAGGACCAATGAAATGACCTTACTTCCATGAATTATAGTGGATTGTATTAATATGGGTATTCATCCCTATTGGGAGTTTTGAGGTCTCGTTTGTTTAAATTTGTACGAAATGTTCCTTGGTTGAAACTTTGGGGATACAGGTGGATGAGATACAAAATACATTTTTTCAAACTTTTTCTGATAGCCTGTCAATTTTGATTAAGTTTGAAATTCCCTGTTTAGATATAGAGGTTTTCTAATAATAATGTATCCATATCAAAGATGTTAACTATCAATTGACGAGTATAAAATGAAGAAAATCTAAGCTAAAATAGATGCACAAAATCGGCAATAATTTGGATCATCGCTGTAACTTTTTGTACAAACTTAGGGCATCGTTTACTAAGGCGCACTCACGTTTTTAGCACGTGCTAAAATTGTGGGCACGCTAAATGTTAGAGACACCCATAGGAATGCATTGGCATCTCTGTTTAGCTCGCCCACAATTTTAGCATGTGCCAAAAACGTAAGCCCACCTTAGTAAAAGACCCTCTTAATATCTGATTTACCAATGTGCATTCATGAAGTACTTCTTCTGCCCCCATAATCATGGAGGCAGGGTATATTGTGATGTGTATTTAATATGAATATTATTGTATTCATTTGCATTTTCTGTGTAAAGATAGCACTGTGTATTAGGACTGCTTTTCCTATAGTTTGCAGTACCTGTGAACGATTCTTTGGGCCCAGATGCACAAAACCTAATGAGCCAGCATGCTGCCGGTTCCTAATAAGTCTAGTCAGCTAAGTGAGTACCTAAGGGTTGGGTGGGTTTTAGATTTTGTATACATTTTTGTATCTTTGAAGTGGTTTGTTAGTTTGTTTGAGTGTGTGTGAACAATTTGGTAGTTTGCAATTTTGATTTTGCTGAGTTTAATGTGTGTTTTTCCTTAGATCAATACCCCTGTAATCATGTTTAAACTGGGTGGTTCCTGATGAAGCCCTGAAGTGGGTGAAACGATTTGGGCCCCGTTGAATGAAAATCAGCAGTTGGAATGTGGGGTTACCAAGCCAGCTAAGAGAAAGCTAAGTTTATTTATGCTAAGCTGTAGCTTGGGAATTTTTGTATACTCAGTGATGTTTTAAAACTTATGTTTAAATAAGAACAGTTTCAGTTGAGAGTAAGTGGGAAAGGTTTTACCCTATGAAAGAGACTAGACCGCGGACACAAAAATCTTATATAGATATCAGAGTCCTGCTGGTCAGACCTTGGTGGAAGCCTTGGTTTCTGAGGGTAATTCCCACGTTTTCATTATTGTTGTATGTTCACTCTATACAACCCTTTGGGAGTGAGATTGGCTGTTTTTCAGTTTTTGCTGTGGGAAAAAGGGCCCCTGCTGCCAGCTCAGGGCCCTTTTCCCCTTAGCTTAGTAAAAGGACCCCTCAGTTCTCTTCAACAGTTTTACAGCAAAGAAACACCACCTGCTGGCCAAATGGGAGAAATACACTTCGGAACGTAATCAATGAAAAGAAAATATCCAATACATTTTACAGGCTTAAAACATACTGTTTCTTCACAGACTCCCACTCGGCTTAGAGGGATCAGTGGCTGTGAACCAATCAGGTAACTGTGGAATATAAGTAAAGCCCTTTTCATATACAAAATAGGATTTACGTGTAGAAAAAGCTGTATAAAATTATCATTAAAAAACAGATGGCCTGTACATGCAAAACAGCCTAAAATGCATAAAAGTCACAATTCCAGAAAAAACGCAACTTATCCTATAGACAATACAACAATATATATATATATATATATATATATATATATATATATATATATACACATATATACATATACATACACACACACACACAAGGTATGTTGTGGGCATGGTTTCAGCAGTTCTTCAAAGTATATGTGTATTCTGTACTTCAGAGTGGCAATATAAGTATACCTTGGAAAATGTCTCTATTGGCATTTACACCTACTTGAAGTCAGACAAAGCCCCTGACTAATTTGTCTTTGGACATGGTGTTTGGATGAGTTCTGGGGAGAGCCCAGTGTGCTTACCTCTCTAATGTCTGCACATTCTTTTATAAAAAATTTGCCTAGATTTAAAGGAAAAGGGGAAGTGATTTGATATACTACCTTTCTGTACTTACAGTCAAAGCAGTTGATATATTATATACATGTACTTATTTTGTACCTAGTGTAATGGAGGGTTAAGTGACTTACCCAGAGTCACTAGGAACTGCAGTGGGAATTGAGCCCAGTTCCGCCACCTGCCCCGTTCTCAAGTCACTACACTAACCATTAAGCTACTCCTTTTATGCTTAGAGACATAAATATCACTTCAGCCACCTATACAAGCTCCCTATTTGAAAAATATACTGCTGATCAAATACACCAAAGTGCATTCAGTATTGCTTTTTAACACAAAGTGACATTTTCCAAAGGGATTCTGTGTGAGTGAATGAGTATTTAAGTATGGAGAAGGGTCCTTTGAAAATTGTTCCAGCGTGTGGAAAGCACCCGAGGTGGACCTGGGGCTGGCTCGGATAGATATTTGCCAGTGGGTTAACTTAACTCTGCACCTGTAAGTCCCAGCATATAATTTGTTCATGCAAACTTCATTGATATGCTGACACCCAAAGGTCATAGGGAGTTTCCTTTTGAAAACTGACTTCAAGTACTGTCAGGAGGCTGACAATTTACCTCTTAATGACTGATTCATTAGAAGGTTAATTTATTGAGATGTGAAGTATAAGAACAGTATAAATACCAAATTAAAATGTGGGATATCTTTTCATAAAAATTGTGAAAGATTGAAAATCTTCTAATGGTATACTTGTGAAAGGCTTCCAGTTGTAAATATCTCAATAACTCTGACTAGAAATGTTTAGATGTGCTATACAGAACTGAATAATCGATAACTGTACTCACATGTCTGTGAATCTTTGGTGGGCCTGCATGTCAGGAACAAGGGAATCCTTATGAAATGGGGGGTCCCTGAGAACCCTGTACTGAACAGGCCTGCAGATGGCACACAGGGGATTCTGGGGCTTGGATGTTAGTAAAGCTGCATCGATTTCCATTCGCTCATCAAATGTGTAGACCCTGATTCCCGAGACCTTCCTGTCCACTGTAAGCTTGACAGTGAGAGGCATGTCACAGTATGTGTCCAGTGCTCCCAGAGGGATGGACTCCCCGAGCTCTGTCAATACCTCAATGTTAGAGATGGTCTTGGGTGAATCTGTGGAGAGGTAGGTAGTCCATAGTGTAAGGGTCTCTGGATAGACAAGATGCAAGAAACGCAATTCCAGAACGCAGCCAAGTGGTTGGGGGCAGGGGACTGTCATGTTCAGGTTATGGAGGTGGAGCTCAGGGCTCCAGGCCTGTAGACTTGGTTCACAGGGCTCTTCAACATCTGGAGGACCTGGGCATAGAAAACAAAAGATCCACTCAGGAGGAGGAATATACCTTCTGCAACTCTTCAGTTCTAGTCATGGGACTATCTAACTCCAAGACTCTAGAGACCAGGTCGAGTTCTAATATTTCAGATTCACAATTCTATTATGGTTGAATGTAATCCTGATTTCAGAATTAAAACCACTCAAGTCCAATGATTCAAGAACCAGTTTCTGACCTCAGCAGTTCAGTAGTAAACAATTACCCTGAAATGCCCATGAATGAACAACTGGACTGTGATGTGCTCATATTCATGCAAATGAGAATATCTATATATAGAATCAAACATATAAACGGCAAGTGACCGTACTCACTTGCAAATGCGCAGTACAGACTTCCCTCTCTGTCCTGCCCTCGCGTCAAGACGTCATGACGTCAGAGGGCGGAACAGAGGGAAACGGAGTCAAATTGTCGGACGACGATGCTGCCACCTGGAAAGGAAAATCGCGCAAAACAACCTCCATCCTCCCCCCCATCCCCGCCGCCGCTCCCGTCCCCTCCGTATCGGGCCCCCTGCACTGACCTGACAGCGCCTCTCACCTCCATGTGGAAGCGCTGCAGGCAGCAGCAGAGCGATCTGCTGCTGCCTGCAGCGCTTTCACACGGAGGTGAGAGGCGCTGTCAGGTCAGTGGCAGGGGGTTCGGCACGGAGGGGGGAGGGAGCGGCGGCGATGAGGGTAGCTGGACATGGGGGGAGAGCAGGGAGGAGAGGCCATGGTTGCTGGACTTGGGGTGAGAGCAGGGCACAGAGGAGGGTTGCTGGAGATGGGGGGAGGGGAGTCCAAGGGAAAGAGGAGGGTCGCTGGATATGGGGGGGGGGGGGAGGATCGGTGGACGGGGTGAGGCCAGGGGAGAGAGGAGGGCTGCAATACTCGCCCGTTTTTACGGGCTTAATGGCTAGTATATACATATACAAATAGCATTATATATCCAAACATGCTTACATATCTACATTCATTTATAAATAAAGCTAACTTACATATACAGAAAAACATATAAACATATAGGTTCATATCACTCCATGCTGAAACTTGATTTAAAATCATATTAGCTTTACAGACATCACATTTATGTTGAAAACACATATGGACTATACATGTTGAAGTACACATCTGCATACATAAATATTAAGTAATACACCAAAGGGACACATGGATATTCATGCACAAAACTGCCCATATCCAGATGCAGCTACACAGTAATATTGTAAACAATTCCGTACTCACCCACCTCCATAGCTGCTGTACAATAACAGACTTATGAAACAGATGGACAAGCAGACACAATGAAGGTAGATTAAAAAAGTCTTTATTGTAGAAAGCTGTATAAAAAGGCGAGCCAACATGGTTGTGTTTCACCCAGCAGGGCTGCTTCAGGGGCTATACTTATGTTAATAAACATATAAAAGCATAAATTAGCATAAAAAAGGATATACACATACCTAATAAACATAGACCAAAAAAACCATAAACATAATACATAAGTATGACTTTGAACCAATTGACTGTTAAAAATGTCATATTCATGAGCATAACATAAAATTAAAAAGTAAATATAAATAAATAAATACAAGTTTAAATATACTATACATACAATACAAATAAATACATTAAAAAGTGTCTTGGAACCAGTCATGGTCATTATCCACCTTATAATTGAAAGAGAAAAACGCCTAGATTTCGACCCAAATCGGGAGATAGACGTTTATCTCACAAAAACGAATAAATCGGTTTAATGGAAAGCCGATTTTGAACGTTTTCAACTGCACTCCATCGTGGAAGCGTACAAAGTTGACAGGGGCATTTCGGAGGCGTGACAAAGGTGGAACTGGGGCGTGGTTATCGGCCGAGGAGAGATGGGCGCCTTTCGCCGATAATGGAAAAAAAGTATGCGTTTGTAGCTAGAATTTAGGGCACTTTTCCTGGACCCTGTTTTGTCACGAATAAGGCCCCAAAAAGTGCCCTAAATTACCAGATTACCACCAGAGGGAATTGGGGATGACCTCCCCTGACTCCCCCAGTGGTCACTAACCCCCTCCCACCACAAAAAATGATGTTTCACAACTTTTTATTTTCACCCTCAAATGTCATACCCACCTCCCTGGCAGCAGTATGCAGGTCCCTGGAGCAGTTGTTAGGGGGTGCAGTGGACTTCAGGCAGGTGGACCCAGGCCCACCCCCCCCCCCCTACCTGTTACAATTGTGCTGCTTAATGCTTAGTCGTCCAACCCCCCCAAACCCACTGTACCCACATGTAGGTGCCCCCCTTCACCCCTTAGGGCTATAGTAATGGTGTAGACTTGTGGGCAGTGGGTTTTGAGGGGGATTTGGGGGGCTCAACACACAAGGGAAGGGTGCTATGCACCTGGGAGCTCTTTTACCTTTTTTATTGTTTTTGTAAAAGTGCCCCCTAGGGTGCCCGGTTGGTGTCCTGGCATGTGAAGGGGACCAGTGCACTACGAATCCTGGCCCCTCCCACGAACAAATGCCTTGGATTTATTCATTTTTGAGCTGGGCGCTTTCATTTTCCATTATCACTGAAAAACAAAAACGCCCAGCTCACAAATTGTCGAATAAAACATGGACGTCTATTTTTACGAAAATACGGTTCGGTGCGCCCCTTCATGGACCCGTTCTCGGAGATAAACGTCCATGGAGATAAACGTTTTCGTTCAATTATGCCCCTCTATATACCCTTAAGTTGTAACATTCGTCCAAGGTGTATTGCTGTGAATATACCCTGGTAAAACTGAAACAATTAAAAAGATATACATCAATAGTTATCTTAAAAAGGGTATGATACATGTGTAAGTCAGACAAAAAATGAAACAGAAACTCACTAGAGCCTCCAGATACTGGGGAGGGGGCCGGGGATCTCTGCTCATTCATGAATGTTTGTGCCTGGCTAGAAAAGCTGGCTTTAAAGTGTGGCTGGGATATATAATTTGTTCTCAGTCACAGGAAACTTTATTGTTAGTGCCAATAAAGTTGCATGTGGCTGACAAGAAGTCATATGACCCAGCCTCACTTTAAAGCCAGCTTTTCTAGCCAGGCACAGACATTCATGAATAAGCAGAGATTCCCCCCCTCCCCCCCCCCCCCCCCCCCATGTCTGGAGGCTCTGGTGGGTTTCTCTTTCTTTTTTTTTTTCTCTCTTGCACATGTACTCAGTTTTTGTATCATACCCTTTTTGAGATAACTATTTATGTATATCTTTTCATTTGATTCTGTTTTACCTGGTTATATTGGCAGTATTAAACCTTGGGCTTTACCTTGGGTGAAGTGGCAGTATTGCACCTAAGAATATGTAACGATACCGTGACTGGTTCCAAGACACCTTTTAATATATTTGTGTTATATATATAGTATATTTATATTGTATTTATTAATCTATTTATTTATATATACTTTTAAATTTTATGTTATACTAGTGATTATGGCATTTTGAACAGTCAATTGGTTTATATATTATGTTTATGGTCTTTTGGGATATGTTTATTAGGTATGTGTATATCCATTTTTATGCTAACATGTTTTTATATGTTTATTAGTATAAGTACTACCCTTGAAACAGCCCTGCTGGGTGAAACACGGCCATGTCGGGTGCCTTTTTATCCGGCTTTCTACAATAAAAGTTTTTTTTATCTACCTTCATCGTGTCTGCTTCTTCGACTTCCAATAATAGATTTAAGTACACACAGCCACATATCCTAACCTCTAAAGCTGAGAAATATTCACAACATTAGTACAAATAAATCAGTGCAGTTTTTGACTCCCATTGAATGTAATGGAAAATACATTATTTGTACTTGCAAATTTGCAGAACCTATCCACTTTAGACCTATTTCAAAGGTTCCTGTAATTTAGTACTTCCAAGTGTAAAGGGCACTCAGGTTCTGTTTGCTAAAATAGCTCAACAGAGACCTCTAGTGATTCCACCAAATCCCTCAAGGTCCCTTTTACTAAGCCGCGTAGGCACGTAAGCACGTCCTACGCACGTCAGTTTTGAACTACAGCCTGGATACTGCGAGGCCCAGGCAGTAATTTCATTTTTATGCACGTCCACTAGGAACGCTGGAAAATTTCTGGCACGCGACGCTAACCGGGTGGTAATCAGCATTGTATGCGCATAGACCACTACTGCCTGGTTAATGCATGAGACTTTACCACTAGGTCGATGGCGGTAAGGTCTCAGGCCCAAATGTCAGTTTTTATTTCGCTGAAAAATGAACCTGCACGCGTCCAATACACGTCTACACCAGTGCAGGCCATTTTTTGGTGCACCTTAGTAAAACAGAGGTTAAAAGGGGATCACAATTGCAGAAGAGATCAGCTGGGAATTATAAAATTAACCAACAATGAGATCATATACTACAACAAAAGTCATATAAACATAAGTTCTAGATTCTATATATGTCACCAAACATTCGGTGCAGAAAAAAATGCTATTCTATAAGCATGCTCTTATAGTTAGACACAGTTTATAGAATAGTGCTTATGCCCAGGAATTTTGCCTAAATTTAGGCGTAACCATTTTCACCAACTGAAATGTGGTGCACATGTACGCACCTACATTAAGCACATATCCCCGTTATTCTATAACAGTGCATGATAATTTTAGGGGCATCTCCAATATGCTCATGCCCTTCCCATTTCTGTGCCCCAGTTTTCAGATTGCGCATAAAATTTAGGCAGGGATCTCACACCTAAGTTTATGTGCATAAATACCAATTGAATCTACTTAGTGCCAATAATTGCCTGTCAAAAAGCCAATTAATGCTAATTTATTTATTTATCACATTTTTACCCTACTTTTCCCCACAGAATGCGGGCTCAAAGTGGCTTACAGTAGACTGAAAAGGCTAACGCCCATCCAGTGGTTATACAAATACAATATTTAAATAGACAATGAACTAAAATAGAGAAAGAAAGAGTAGAAACGAAGGAGACTAAAATGGTCAATGTAAAGCTGCTAAAGAGCAATGGCTAATTATTCAATTAAATTGTCAAATTTGGCACACAATTTTTGGCGACTTTTATAGAATTGGGGGGAAATACATAAAATTCAGAAGAAAATTAGTCATTCAAAAATTTATCAAATAAAAAAAGCCTTCAAGTGGTGATGAAAAGAGAAATAAGAATCCTGCAGTCTGTTCCAAAGACAACTTCTGGAACAAGGAATTTATTTATTTATTATTTATTTGTTTGTGACATTTATATCCCACATTATCCCAAACAAGTTTGAGTCCAATGTGGCTTACAATAAACAATATAGGATATGTAACAAAGAATAATACATAAGAAAGTCATTTGTTGTAAGAATCCAATTTTACAAGACAGTATCATAAACATACTGGGATAACTATGGATGTTTAACATTTAGAAAATCTATTATGGATGAGAAATTGTACATAAAACAAAGAGAAGGTTAATGGTAAATAAAGTAATAACCAATTCAGGTAATAATTAGTTGTTTGACATATGATTGTTCTTTGTGAGGGTTTGTTTGAATAGGAACAGGTTGAGGATTTTGTGGAATCTAGTATATTCCTGTATATTTCTTGTTTTGGGTGATAAGGATTTCCACCATTTGATTCCTAGGTAAGTGAAGTCTGCAGAGTCGACAGTTTTGAAGATCACTTTTTTGCAATTTGGGAGGTGCAGTCTGAGATAGTTTCTTGCCTCATATTTAGTGTTTCTTTGAGGTAAGTTTAATTTAATGTTACCATATAGTTTGGAGCTGTGCCGTTTAGGATTTGAAAGATAAAGTTACGTAATTTGAAGGTGATTCTCACTTTGATGGGAAGCCAATGAAATTTGATTAATAAATGAGAGACACTTTCAAAACGCGAGATTTTGTATATGAACCTGGCTGCAGTTTTTTGAGCTGTTTGGAGTTTTTTCAACATGTACTCCTTACAGCCAGCATATATGGCATTACAATAATTGAATTGAGATCATGTTAATGATTGTACCAATAGTCTGAATGTTTCTGATGGGTCTGATCCTTTTTATTGTCTAAACAGTCCTGAAAGATTTTGTGATTACTAAAGAAACTTGAGTTTCACATGTTAAATATTTGTCTATAATTATACCTAGAATTTTCAGATTGTTATCAATTGGGAATGAAGTGTTGTCAATTGTGAAATTGTGTAGTCGTTTTGGTAAAATAGGTTGGTAATGACCATGAATTTAGTTTTTTCTTCATTTAGCTTTAGTTTGGATTTTGAGGCCTATGTTTCCATCAAATTTAAGTCAAGTAAGATGTCTTGCATGTTCTTTTTGAAGGTTATGTATATGGTAACATCGTCAGCATATAGGAATGTTCTAAATCCTTCTATTTCTAGTCTAGGTGACATCATTAAGGATGGCTCTTTCACCTGTGATTGACAGTGGTAGAAGAAGGCACCTTTGGTCAGGAAACTGTGTTGGTGTAAATATCAAGTCCCATGGGAGTAACCTTATCTTTGGCTCTAGCTACCAGCACATCACACCACTACAGCAAGGGAAAGAGACTTAGCTCTATTCTCCCTTAAATAAAACACACTTAAGAGAGTTTCTGGCTATCAAAGACATTGCACCTTGAAAGAGCGGGCAGGAAGTGCATTTATTAGAGCCAACAAAGTTACAGCATTTGCACAAACCAATGGCTGGAACAGGGAACCAGTTCCGTACTCTTCCTATTCCGAAGCAAAGATAGAAAGAGCAACAGAACTGAGTCTGAAGGAACCATAAGAAGGTCCCAGGAGAAACCACAGGACAGAGAATCTCAGTAGTGGTGTGCCCATTGGGGAAGGGACCACCTATAGAGACTTTGCAACTGAAGGCTCAGAGAGCTCTACTACCAAATAGAGACCAACTGAACAGTGCAGTGATTCTCGGTCCTCAGGGCACACCAGACAGTCAGGTTTTTTGAGAAATCCACTATAGAAATGAATGAGAGAGATTTGCATCCATAGCCTCCTTGGTATGTAAATCTATCTCATGCACATTTAGGGAAAGGGGATGGGATTTGATATACTGCCTTTCTGTGGTTACCATCAAAGTGGCTTACGTATTATTTACAGGTATTTATTTTGTACCTGGGGAAATGGAAGGTTAAATGACTTGTCTAGAGTCACAAGGAGCTGTAGTGGGACTCGAACCCATTTCCCCTGGTTTTCAGGCTGCTGCACTAACTATTAGGCTTCTACTGTATGTTTTCATAAGTTGGCTGTTTCTGAAACGGGCCAAAGAGTGGAGGCATAGCTTAGTGATTATTACACTTATTGTGACTTTGTGCAAGTCAATGCATCCTCTATTGTCTCGGGTACAAACTTACAGTATAGCCTCATTTACTACTACTACTGCTACTACTTATCATTTCTAAAGCGCTACTAGATGTACGCAGCGCTGTACACTTGAACATGAAGAGACAGTCCCTGCTCGACAGAGCTTACAATCTAATTAGGACAGACAGAACAAATAAGGGATAAGGACAAAGAGTAGCAAGATTCCGTGCAGAATCCTAAAGAGTAGCAAGATTCTGGAATCCCAAGACTACTACTACTACTTATCATTTCTATAGCGCTACTAGACGTACGCAGCACTGTACACTTGAACATGAAGAGACAGTCCCTGCTCGACAGAGCTTATAATCTAATTAGGACAGACAAACAGAACAAATAAGGGATAAGGACAAAGAGTAGCAAGATTCCGGAATCCCAAGACTACTACTACTTATAATTTCTAAGGCGCTACTAGACGTACGCAGCACTGTACACTTGAACATGAAGAGACAGTCCCTGCTCGACAGAGCTTACAATCTAATTACAATCTAATTAGGACAGACATACAAGACAAACAAGAGATAAGGGAATATTAAAGTGAGGATGATAAAATAAGGGTTAGGAGTTAAAAGCAGCATCAAAAAGGTGGGCTTTTAGCTTAGATTTGAAGACAGCCAGAGATGGAGCTTGACGTACCGGCTCAGGAAGTCTATTCCAGGCATATGGTGCTAATGTATTAACATTTTAATGCATGGTAATACAAATTCTAAAGACAATTCTGTATCTGGGCATATACAGTTATGTGTTCAAATACATCCAATAGTGCTACTCACATACCCAAATGCACTATTCTATAAGTTAGCACATATATGTTATGGTGTGTAAGTACAAGGGGAAATACATGTGGGAGAAACATGGATAGGCCATGGACATGGCATCAACTTATGCACGTAACATAAAAGAATACTATTTAAGTTCCACAAACTGTATAGCACACTTAAGCACGTAAACTTGTGCCAGCCATTGATGTGGAAGTGGTCACACCTAAATGTAAACGCATTGATGTTGACTTGCAGTAGTATTCTAAAGCAAACTCTTGGTGCCAAGATGCCATTACAGAATTGGCGCTCAGCACGTGGCATTGAGGTGCTTACTTGAGGCACCAAGTTATAGAATTGCCCTGTGTGTACTTAGGAGGATCGTTATCAATGTAGGTTACTATTAAGATGGGTTATTTTACCACAAATTGTGTTATTTTAGTATAGGGTCTCATTATATGCAATAAGACTCTGTGCTAAAATAGCATGACTTGTGGTAAAATAACCCTTCTTAATGGTAACTCATATTTATAATGTCCCCCTTAGTTGGTTCATAGGCCCCATTGACATGCTAATACATATTAGTACATCTAGGACCCGATAGTGCCACAATCGGCGCTGACCCCGGATATTCAATGCTGGGCTGTTTCAGGTGACCAGCATTGAATATCCGGGTTACTTTTGGCTGGCCCAGACTTAACTGGCTAAGGAGTCCTTTTACTAATGTGTGCTGAAAAATGGCCTGCTCTGTTGTAGGAGCATGTATTGGATGCACACAGGTCCATTTTTCAGCGCTCCTGCAAAAAAAGGTGTTTTTTTGGGCCGAAAATGGACGTGCAGCATGGAGGGGCATAATCGAAAGGGACACCAAAGTTTGCTGAGGACGTCCTCGCAAAACGTCCCGATGGATGGGTGGGGAAACCCATATTATCAAAACAAGATGGACGTCCATTTTTCGTTTCGATAATACAGTCGGGGATGCCCAAATCCTGAAATTTAGGTTGTCCTTAGAGATGGTCGTCCCTAGACTTGGTAGTTTCTGATTTTCAGCGATAATGGAAACCAAGGATGCCCATCTCTGAAACGACCAAATGCAAGCCCTTTGGTCATGGGAGGAGCCAACATTCGTACTGCACTGGTCCCCCTGACATGCCAGGACACCAACCGGGCACCCTAGGGGACACTGCAGTGGACTTCATAAATTGCTCCCAGGTACATAGCTCCCTTACCTTGTGTGCTGAGCCCCCCCAAACCCCCCCAAAACTCACTACCCACAACTGTACACCACTACCATAGCCCTTACGGGTGAAGCGGGGCACCTAGATATGGGTACAGTGGGTTTGTGGTGGGTTTTGGAGGGCTCACATTTACCACCACAAGTGTAAAAGGTAGGGGGGAATGGGCCTTGGTCCGCCTGCCTGAAGTGCCCTGCACCCACTAAAACTGCTCCAGGGACCTGCATACTGCTGTAATGGACCTGATTATAACGTTTGAGGCTGGCACAAAATATTTTGAAAGATTTTTTTGAGGTTGGGAGGGGGTTAGTGACCACTGGGGGAGTAAGGGGAGGTCATCCCCGATTTTCTCTGGTGGTCATCTGCTCAGTTCAGACACCTTTTTGTGCCTTGGTCGTAAGAAAAACAGGACCAGGTAGAGTCATCCAAGTGCTCGTGAGGGACGCCCTTTTTTTTTCCATTATGGGTCGAGGACGTCCATGTGTTAGGCATGCCCAAGTCCCGCCTTTGCAACACCTCCGACGTGCCCCCGGGAAATTTGGCTGTCCCTGCGACGGAAAGCAGTTGGGGACGTCCAAAATCGGCATACCGATTTGGGCGACCCTGTGAGAAGGACGCCCATCTTCCGATTTGTGTCAAAAGAAGGGCGTCCTTCTCTTTCAAAAATGAGTCTGCTAATAAAAATTGGCGCACTTCCATTTTGGACCTGAGACCTTACCACCACCCATTGACTTAGCAGTAAGGTCTCGTGCATTAACTGGGCACTAATCATCAGCACGCGTACACTGCCGATTAGCGCCCGATTAGCACAACCTGGTAGAAAATAAAAAATATTTTCTGCCACGTGTATCGGATGTGCATAAAAAATGGAATTATCGCCCAGGGCATGCAGTACCTGGGCAGCAGTTCCAAATTGACATGCGTTGGACACACTTAGGCGCCTACGTACCTTAGTAAAAGGGCTCCTAATATTCAGCACTGGCCAGTTAAATTTATAGAGGGTAAAGATAGGACTGCTATTTAGGTTGTCCAATTTGCCCACTAAACTTAGCCAGCAAGCACTTGAATATTCGCAAATAACTGGTTATATCAGACGATATAGCCTGTTAGCCGCTAAGCACTAATATTCAGCAGCGATAACCAGCTATCTCGAACTGAATATTGGCACCTAGCCGGCTAAGTGCTATTTAACTGGCCAGGAGCCATTCCTGGCTGGTTAAATATCACAGAATATCATGGGGCTAGTGTTTAGACTGTAAGCTCTCTGTGGCAGGAGACTACCTACTGTACCTGTGCTTTGATCTTGAATTTGGAAAGGTCAGTCATCCAATTCTAGTCCACGAGAAATTACCACCAGTGTGACAGCACTGGCATTTATGTGAGAAGGATACGCTTGGTTTCCAAGTTGTCAATTTTTGTTTCTTTCTGAGAGAGCATGCATTGAAAGCGTGATTATGAATCTTGTAGAAGCCAAGTAAGGAATGTCCTTCTTTTCATCTTTTCATCTTTTCCCTGTCTAATTCTTTTGGTAGTTATTTATTTTTGTTTAGTTTTTGTAAACTCTAAGTTTGAAAAATAAACCACTTGCATTTGCAAGTCCTGGAACACCATGCTCCTTCACACAGTTCTTGTGAAGTGACCTCTGCAAATGCCCCTTCCCTTTATCTCATAGAAATTGAAGAAAACCTTTGTTGCCAACAGCTGGATCTGGTTTTAAATGGTTTAACTCGTTCCTGCTATGCAGTGTGTCTGAGTATGCTCAGATATCACCATCTGCGCTCAGTTCTCTGCAATTAAAGGAGAGGTACTGCCTTCCATCAACTTGGAATGGCTTTATTCAGATTCACAAGTCTCCCGTTTAGCATAGGAAGAGGACTGCTTGCTTATTATTGAACACTCCAAACCAGTAAGGAATAGATTTTCTCTAGCATAAGAAATGGGAGTTAATTTTCAAAAAATGCTCATCACTTCACTTAGCAGGACAAGGGGCTCATTTTCAGAGGTTACTATGAAACTTTGTAAGTCTAGGTGGGTCTTTTAGTAAGCTAAGGTAGTGTTTTCAGCTCACGGTAGAAATCAGTTGGCAGTAAACGCTGAGGCACCCATAGGAATGTAATGGGCGTTTCGGTATTTACCCTGAGTTAAAACGCTACAGAAGCTTAGTAAAAGACCCCCTTTGTGATTTAAAAGTATGCCTCCAAATGTTGCCTGCTGAATTTTAAGAAAATTTTCAACCACACTTAAGTCCTTAAGCTTTCTGCTGAAAATTATCCTAAATACAGGTGTCAAAAAATTGGCCTCCTCAGTGTTTTCTGAAAATCATCCTCCTGTATTGTATGTTATAGAGAATTCATAATTTGCTGGATAAGTAGTTTAGAATTACACCTGCTATTTATTCAACTTAATATTGATGTCTAAATTGGCACCCATGGGGTCTTTTACTAAAGCTTAGCTCGAGTTATCTGCAGCAGGGCCCATTTTATTTCTATGGGCCCTGCAGCAGATAACTCAAACTAACCTTTAGTAAAAGACCCCCTAAAGGTTCTTAATAGATATTGATAGCTTTAAAAGGATAAACGACAGGTTGTTGTAGAACCAAAGCTTTTCAGACCTCAATGATCCCTTCCTTCAGACGGGTCACTGTTGATCCAATTCAAATTTCTTATGCGGAATCAATTATAAATGCCCATTCATTATCAGCCACAGTGAGATGATGTTGAAGGTTTGGACTGGCGCCATTTGGAACAGTGTTTTCAGAGTAATTCGATTCAACAAGATACATTACAAAATAATATGTGTAATATTCTATTACACTAGGAACATATACAACATATTGCACTTTTTCCCTTCTTCGTTCTCTCCTCTACAGAAATGTTAACAGAGAGCCACTCTCTAATGTAAAAGTAAAAATCAGATTCATTCAGTGCTACCTTTAGACTTTGATACCATGTGTGATATAGCCTAGCACCTGTAGCAAACAAAGCCCTTCATTCTTCTACCTCCCAAGATATTTGTTTTTAATGCTGAAGCCCTGGGACCACCCGTCCATATGTCCATAAAAGACCTTTCTACTCTGGTTCATCAAAGAGTTGTTTCAAACTGTGCTGAGTTTGACCTCAATGTCTAGGACTTATTGGTTAAAAAAAAATAAAGGAATGAGGCAACAGTTCAAACTTTTTAGGTGACTGCAGTAGCGTTCTAGTCACATTTCTGGTTTATCTGCAGACTCAAAAAGCATTTAGAGTAACACAAACAAACAGAGGTTGCTAATCTTAGTTTAAAAAAAAATGAACGTTATGATATTAATCTGCTTCCCATTTTCTGTACCAAAGCTTCCTCCTCAGAAGTTTGAGTTGTTATGGGTGAGACCAGCACATGATCCACTCTAGTATCTTCCACAGATTGAGGATATTGATTTGAAACCTAATCCTATTGTACAAAACCTAGTAATCCAACTAGATTCAGATTTGAAGATGGATACCTAGGTTTCCTAGGCTGTTGGGACATATTTTGTTTTATTAGCTTTAGAGAAAGAAACAGGTCAAGTTGCCTTACATATATAATGTTACTTCATGTACGGTAGTACAGGCACTTATAATCAATGGGACTGATTATTGCAATTCCTTATAGCACAGGATGATGCACAGGTTACAAATTGTGCAGAATATGGCTTCTAAGCATATTGTTGGGGTTCAGGTTGCTGAGCATGTAAAATCCATTAAAATAAACACCGTATCTCGACTGGTGTCCAATAAAATACCATATTCAATTCAAGGTATTTACATTCATTTTTAAGGATCTGTACCAGCTAACTCCAGCATATAACAGTATATTTGCCCCTATACACAATCTTTGTTTTACTTAGTAAGGTGTTTTAATGTTTTCTTCAGAAAATGATGCTAGAGTGACCTCAGCAAGGAAGGCAGAATTTAGCTGTTTTGTGCCTGTAATGTTGGATGTGCTGCCTGGAAACAAGTTTACTAATTTATTGGAAAACAAATTAAGGCATGGATAGTTTGCTACTAGTTTAAGGGATGTTAGGCTTTTAGGGACCCCTTTACTAAGCTGTGGTAATCACTAACGTGTACAACAGGTTAAAAAGTGCTACCATGGGGCGAGCTCAGGCATCCTGCGGTAGTTTTCAGATCAATATGCACTTCCCATGCACTAACAAGTACATTTTATTTTTTAGTGCTGAGGGTGTGTCAGGGGAGAAGAATAGGTGTGTCCTGTGCTAATCAATTAGCACAGCTACATCGCCGCACACTAACTGATTTAACACATGGTAAGCGTGTAAGCCATTACTGCCTAGAAAATAGGTGTTGGTAAGTGCTCACACGTTAATGGGGGAAATTAGCGTATGGCCATTAATGGGAATAATGGCCATTTTCCATCAGACTAAAGGTGATCTCAACGCACAAGAAAGACCTACACCGGGGATAGCCCTGGCCAATTTTTAGCATAGCTTAGTAAAAGATCCCCTTTATTTTTGATCAGAGCTTGTTGTTTTATTTTTATTCATTGTTTTATGGTGTTTTATTTATTTTACATTTAATTTATCTTTATTTCTATTCATGTGTATTCAACCTGAACCAAAATGGATTACAAACTAGAAGCATATTTACCCATAATCAAATAACAAAAGTACTGCATAATCTGTGGGACTCACCAGCCTACATTACATTTGCCATAGGCTTGATTTCAAACCCTAAAATCTATTGACTCAGAAAAAAAGCCAGTATAGGTGTCTGAAAATTGGGTCTATGAGAGAAAAATAATCACACATGTACATACTGGAAGCCTAAAAATAAACTCTTAAAAGAAGAATAAGGGTCTCTTTACAAAGCCGCAGTAAGCACTAATGAGTGCTTACTGCAGCAAAAAATGGCTTACCAAAGGGGGTACTGAGGCGTCCCACATGCCCCATCCCACATGCTAAAATATAAAAATAGAAAAATCAGCCATTTTATCCCAGTAGTAAAAATGGCCTTAGAGCATGGGAATGACTCGTATAAGGTCATGCTAAAGCCATATTTCACCACTGGTTGGTAAAAAGGCCCTTAACACTGTATTTCCAAATGCGTTGACAAAAAGAAGACTATTCAAATGTTTGGGTTTATTTTTAATTTATCCTAAGCTGGAAAAGGAGAGTATTCCATTCCTGGGTCAGCAATGGGGAAATGTAAAATTTGATCATTCCCTCAAAGCGTACCTTCCTCAAGGATGGTACAGTTAAATACAAGGCACTTTCCGACCTTAACAGCCTGGTAGGTTTGTATATTTATTTTCAAAATATCAGCTAAATACAACCCCCCCCCCCCCCCCATTACTAAGCCGCACTAGCGGCTGCAGTGCGCTAATGCCGACACAGCCCATTCATTTTGAATGGGCTGTGTTGGCATTGCCGCGTGGCTTAGTAAACAGGGGGCTAAGGTACATCATGCAATAATGCTCTACGGGTGATGAGCAAAATTTTCTATTTCACTCTAGACTGAACTGGTAGCCAATGAAAATTGACGAGTTGTGGAGCAATATGCTGGAATATGGATGTTTTGGTAATCAGGCAAGCAGCAGCATTTTGCACTACTTGAATGGATCAAAGTCATGAAGGTGGAAGCCCAAGATATAACAAATTGCAATAGTCTAGTTTTGACAGAATCATGCACTGTAATACTGTTCTAAAATCTGCCTGAGAGATGGTGCATATTAGATTACTCAATAAACACAGCCTTAAAAAGTTGTCTTATGCAACTGAGATTTCATTGACAAAGTGGAATCAAGAATAATCCCTAAGCTATAAACTTGACATATAATTTCGATCATTTGTCCACTTAGAATAATCTGTGTGGAGATATTATGTGCACTGATCTATTGACATTGTGCATCTGTTTTCAGAATATTCAACACAAGTCTATTGTCCTAAAGCTGTACATCTATGCTCAAGAAAACTTGCTGTAACCTCTCTAAAGCCTTGTATGGAAACAAACAATTGGATATCATCAGCATAAATGCTATAACGCACAAATTAAAGATTTTAGTTTCCAACACAGTGTCATTAAATACTTGTTGTACTGTTGAAAGAAAAGACCCTTGAAGCACTCCAGTGACAAGCGTCCTTGTTCCTTGATAAAGAAAAATTGACATATATATGAATCCCCTGATTGTGGTCATCTAAAAATGATCAAAACCAATCTAAGCAGACCCCAAGACTCCAAAAGCTTTTAAGTGCTGTAATATATATGATGATTTATAGTATTGAATTATTGAGTGCAGCAGAAATATGTAGGAGGAACAGAAAATAAATTTTACATTCACCTAATCCTTGTCTTAACATATCAAAGGTCATTAAAGAAATTCTGTGCAGTGGGATCTATGGAAAACATATTGAAAAGGATCCAATATGTCTTCCCTGTTCACAAAAAATGTAATTCACTGGCCATAATACAACTTGATCAATGATTTTAGCTAGGCAGATAATATGATATAGGTTCATAGCTGGACATCATTTTTGGATCCAGAGTATGTTTCTTTCAGAATGACATAATAGTTGCTTGTTTTAAAACCTTGAGCAAACAACCAAATTGTCCTGAAGAGTTTACAATAGTTTTCAATGCTGGATCAAAGTCATTCCAACTTTTGTAAAACAATTTTATTTGCATATTGCATTCTAGGGGCCCTGTTTACTAAGCCACGTCATAGGCACATGAACGTTTTTAATGCACGTTAACCATGTTTGTGCGTTAACTGTGTAAGCACCTACAATATCCCTATAGGCGCCTACACAGTTAGCACATGTGCTAATTGTAGGTGCGTTAAAAACGCTAATGCGCCTTAGTAAACAGGGCCCTAGATTTTTATTATAACTGCCTTGGAATGTTAATGTAAGGCAAAACCTCAAATTTGACAAATAGATAAATGGTGGATTATATGCAAAGACTCTAGTTGACAACTTTTGTAATGTTATATTCCCTTCTTTTGACAACAAATTATGATGTCATCATTTTGAAGCCAATCAATCTCCATTTCACACAGTGCTTCTTATTTATGAGGAATCCTCTAAGCATCAAAAAGACAGCATTAAATGTTTAAAAAAAATAGTAAAATATTGCCATAAGTCTGATGGTCATATAAACAAAGATCCATTTGTAGCACTGAAAGCTGCATTAATTTCCTTTTAACCGAGCTTCCTTTGTAAAACCAAAGTACAGCGCAGATTACCTATCACAAATTTTGGGGGTGCCCAAGGGTGGACTGGGGGGAGGCAATGCATTGCTCTCTCCACCTCTTTTTCCTTCCCCCCCACCCCCACCTCCATGTGTGCCAAACATACCTTTGCTGGTGAGGATGTCAAGACCACACCAGCCAAATAAATATAGTGACATGGTTCCCCTCCTCTTTGTGCCTTAAAGAAGCAGCGTGAGGAGGAAGGGAGCCATGGCACTGTATTCATTTGACTGGCAGGGCTTCAGCATCCCCACCAGGAAAGGTAAAGAGGTTCTGGAAGGAGCCTGACATAAAGGGGGGGGCAGGCCCCCAAGTCCCCCACCCTCCGTGGCTACATCACTGTCTCATAATCAAGAGAAAGGGGTTCCAATATTCATCCTATATGATGGCATGATAAAGCTTTATGTTTTTTAGGCAGCCCCAGAATCTATTTAGCTCCAAGAGAACAGAAATGCCCCTGATGCAACAGAACAGTCCTATTGTCAATGAATTCTGAAAGTATTTAGCCACAGTATGACTTTCTTTGACTAAAAGCAAAAATAGCTTCATGGAATTCTTAACAGTACAACAAAACAGCACAGCAGCCCCTTAATATCAAATAAGAAACTCCTCCTTACCCACTGCTTCCTCTGGGGTCCAATAGCCAGATGAGTCACAGACACGGGGTGAGGACGCTTCATGCACATACTGGTGGAAGCTTCCATCTTCAGTGCAGTCTCCACACAGAGTCCCCAGGTTTCTACAAGGAAAAAAAAGAGATCTCAGCCATTAGATTCAAATGCATTTAAACCTCCCTTTAATGTTCATGTTTTATGAGATCATGATGATATAAACCTATGGCAATCTATTCACAGCTAAGAACCATGTAAGCTAAATTCTACAGCAACTATATATAATTTCAACTTTCTTTATTAAGAGTAGATATTTCTAAAAATCACTATATTTTGCCAATTCTGGTAACTTTCAAGGGCATGCATAAAATTTACTGCTATCTAAATGTACCACATTAAGGGGTCCTTTCACCAGTAAAAGGACCCCTGTGGTGGTGTTGGCATGCGGGTTTGCCACACACTGAGGTCCCCTTATATCACAACAGGTAAAAGGATTTCTTTTTAATGGAAATGGCTGTGTGGTAAGTTAAGTATTTGCTCTACGACCATTTCCTGAGGAAGCCCTTACCGCCTCCTATTTAGGAGGCAGTAAGGGCTCCCACACTAACCTGGCAGTAACCGCTGGATAAGCCCCCGACTCTAAAAAAAAAAATCAAATTATTTTTTGAGCACCAGAAATGGCACGTGGCACATACTGGCTCTGCTGCCAGGCTCCTGTGGTAGCCCAGTGGTAGGGCCGATTTTCCACACAACATAGCATTTATTGTTTATACTGGTGCTTTGAAAAATAATTAAATGTCTATACTACAATCACTAGAGAGGAAGAAAACCTGCCCATATATGGGAAAGTTTTATAAGGTGACACCTAGTTTTATACACAAAGATGTGTAAATGTCTGTATTTTAGTCACTTATGTATACAAGTGACAATATACATATATAAATGACCCTTTTAAAAGATTGACCAGTGGGTAGTTCTATAAGGGGCTGAATACTTTATGAAGTAAAGAATGCACCGACTTTGAGGTATTTTAGTTATTTACACATTGGTGCAGCCAAATATATGCCTAGAAAAATCTTATAAAATAGTGATGTGGAAAGGTACACACCATGACATGATGATGCATCTATTACCAGTGGGCATGCTCAGGGCAAAATGTTCATGTACACAAGTATGTATATTTTTAAATATGCTATTATTTATGTGCATATTTGACAAACATTGCTGTGGACATTTACACCAGCTCTAGGGCTGGCGTAAATGTCCACACCTGTCACTTATACTAGTATTTTATAAAGTCAGGTATAAAATAAGCTCAACATAAGCACCTAAACAGGTACCTCATTCTACAATTCCCCTCATAGGGTTTAATTTTATATAAAATCTTTTTCATATATATATGTGACCACATATGTGCGTAAAAGACTTTATAAAGTCGGGACTGTCTTAATCTACGTGACTTTTCAAGAAGATATATAGTTTGCTGGCAAGTATTTCTGGGTGGTACATGGGTGGAGTTCACAAGGATGTATGTTGATTAAAAAATGTTTCAACATGTGCACTTGTGAACTATGCTATACTATATTATACTATACTATACTATCTGTCTAACAGGCCACTTTTTTCCATACTGGATTTAAGACAGATTATATAATAAGAGATCCTCGACCTTAGAGGTGAATTATAATAGACATGCAATACATAAGCACGTTCAACAGAAAAAGAGACTAGACATGGCTATCCTCTGTCTGGAAAATAAATACGCTTTAAAAACTTTCTGAAAAGGATAATAAGAAGTAATTTGCCTATTCTGATGAGGTAAACTATTCCAAATTTTAGCACCGTGATATGAAAAGGATTGCTCGAACAGTAATTTTGATTGAATATTTTTTACAGAAGGATAATCTAATCTAAAATCTGTAAACATGTGAGAAGCTCTGAGAGAGGAGGACATTTCTCTGGGTAAGTGAATACTTTTTGTACTCTGTGCTTTGGGGATTTAAAAGTTGGGGTTTAAAAGAGGTAAGGTGGGTTTATTGATAAAGACAGTTAGAATTTTAAAAAAGCAAACTTTACTAACTAGTCTCCATACCCTTTCACCCACAGTTTTAAAACTTGAGCCACAGCATACAGCATTAACAGATAGCCTCTAGAAGGCACAGCAGTGCTTACTTAAGTCTTTATTTTAAAAAAGAAGCAAGCTTCATTTACTAGCTTCTATAGTGTAAAACCCTTTTTCCCATAGTTTTAAACTGAAATTTTCTTCTAGAAGCAGAAACTTAACTGTAACAGAATGACGCGTGAGGTGATTAAATTTGCACATGACACAAAACTATTCAAAGTTGTCAAAATACATACGAATTGTGAAAAATTGCAGGAAGACCTTAGGAAACTGGAAGACTAGACATACAAATGGCAGATGAAATTTAATGTGGAGAAATGCAAAGTGATGCACATTGGGAAGAATAATCTGAATCATAGTTATCTGATGGTAGGGTCTACCTTAGGATTCAGCATTCGAGAAAAAGATCAGGGTGCCATTGTAGACAATACACTGAAATCTTCTCCCAGTGTGCAGTCAAAAAAGCAAACAGGATGCTAGGAATTATTAGGAAAGGGATGCAAAATAAGACCAAGAATATTATAATGCCTCTGTGTCGCTTTATGGTGCGATCTCTCCTTGAGTATTGCATTCAATTCTGGTCGACGTATCTCAAAAAAGATATAGAGTAATTAGAAAATGTTCAAAGAAGAGCAACCAAAATGATAAAGGGGATGGAACTCCTCCCATATGAGGAAAGCCTACAGAGGTTAGGGGTCTTCAGCTTGGAAAAGAGATGGCTGAGGGGAGATATGATTGAGGTCTATAAAGTCCTGAGTGGTGTAGAACGGGTAGAAGTGAATCAGTTTTTCACTCTTTTAAAAACTACATAGACCAGATGATACTCAATGAAATTACATTGAAATACTTTTTAAACAAAAGGGAGAAAATCTATTTTTCACTCAAAGAATAGTTAAGCTCTAGAACTCACTGCCATAAGAACATAAGCACCGCCATACTGGGAAAAGACCAATGGTCCATCAAGCCCAGCATCCTGTCTCCAACAGCGGCCAATCCAGGCTTCAAGAACTCGGCACCCCCCCCCCCCAAAAAAAAACAAAAACAAATAAACACTGCCTTGGGTGAATCCCAAAAAATAAATAAATATAAGGAGTTTCATTCCTTATATTGCGCTTTGCCCCTCAGGCTTGCCATTGTCTAACATTTAAATACAGTAGGCATATCTCAGTTTCAGGAGGGCTCACAATTTAAAGGTTAAAAAAAAGAGAGCTGAAGGGGGATTTTAACCTAGGTCCCTTCATTTACAGTTCATTGCATCAATCACTAGGCTATGCTTCAGACCTGCTTGCTGTTCAGAATGCCCATAATACCTTTCCTGTGTCACTTTCAGGATGACAGTAAGCACTGGGAGATTAAGGAGAAGTCATGCCTTAATTCCTCCAGGGGTCAGCTACTCAATTCAGGCACCTTTTATACCCTGGACGTGACTGAAATAGGTCTAATTTAGGATTTTGACTTGGACATTTCTTCCCATTTATTGCTGATTATTTATTTGCATTTTGCTCACACCTTTTTCAGTAGTAGCTCAAGGTGAGTTATATTCAGATACTCTGGATATTTCTCTGTCCCAGGAGGGCTCACAATCTAAGTTTGTACCTGAGGCAATGGAGGGTTAAGTGACTTGCCCAAGATCACAAGGAACAGCAGTGGGATTTGAACTGGCCACCTCTGGATGTCAAGACCGGTGCTCTAACCACTAGGCCACTCCTCCACTCTGAGAGTGTTGGATGTGCTAAATTTGTGCCCTCCCTAGTCCTGCCCTACACATGCCCATAATATGCCCCCTTGCTATTTGGATGAACTGCAGTGTAGGACATCCAAATTCTGCCTTTCAAAAATTACAGTTTGGGCATTTTGGGCAGATGGACTTTTTTGGGGTCATTTTGAGGTGTCCATTTGCTTTAAAAATGAGCAAGGAATACTGGCAACTGTTCTATAATTTTTTTACCCTTGTAAGATCCATCCCAATAGATTTTGGTATAGGAGTCAACATAATTTTGGTTACGCTATCAAGCATGAACTTTACATGTGAACATTTACACCTGCTCTCAAGCAAATGTAAATGCCAATGTCTTCATTCATGGAATATTTTCTGCCACTTATGCTAGTATTTTATAAAGTACTAATGAAAAAAAAATCAAACCCACTGGCCTTTATATAGCAGACATTCAGGAGTTAAACAATAAATTTGAAAAGTAATCTAATTTAGATTTTGCAAATAAGTACTACTACTAATTATCATTTCTATTGCGCTACAAGACGTACGCAGCGCTGTACACTTGAACATGAAGAGACAGTCCCTGCTTGACTGAGTTTACAGTCTAATTAGGACAGAAACACAGGACAAATGCTTATGCTTATAAAGAAAGTATGCAAAGATTCAGTGTAGGCTTTATGATTCCAGCCGAGCTTAATTTCAGTGAGAAACGCCGGCCAATTCAGCTTATTTAATTGGCTCTATACATCATTAAACCTCCCAGAACTCTTTTTTTCTCATTTTTGTGATTTTTAATACTATATTTCACAGTTACATTTACAGTCACTGAATACGTTTCTCTCTCCCTTGGGGGGTTCTACCTATGTGTCTTTAGAAAACAGCACCTATGTACGTGCTTACTTGGTCTCCAAACGGTACACATTATTTATTTATTTATTTATTAGGATTTCTTTACTGCCTTTTTGAAGGAATTCATTCAAGGAGATGTTCAGCAAGAATAAGTCAAACATAAGCAATAGACAATTACAGCAGTAAAATATGCAAATAACAATACAATATATGGCACAGTATACTACTTATGATGTCAACACAATACGTAATAAAACATTTTAATATACAACATAGGGTATTAGCAAAGATGGAGTACATAGATAGGTAAGATAGAGTAACAGGAATAAGAAGAAAAGGGGATTAATTTAAGAAAGTTGTGTATGAGGTCAGAAAACATGTCTTGCTTTAGTATGTGCAGCTGGAGAATGTGGTGAAGGTGGTTAGCTTGGCAGAGTTTAAAAAGGGGTTAGACGGTTTCCTAAAGGACAAGTCCGTAAACCGCTACTAAATGGACTTGGGAAAAATCCACAATTCCAGGAATAACATGTATAGAATGTTTGTACGTTTGGGAAGCTTGCCAGGTGCCCTTGGCCTGGATTGGCCGCTGTCGTGGACAGGATGCTGGGCTCGATGGACCCTTTGTCTTTTCCCAGTGTGGCATTACTTATATACTTATGGTACCACTCCATGTGTGTGTGTGTGACTAGCAAGTTAGGGACCCTTTTACAGAGCGGCGGTAAGCCCAACGTGGGCTTACCGATCGTTCAGGACTACCGCCAGCCCAACGCTGCTGCCGGCGATAGTCCCGCCTTGAGCGTGCACTATTTCCAGGGGAAAAAGAAAACCCCCGGAAACGGCTTGCTCAGCAATAACCCAGTGGTAACCAGGTATCGCTGCATGCTGCCTGGGTATCACCTGGTTAACGTGGGAGCCCATATCGCCACCTCAATGGGTGGTGGTAACGGCTCCCCATCACATAGCCACGCGGTAAGAGTTTATTAATAGCCACTTGAAAAGTGTATGCCGAGAAACACAAGCAAAATCAGTTCAAAGCAACTCCTAATATACCCGTATCCTCTAATCTGGTCACTAGAGTAGATTGATCGAGAACATCAAAAGCTACTGTTAAATCCAACCTGATCACCAAAATACTCTTGTGACCATTCCTATACTTCAAGATTTCATCTAACATCTTGGCCTGTAATGTCTTTGTACTGCACCATTTATGAAAGCCTGATTGAAAAGGATGTAAGGCCTGTGTGGCCTCCCAGTAATCATAGTTAAAATCATCACTGATGCCACAGTCTATATTATATAACAAAAATGCTCAGTGTTGATCAGAACTTTTAAACAATCAGTTATACAGGTGATAGCTTGACCTGACCTCAGTGGTGACTCATTTCAAATGAGTTACCACTGAGGTCAGGTTAAGCTATCACCTGTATAATTGATTGTTTAAAAGCTCTGATCAACGCTAAGCATTTTTGGTTATGCTATATGAAAGCTCCTTGCTGTAGAAGTGGCTTTTTAAATTTTGACAGTCGATATTATAAACAGCACTTATTCAAATTTGAAAAGCACAAGTGATTTATAAAATTGATCCAAGACAAGATCTGGAAACTATTATCTAGTTTATATATATAAATGGTTGAGGAATGTTTTCTTATGAAATTGTATTCTTTATGGTAATTTTATATTGTAAACTGTTCTGCAGTCTCTTAGGAGAGATGGTATATATAAATTATACGGGAAGTTGGTAGCTTATATTTACGATTAAGATAAAAGTTGTGGGGTAGATCTTTGAAAATTTAAAAAATATTCAAAAAAAGGGCTAGGAATATGAATCACACCTGCCAAAGGAGGGGTTGGGGTGTGGAAGGGGATGGAACTGGCCAATTTGGTCTTTGTTGCCAATCCACTGGTGAGAATGTGAACAAGTGCATGATCAAGCTGTCTTTAGCTGTTTAGATCTATTAGTCTGTCCCTATGAACTATTGTGTAATCAGATGTACTATGCCGTCCTAATTTGATTGTCTCTGTTGTTATGTCCTTTAGATTGTAAGCTCTTTTGAGCAGGGACTGTCTCTCTTCGTGTTTGACTGTACAGTCTGGTAACACTTTAGAAATGTTGAGTAGTAGTAGTAGTATAGGACTAGAAAAGTCATTCGTTTACAGTGCACCCAATTGGAGTTTCAGGGGCCCTTTTACTAAGTCGCGTAAGCATTTGCAAGCACCTAATGTACGCCAAAATGGAGTTACTGCACGGCTACCACGTAGTAGTGTTCCTAGGGGGCCTGACACCCGGGGCGGATCGACGATGTGCCCCGCCCCCCCGGGTGCAGCGCCCCCCCGGATGCAGCGCGACCCCCCCCCTCGGCAAAAGGACACCCCTCGCAAAAGACCGCCCCCCTGGGTGCATGCCGCTGGGGTGGGGGGTGCCGCACGTGCCTGTCCTCCGTTCGTTCCATGCTTCTTCTCTGCCCCGGAACAGGAAGTAACCTGTTCCAGGGCAGAGAAGAAGCATGGAACGAACGGAGGACAGGCGCGCGCGGCACCCCCCCAGCGGCGTGCACCCAGGGCAGACCGCACCCACCGCCCCCCTAGGAACGCCACTGCTACCACGTGGCTCTTGCAGAAATTTCATTTTTGGCATGTGTCTGATATGCGCAGCTGAAAAATAATTTTTATTTTCAGACACGTATTGGACGCACGCCAAGTGGCAGTTGGCACGCGCAGGTTATTCCTGCCTGGTTACCACTTGAGACTTTACCACTATATCAATGGCTGGCGGTAAGGACTCTGAGCCAAAATAGACATGCGGCAATTTTCATTTTGCTGCACATCCATTTTTGGCAAAAATTTTTAAAAGGCATTTTTTACAGGTGCGTTGAAAAATGATTCTGCACGAAACCCCAAACATGCATCTACACTACCGCAGGCAATTTTTCAGTGTGCCTTTGTAAAAAGACCCCTCAGTTCTTACATGATCTACAGGTGGAAATAACTAGTGAGGTAAAGTTGTTAAATTTCAAGAGGACCTTATGAGACCGGGAAACTGGACATCCAAATGGCAGGTGACGTTTAATGTGAGCAAGTGCAAAGTGATGCATGTGGGAAAGAGGAACCCAAACTATAGATATGTGATGCAAGGCTCCACATTAGGAATCACTGACCAGGAAAAGGATCTAGGTTTCATCATTGAAGATACATTGAAACCTTCTGCTCAGTGTGTAGCGGTGGCTAAGAAACCAAATAGAATGTTAAGAATTGTTAGGAAAGGAATGGAAAAATGAGAATGTTATAATGGCTTTATATCACTCCATGGTGTGACTGCAGCTCGAATACTGTGTGCAATTCTGGTTACCACATCTCAAAAAATATATAGTGGAATTAGAAAAGGTACAGTGAAGGGCGACAAAAATGATAAAGGGGGTGAGACGACTTCCCTATGAGGAAAGGCTAAAGTGGCTAGGGCTCTTCACCTTGGAGAACTGATAGCTGAGGGGGGAGATATGACAGAGATCTATAAAATACTGAGTGGAGTGGAGTGGAATGGGTAGACATGAATCGCTTGTTTACTCTTTCCAAAAAACTAAGACTAGTGGGCATGCAATGAAGCTACTAAGTAGTAATTTAAAAAAAAAAATCGGAGTAAAGGTACAGAGAAAATTGTGAGAGAAAGTGGTAAAAGCAGGTAGCTTATCAGGATTTTAAAAAGGTTTGAATAATTTCCTAAAAGAAAAGTACATAAACCATTATTAAGATGGACTTGGGAAAATCCACTGCTTATTTCTAGGATAAGGAAAATAAATTCTGTTTTACTATCAGTGGCGTACAGAGGGCAGGGCGGTGGGGGCAGTCCACCCTGGGTGCACGCTGCTGGAGGGGTGCAGAGAACAGCCGCACAGCTGTCGGATCCACTGGTTCGCTGCTCCCTCTGCCCAGGAACAGGTTACTTCCTGTTCCGGGGCAGAGGGAGCAGGGAACCAGCAGAACTGACAGCCGCGCGGCTGCTCCCAGCAGGTAAGAATGCACCCGGGGGAGGGGGGCTTGGGTGATACGCCGGGGGGGGGTGTTGATGCGCAGGGGGGGGGGTGTCATGCTCCGCCCAGTGGGGATGGATGCCGCTGCACCCGGTGGGGGGGGGGGGGGGTGCACAGCGGCGATCCGCCCCGGATGGTAGCCGACCAAGGATCGCCACCGTTTACTATTTAGGGATCATGCAGGTACTTGTTACCTGGATTGGCCATTGTTGGAAACAGGATACTGGGCTTGATGGACCTTCGGTCTGTCCCAGTATGACAGCACTTATGTTCTTATTTTCTTAGATTTAAGATTGGCCTGAAAACCTGGTTACTCCAACAAGTATATAATTTAGCCTGAACAAAAAATTGTAACTAAATCTATAGGGAAATGTTTTGATGAGCTTTATTAGATAAAAACTTGTATTTAGGGAAACTGCAAGTTATTACCCTTGTGTGTACTGCTATTAACAATAATCTAGATCCAGACTCCTATATATAGTGTCGCGTCAAATGTATGTTGGTGTGTCTATTAGGGGAAAAGCCTCAATCCCGGCGTGCACTCCTTGTGTTGTGGAACAACGAAAGGGAGCACCGCCCGATCATCACTGGCTGAAAAACCCCTATTGTTTTTCAGCCAGTGATGATCGGGCGGTGCTCCCTTTCGTTGTTCCACAACACAAGGAGTGCACGCCGGGATTGAGGCTTTTCCCCTAATAGACACACCAACATACATTTGACGCGACACTATATATAGGAGTCTGGATCTAGATTATTGCTTATAGTTTTGACTACCTATAGCTCCAATATTGATTAGTAGTAGGTGTTACTGCTATTAACAGTCATTTGGATAATAATTGTTGTGCTGTTCATCTCCATTCCTTCTGTATCTTTGTTGTTTTTAAACTGTCTTTGTTAGTTGTGTCTCAACAGACTAAAATTTTTCTGTAAACTATAGAAACATAGAAAAATGAAAGCAGATAAAACCATATGGCCTATTCAGTCTGTTCATCCATGCCATCTACCAGCCATCCCTTCTTCTCCCCTAGAGATCCAATGTACTTGTCTCAAGCTTTCTTGAATTCATACAATTTTCATCTCCACTGCCTTTACCGGGAAGCCTTTTCATGACTTCATTACCCTTTTTGTGAAGAAGTATTTTCTCAGGTTATTCATGAGTCGTCCCCTTTCACCTTCATCCACAGCTTGCTTTCAATTGATGCAATGGAGGTATTTAATGATTTCTATCAAATCTCACCTCTCCAAAATTTTTTCCAAAGTGTACATATTGAGATATTTAAGTCTGTCCCCATACGCTTTATGATGAACACCACTGACAATTTTAGTGGTCGCCCTCTGGACCAACTCCATCCTGTTTATATCTTTTTGAATGTGCGGTCTCCGGAATTGTACAATATTCTAAATAAGGTCTCATTATCACTTACTTTTTCCTACTGGCCATTCCTCTCCCTAATCACCTAAGCATCCTTTTAGCTTTCACCCTTACTTTTTCTACATGTTTGGCCACATACGATCATATCAAATTCCCACTCCATTTTCTTGTAATAATGTTCTTCACACACTAAACTATACCATTCCCTCAGGTTTTTGCAGCTCAAATGCATGACCCTGCATGTTTTAAGCATTAAATCTTAGCCGCCAAATTCTGGATCATTCTTCAAGCTTTTCTGGGCTAGTGAGGACCCTGAAAGGATCCTTACACAAGCAACCATCTTGGTTGAATTAAGGGTAATAACAAAGAAATTAAGCAAGGAAGAGGAAAGAAATTGCACTAATGAGTGCTTACATTTTCTATCCAATGAAAACCACTTTGGGTAGAAAATCCAGAGGTCTGCCACAAAATGCTGCAGGAATCTAATAATGACTGTTATTTTAGAAGGAGTTGCCTATTAGCAACTGCTAAAGAAGTCAGCAGGAATCCATATCTAATGACTCTAACTATAAGTCTAAGAGCGCTGGTTTTATGGTAAGGTAAGAAATAATTGATCATTCAATTCACGGTACTTATCTTAGCTGAACAGCATTTATGTTGATCAACTAAGATAAGTATCCTAGGTTTTGGGAAATGAGAATGCAATGACCGATGTTACAAATAAGGCCATTTCAAAATATTTCTCAAGAATTTTAAAGTAGAGATTTATTAGTAAAAAATTGCATCTATACGGAAGCATGGCTGTTGCTTCATAAAGGAGGAATTTAAGCACACCTTCTGATGGGCCACAAAAAAACTATTTTTGAGTATTTTTAAAAATGTTATACGGTTAGGATATATAATCAGGCTAATTTTCAAAACAGATGGACATAAATCGGCATTTCAACATCCATCTCACAGAAGTGTCCAAATCGGTATAATCGAAACCACATTTTGCACGTCTTTCTCAGAAGTCCATTGGAAGGACGTCCAAATCTCAAGGGGGTGTATTGGGGGGGGGGGGGGGTTCAAGGCGGGACTTGGGCGTTCCTAAGACTTGGATGTCTTTGAACCATAATAGAACAAAGCAAAAACGTCCAGCAGTAGAACTTGGATGTTTTGAGCTACACCTGTTTTTCTTACGAATAAGGCACAAAAAGATGCCCCAAATGACCACTGGAGGGAATCAGGGATGACCTCCCCTTACTCCTCCAGTGGTCACTAACATTTTTGTAGTGCTGGAAATAGTGCACACTGGGGGTGGGAGCTACCACCAGACTGCTGCAGTAGCCTGGCGGTAGTTTTGGAATAGTGAGCAGTAAGCCTGCGTTGGGCCTACCATCATAGTTACATAGTAACATAGTAGATGACGGCAGAAAAAGACCTGCACAGTCCATCCAGTCTGCCCAAGAAGATAAATTCATATGTGCTACTTTTTTAAAATTTGTACTGTCCTCTTCAGTCCACAGACCGTATAAGTCTGGCCAGCCCTATCCCCGCCTCCCAACCACCAACCCCGCCTCCCAACCACCAGCTCTGGCACAGACCGTATAAGTCTGCCCAGCACTATCCCTGCCACCCACCACCGGCTCTGGCACAGACCGTATAAGTCTGCCCAGCACTATCCCCGCCTCCCAACCACCAACCCCGCCTCCCAACCATCAGCTCTGGCACAGACCATATAAGTCTGCCCAGCACTATCCCTGCCACCCACCACCGGCTCTGGCACAAACCGTATAAGTCTGCCCAGCACTATCCCCGCCGCCCAACCACCAGCCCCGGCACAGACCGTATAAGTCTGCCCAGCACTAGTCCCGCCTCCCAACCACCAGCCCCAGCATAGACCGTATATGTCTGCCCACACTAGCCCCGCCTCCCAACCACCAGCACTGCCACCCATTCTAGGCTAAGCTCCTGAGGATCCCTTTCTTCTGCACAGGATTCCTTTATGTTTATCCCACGCATGTTTGAATTCCGTTACCGTTTTCATCTCCACCACCTCCCGCGGGAGGGCATTCCAAGCATCCACCACCCTCTCCGTGAAAAAATACTTCCTGACATTCTTCTTGAGTCTGCCCCCCTTCAATCTCATTTCATGTCCTCTCGTTCTACCGCCTTCCCATCTCCGGAAAAGGTTCGTTTGCGGATTAATACCTTTCAAATATTTGAACGTCTGTATCATATCACCCCTGTTCCTCCTTTCCTCCAGGGTATACATGTTCAGGTCCGCAAGTCTCTCCTCATACTTCTTGTAACGCAAATCCTATACCATCCTCGTAGCTTTTCTTTGCACCGCTTCAATTCTTTTTACATCCTTAGTAAGATACGGCCTCCAAAACTGAACACAATACTCCAGGTGGGGCCTCACCAACGACTTGTACAGGGGCATCAACACCTCTTTTCTTCTGCTGGTCACACCTCTTTCTATACAGCCTAGTAACCTTCTAGCTACGGCCACCGCCTTGTCACACTGTTTCATCGCCTTCAGATCCTCAGATACTATCACCCCAAGATCCCTCTCCCCATCCGTACCTAGCAGACTCTCACCGCCTAACACATACGCCTCTCTTGGATTTTTACTCCCTAAGTGCATCACTTTGCATTGAATTTTAATTGCCATCGCTTAGTAAAAGACCCCTTCAGTGAGATAGTATTATACCAGTGATTAAAGGGAAATGGGACTTGATATACAGCCTTTCTGAGGTTTTTGCAACTACATTCAAAGTGGTTTACATATATTCAGGTACTTATTTTGTACCAGGGGCAATGGAGGGTTAAGTGACTTGCCCAGAGTCACAAGGAGTTGCAGTGGGAATTGAACTCAGTTCCCCAGGATCAAAGTCCACTGCACTAACCACTAGGCCACTTCTCCACTCTGAAAAGTCACTAACATTCACCATATCATTCTGCCTCTTTCTTTTGAATCTATAGAATGCCAATAGCTGTACATGGAGGCCCTACACCAGCCTACCTTTCATACATAACCCCGCTAATTGGAGGCAGCCAATGAATGGTGATGGAATGCAGATTCTGTTCAAGGATCATTGGTGGCATAGGAATAGGCGCAGGTTTTCGATTCAGGTTCCATCTCTGGTAGGCAAGATCCAAGTAGCAGTGCATTCTTGACACTTGGTTTGGAGTGAAACTGTTTGTGCAGTCATCATCTGAAAGAGGGAGAGACAAAGATGAATGTAACATATTATATAGGGTCATAGCTCTGGCTGTGTACTAACTCATAGCTCCTGGTCCACAGTTTTATACTAGAGATGTGAATTTGTTTGAAACAAAAATGAACAGAAAAAAACCCATGAAATCTAGTTTTTTTTTTTTAGTTTGCCATCACTAGTGTGCGCTGTTCAGAAAGAGCATTCACTCTTTTGAAAGAGTATGCACTATTCACAAAGGGACCCTGTTACTAAGGTGCAGTAGGCCTAATGTGGGCCTACCACACGCTTAAAGACCACTACTGTGGGACACACTAAGGCAGTCCATGGTAGTGTTCTACATACTGCATGCTAATCCTGCGCTGGAAAATGTTTTTAATTTTTCTGCGTGGGAAGGGTTTCCATGGGCTTTGGAGCTTTTGTGGGGGTTGTAGGGTCTTAACATGCATTAAGGCCCTAATACCTGTGCAAAGACCCTAATGATGCTTAATGAATTCCCCCCAAATCAATTTACTATATAAGTTAATATGCATTAAAAAGTTCTAGTGTGTGTTAATTTTTTTATTATGCTTAATTTCTGAAATGAAGTGAAAAAATGTTCAAGAAATTGGAGAAAAAGTCTAAAAATGAATTGATTTGTTCCAGCCACATCTCTACTATATGACAAGAATACAGCAAGTCCCAGCTCAGTCTCCGACCATGTGGTCCACAAATCACAAACATGTATAGCAGATCCTACTACTCAAGAATGGACTGAGTCAAGCTAAACAACTGTCAAACCGCTGGTTAAATTAATTTTCTAGTTTAAGGTTAAGATCAAGTTTATTAAAGTAACTCAGAGAAGTGGCCTAGTGGTTAGGGTGGTGGACTTGTGTCCTGAGGAACTGAGTTCGATTCCCACTTCAGGCATGGGCAGCTCTTTGTGACTCTGGGCAAGTCACTTAACCCTCTATTGCCCCATGTAAGCCACATTGAGCCTGCCATGAGTGGGAAAGTGCAGGACACAAATGTAACAACAACAAAAAAACTTAATCTGGAAGGTCAGAACTTGTCTGTTTACATTCAATTAGTTCTATATCACAGTTTTACTGAAGAATAATAAAAGGAAACATTTGAACATGCTAAATATCACTTGTATAATACAATAACAATTCCTTGCTTTTACCCGTATAACTCATGTAGTTGTTGAATGGGGTTCCAGAGAAATGGATCTGGCCACATGTGTCATTGGTAGGCTCCGGATCCCTGCACACTTTACTTTTCGGAGTGGGTGCTGTGTCAGCGCAGAGGTCCCCAGTCTCCATGGATGGTATCGTCTCCCTGCAGGGGTCATCACAGGACTCCCTTTCACTCACCCCTTTGAAGACATGGTAGAGTCCCAGTGCATGTCCTACCTCATGGATCATAGTATTGGTGTGGCCAGGCATGCCATAATAGGATGGATTCAACACCACTCCACCTAAAATAAATAAGAAAAGATATTTGGAGATAAATGTCTTGTAGTACTATCTCTGCAACATCATGATGTCTCCTCTGTGGTATTTTTATTTATGGCTTCGTTTTACTAGAGCCCACCAATAGGCACAAGATAAATCCAAACTTAGTCAAATAATCACAACAAAGCTATCCTAGAAAATATATACTCAAAATTAATTTATTAGCAAACTATCAGAAGGTACCAACCCATGTTATCAACTTCCTCCATGAGTAGTATTCACTGATAATTATCATCAGTCCAATAACTATGCATATTTTTCTAGACATTTCCAAAATAGAAAGCAGTATATTAACTCCTTAAACTTTCACCTTTTTTTATTTTCATTTTTTTCTGAATCAATATTAAAAATACATACCCTTAAACTCCAAAAGGTTCATTTGTATAGGATTCAATAGAGTTTTGAAAACTTATCTATAATAGCTTGGGAGTTATCAGCAAAACAAGAGAGGCCTATCTGATCCGTAAACAATATAGGTGTGTGAAAAGAGCAGATCCTGGAGAGATGTTCTCAAATAAAATTCCTTTTTTCATAAAATTACCCCAAATTCTTTTATTCTCATAGTTGTCCTCTAAGGGCCTCTTTTACTAAACTGCACTAGCGATTCATTTTGAATGGGTTGTATAGCATTTACCACGTGGTAATCATTAGCGAGGTATAGCAAAAGAGGCCCTAAGTTAATTAAATCTTTCATGATCATACTTCCATATGCAACAATAAGTTGATTTGGATTGCCCAGAGGGATCTATCTGTTGTCACATCTTACAACCAAAAGGTAGTAGAATTAGTTATCTGTTTACAAAAGTAATCAAAATTTTTTTTTAATTATTTATTTATTTATTTATTAGGATGTATTTACCGCCTTTTTAGTTTACGGGTGAAATGAAACAGTTCAAATAAACTCTAGTATTAAAAGCATTGTAATGGGGTGTGGGGATAAATGATAAGCCTTTGTCCAATACAAAAATCTATTTTTTATTTAGTTTCCTATCAGAAAGGTTAAAGATCTTATTTATTGTTCTTCCCATGATAAAGGTTGATATCTGTTGTAGAAAATTGTCTATGGTTAAGTGGTGGGCAAAGTTATATTCTGAGCAGAGTACAAAAAGTAGACACAATCATATACATCAAATAAAACAATATCCCCGGGACACAGTTCCCTTATAGTGCAGTTTGATTTAAGAAGTGTCTTTGATTTGGTAGATCATACTCTTTCGTTATATTGGACTTTTTCTGTATCTCAGGTCTTGTCTTGTATTACATCAAAGGTTTTCTAGATAGATCATATAGGGAAGAAATGTCAGAGCCCTAGAGAACTACTTATTGGGTACCCCAGGTCTCCCCATTGTTTCCTACACTGTTTAATATCTTGATACAACCATTAGCCATAAGTCTAGAGAACTCAAAGATCCAATCTTTTATATATGCAGATAATGTTGCTATGGTATTGCCTGCAGGGCATGAATCTGTTCTTTGTGGTTGTTTAGATTTAGTTGATTTATGGGTTTCTGCATTTAAATTGAAGCTTAATAAAGAGAAAGTAAAGTATGTCCACTGTTATTTGAATGATATGATGCTATAAGTTAATAATTTTAAGATGAAACTGGATGTTTCTTCTAGAATTCTGGGAATTGAGGTGGATAGTCAACTCTCGTTAGGTACCCAGGTTTCTCAAGAAGGTAGTAAGAAATTTTTTTCTGTTACTAAAGAAATTAAAAATTATTTGGAAATGTTTTAATCTGTCTGTTTTTAGATTGTTGGTTCAGGTTTTGATATTTTCAAAACTGGACTACTGTAACTCTATATTGGTTGCACAAAGCTGCTGAAGTCTAACTTACAACAAGTACAGAATGCCGTGGCAAAAACTATTTGTGCAGCAGACAAATATGATCACATCGCTCCTTTCTTAAAATGGCTGCCGAGACTTACAAGGGTGGCCCCCAAGACTTCAGCAGAAATCTCACGAGGCTTGTAGATTATGGGCACAGCTATAAACCATGGTTAAGGCCTGAAACAGATGCTGACAGGTCAAAGTCTGTGTGACTCTTGTTTGCCTTCTGGGTGATTCATAAGCTCATGACAACATGTTGCTGATGTTGCTGATCTGTTGAGACACCCTTTGTGCAAACAAGAATGAGGAAGGGGCGAGGGTGCAAACAAGTTTTGCAAGATAAGAAGAACAAAGAGTTCAAAAGTTTAAAAAGGCATACCCTTCCGATCCAACATAAATGCCTGATCTCTGCGACACAACAACACTAAAGTTCGTAATGGTCATGAAACAACTATTCCGTTGTACGATTCCTTTATGTGGGCCTACCACATGAATCTTATCTTACCACAACAAAACCTTGTATTTGTTTACTCCGGAGTCTGCAACAACTCTCCGGCACTATGTAAGCCACATTGAGCCTGCAAATAGGTGGGAAAATGCGGGGTACAAATGTAACAAATAAATAAATAAGATAGGGAACAAAGTAGTTCCTTAGGAAAATGACAAGGCATGATAAGGTTTTCCGAGAATAGCTAATTCTATTAGCAGCATTTACAGTAAGTACTAACCACATTATTATCATATATCCAATAGGTATTAACCACAATATTATCATTTCCAATTAGTGTGATTATTGTCATATTACCTATTTGTGTGTCTTACTACTTTAATGAACATATATATGTGACTGTACGGAAGTATTTCACTGGAGAGTCAGACAGTTAGCACCTCTGTGCAGCAGCTGTTCTCCCAGAAGCAATTGCTTATTATACTTAGAAAAATAAAGAGTTTGATTGTTTTTACTCCCTTGGGGGAGGCCACTCCTCTACACCCCTTGAGTGGAGGAGTGGCCTAGTGGTTAGGGTGGTGGACTTTGGTCCTGGGGAACTGAGGAAGTGAGTTCAATTCCCAGCACAGGCAGCTCCTTGTGACTCTGGGCTCCTTGTTTTACTCCCTTGGGGGAGGCCACTCCTCCACACCCCTTGAGTGGAGGAGTGGCCTAGTGGTTAGGGTGGTGGACTTTGGTCCTGGGGAACTGAGGAAGTGAGTTCAATTCCCAGCACAGGCAGCTCCTTGTGACTCTGGGCTCCTTGTTTTACTCCCTTGGGGGAGGCCACTCCTCCACACCCCTTGAGTGGAGGAGTGGCCTAGTGGTTAGGGTGGTGGACTTTGGTCCTGGGGAACTGAGGAAGTGAGTTCAATTCCCAGCACAGGCAGCTCCTTGTGACTCTGGGCAAGTCACTTAACCCTCCATTGCCTGCCGCATTGAGCTTGCCATGAGTGGGAAAGCGCAGGGTACAAATGTAACAAAAAAAATAAAATAAAGACTAATTAACAAGCTGCCACTGGAAGTCTTGGCAGCCATTTTTAAAGAGCGATCCAGCAGCAGGCAGGAAAGACTGAGGATATTTCCTGCTCCAAAGAATCCACTGGACCACCAGGGTGACTGCCTTCAGGTATGTGCTGGGAGTGGGACCCTGCAGTTCGGGGGGGAGAAGAGGCAAACCGGCTCACCCTGCCAGAACAACCGGCTCGCAAAATGCAAAAAAATTTAATAACCGGCTCTTGCGAGCCAGTGTAAGCCAGCTCCAGCACATCACTGACTACCTGACACAATTGCCAATAGAACAGATACACTTAATGACACGTCACGAGAATGTCCTGACTTGGACATCTCAATCCCAATCTCTATGTTTTATGTAAAATGGGAATCTATCCCCACAGATTCTGTAAATGGTGCCTAAAATTGCAAGTGATCCTGAGATCCCCATGCAAATTAATTAGTTAACGAGCTAACAATCAATTATTAATGTTAATTGGTTCTAATTTGGATTTACGCGTGGATCTGGCTACATGAGATTCTATAAGGAATCTATAAGGATCCACGTGCAAATCCTCTCGCCAACAGTCCAAAAAGGGGCATGGCTATGGGAGTGGCATAGGAGGATCAGGGGCATTCCAAAGAATTACGCGTGTTCTGCTCCCATATTGAGGGTGCTAGTTGTTTATATGTGTCCTGTGCTCTTTATATAGGATAGGACTACAAAGTGATGTAATTGTAGTTACCTTGTGATAGGCTCTTCCTGAGAACCTGTCCCTGATCCTGTTCCCTGTGTCTTGTGGGACTTTTCCTATTGGCTGGGTCTTGGCCCTCTGTATGTGGGCTGTAGCCTGCCCCTTTTCTTTCTATTTTGGAGTGTAGAATGTGTCTACAGCATGGGTTTCTAAGAACCGGAAGCTAACTTTGCTGTACCTGTTGCATACTCCCCTTTCAAGCTACTGTAAATAACCAGGATTTTACCAGTTTAAAAGTATTCACAGCATTTACTCCTGGCTCCCCTGGTATACAGGGTGAGCTGGAACAGACTCCCAGTTCTGCAAGGCAGAGACTCTTGTCTAGCACATCTAACTGTAAGTTATTTCCCTTTGTTAGAATTTGCATTAAAGAAGATTTGGGATCAAGAGTTCTTAGTCTTCATAGTGATTTTCTATATTCTGATTATCTGTATGCTAATCTCCTGAGTAACGAGAGCCTTAAAGGTGCTGTTCATCAATGTATACCAATGGAAGTCAAGTTGATGATTTGAATGACAACAAGAGACAGCTACATTGAGATACCGAGGGTGAAGTACGATACTGGGACGGAAGGAATACATTCAGCAACTTTTAAATACTGTAGGAACATTCGATTCAGAAGATCCTTGTAATAAGTTTGATGGAAGTACAACATATTTGAGGGCATAGTGCACCTCGATTTTGAATGGACTGACATAGAATTAAGAACTTTAAAAACAATTAGAAGCAACAGGAGGATATATTAGAGATAAGTTGTATTGATATTCCTTGGAACAAACGGGACAGCTGGAACCTTTGTATTATACGGTCCCCAAGGATCAAGTGGATGAGAAGAGAGGTTGAATGAGAAGAGAGGGTGTAGTAGAAGTGTGAGAGTAAGTGAATGGATGGATGCAAGAAAACCATAAGGAACCATAAAAGTTGAAAAGGTTTTTATTAGTTTGCAGTTGATATAAATAAAGAAAGTAAAAACTTATAAATAAGTAGTTACTTAATTGTTAATGCATATTCATTGGGGAAATCCTAAAAACCCGATTGGATTGTAGCCTTCAAGGATCAAGCTTGCCCATCCCGTACTAAAGAAAAAAGTTCGCCACCTATTTCATCTACCTTTATAACTGTAAACCTGCACTGAATTAAGCCATTCTATTTTTTTTCACAGTGATTTTGATTGATCATCTATTATTAACAGATGCTGTTAATGTTCTTTATCAATTACATCAATAATGACTTAATATTTTTATATACTAATAGAAAAATGTAATATGAATTTAACATTTTTAAGAGTATACATAAAAGTATTCAAAGCAAGAACCGGCTGATATTCAAAGAGAGTGAACCATCTGGTTAACTCGCTTCTTGGTGGATAACTGGTCATTTTCAGCAATATTTAACTAATTATTGCTACTGAAAATGACCAGTTAGCACTGGAAAAAAAAGCTGGCAATGTTGGGGGCATTCTGGGGCATGACTGGTTAAGTCCCGCTATTCAGAACTTAACTGGCTAGGCTTGGGGCTAGATTCTATATATGGTGCCTAAACAATCTATGCGGTAAACTTTTCCAACTAAGCGTATTCCATAAGTGGTGTCTAGATTTAGGCACGGTATATAGAATACGCATATTTGATATCCCAGTGCCTAAAACTACGCGCCTCTATTTACACCAGTCATGCCAGCCAGTGTTGAAAAACCCAGAGATTCAAAGCCGGTCACTGGAAACAGCCCAGCATTGAATATCTGGGTTTTTCAATGCCAGTGGAAGGCAGTCAAAACACTGCCTGCCACCGGCGGAATATCAGGGAGAAAGTATTTTAATCTGAGCTTCCTAAGGGGTGTTTTTAATAAGACATGGTAGAAAGTGGCCTAAGGTGCCCTTACGTGGGTCTTTCCCGCACCCTAAGGCCTTTTTTAAAAAATATGTTTTTATTTATTAAACATTTAACATAATTCCAAAGCGCACTTTGTCAAGCAATACGCCATAATTTACAAAGAAACAAATATTCAAGGGAAATCCCTCATCTGCAAAAATGTTTATAGGCACAATATGGTGGGAACTGATACACCATTCCTAAAAAGAGGAAGATGAAACTAACGAAGATAAATAAGGGAAATAGCACACAAAAGATCATACAACTGCATCATTACTTTCTATAAGTCCAAAAGGTCTCTATAGGTCATTTTTAGGAGTTCTTGCATTCAAAAAAGATCGAAATTGTAAAGGATCAAAAAAATGAAACGTCATATTATCTATCTGAAGAACACATTTACATGGGAACCTTAACTGAAATTTAGCACCCAAAATCAAGGCTTCCTGTCTCATAGACAGAAATCTTTTCCTTCTTTCCTGTGTCGGTCTGGAAACATCCGGAAATGTCTGAATCTTTTCTCTCAAAAGAAGAACTGGAACCGATTGTCTCAGATAAAGTCTTATCAAAGCCTCTATCTTGAAAAAATACAAAGGAGACCAACAAGGTGGTCCGAAAGTCCACCTCATCTTGCGATCTCTCTAAAAGCGCTGAGACATCCAAACTATCAGAAATCACATTCACCCCCACTTGGCCTTTTGATCTGGCTTCTCGAGCTAATGAAGATGGCAAATAATAAAGTTTTTGTATTGGGGGAAGCCCGTTTTCAGGATATTGAAGAACTTCTTTTACAAATTTGTGAAATAAGTCCCTTGAGGAGCTATATTTAAGAAAAGGAAAGTTTAATAATCTCAAATTCAGTGACCTAGCTCCATTTTCTAAGTTCTCCAACTTACGGTGAACCACATCAGCATTCTGCAATAATTTACATTCCACCTCTTTGACTTCAGATAGAGATGTTTCATACTAAGGCCTTTTTTCATACTAAGGCCTTTTTTATTGTAGCAGTAAAATGGCCAATTTACCTTTGTTTTGCATTCTTGGCCATGTGAACAGCCATTTTAAAAATTTACCACATTAAGACTTACCAACAGGTGGTAAGGGCTCACGTGATAATCCTGTGCTAATAAGTTAGTGCATGGTAATGTAGCTGTGCTGACTGATTAGTGCAGAAATGCCCACTTTCTGTCCCCAAATATATCCCCTCAGTGAAAAAATAACGTTTTTTTAGAATGCAATTGGTGCTTGTACATTGCAAAATTACCACAAGACACCTCAGTACGTCCAGCAGTAAGCCTTTTTCAGCTTCAGTAAGCAAGCACTAGTGCTTACTTCAGCTTAGTAACAGGACCTAAGTCTTTTTCCCATTGGAGAGTATCAATAATGAGATACAATTGATATTGCTAAACCCTGTCAACTAGCCTAAGCAAGGCTTAACTTGTGGCCACTTTTCCCTCTCTCTGTCCTATCTGGAATTTTAGCCATGCAGGAGTTCCATTATTTCCAACATCTGTAGAACCATATGTGCTGTAGTAATATGGCCAAAGCCATACTGCTGGCCTGCGGACAAACTTCTTTAACTTAGCTCCTTTCTGCTGGCATAGTTTATTTGCAGTACTTTTTTCCTTGACATCATCTTTATTTTCCTTCTCAGTATTGATTTTGTTTTCTCTAGCTGGGAATCTTCAATTTCATTTTACCTCTGGAAAGAGGCCAAAGCAGATTTTATAATTATTTCTTCTGTCAGCAATATCATTCGGGGCTCTACTTTTCTTTATATGTTTTGAGACATATTCAATAAATATTTTACAGTAGGCACTGAATAAGAAAACGCTCTTTCTTGAGTAAGGCCTTTGGTATGTTAGCTGTCAAGTCTCTGTTTCTAGTCTGTGCTTGTCTCCCCTCCTATCTTTCTTTTTTTTCTATCTTTTTGTTTCTTAAAGCCTCTATAAATAATATTTATTAAAAAGGTCTTTGCAGCGTACAGAGAATGTGTGCTTAATATTTAGACTTTCTGGTTTGGTTGAATTTAAACTCACATGCCAAGTTTCTTGCATCAGGAGATGGTCTCCCCCTCTCATGCAAGGAGGAATAAACCCCTGTGAGATGAGGGAAACTGGCACAGGAGATAACAGATGGGAAAAGGTGCCAATTCCAGCAATGGAGAAATCATATGCATGGTCACTGCCAACTGTAGGGGGAGGAGGGTGTTGTGTTCATGACCTGCACCAGCTGTGGAAGGCAAGTGCAAGCAGAGCTGCAGCCACCCATGAAGGGGCACATAACCACCTGCATAGACATGGAATGCAAGAGCCTGTCACAGGCAATATAAATTAGAAACCAATGCTTTTATACACTATAATATGTGTCTGCTGTGCTTTCAAATTCTGTATTTGAAAAAGGGATGTATATGGCCATGAGAGAAAGAAAGTTCTGTGCAGGTTTGTAAATGTGAATGGGTGACTGAGGAGTCCTTTTAGAAAGGCATGCTGAAGAATGACCTGCGGTAGTGTAGATGCATGTTTTGGGTACACGCAGAATCATTTTTCAGTGCATCTGTAAAGAATACCTTTTTTAAAAAATTTTGCCGAAAATGGATGTGTGGCAAAATGAAAACTGCCGTGTGTCCATTTTGGTTCTGAAACATTATCGCTAGCCATTGACCTAGCGGTAAAGTCTCACGCGGTATCTGGGTGGTAATGACCTGCGCGCGTTCAATACACACATCCAAAAATAGAGGGCCCCCTTCACTAAGCCGTGTAAGGGTCTATGTGCACCCAACGCTTGCCAAAATGAAGTTACCATTTTTGGTGTGCGTCCGATACACGCATCTGAAAAATAATTTTTATTTTCGGATGTGCTTATTGGACACGCACCAAGTGGCATTTGACACGCATAGGTCATTACCACCCAGTTACCGTGTGAGACTTTACCGCTAGGTCAATGGCTGGTGGTAAGGTCTCAGACCAAAAATGGACGCGCAGCAATTTTCATTTTGCCACATGTCCATTTTTAGCAAAAATTTTAAAAAGGCATTTTTTTACAGATGCGCTGGAAAATGATTCTGCGCATGCCCAAAACATGCGTCTACACTACCACAGGCCATTTTTCAGCACACTTTTGTAAAAGGGCACCCAAATTATTTTTCGGATGCGCACCAAAAATAAAATTACCACAAGAGCCACGTGGTAGCCAGGCGGTAACTCCATTTTAGCATCCGTTGGGCGTGCGTAGACATTTACATGGCTTAATAAAAGGGCCCCTGAGGGTGTCAGAAAGAGGGTTCTCAGAAGATAGATAAAAATGAAGATGATAGTATGTAAACCATTAGAGGACTGTGAGAGTCGTAGAAACAAAGAAATTCAGGGTTCGCTCTTTCCTCACTCAGGCTATTTGGGAGAGAGAAATTTTTCTGGTGGGACAGTGTCCGCATGCATATTTTATTTTCTTTATTATCAATACTTTAGTACCTCTGACCTATGTGTTTCCACATGTCATTTTGTCATTGTGAAACAGTCTTGCTCCTTTGCACAAGCAAGAAAATAAAAGAGGATCTCTCCCCTCCCTCTGAATAGTTTTCTGACATGAAATAATCTTCATAACTTACACATTATCAATACAGAGCATAAGAGATAATACTAGCAGTAATATTTATAATAATACAGCTTGCTGACCTCATCCTGACTATGTCTGAGGAAATTGGCAGTTATCTTTCTGTCAGGCAAGAAGCTGGTAGAAATATATAACTTCCCAGGAGAAAAACGTAAAAGAAACGTAAAAAGAAACCAGAAAAAAAAATAATCAATAATAAAATAGAGCTAGAGGAAGTCAAAAGAATATCAATCAATGCCAGACGCATGCTAACATATTGTACATTACCCCTCCGAAGGGACACCACCTTGTAAGTGGTGGAGGGGCTTCCGTGTTTCAATGACTCAGAGGGCTATGCTGAAGGGTTACCCATATCAGACAGGCCTCTGAGGAGAAACCAGACAAAGAGTGTCCCAAATTAGGGAGAGGGGAATGATGGTGACCTGAAACTCCTACACTCAACGGCCCAGCTGTCCTCTGAAGTTCAGTTTCTGTTCACTTGAAATTTCCTCTCTGCATTGCAGTTGCCTTAACAGAGGAAGGGGACAATGGGGGGTCAGCCGCCGATGACCAGCGTTTTGTCCCCTGTGCAGCAAGTGTGGGATCGCTGTGTGACGAGCTGCCCATAGATGACTGGGTTGATGAGTCCTTTGATTAGCGCCGACGAAGGAGCGTCGATGCTCTTGGACCTGGAAACAACTTCATCGCTCAAAAATCATTTAACCACCATGCCCAAAGGAGTGGAGGAGTGAGTCAGGGGTGTATGCTGAAACGGAAGTCGTTTACAGCTGAACCCGTGTCGGCGGTGCTACTCCTAAACCCTTAAGAGTTATCAGCTTGGAGTTTTTGGCTCCCGTGGAGGTTGCATTGAATGTAATCTGGAGGGTGCTCCAGGACCTGACGGTGGTAGAGAATGACTTTGCTTCAGATATAGTCTTGTTAATGAGCCACATGGATAATCTAATCGAATCCTTTGAGAATATACAGCAAATGTAGTTCTACTGAAGTAGGAAACGGTTAAGATTTGAAAATGATAAAAGACCAGAAAAATTTGAACAAAATGAATATTGTTACAGATGATTAATATCGAGATTGTTGTTTTCCCAGCGTTCCGGGTATGACTCCTAATGTTTTTTTTTCCTATGAAATGATTCCTCTTAATATATTAATTCAAAAGGAGTGAAGCCTGTGAAACTGGGATTACTTTAATCAGCGGGAATTGGATTGGAGATTCAAGGGTTTGTATTGTTAAACAATTTCTGGTTTTAAAAGGGAAAAAAAATGAAATCAGGTGTATTACTTTCACTAATATTGGACAATAAGTATGTTTCCAATGAAATTGATGGACTATGCACCGTTATGGTCTTGAAGAAACCAACCAGATGATCAATGTGGAATAATGATTTAGATAAATAATAACTGGGGATAATTGGGTTAATACCTCGTTTTCTTTGTTTGCTGTTGTTTAAATTGATCTCCTTGTCTTGTTTCACTCTCCCTATTTATTTTGTGGTCTAAGAAAGAGAAAGATTGTATAAAATCCATTTATCTTGTTGAGATTGTTTTCTTCTAATATTGTTTTAATATACAATCATCTCTGTTTTACTGTTTTGCAAGTGATCCTTGTAAAATGAAAAAATTATAAATAAATGATTAAAAAAAAAAGAGAATAACATATTGTACATTAATACAAAGTAGTTCTTGCGCATCCCAAAAATATCTTCAAATAAAATGTCACAAGTATGGGAGGTACCAAAGGTGTGAGGGAGAGACAGGTATCTTTAATTACAAGTTGCATAAGGAATGATATTTTGTAAGTAGTGTTTTCTCTCATAAATAATGTATCAGAGAAACTGTGCTGATCATGAAAACATTTATTCCCTGAGAAGATGCTAGGGTAAAATCGGTAGTACTGTGAGGCTGCCGTGAAGGGCAGGAGCGAGCGGGGGTTGCTCCTTCCCCCTTCACCCCTACTGGACTACCATGAACTTTTAGGTATGCAGGTCCCTACCCTGAGTGGGGGGGGGGGGGGGGAGTCAGGAATGGGTATAGACCTAGGGAGGCTGGGAAGAGGGCCTTGCCTTGTCAGGGGATGGGTGGCCATCTTTTGTTTCAATAATATGGTTGGGGACGCCCAAATCTCCACATTTAGGTCGACCTTAGAGATGGTCATCCCTGATTTTCGGTGATAATGGAAACTGAGGACGCCCATCTCAGAAACGACCAAATCCAAATCCTTTGGTCGTGGGAGGAGCCAGCATTCGTAGTGCACTGGTCCCCCTCACATGCCAGGACACCAACCGGGCACCCTAGGGGGCACTGCAGTGGACTTCAGAAAAAGCTCCCAGGTTTGCTGAGCCCCCCCAACCCCCCCCAAAAAACCCACTCCCCACAACTGTACACCACTACCATAGCCCTTATGGGTGAAGGGGGCACCTATATGTGGGTACAGTGGATTTCTGGTGAGTTTTAGAGGGCTCACAGTTTCCTCCACAAGTGTAAAATGCAGGGGGAGGTAGGAGCCTGGGTCCACCTGTCTGCAGTGCACTGCACCCACCACTAGACTATTCCATGGACCTGCATGCTATCCTAATGCACCTGAGTATAACATCTGAGGTTGGCATAGAGGCTGGCAAGTAATATTTTTCATCACAATTTTGGGGGGTGGGAGGGGGTTAGTGACCACTGGGGGAATAAGGGGATGTCATCCCTGATTCCCTCCAGTAGTCATCTAGGTATTTAGGACACTTTTTTGTGCCTTATTCGTTACAAAAACAGGTCTAGCTCAAAATGTCTAAGTTTTAGCCCTGGATGTTTTTTGTTTTGTTCCATTATGGCTGAAAAATGTCTTAAGTCTTAAGAATGCCCAAGTCCTGGCCTGAACACGCCCCTGACACACACCCTTGAGATTTGGACACACTTCTGACGGACTTCATATAAAAATGTCTAAAAATAGGTTTCAAAAATACTGATTTGGATGTTTTTGTGAGAAAAACATCCAAATGCTGCTTTATGCTACTTTTTAGACGTTTTTCTGTTTTGAAAATGAGCCCCATGGTCATATTTTATCTTCCTAAATATCAATCGGGCAGCTGTATTCTGTATCAACTGAATTGTGCTCAATAATGTCAATAAAATACCTATATATAGTTAATTAAAACAGTCCAGTTGCAAAAGAATCAACAATTGGACAATCACTGCATAATAATTCCTGGGGGGACATGCGCAAACTAAATGAAGTTGTTTAGGTTTAAAGACAGTTTTCCTTGATCAAACTATTAATCTGGGAATGCCTACTCAATGTGGAGTCTAACAACATACCCAGATCTCTGGAAGATTTTCCTACGACTAGAGAAGCCCCGGCACCAATTGGAACACAGTGCGGAATATTATTCAGATTTGAACTAAACCAAACAATGTTGGTTTTCCTAGCATTAAATTTGAGAAGCTAAGCTTCCATTCCACCCTACCTCTGCCCCCGGATGCCCATAAATTAGATCAGTGGTTCCTAAACCTGCCAGTCAGGTTTTCAGCATATCCACAATGATTATTCATCCATATTTAGTGACTAATATACTAATCTTAACTTTTATATTGTTTAACCAATAGTCAAAATCTCAAATACTTTGTTCAATTATTCAATTTATATTTTTCTCTATCATTTGACATACTAATACAAAAAATACAAAGCATACAAAAAACACAAAATCAAAAACAAATGATGTCCAACATTGCCTCTGTCCCCTTGCGGATACCATCTAAAAGTTGTTGGGACCAGAGATATTTTGGAAATTCGTCTGTTGGAATGCTTGAAATTTCTGCTCAGATGATGTGCAACATTGAGATAATCATTTGAAATTGGATGTTGAACATTTCATTGCCAGATGCAGAGTGTTTGGAAATTGATCAGCTACAAGTGAAATCTTAAGTATATTCTTTATGATTTCTGCATACATGATGCTTGGAATGAATAATTATCACAACTATTAACCGTGGAACATTTCATGTTGGATACAGACAAGTTTGGAATATAATCTACAAACTTACTTGTGATCAAGACTTTTAGATGACATCCGCAATGGGACAGAGGCAATGTTGGACATCATTTGATTTTGTGTTTGTGTTTTTTGTATGCTTTGTATTTTTTGTATTAGTATGTCAAATGATAGAGAAAAATATAAATTGAATAATTGAACAAAGTATTTGAGATTTTGACTATTGGTTAAACAATATAAAAGTTAAGATTAGTATATTAGTCACTAAATATTAAATACTATTGGGCTAATTATTGTAGATTTACCCCTGACGATTGGTATTAACAATGACTATTCATGAGATAGATCTGCATGCACTGGAGGTAATGCATGCAAATTTCTCTCATAAATATTCATTGTGGGTATCCTGAAAACCAGACTGGCTGGGGTGCCTCCAGGACCAGATTTGAGAACCACTGAATTAGATGGTTTCACTGTGGATGGTTAGAGGGGACATTAAGCGTCACTGTCTGGTTAAGTGTTGCCAAATATCCCTGAACAGCCCCGCACAAGCAATTTAAATCTTTGAATATCTACCCCTAAGGGGTTAATTCTCTCCCCAAAATTTAGAAGTCTCTTTGTACTACACAGATGCTACATCTAGGTAGGTAATTTGTTCCCAGATGAATCACAACATTGGTTTTATACTCCTTATTCTTTTCTCTGATGTCACTAACAATTAGATTTGTGATCCTACTAGTTGAAAGTCTTAGGAGGCAGTAACCTTTTTCTGTCTCTTGAACTGTGATTCTAAGTTGATTCATGTACTAGCTTTTTGTTTTTATTTTGAGCACTTTTGACATTTTTTTTTGTTTGTTATATTTGTACCCCGTGCTTTCCCACTCATGGCAGGCTCAATGCGGCTTACATGGGGCAATGGAGGGTTAAGTGACTTGCCCAGAGTCACAAGGAGCTGCCTGTGCCTGAAGTGGGACTCGAACTCAGTTCCTCAGGACCAAAGTCCACCACTCTAACCACTAGGCCACATTTTTAAATAGGGTGTCACTTATTTTTACTGAACTCACTTCAAATGTTATTCCTGGGGCATTTTCATTTTCCAGGGCAGAGGAGGCTTAATCAAGAGTAACTTTTGGGAGAGTGGGTCTTAGCCTGTCAGAATCCACAGTAATCCATTTATTTTTGTATTGTTTGATTCTTTGTGGGAGTGGGGTGGATAGGCTTCATATTGGATTTAATAACCGCCTTTATGAAGAGATTCACCCAGTGAATTCATACCCAATGTACAAGAATATAACTCAACTTGAGCTACTATTGAAAAAGGTGTGAACAAAATCTAAATAAATAAATTAAATATTGAATTGAATCTTGGGGGATGCTCCTTTTAGTACAGGGAAATTTTCTTAAGTTGGGTCCATTCTTTTCTCACAGTATATAATTGGAGACAGATGGGGCAAGTTTTAAGCCTCAAAACTGATTCTCTTGGAATAAAGACAAAACAGGTATTGCAGTAAATAAGAAGTTATATTACAATAAGAGTATCACCAGACTGCCGCTAGGGATCACAGTTGCCATTTTGAGGCCAGATCCACCACAGGTAGGTGTGAATGAACATTTCCCCTGTCCGTTTCCCCCTAGACACTATGGAGCTTTAAGGTGGGCCCTAGAGGGATGGAGGGGGCTTGGGCTGGGCCTAGCATTTGCCTCGTGGGGAAGGAAGAGGAATTAGGACTGGGTTGGTTGGTTGGAAGGAGGGAGGGAGGGAGGGGATCTGAAAGGCTGAGACACCTCTTTCCCATTATGCCGGTCCTGGCTGATACTCAGCAGGGCCTGCAAAACTGTCTTATGTGAGCCCTGGCTCAATATGAGCCAGGACCTGCATAAGCTTCAGTGGCCAGCTCAGTATGAATTAGCCCTGGATATTCACTGCTGTTGCCCCTGGACATGGCTTGGCATCAAATATCCACAGCTAATTCTGCCTGTGGTGGTCAGCATTTAGAAAAACACTGACCACCACAGGCAGAATATTGATGGAAAGTGTTTTATGTCTGTTAATGCTTCGCACCAAACCCTCGATCATGCTGCTACGTATTTTTCTGGCAGTGAGATCTGCGCTTTGCAGTTTAAAGAAGGCAAACTCCACTAAGCTTCAGGGCGTGGGGCCTCATTACAGCACTAGTAATTGAGCTAAAGGTATTAGCCTTGCCCTAGAAAAGGAATAGAAGAAGTGTAGTAAAAGCCAAACGGGCAGGGGTTTTGCTCGTATCTTTGAATACTTCAGTGACAGAGCGCACTAGTTGAGGGAGTGTTACAATTTAATCTTGGAGAAGCTACTCAAGGTCATAGTGGAGGGCCAGAATCAGCAGCAGCAGTGCATGTAGCAACACCAACAATAACAGCAGCAGCAACAACAGTTCATTATGAGCAGCAGTAGTAGCTGCACAAAACAGAAATTTGCAGAAATTGTTAGAGTTGCAACAGAGCTTTCTGTCTCAGATATCCCAGATGCTGCAGAGACCAGTGTTCCATGTGAATCTGCCCATTTCTCTATTGTACCTGGGACCTTCTATGTGAAGTGTACTACAGTGCCCCCTAGGCAGCCCCACTGTTAGGATGTCTGTTTGGCCAGTCTACTAAAGTTACTGTTGCTGGCCCCCAGATATCTAGGACTTTTTTTTTTTTAATGGTACCTAAAGAAAGAAGAACTGAGCACCAAAACATCTAGAAAATTACTATTTTTGAAACAAAAATATAGATATTTTTCTGGTTCGAAAATCAATGTATTTGTCTCTCCATTTTGGACATTTTTCACAAAATGTCCCAAATCAGACGTAGATGCCATATCAAAAATGACCCTCCACATTGCCTGTTTTTGAGGGTTGGATTAAGTGGAGAGTTTGTGAAAGATTTAATCAAGCATGACTCTCTGTTGCACGTTTGGTGGTGTTTTCTTTTTGTTTGTTTTCTTTGTATGTTTACTTGTATACATTTCTAATAAAATAAATTGAACTAATCAAGCAATGTCATTAACAAGAATCCATGTGTTCAGAGCTATTTTCTGCTTATCTTGGATCAAATCATGCGGTCTGAATCTGGGATGATAGCCTTCAACTTCCTGAGAAATTCAATAACTTTTTAAAGATATTATATGATATATATTACATCTAAAAGAGGTGATGAAAGCTAAACAATAAGAAACAGACTGTGATATATTTATGCACTTGAAGAACTGTAATGGTCCAGATCACTGGGGAAAAAAATGTAGTCTGGTCATCACTAAAGGGCCAAAGATCTTTTCAATGTTTTCCTAGCTTGGTAATTAAGCATTAATCCATAAAGAGAGCAAGCAGGCCAGTCAACTCTAGAATTACTTAGGATGGGGAAATTTGCAAGAATAGAAGTGCCTATTACATCTAATTTATTTAAAAAGACAACTCTTTTTTGATCATAGTATTGTTAATTTTAACTACACAGTATTTTCTACAATAAATATTTGTCTTATCTGTCTTTATTAAATTGTAAGCACCACCTAGCAGCAACTTTTCTTATGTGCATCTGCATAGTGTTATGTACATCTAGTAGTATGTCTGCATGTAGCATCATCATGTGATCCCCATTAGCCAATCATGCTGATTTGCCTAGTTTTTCTAAGATCTTAAAGTTACCATATTTCACAAATGGGTGGAAAGTCACTGGGTGGTAATGCACAGCAGCTGTCAAAAGGTATTAAAAAGTAAAAATAGCTTTCAAATTATGGTGCACATTGTAATGCCATGCCAGGAAAAACTCATTCTGGAATGATAGTCATGATATGTTATCTAGGGTGAACAGCACTGGGGCTGGGCATTAGGAAAGGAAGTGTAAAGAGAAGGGAGGGAGCTGTGCACCGAGTGCTTAAGAAAAGGGGGATTTGATAACTATCGTCTGTCAGTGAGTTGCCCAACCACAGAAGTGGTTTCCGGGAACTGACATAGTCAATTTCCTGGAGGTTTGCCCTCAGTCACATCCAATTTGCGCAGATTTTAGTTTAAAAGGTTGCAGAAAACTAGCTGTCAGGAAAAACATAGCGGACTGTTCAAGGAAAATATGAAAAAGAAGGAAGCCCAAAAGTCTAAGCAGAAATTATAGTGTTGAACATGGTACCATTTTAAAACTAGGAGCTTTGACCTCCGTGTGTCCACAAGTCAGGACAAGACACTTGGCCATCGCTGATTATTACTGATTATTACTGCAATATGGAAAAACACACATGTCAAAGCAGAACAAGAAGGAAACACTATGGGAGAGACAAACAGAAATGTATTTGTATCAGTGAAAAAGAGGCAAAGAAAGTAAGAGAAAAATAGAACAGATAATCTGCAGAAACTCTTACCCAGGTGGCTTATGGCCTCTTTATCCCAAGGCCAGGTGGCAGCACCAGCCAGTTCCTCCCGTACAGAATTGGCGAAGTAAACGTTCAGGAAATGAGTGCTGTTCAGCTGAAGAGCCTCTTTCAGTTCTTTTACACTCATATAGGTCCTACCAGGGTACAAGAATAGAGAAAGAGAAAAAGGATACACCACACATTAGTCTGTATTAGACTGAAATAGAAATGATTCAGATATGTACATAGAAATTATATTACAGAGTACTGGTCAATACACACATGACCAGACAGGTCTGATGGTTTGGCAGCAGTACTGTTCATTAGCATTTAGAAGACAAGGATTCTGTTTTGGAGCCTAGCTTCTGTTCCAAGGGTCAACTGGGGCTGAAGTCACTAAACAATGTTTTTAATTCCTTGGAGTGAGAATCCCAGTTGTTTCCAAGCAGTGACCCCTGCTGGGTGACTAAAAGAACACATGATAGATTTCAAAGGGTCTAGATATCCCACCTAGAGAACTGTCCCTGTGATAATGGTACTAGATGGGAGAGGGTTACAATATGGACAAATGCCAGGTTGCTGCAAATGGTCACTTCCTATGAAACTGAGAGTTCAAAGAAGCAAGAAGAAACTATTCCTTTAGAGAATATTATCTCATTCAGCCTGGACTGGGAGCCCCAAATGTTTCATTTTCTTTGGTTTCCCATACTATTTGCAGTATTGCTCATTTCATTTTGTATGTAAATTTTGTTATCCACATTGGATTTATGAGATATGCGGACTATAAGAGTTTTTATAATAAACAATAAACAATGCCAATTCTCCGCCCATGATATGCCCCTCCCCCTATTTTTTTTAATAATTACCGCACAGATGGCAAAATTAGTTTAGAAAGCTTTAGCACATCCCATGTTAGGCCATTTAATCTGCATTAGGCACATAATATAGATTAGCACATAACGCAGCTTAGTAAACGGACCTCTATCTGCCTTATCTGGGATTGGCTGATTATAAAGCTGAGTAGCTGAGAGGTAGATGACAGAGCATGATGGTAAATAGTTCATGCCAAGGAAAGAACAGTGATGTGGAATGTCTCAGAAGGTTAGTCCTGGGGCCAGTTCTGTTCAGTATCATACATGGCCCTCATTGAAGGTTTAGGAGGAAAGTTTGTCTTTTTGCAATGAAGATTATAATTTTCAACAAACCAAGGGTTCCTTTTACAAAGCCACAGTAGTGATTACCACACGCCGAATGCAACAAAGCCCATAGGAATTGAATGGACTTAATCGCATTTGGCATGCCACTAATCACTAGAGAGGCTTTGTAAGAGGAGCCCTTAAAGACTCTTTGCCAGCCAAATTTCAATACTACTTAAAATAAATTGATGCATTATAGGGGAATGCTATAAATGGCACCCAAAGTTAGGCGCCAGAAATATCCGCGCTAAGCAATCTTTATAGAATAGTACTTAGTGCTGATTCCCACACCCAAGTTTGGATGTGAGGACTTATACGTCCTGAAACCTGGTGTAAATGCTGGGGTTCAGCCAATTGCAGTTGGATGCGCAAATGACTCTATTCTATAACACTGCTCCTAAATTTGGGGAATACCCAGGAACCATCTATATCCCTCCCCTGCCCCTCTTAAGTTGCGGGTGAGACCATTTAGGTGTACATTGTTATAGAATAGTGCTTAGGCAGTCTATGCATAAGTCCTAGATAGTGCTAATAAACATCAATAATTGATTGTTAATGGCTCATTAACTAATTAGTTTGCATACATATCTGGGATCCATGCCTAAATGTGCCATACCTTTAGAGAATCCAGGGGTATGTGTTTGTATTACAAAAAACTGGGGGAATGCTACACAATTCTAGTAAGATATTGATGTCCATAAAGAAGGAAAAAGGATCTGGAACATTTCAAAGTAGTAAATCAATGTGACAAGACAATAGCTAGAGCTGGAGGCATACTAGGGTGCACAGGATGAGCTATATCTAGCAACCAGAAAAAGTGATTATGTTGTTGAACAAGTCAGTGGTGAGACCTAATTTGGATTACTGTGTACCATTCTGAAGGCTTTAACTCTAGGAGGACATAGACAGAGTAGATGTTGTACAGGGTCTGCACCAAAAGTCATTTGAGATAGTCAAATGTGTGGTCTGCACCAAAAGTCATTTGAGATAGTCAAATGTGTGGTGTATCCTTTTTCTCCTTCTCTATTCTGATTGCTAAAGTTTGAAGTGGTTGACCTGTATTTTTCAATGAATCCCTAGCCTCCAAATTCTATAAACGGTGTCTTAAGTTGTGTGCAATAATTTGGTTGTATGGCCAAATTGCGTGCACCTCTTAATTGATTAACAAGCCAATCATTGCCAACAATTTGTACTTAATGAATTAGTGGCGCTAATTGACTTTAATTAGAATTTACGTGCACAATGTTCTAGGCATATTCTATAATGTGGTGCATGTAAATTCAAATGTATGCACCTGAAAATGGGGTGTGGCCATGGACGTGGAATGTGTGGGCTGTGGGCATTTCAAAAACCTATGCGCACTATTATGGAATACACCCGATCTGTATTTACGCCTGGTTTTAGGTGACCTAAATTGATGCACCTAAATTTTAGTCACAAGAATGACACATAAGGATCTCTCTATATAAAAGGCAACCTCAACGTTCTGAAGCCTCCACGGAAGTTGAGGCGCCCGAGATATCCGGTGTGCCCTGGAGTGTCTGCACCGCCCTCGCGTCAAAACGTCATGACGTCGAGGGCGGAGCTATGACACTCGAGGCCCGAAACCGAAACGCCACAGCGAACTAACAAGGCAAGTAGCTCGGAGGGACGGAGGGAGGGGGCCCCTTGCTAGCGCCCGTTTCATTGCCCTCAGAATCGGGCATTTTTTCCTAGTATTCTATAAACTATGCCTAACTTTAGGCATAGTTTTTAGAATCATGCTAAGCACGTGGCTTTTCAGTGCCAATTTTTAAAGGCCATTTATAGAATTTGGCCCTAAGTGAACCGAAGCTGGTTTAACTTTACAGGAACAAAGATAAACACCATGCATAATGAAACACAAACTTCAGGTTCCACCAATAATTATCAAAAAGAAATAAAGGGGGTTCTTTACTAAGTTGCGGTATCGTTTTTAACTTTCAGCAGAAATCAGCTGGCGGTAAACGTCAAGATGCCCATTACAGTCCTATAGGCATCTCAACATTTACCGCCAGCTGATTTCTATAGCGAGCTAAAAACGCTACCGGGGCTTAGTAAAAGGACACCAGAGCAGCAAACTGTCTAAACTTCAAGGAAGGAGAGCACTGCTAGAACACAACTCTTCTTGTTAGAAAGTTTAGCAAGATTTATCAAAGAAGTATATACCAATGTGTTTATATACTTGTCATGTGCCCCCTAAGATTAATGTCTAACAAATTTCAAGGCAATATTAAATAACAAACTGCTTGGCCCTGTTTTACATTTTTAGAAGCCTACATGATTTGCACTTTCTTTCTTTGTCTTTCCAACTTATGCCCGAATGGGGGAATTTTATAAATGGTGCCAAAACAAAAGCACATAGCAGTATTCTATAAACTGTGTCTATAGTTAGGTGCGATTTATAGAATATCACTTAAGCCCAGGGATCGCGCCGACATTTGGGTGCAGCCATTTGCACCAATGAAAACGTGGTGCAATTGCCCACACCTATATTTAAGAGCAGAGTCCCTTTTATTCTATAATAAAACATGTAACTAAAAATCACGCCCAAAATCTGCCCTGATCCACCCATGGTCCTCCTGTTTCCGCACCCTCCTTTTCGGACTCATGCCTAAATCTACGTGCGCACCTATTAATTGAATTTAATTAGCATCAATAATTGCTTGTTAAAAAGCCAGTTATTGGCATTAATTAGCTTGTTAACTAAAATGCATGCACAAATTGGGCACATTTTTAGCACTTTTTGTAGAATTAGGGGGATAGAGGGGGCAATTCTATAACTGAGCACCTCTGGGTGCCCAGATGCATCACCACGAGCGTATATTTTACAAAAGCATCTATGCACACAGATTTTGTTGTAGAATACTAAAGTGTATACATTTAGGCATGACCGCTTATACCAGGTCTATTCTGTAAGTTGAGCACTTAAGTGGGAGACCCCACTGTCCATGCTGTACACCCCTTCCTTGGATTTATGTGCTAAGGCAGTTGTGCACATATCTTATAGAGAATACTGCTGTATGCAAGGCTTTCTGTGCATATGTGCTAGTATTCTATAACATACATATACAAATTCCCACATATACAAATTCCCACTTCAGGCACAGGCAGCTCCTTGTGACTTGTGGGCAAGTCACTTAACCTTCCATTGCCCCATGTAAGCCGCATTGAGCCTGCCATAAGTGGGAAAGTGTGGGGTACAAATGTAACAAAACAAATCCCCCAAATTCTATATATGGCACTCAAAATCATGTGTGCAAATTTGGGTACATGTCCAATTTGCTTGCATAATTTCATTGAACAATGAGCCAATTAGCACCAATAATTATGCACTATAAATCAATTATTGGAACTAATTGGCAATAATTAGAATTCACACACACATCTTTGTAGTTGGTATTCTATAAAGATGCACTCATAAATTTTTACGTGTGGATCTGAAAAGAGATGTGGCCATAAGAGGGGCATGGGTGGGGCATGGGCATTCCAAGAATTTGTGCTAAGCAATGTGTTACAGAATATGGTAGATCAGCGCTCAAATCGGCACGGATACTATAATAATGTGCATAATTTAACAAGCTTAGCAAGCTGAGTGCTGATAACAGCGCTTAACAAGCAATAATGAGCACTAATTGGCACTGATTAGAATTTGGGTGCACAACTCGCTAAGCGTATTCTGTAATGATGCGTGCCAAACTTCTAAAACATGCAGGCAAAAAGGGATGTGGTTATGGGTGGGGAAATGGGCATTCTATGGGCACTCCAAAATTTAGCACCTAGTTATAGAATATGGCCCAGTGTGCCTAAATCTACGTGCAGAGATTTACGCTATGTTTTCATTGGTTTAAAAGGATACATGTAGATTTAGGTGCTAAAATATCAACTAAGCATATTCTATAATCGCTGTCTAAATTTAAATCAGCACTGCTTTTTTAGGTGCCATATATAGAATATGGCCCAATACACCCCAACAGTGTCTTTCCACTCATGACAGTTCTGTGAGGAGCTAAGCCTATTAAGTCTACAAATGACTTTTCTCAACACTGCTAAGTGAACTCATGCATTCTACTACATATTGCAATATCAACTGATCAATCTGATATTGTGAGATAAAAGAAGTGGGAAAAGTAAACCAGGCTTATCCAAAGAACTGGGACCAAACAAATAATTAATAATAAAATCAACACAGTTTATTAATGTTTCCTTAGAAATGACTCAACACAATGTTGTGTTTCGCCCTGGCGGCCTGCATCAGGAGTCTTATGTCTTAAGGAAAGGCTGATGGTCTAATTTTACATTTAGGTTGAAAAACAGAAGGCTTGAAATAGCAACATAAAGTTGGTCTTATAAAAGACCGTTGTGTCAAACCGTAAGGCACTGGAATAAACACTGATGCGTTGTGTCGAGTCATTTCTAAGGAAACATTAATAAACTGTGTTGATTTTATTATTAATTATTTGTTTGGTCCCAGTTCTTTGGATAAGCCTGGTTTACTTTTTCCACTTCTTTTATCTCTGTTTGCTGCCCCATGGGATCTATTGAGTTCGGACGTGGATCCTCTTTAGCAATCTGATATTGTGCCACTGCTTTTGAAGACATAGTTGTTAACTGCGTGTGGACTTTCAGCTTCTTTGAAGCGGGCATCATTGATTCGATGCAGTAGTCGTAGGCTTTGCCTTTCTTTTTATTTCTCCTGTGCACATCATATATGTCCACAAGTTTTGGATCAATTGTCTACAAGAATGATTCACAAATCAAAGAAATCAGTACCACAGTACCAAGCTACCAACTCATTTTTAATTTATACTTTTACGCTTTTCAAAAGTGTAAAAGTGATTCACCTTTAGGTGGCAGAGAAAGTTGCTTGTTGAAAACAGCGATCCTGATAACTTTTGGTTTTCAGAGCTTACACATTGTGCAATAACATTATCTCTGTCTTTAGAGATAATTTTTAAAAATATAGCATCCAAAATTAATGGTAATTTATTGGCATGATATTTGACCATGTTGCACAATGACGTGTATTTTGATGAAAGATGGCGGATACCTTTCTTGTATATTTACCTTTTTTTATATACAAATATGTTTGTCCTATATACATTTATGCTATGTATCTGTTTTAACTTTGATCACAGGTTTTTTAATCAGTGGATGACTAGACTTGGAAATATATGTTGGTTTATTATTTCCTAGGTATGTCTCTTTTTACTACTCTATCTTTTAAAAAAAAATTTATTTCTACTGATTTTTGTTGATTTATTTATATGTTATTAATACACCATGCATTAATATTTATTTCTTATTGTCTGTGTAATTTTACAATTTGTAGACCCCTGATGCAGGCCGACTGGGCCGAAACACGAATCGTGTCGTGTCGTGTCCCATGTTTTTAGAAGATTTCTGAATAAACTCTGATTAGAACATCAGCTGTGAGGAGTTTCATTACTCCACTTTTTTCCTTCTGGATACCAAGAAGATACAAAAACAAAAAAGGAGATACAAAACCTGCTCAATTTAAATATAGTCAAAAAATAGGGTAAGTTAAAATGTGGTAACACATCTATATTTTTTAGTATTAAATATTAATATAGGTGAGAAAGACATCAGAAATTTATCAGAAAGGGCTATAGGACCTCTTATAGCCTCAGTTATTGTAAGTCCAGACCTTACCAGGATTCTTAATCATTTGTCATTCCACTTCTATAAATTAAACCAACCGACACATGTAAACAAGTAAAATTGCATGTAAATGTTCATAGAAAACAATAACACTCAGAAAAATTCAGAAATGAGTCCTCATAAATAAAAAGATATAAATTGCTAAGTAATCACTTTTTTTTTGCAAAAGCAGATCTCAGCGCTGAGCCAATCAAATACACCCAAAGACAACAAACTCAACAAAAGTGTTTTGGCAGAAAGCTTACCCATAGGGTTCTAGAGTCTTTGCTGGGGTGCTTTACACTATATACAGGCATAACGCCATCCTTCAAATCATCTGGCTTTTGGCTACCAAGAGAAAATAAACTTTTGTGAGCAGCAGCAGCAGCAATCCCATGCCCAAATCCTTCCCTCTCTTGCGTCTGTCCATGCATAAAGAGAAAGCTGCCTGAAAGGGGTGGGACGCAGCAGAGGGAAAAATGTAGCAATTATGGGGAGGGTGGGTTGCTGAGGGAGGGAGGGAGAAGTGCTACATTCACTGAAAGTAAATAAACAAAATGTTTTCTAAATCAAAGGCACTAGCTACACTTCCTTCAGGTCGAGAGGACTGGAAACTGCCACATGTAGACCTCTACTAGTCAATTGCTCCATCATGTCTCCTCTAGCTTCTGTCAATTGCAGTTCCTGGCTGACAAGTACTGGCAACTTTACAGTGCATGGAACCAGGTAGAAGAGTACATGGGTGAATGGAATGGAGAAAAAGTGTAGAGACCATTGGGGGAAGGGTCAAGTCAAAGGAGTCACATGAGGGAGAAAGTAAAATCTGGTCTCTGCCATCACTATTTTGGATTTCTGCTCTAGCAGGGGAGGAGTGAAAGGAGGGATTGGGCAACGCTCCTGACCTTGATAATCCTGAAACTTTCCTCAGGTAATAGGGCCAGCAGATACCTTATTTTGAAAGCCTGGTGAGGAGTGAGATTATTGAATGGAGCAGTTTTCTGTTAACCACAAGGGGGAAGATTTCTTATGGGGAGATTCTCCTTGGGAAGGGCAGAGGAGAATCTCCTAGAGGTTGAAGCTTTTGAGATATATTGGGGTCTGCATTGTCATACTGTAAATAGTAAGAAATCCACGTTTGGAAATCTTGACTTGGACATCCATTTAAAAACATGGGTGACCTATATAAAGTTGTCTCCCTTGTTACTATTTCTGAAGCATTTCAGAACATTGTGAAACACTGTAAAATAAATAATGAAAATAAAATACAAAGATGAGGTTTCAAAGTCAAAGAACTATTACCCCAAACACCCGCCATTCATGAACGTCTAATTAATCAAGAAGTGTGACTGGCTGATTCCCCAAAGAGATTTTTTTTTTTTACATATAAACTCTTTTTCTTTTTTAATATTAGGCAATGGATTGCCACAAACAATAAGACAAATTAAGGAATGCTTTGGCCTCACATGAATTATTAGCTGTGTTATAGCCTATATTTAGAAGACAGAATATAAGTATGAATTAGTCATGGTTCTGTCTTTCCTGACAGAGCAACAAAGGGAAGGGAAGTGAAATGGGACTTTATGTACTACCTTTCTGAGGTTTTTGTGACTACATTCAAAGTGGTTTACATATATTCAGGTACTTATTTTGTACCAGGGGCAATGGAGGGTTAGGTAACTTGCCCAGAATCACAAGGAGCTGTAGTGGGAACTGAACTCAGTTCCCCAAGATCAAAGCCCACTACACTAACCACTAGGCTACTCCTCCACTCCCCAAAGAAGAAACAGATCCCCTATGAAGTATTTCAAAGCCAAAAGGAGAGTAGGGAAGGACCAATCATTGTCCAACTTGAGGGTAATAAACTTTTTTATCAGTAAGACATAACACAGACCTGTGTTTGGGCACAAAAGCACCTGTCTCAGGAGTCAACAAGTCTATAAATACAAAGACAAGAAATAATATATATATATATCTATAAACATATGCAAAAAGCAATGAAAAACAAATATATATGGTAACGTGGAGGGGCATTATCGAACGGGGACGCCTATCTCTAAGGGCGCACATCTCCGAGGATGTCCCCACGAAGGGGCGGGGCATCCCGTATTATCGAAACAAGATGGGCGTCCATCTTTCATTTTGATAATACGGTCGGGGACGCCCAAATCTCCACATTTAGGTCGACCTTAGAGATGGTCGAACTAAACGTTGAGATGGTCGACCTTAGAGATAGATGACCTCGGTTTTCACCGATAATGGAAACCAAGGATGCCCATCTGAAAAATGACCAAATACAAGCCATTTGGTCATGGGAGGAGCCAGCATTCATAGTGCACTGGTCCCTCTCACATGCCTTGACACCAACTGGGCACCCTAGGGGGCACTGCAGTGGACTTCACAAATTGCTCCCATGAAGGCACCTATCTGAAGAGATATGGAACTCAGATTGCACAAATTCAGGGGCCCTTTTAATAAGGTGCACTGAAAATGGCTTCAATACTGTAAACATGTGTTTTGGCGTGCGCAGAATCATTTTTCAGCACACTTGTAAAAAATGCCTTTTTAAAATTTTTGCTGAAAATGGTCGTGTGGCAAAATAAAAATTTGCCATGCATCCATTTTGGGTCTGAGACCTTACTGCCAGCCATCAACCTAGCGGTAAGGTCTCACACAGTAACCAGGAGGTAATGGTCTACGCGCGTAAAATGCCTATTACCGCCTACACACCAAAAAATGAAAATATTTTCTGGCGCGTGTAGCAGACACATCAAAAATGAAATTACCACAACGGCCACGTGGTAGCCTGGTGGTAGCTCAAAATTGATGCACGTTGGGTGCGCGCAGGCACCTACATGGCTTAGTAAAAGGTCCTCTCATACATCAATACCAAATGAGAAACAAACTTTGGGCCCTGTTTACTAAGCTGCATTATCATTTTTAGCGTGTGCTAATTTTTAACACACGCTAAAAATGCTAGCGTGTCTACAGCATGGCTTAGTCAACAGGGCCCTTTGTTATCTATCTTATACTAATAAGAAGTTTGCTATTTATGAGGACATATGTAGTCCACTTAAAGCTCAAGTTTTATTAAAAGAAACCTCAAAGCTCCAATAACGCTTATATATAATTTAACTATGCTCTCGCCACTCTCCAACTGCACAAAATCAATTATGGGTCTAAAGACGACTTCCTCCTTACTCTGGTCGTTTTTATTTCAGTTCTAATTAAGAATGCTTATGTTCCAACCCGTGCAAAACCATTTCGCAAGCCGTTATATGCTGGGGGTGTACATCACGTAACACCGCCCATAACATGCCCCCTGTGGGGATGACCATAGATGGGCGTCCTCGCGTTGAGGACGCCCTTACGGCCCGGTTTTGATTATTGCATTTGGGCGACCTTCTTTCATGGATACACCCATGTGCCTTTTCTGTCGCTTTTTTGATGCCCTTTTCTTTCGAAAATGAGCCAGAATATGAACATCGTAAAACAAAAATAAAGCACCATGGGCTAAAATGAACATATCATTTATACACTCTGAAAGAGGGTCTTTTACTAAGACGTGCTCATGTTTTTAGCACAAGCTAAAATTGTGGACACGCTAAACATTAGAGATGCCCATAGGAATGCATTGGAGTCTCTAACGTTTAACGCGCCCACAATTTTAGTGCATGCTAAAAACGTGAGCGCGCCTTATTAAAAGATGGCCAATGTGAATTATACTGCAAAATCCTCAGTGTGGTATGAATGTGAATGATTAGAAAAAGGAAAAGGCATATGTATCTTAGGAACTGGAAAATTACAACTAAAACAGAGAGACAAAGAAAACACTACTTATCATACGTGTGGTTCATAATTAAACTAGTTTAACAGCAGGAGAAGGAGGAATGATATGAGTGGATCTACAACTGTAGCATACCAATATCTTCAAATATACAAGTGTTAAAAACTACTAAAAAGGTAAGAACATAAGCGTTGCCATACTGAGACAATCCAAAGGTCAATCAAGTCCAATATGTTGTTTCCAACAGTGGTCAGTCCAAGTCACAAGTACCTGGCAAGATCCCAGAAGAATAAAACAGATTTTCTGCTTCTTATCAAAGAAATGAACAGTGGATTTTCCCAAGTCCATCTTAATAATGGCTTATGGACTTTTCTTTTAGGAAATTCTCCAAACCTTTTTTAAACTTTCCTAAGCAAACTGCTTTTATCACATTCTCTGGCAATTAATTACAGAGTATAATTACACATTGAGAGAAAAAATATGTTCTCTGGTTTGTTTTAAATTTACTACTTAGTAGCTTCATTGTGTGTCCCCTAATCTTAGTATTTTTAGAAAGAGTAAACAAGAGATTCACCTCTACCCATTGCACTACACTCAGCATTTTATAGACCTCTATCATATCTCCCCTCAGATGTCTATTCTCCAAGCTGAAGAGCCCTAGCCACTTTAGCCTTTCCTGATAGGGAAGTCATCCCATCCCCTTTATCTGTACGTTTTCTAATTCAGCTTTATCTTTTTTTCAGATGTGGTGATCAGAACGACACACAGTATTCAAAATGCAGTCACAACATGAAGTGATACAAAAGCATTATAACATTTTTTTTGTTACATTTATACCCTGTGCTTTCCCACTTATAGCAGGCTCAATATATACTTATTTGTACCTGGGGTAATGAAGGGTTAAGTGACTTGCCCAGAGTCACAAGGAGCTGCCTGTGCCTGGAGTGGGAATCAAACTCAGTTCCTCAGGACCAAAGTCCACCACCCTAACCACTAGGCCACTCCATGACTCATGTTTGTTTTCAATTCCCTTCCTAATAATTCCTAACATTCTATTTGCTTTCTCAGCTACCACTGCACACTGAGTAGTGGGTTTCAATGTATCATCAATGATGACACCTAGATCTTTTTCCTGTTGGTGACTCCTAATGTGGAGCTTTGCAAATTTTTTTTTCATACTGGATCAGATCAATGGTCCATCTAGCTCAGTACCCTGCTTCCAACAGTGGCCAAAACTTTTTTAAACCCAGATACACTAACCACTGTTACCACATCCTACAGCAGTGAGTTCTAGAGCTTAACTATGCTTTGAGTGAAAAAATATTTCCTCCTATTTTCTGTAAAAGTATTTCCACTATTTACACCGGCTGCCCGGTTACCACTGGGTTAACGCAGGAGCCCTTACCGTGGCAGTAAGGGCTCCCACTTGAAATGGCCATGTGGCAAGTGCTTTACTTGCCACATGGCCATTTCCTTCAGGAAGGCAAGACTTCCCTTTTACCAGCTGTGGAAAAGGAGGCCTTGGCACACATGTAAAACACGCGCCGATGCCAGCGCCTTACTCCTTTTGCCACAGCTTGGTAAAAGGGGCCCTCTGAATATCAGGGAGGAAGGTAGTTTATATAATACTATAAGTGTACAACATTGGGATGCCTAAACTGAGGCACCAATTTATAGAATTGGCCCTCAGAAGAAAATGTCAGCAAAGAATATTGCAAGAGGTTAGATACTAAGAATTGCATTAACAGCATGGAATAAGATATAATCTATTGAACTGTAGACTGAGCTCAAATGATTTTGAAAAAACTGGATATATGAATAAGAAAATTTCTCCATGAGGTAATTTATAAGAACAAGTTTATGCTGAGACTGTACATTCCTTGAGCCAAAGGAGGAACAGGCCTCACAGAAATTGATTATACATACAGATCTACTTAACAGCACCAACAGAATTCAATACACAAAAAGTGTTGAAGTATGAAAATAAATACCTAGAATCCAGTTCCATCATCAGACTTGGACAAGCATTCCAATGACCTGAAGCATTACATGTAGGGAAGAAAGCAACAGAATTTGCAAAAGAAGAGACAAAGAAACTCTTCAGAGAACTGGATTAGCAAAGAAGTAAGTAGCAAATGAACAAATATAGTGGGAAATATATAGCCCACACCTAGCCCCTTTCACAACCTAACTTTCTCCCCAACATTCCCACTTCCCCTCTGCACTCCATCCCTGGGACGTACCCAGAGATGAGCCCTGGTGATCCAGTGGAATGGAATGGAAACCTTATATGGAAGGCTGATCCCTAGTGGTAGTACCATGAGACTGCCAGAAGGATCTGTGATGCCATAGAGGGGCATAATCGAACGGGGCCGCCCATCTCCGGGCATCTTTCGTTTCGATAATACGGTTGGGACCGGTCAAATCTCAACATTTAGTCAAACCATGTTTGTCTATGTATTCCATAATTGTATTCTTTATAATAGTTTCCACTATTTTGCCCAGCATTGACATCAGGCTTATCAGTCTGTAGTTTTCCAGTCACCCTTGGAGCCCTTTTAAATAATCGGCGTCACGTTGGCCAACCTCCAATCTTCAGGTACTACAGATGATTTTAACAACAGGTTACATATTACTAACAGCAGATCAGCAATTTCATGCTTGAGTTCTTTGAGTACACTTGGATGTATGCCATCCAGTCCAGGTGATTTACTACTCTTTAATTTGTCAATTAGGCTCAGTATATCTTCCAGGTTCACTAAGATTTCTTTCAGTTTCTTCGCATCACCCTTGAAAACCACTTCTGGTATAGGCAGATCTCTTACATCTTCTTCCATAAAGACCAAAGCAAAGAATTCATTCAGTTTCTCTGCTGTGGCTTGTCCTTCCTGAGTGTCACTTTTGCTCCTTCATGATCTAACAGTCCCATGGATTCCCTTGTGGCTTTCTGCTTCTGATGTACCTGAAAAGTTGTTACTGTGAGTTTTAGCCTCTGTGGCAAGTTTCTTTTCATATTATCTTTTAGCCTTCTTTATTAATGCTTTGCATCTGACTTGCCAGTGCTTATGTTGCTTCTTATTTTTTTCATTTGGGTCCTTTTCCCATTCTTTGAAGGACAATCTTTTGACTGTAATAGTCTCTTTTGCTTTACCTTTTAACCATGCTGGTTGTTTTTTTTTCTCTTCTTTCCACCTTTGCAAATATGTGGAATGGATCTGGTCTGGGCTTCCAAGACACTACTACTACTACTACTTAACATTTCTAAAGCGCTACCAGGGTTACGCAGCGCTGTACAATTTTAACACAGAAGGACAATCCCTGCTCAAAGAGCTTATAATCTAATGGACAAATGTAGAGTCAGTCAAGTAGGGGTAGTCAATTTGGGGCATTCTCGATTACATGAAAGGTATAAAGGTTAGGTGCCGAAAGCAATATTGAAGAGGTGGGCTTTGAGCAATGATTTGAAGATGGGTAGGGAGGGGGCTTGGCGTAGGGGTTCAGGAAGTTTATTCCATGCGTAAGGTGATGCGAGGCAGAATGGGCGGAGCCTGGAATTGGCAGTGGTGGAGAAGGGTGTTGAGAGGAGGGATTTGTCCTGTGCGCGGAGGTTTCGGGCGGGAACATAAGGGGAGATGAGGGTAGAGAGGTAATGAGGTGCTGCAGACTGAGTATTTTTGAATAATAAGTAAGATGGTATTTTTGAATAACATCCACACCTGATTTAATGTCCTTTCCTTAGCAGCCATTCCTTTTAGATTCTTTTTAACCATTTTCCTCAATTTATTATAGTCGCCCTTTTGAAAATTAAATGCAGCTACAGTAGATTTCCTTTGCGGATTCATCCCACAGAGTAGCTCAAACTTGATCATGTTATGATCACCGTTTCCCAGGGGACCCAACATCACCAACTCTCATGCTATGCCCTCCACGTCACCAAGGACCAGATCCAAAAATGCTCCCCCTCTTGTCAGTTCCTGGACCAGTTGCTCCAAGAAGCAGTCGTTTATTACAACTAGAAATTTTATCTGCCTGGCACTCCTTGATATAACACTTATCTAGTCAATACTAGGGTAATTGAAATCACCCATTATTATACTGTTGCTCAATTTGCCAGCTTTCCTAATCTCTGTAAACAGTTCTTCATCTGTCTGTTCATTCTGGCCCGGCGGATGGTAGTACAGACCCATTACAATACTTTTTCCCTTCACACATGTAATTTCTATCCATAATGATTCCACGCTGCTGTTTCATGTGGAATGTTTATTTTATTTGACTCAATTCTCTTTTTAACATATAGCGCAACCCCCCCCCCCCTCCAATTTGATCCTCTCTATCATTGCAATACAACGTTTACTCTGTTAACACAATGTCCCATTGATTGTCCTCCTCATCATTTAGTGCTATATACTCTAACTCTTCCATCTTATTTTTTAGGCTTCTAGCATTGATATACAGGCACTTAAAATTGTTTTTTCCTTGGATCTACAAACTGAAATTAAACTGTGGTAGAATGATGGTCATAGTGTATGAAATGAATATTCCTTATTATTATTATTTATAATAAATAGAAATAAAGCAAAGAAAGTAAGATGATACCTTTTTTATTGCACTAACTTAATACCACACCACTTCACTTATTATTATTTAAATGATTCTATAAAGTGTAAATAATTTATCAGCACTGACATCAATATTCAGCTGGTAGTGGTGAGAGTTTTTTTTTTTTAATGCTGACCATCGTTGGCAGAGTGAGACCCAGATATTCAATGTCGGGACATGTCTAGACACCATCAATGCTAGCCACAGAGTTATACAGCTATGGCTGATATTCAGTGCTGTACCCACATAGCTAACTGTACAAAGTAAGAACTACTATTTATGCGGTCCTACCTGAATAACAGCAGCGCCTGCATAATTTCAGGACTGCACCATCTCCAAACCTGGACCACCCCTCAACTATCCTTTTTTGTAAAGTGCTTTTAGACATTTAAACTGGATGTACAAACAAGGAAACTCCTTCATAACCACGAGGTAAATTATAAGAACCAGTTTATCCTGAGGCTATACATTCCTTGACCCAAAAGAGGAATAGGCCTCATAGAAATAGATTATACATACAGAGCTACTTAACAGCACCAACAGAACTAAATACAAAAAATATTGAAGTATGAAAAGCAAATATCTAGAATCCAGCTCCATCATCAAACTAGGACAAGCATTCCAACGAATTGGAGGATTGAGTGAGAGTCTTTCATTACATATAGGGAAGAAAGTAACAAAATTTGCAGAAGAAAAGGGGAAAAACCCCTCTTCAAACAATTAGATCAGAAAACAAGGGAAAACAAAAGGCAGATGCACAAATACAGCAAGAAAATACACAGTGTTACACCAAGAGGGGCATAATCAAACGGGGTGCCCAGGTTTTCCTGGGACCGTCCTCGCAGGACGGCTCCGTGAAGGGGCGGGGAAACCTGTATTTTCGAAACAAGATGGGCGTCCACCTTTCCTTTCGATAATACAGTCAAGGACGCCCAAATCTCAACATTTAGGTCGTCCTTAGAGATGGTCGTCTCTGGTTTTCGGCAATAATGAAAACCGAGGATGCCCATCTCAGAAACGACCAAATCCAAGCCATTTGGTCGTGGGAGGAGCCAGCATTCATAGTGCACTGGTCCCCAGGACATGCCAGGACACCAACTGGGTACCCTAGAGGGCACTGCAGTGGACTTCAGAAATTGCTCCCAGGTGCATAGCTCCCTTACTTCTGTGCTGAGCCCCCCAAACCCCAGAGCCCCCCAAAAACCCACTCCCCACAACTGTACACCACTACCATAACCCTAAGGAGTGAAGGGGGGCACCTGCATGTGGGTACAGTGGGTTTCTGGTGGGTTTTCAAGGGCTCACATTTACCACCACAAATGTAACAGGTAAAGGGGGTGGGCCTGGGTCCGCCTGCCTGAAGTGCACTGCAGTACCCACTAAAACTGCTCCAGGGACCTGCATACTGCTGTCATGGAGCTGGATATGACATTTGAGGCTGGCAAAAAAAATGTTAAAGTTTTCTTTTAGGGTGGGAGGGGGTTGTGACCACTGGGGGAGTAAGGGGAGGTCATCCCCAATTCCCTCCAGTGGTCATCTAGTCAGTTCGGGCACCTTTTTGAGGCTTGGTTGCAAGGAAAAATGGACCAAGTAAAGTCGGCCAAGTGCTTGTCAGGGACGCCCTTCTTTTTTCCATTATCAGCCGAGGACACCCATCTCTTAGTCATGCCCCAGTCCCACCTTTGCTACGGTGCTGACATACCCCCATGAACTTTGGTCGTCCCCACAACGGAAAGCAGTTGAGGGCGCCCAAACTCGGCTTTTGATTATGCCGATTTGGGCAACCCTGAGAGAAGGACGCCCATCTCCCGATTTGTGTCGGAAGATGGGCGCCCTTCTCTTTCGAAAATAAGCCCGTTAGAATCATACATCTATCAAAGCTAGATACATGAATTGTTAAGGAGCAGGAATAAAAACCTAAAGATGATAAATTGATAGTTATAGCCCAGTCTTTTCTATGCTTGCATTGAGTCATTGTCCTGAATAGATTCAGGACAATGATTCAATGCAAGCATAGAAAAGACTGGTGAATAGATACATGTAGATTCTGTAAGAAATAGCTGGAAACAGTTATTCATCTTCTTCCTCACTGAAAAGTTCTGATGGGAGAAAATTTATACATAGAACACAATAAGATGGCATACCTCATTTATTAGAAACATTGTAAACAGTATAACATCGCTGTACCAGAAAAGGATTGAGATCATGATTATATGAGAATTATGGAACACGAAGAGATTGTGATCACCTGGGATATTCCCATTCCCACTGATAAAAAGCTCAATGCAAGAAAAATGGACAAAGTGGTAACGGAAGAAAACACAAGAGCAATATTGATAATAGAGGTGTCGGTGCCAAGTGATTATTCTGCCCATCAAATGCAGGTACAAAGCAATGCAGCCACAGACCAAGAAAATATGACAGAAAGATACAGAAATAATTCCTACTGTACCGGGTGCCACAGGCCTGATTAGAAGTCATTTCCAAGCACACCTTGATTACTTAAGCACAATTGCCATGCTGGGTCATACTGAAGGACCATCTAGCCCTGTATGAACTCCGACAGAATCTCTGTTTCGCACAGTGCAAGTATTACGGTAAGCATTAGCAATAAATTTGAAAACTGAGATCACACTCCACATACCCTGCCTCCTCACCGGCCCACTTAGCCATCTATCCCCCCTTCAGTCTGTTCAGAACTCTGCTGCACATCTCATATTCCGCCAGAACCGATATACTCATATCACCCCTCTCCTCAGGTCACTTCACTGGCTTCCGATCAGATACCGCATTCAATTCAAGCTTCTCCTTCTTACCTACAAATGCACTCAGTCTGCTGCCCCTCACTACCTCTCTACCCTCATCTCCCCTTACGTTCCCGCCCGTAACCTCCGTTCACAGGATAAATCCCTCCTCTCAGTACCCTTCTCCACCACCGCCAACTCCAGGCTCCGCTCATTCTGCCTCGCCTCACCCTATGCTTGGAACAACCTTCCTGAACCCTTACGCCAAGCCCCCTCCCTGCCCGTCTTCAAGTCTTTGCTTAAAGCCCACCTCTTCAATGCTGCGTTCGGCACCTAACCCTTACCGTTCAGTGAATCCAGACTGCCCCAATTTGACTGCCCCTATCGGACCGACCGTTCACTTGTCTATTAGATTGTAAGCTCTTTGAGCAGGGACTGTCTCTCTTTGTTAAATTGTACAGCGCTGCGTAACCCTAGTAGCGCTCTAGAAATGTTAAGTAGTAGTAGTAGTAGTAGTAGATTCATTACTGTCATAATGGGCCAGATTCTGTAAATGGGACCTAAAATCTAGACACATCCTAATGCGCCTAGCGCTATTCTATATATTACGCCTATAGATAGGCACGGTGTACAGAATAGCGCATAGGATCAGGGAACGCGCCTACATTTAAGCGTAGCCATTTTCGACACTGAGAATTTGGTGTAAAGACCCACAACTAAATGTAGACACTTTACCCCAAATTCCGTAACAACACGTGTAAATTTGAGTAATGTCCTTGACATGCCTACACTCCTCCCATGATCATGCCCCCTTTTTAGCTATGCACGTTTGAATTTATGTGTGCCTTTTTTTTAGAATACACCTATAAAGAAGCCTATGTTAAATTCCAATTATTTGCCAATTAGTGAGGATAATTGGTTATCAGCCAATTATCATCACTGATTAGCTCGTTATTCAATTGAGTAACTGAGTAAATTAGCTGCATATACAGTTTAACTCACGCTACTCGCCATGCCTTATATAGAATCTGGCCGAATAAGTGCAAAATTAACCCATTCAGAGGCATCTAAGAATGAGTGACTAATGGCAGATCAACACCAGAACATGAGCTTGAACACCTCTCTCATGCAGCTGCTCCAGGCCTTCCAAATATGCTTTGGTGAAGGCAGGAGAGTACAGTTTGCACAATATTTGAGTAACCATCAGCGGCATAATCGAAAGAGAAGGACGCCCATCTTCTGACACAAATCGGGAGATGGGCGTCCTTCTCTCAGGGTCGCCCAAATCAGTATAATCGAAAGCCAATTTTGGGTGTCCTCAACTGCTTTCCATCGCTGGGACAACCAAAGTTCATGGGGGGGGGGGGGTGTCGGCAGTGTACCAAAGGCGGGATGGGGCGTGGTTAAGAGATGGGCGTACTCAGCCGATAATGGAAAAAAGAGGGGCGTCCCTGATGACCATTTGGCCGACTTTACTTGGTCCAATGTTTTTCATGACCAAGCCTCGAAAAGGTGTCCAAACTGACCAGATGACCACCGGAGGGAATTGGGGATGACCTCACCTTACTCACCCAATGGTCACCAACCCCCTCCCACCCCCAAAAAAATTTGTTAACATTTTTTCCAGCCTCTGCCAGTCTCAAATGTCATACCCAGCTCCCATCACAGCAGTATGCAGGTCCCTGGAGCAGTTTTTAGTGGGTGCAGTGCACTTCAGGCAGGCGGACCCAGACCCATCCCCCCTACCTGTTACACTTGTGGTGGTAAATGTGAGCCCTTCAAAACCCACCCGAAACCCACTGTACCCACATGTAGGTGCCCCCCCCTTCACCCCTTAGGGCTATGGTAGTGGTGTACAGTTATGGGGAGTGGGATTTGGGGGGGGGGTTGGGGGGCTCAGCACCAAAGGTAAGGGAGCTATGCACCTGGGATCAATTTGTGAAGTCAACTGTAGTGCCCCCCCTAGGGTGCCCAGTTGGTGTCCTGGCATGTGAGGGGGACCAGTGCACTACGAATGCTGGCTCCTTCCATGACCAAAGGGCTTGCATTTGGTCATTTTTGAGATGGGCGTCCTCGGTTTCCATTATCGGCGAAGACCATTTCAACATTTAGGTCGACCATCTCTTAGGTGGACCTAAATGTTGAGATTTGGGCGTCTCCGACCGTATTATAGACATAAAAGATGGACGCCCATCTTGTTTCGATAATATGGGATGCCTCACCCCTTCGCGGGGACATCCTCAGAGATGGGTGCCCTTAGTGATGGGCGTCCCCGTTTGAAAATGCCCCTCCATGTGAACAGGACTAACAATCCCAGGATGCTTACAGATGGAAATGCCCAATACTAACACTTAGACTTTGAAGTCAGTTGGCTACTTTGTTCTTGTTGGATTTTTATACTTTAAATCCCTAAGAATGACTCTTCCAGAGTGGTCAACTTTCATCCTACAGAAATGGGGAAAGTGGGGCCAGCAGAGGAGGGACCTGGCACCACCAGGTATGCCCCAAAGTTACCACCACGGTACATCAACCCCAAAACAGGCTCAACAACACCTGATGGAATGGGACAGGAGCCAGATCACTGCAGACCTGCATTGATATGACCCTCCACCTGCTAGATAGAGAGAATACTGAGGTTAAGCTGGCTGCACATGACCACATATAGCAAACCTCGGAGTTCTCTCTATCTCCACCTGCTGGTAGAGGGACATAACCCATAAGTCTCTAGATTGATCTGTGGGACGCTATGGGATAATAGTTTACATACCAAAGCAGCACAGGTACCACTTAAGCCACAGACCCAGGCCTAGTACTTTACATTCACAGACCTTGTATGTAATTTGCAAAAGGATGAACACCGATGGACTGATACTCACTTTAAATGTGAATAAAATTTCTATTGAAGAAAACACGCAAAGATTTGAAAAGACAATCTACAAGTCAAAATGTCCCTCTCTCTCTCAAAAGAATCACTTTTTTCATGTTGATACCATGGGCTCCTTTTACAAAGCAGTGTTACCGATTAGCGTGAGCTGAATGTGAAGAAGCCCATTCAATTCCCGTGGGCTTCGTCACACTCAGCGCATGCTAATCGATAGTGCAGCTTTCTAAAAGGAACCCCATGTGATGAGCATTTCTATGTGTTCCCTCTGCTAGATTCTAGCTGTGGCTGGTTTCATGAGAGAAACTTTGATGTCCAAAAAATTGATCACGAGCCTCCTGCATACCATAATGAGCTTGGTCATGCATTTTACTCAGTAGGGAGAAGTTTCCCTAAAACCTTGAATGAAATAAGTTTATTCATCTCCTTAATGAACATGTAAACTCAGCAGATTTCTAGACATGGCATGGAAGTAGTTTTACGCACCTGGAAAACGCTCTCAGCCACAAATGCTTCTTAAGTCCACAGAATGGATGAATCAAGCCCTTGAGCAACTACACTTCTATATTTTCCAATTACCAAAATGAGAGTAATTTGGGGATATTTAGAAATAAGGGTACAAACTGAAACTTGATTCATAACATCCCTAATCATTTGAAGTGATCTGGCACTTCCATAATGCAAATAAATTCTAGCTTCTACTTGGGAAATATGACAGGAGAACAATAGAGTTTGAAGCAGTTTCCAAACTACAGTCTTAGAGGTTATTTCATGAAGAATATGAGATACATTTTGTCATTTCTGAAACATACTACATCTGCATTAAAACCTTTTCTAGAAGATCATGACTAATGTAGCAAAACTACATGTTGGCACAGAATAAAGAACAACTGTTTACCCGCCAGTTGACCTTCGTGCATTTGTAATGACTGTTGGCCAATATAATTTTCTTCTGTGGAACCTACTAGAAAGAATCATGCAAGAATGAACTCAGTTTCAGTTTGCAATACTGCTGGGAAGTTGTGCAATGTTTGTGACATAATGTAATTATTTCCATAACGAAGAACAAATGGAAGGATTCTTTTTGGTAGTAAGAAACCAGCTGAATTGAGAAGCTGCGAGTCTTTAATAAACAGTACGTGGCCAACAAACAACAATTAATATACCTTGTATGGCAGAAGAAAAATGTCTTCCCCCCCCCCCCCCCCCCCCCCCACACACTTTACAATCAAAACTGTTTCTCTACTAATGTTAGTTTGCAAATGCCCTGAAAAACTGCATTCCAAACATTGTTCTTTTTTTATTTTTTAGTAAATGTTTGCTACCTATCTCAAATCAGCCCTGACAGGTTAATCCAGTTGTAGTTTTGTCCCATGCCATTTATGGACATGTAGTTCCGCCTTTGCTAGAGAAATTGGAACTTGAAGTCCTTAGATGTAATGGGTCACAAGCAGAACTGATCCAGTCTGTTGGATCTGACCTATCTTAGGTGATAGTTCTACCTGTATCCAAACCTTCTGTCTGTCAGAACTAGTAGAGGTCAGATGCATCAGCTGAGAACCAGGAGGGGAGGAGGAAGATGGTTGCAGTAGCATCAACATCTACTGTCCTGTCCTCAGCAGCCTCAGAGGAAACCCGCACCATCTGCCCAGCCGCAGTCATCAAGGTGTGCTGTAGCGCATAGGTGAGAGGAAGGGTGGAGAACAGAACAGACCTGTGCAGATATTACATAATAATTTACAACTTTTCTTCCTTTCCTTGCAGTTGTCATCAGAGCACCACCATGCACATAAGTTACTTCTTCCCAGGTTTTATAATAATGCAAGAGACATCCCCAAGACAAGTGTAGGAAGGAAAAGTCCATAGACCATTATTAAATTGACTTGGGGAAAATCCACTGCTTATTTCTGAGATAAGCAGCACAAAATGTTTTGTACTTTTTGGGGATCTTGCCAGGTACTTGTGACCTGGATTGGCCACTGTTGGAAACAGGATGCTGGGCTTGATGGACCTTTGGTCTGTCCCAATGTAGCAATACTTATGTACTTATAAGTGGGATTAAAAGGCAGGGGAATTCTAAGAGTAGAAGGAACTCTGAGGAGCTACTGGGAGCTGGAAGCAGCAAAGGATGACTAGGATAGAGGAGGTGGTGTTGTGAAAGCCAGATGTAACCCTTGAATTAGGTTGGAGGTTCTTTTTAAAAGTTGATCAGAGATATAGTGAAGTGGGGAAACACACTCATGGTGACCAATCCTCTCTGTTAAAGCAGATTTATCCTCTATTAAGACTCAGGAATAAATCTATACAACTTCAAAAAAATGTGAGGCCATAGATAGATAGATAGATAGATAGACACACACACACACATAAACAGGTTGCTTTTTTATGCAAAGAGTAGTACAAGTCTCAGTTCCTGTGCAGAACAAATCAGATGTTTATGCTTTACAAAATCCAGGAGAGTAACTGGGTTTCAGATTATTTATTTCCAATTCCATGCCTGATTGTAAAGACTGTTAAGCACATAACTTCTCCGAATCTTCCAGAGGTTATAAATATTAACCCTACCTCATAGTATAACTTTAACTTGGATCTGTAGGATCAATGGTTTTAGAATTCAATAGACAAATCATTGAGGAAACCAATATTAATAAACTTAGGGCTAGATATGCTAAAGTGCACTAATGTGCATTATTTATTGCAGGTCATATCTTATGCAAAGAGGTCTTGTAACTACTAACCAGACACAACTGGTTAAGTTTATTTGGAGAATGCTGAATATCAGCCTAAAGTGGTTCATGTGTAACATTGTCACTGGCATGCTTCTAAGTCCCCCCACACTAATAGGCCTAGGTACCCATTTCTACAAAATTTAGCTGAAAGATGCAAGTGAGCATTTGTCTCATTAACATCCTTAGCTAAATGTCACACCATTTTCTCATGCATTGCAACAGCAAGTAACTTCATGCACTCTGGACTGTGCTAATGTATAAGGAAAAAACAATTGCCCCTTCGTATGATGGTGTCATGATAAAATTAAATACCCCACTGGTTCGAACTGGAATTTGCCTTAGACTCCTCCCCAGGTGACTTGTGGGCCCAAAGCCATCTCCCACAGTCTTGATACAGGTTCAAAATGTAAGAAACATCCCCCTCCCCTGAAGTTACACCCCTACCCCTTTTATACAGTAAGTAAAAATTATATCTTACCTGCTAATTTTCTTTCCTTTAGTCCTACCAGACCTGTGGGGTAGTTGTGTCTGCTGACTAGCAGATTTAGACAGAGAAACAAAGGGCACCATTCAGACACTGGAAAAAAGTATTTTATTCTAAGGCATAACCCTCTATAAGCTATCATAAAAAAAACCTGTGAACCTGAAACAGATGAACCTGGTAGCATCACTCAGAAACAGAAAGGTTGCAACATACTGGCGATCCCACAAAAAGTAAACAGCTGGTAGAATGGAAATTCACTGAACCCTGAATAACCCCCAGCATGCCCCGAATCGAACCATCAATCAACACCTGTATTCAAGAAGCATGTGGTGTAGCTACCACCCTACAACTCCAATGCATGCCATGTGAGAAACACCATGAAACTGAAGTCAATGACCTGGAGGCTGCATTGTACAATTGATGGCAATCCAGAGCAGGGAGAACCTGTAATCAAACTCACCAAAAGGCTGAGAAGACCACACCAGTGGAGACAATACAATACAGGCAGGGCTCCAACAGAACCATCAATATAGCATTGGAAGAACTTAGCTGATGTAGGCCACCCACTGGAGGCTGGGCCTGGCCTTAGAAGGCCATGAAGTGCCTTTTGGAGCTGGCTACTGCCAACAATGGAGTTCAAGGAAAATGAACAGGCAAATCTCTGCTCTGGTAGATGGTGGAGTCCAAGTCCAAGCCCACCTTTGTCACTGAAGACCACAGAGCATAGACAAGCCCCTGCCATGGCAGGCAAAGGAGTGCAATGAAACAATAGGCATTGCAGACAGGGTAAAGGATAGACCAGAGTGTAAGACAGCTGTTGTTACTGAATACAGTGACATGTCTGCAATTCTCTGCTGGGCAGAGAAGTAATGGAGGCAACCCTGTGATGTGGGGCTCCTTTTAGGCATGTGGTAGGAGCCTAGTCTATAGCAGAACCTAGGAATCTAGATTCCATTATAGAATACTAGTCATACCCCAGCCATAGAGCTGGCATAACTAGAGGCGCATAAATGCTGCAGAGGTGCAAATAACGTACAGTATTCTATAAGATGCGTGCATAAGTGAGAGACCCACCTATGTCCATTCCCTTGCCACTCCCCTATATACCCCTCTATGTAAGTTAAGCAGGCATTTGCAGAAAAGTGCTTAGGCAGAATATTGGCATTTATATGTGTAAAATACATGTGTAAATGTTAATATTCTAAATACTTGCATGCATAATGCATGTGTAAATGTGAGCGATTTGTTTATACAAATGCTCTTTCAATGTGTTCACTGCATTACAAACGCACTGAATACATGTCAAATTTCCTAGGATGAGAGAAGGCTAGAAGAACTGAAGGAAAGTGTGCCATCGCCCATAATATAATGAGTATAACTTTAATCTTCCCCTTCTATACAAAAAAAAGTAAAAACCTGATAAGGACATATTTAAATAGGATATTAAAATGAGAAAGAGGGGAGATCAATACAATGTTTCCTTTTTTTCTGAATTTAAGAATGTTAATAATTTCCAGACTCTGGTTAGCTCTGTGGTTTATCAATTGTATCTACCCATGGATTGCATTGTGGTAATGCTCACATAGAAGATGGAAAAAAGGTTATGATGAAAAAAACAGAGCTAGAGTGAAGTACAAACATCGCTCACAGGCCTCTCATCGACTCTGGCAATTTTGTTTGCTTGTTTTTATAAATAAAACCAACGGGAACCCCCAAAATTCCATGGACACTTTTGTTACATGACTTGAAAGCAAGAAAGAGGAAGAAGAAAACTCAAACGAGATGCACTTCACACGGCAGAACTGTCTGGAGAGTTAAAAAGAAGTCCCTTGTCTGGCATTGGGTATCTCGTAAAAATATAACATAAACCATCAAAATTCTCTCACACTCACATATTTTTCTGTTAAGGATGCAGATAATATTGCAGGAATTCGGGAGGCATACTCCATCTCCTTCAGAGAAGTAATGTTGCTTTTGGCTGCTAGCCTTGTTTTCATTCTTTCACGGTATTTAAGAAGACTATTTTGTTTATATGTATGACCATTTTCCTTGTCAGGACCCTTGTAGTTCAAAGATATGCTACATTGGAGCTGGAGAGATGTAATTCTCAAGCACACCTGTCATTAAAACTGCAGCCCTAGTATAAACATTTATTCACATAAGTCTATTGGCCTTTAGAATCCTTCCAGTTTCTCTATCTTCGATCTGTATTTTATTGCATTCCTGGTCTTGGGTGGATATTGGTGTTTAATGTTCTCAAGAGAATTTCCCAATCATAAAACTAAAATGTTAACCAGGATGCTGCTGTGCCAATCCACGTAACACCACACTAGCTTCATGTGAAGTATGAGCACAGCTTGAACTAAAGAAGAGACAATACTGTTTTGTTTTTTCTAAGGGTATATCATAAATAAAAGATACACTTTCATTTAAAGTGTCAAACAATATAAAATAAGCTAAATTATGAGAAAAGTAAAATAAGACCAATTTATTCTGTTTCAACTTCCCTTATCTTCGAGCAGAGTTATTCACAGAAATCTGGAACAGTAGAAAGACCCCTGCAATATTTCTGGAAGAAAATCATTTGAGGGTAAATTTTATAAAGCATGTTCCAAGTGTGAAACATGGGGTCAAACCGCAGGAATTAGCCTTGCTAACTTCCACAGTCGGCACTGAGCCCAGTTAGTCAATTCCTGGCCATTTGCAGTGACCGGCATTGAATATCCGGGGAGGGGTTTTGGCCAGTCTGAACTTAACCGGCCAAGTCAATATTCAACACTGGCCAGATAGGTTGGAACCAGCCAAAGATATTCTACCTATTGATGCAGCCATATTTGCCTGCCAAGCATAGTCAGCCAGACACTGAATAATACCACTTAGCTGACTAAGTACCATTTAACCGGCCAGGTGTAGTTCCTGGTTTCCATTTTGGCACTAACCATTTATTTTCAGTAGCGCTAGTCGTTTAAGTGCAGCTGAAAATGACCAGTTGGCCCTGAACAGGCACTTAACCAACCAGGAGCTGTTTCTGGTTTGTTAAATCAACCCCATAGAATTCAAGTCTACTTTTGGAAGGTTAAAAAGCCTGCAACATTCTTTTGGAGATGTTTTCACTTGAAGTGTTTTTTTAAGCCTTTCAGGCTTATTTCAGAAAAAGAAGAACGCCCATCTTTCGACACAAATCGCAAGATGGGTGTCCTTCTGTCAGGGTCCCCCAAATCGGTATAATGGAAAGCCTATTTTGGGTGTCCCCAACTGCCTTGGGGACGACCAAAGTTCGACCAGATGACCACCGGAGGGAATCAGGAATGACCTCCCCTAACTCCCCCAGTGGTCACTAACCCCCTCCCACCCTAAAAAAAAAAAATATTAAATATTTTTTGCCAGCCTGTATGCCAGCCTCAAATATCATACCCAGCTCCATGACAGCAGTATGCAGGTCCATGGAGCAGTTTTAGTGGCTGCAGTGCACTTCAGGCAGGCGGACCTAGGCCCATTCCCCCCCTCCCCACCTGTTTAAAAAAGGTTTGGATGGCTTCCTAAAGGAAAAGGCCATAGACCATTATTAAAATGGACTTATTTCTAGGATAAGAAGCATAAAATGTATTGTACTTTTTGGGGATCTTGCCAGGTACTTGTGACCTGGATTGGCCACTATTGGAAACAGGATGCTGAGCTTGATGGACCTTCAGTCTGTCCCAGTATGGCAATACTTATGTAAAGATTTACAAAAGTACACTTGAGACTCAATGGCAGAAATTAACGTACACTTAGTAATTTCTAAAGAGGAGCGTACAGTGTCACTGGCTTGCCTGTCTATATAGGAGGAACAGGCCAACAATATGGAGGATGATCTTGCACAACTGCAGACATGGATGAAAACTGGGTCTGTGGTGAAGGAGGGGCTAGCAGATCTCAGCAACAGGAACAGGAAGAACAATCTGTATGCCTTAGATTTCCTGGCTAGTGCAGAAGGTACTGCCCCTGTTTCTTTCATTGAGGTTTTCCTGCCTAAATTGCGTGGCCTACAATTTAGTAAGGCATTCAAGATGGAGAAGACACATAGAATGATACAATATCACATCCAGGGAGCTAAATTTGAGACTTTTTGTGGTAATGGTGCTTCAAGTATTATCAAATGGCTCAGGCAAAGCTATGAGCTCCTTTATCTTACAAAATAAATAAGATGTGTATAAACACACGCCAATGCCAGTGCAGGCCCCCTTTCGCCACAGCTATATAAAAGGACCCCTGGGTGATAATGTGCAGGCATAGTATGATCTAAATTAGATTTCTTTTAGAATAGGTCTCACAACAGAAGTCTTCCATTGGAAGAGTACCAGACCTAGAGCAAGACTATCATTAACTAAAGGTCATAAGAGAGGAAGAAGACCAGATTATCTATACTGTGAGCAATTTAAAGCAGTGAAGGTCAAATATGGCCTCTTCTACCTTGCAAGAAGAAGGGTACCACTTAACAATAAAACTTACAATTTTAAAGAAACTTTCATTTTTTGGAACAAGAACCTGCCCACCATATACCCTCAGATTCTATATTTGGCTGCCAATCCAAGATGTGTACCCAATTAAATTGTCTAAGGTGCCAATAATTGGGTGCTAATTGGAATCAATTTGGAATTGCGCACACATTTTGCTATGTGCTATTCTATAACAATGTTCGCCCAAATTCCATACTGTGCAACCAAAGTGGTGTGTGGCCATAGGAGGTGCATGGGTGGGTCAGGGACATTCCTAAAATTTGCACCTGGTGCTATAGAATACTGGGGATATGCGCCAGGATGGTGCCTAAATTTGGGTTCAAACGACAAAGCAGCAAACAGGGCAAAGACCTCTATGGGAAAGTCAGTCAGAACAAAATAAACTAGAGGTTGACCCAATGACAAACCAACATAGGAAGTGTTGTTTAGGAAAATTTATTGAAGATAAACACAGCAACAGATTCAAAGCAATGGGTGCCAACGGAATGCAGAACAGAAACTCAACCTGCTCTGCATTCTTTTGGCACCATTGCTTTGATTCTGTTGTTGTGTGTTTCCATCTTTTTTGTATCAGCGATAAGAACTTTGGTGACCCCTGAGGTAGGCGGTTTGTGTCTGCCGAAACACGGCCCATGTCAAGTCCAGTGTCTGGTGCCTTCAATAAAGTTTCCTACGCAACACTTCCTACATTGGTTTGTTATCGGGTCATCCTCTACTTTATTTTGTTCTGCCTAAATTTGAGTGCCAAAATCAGCACTCAGTGCTATTCTATAATGGGCATCCATTTTTAAGTGCCGATTTTTTTTCAGCGCCAATTTTTGAGCACCATTTATAGAATTTTCCCCATAATGGAGATGTTACTCTTGAGAAGCGACATTGCTGTGTGGTGTATGTTTTAATTATGATAACAACTAGTGAAGCATGCTGAAGATGAAAACTAAGTGTGACTGCTCTTATGTCTCTTATTACTAGGATGTTTAGACTTTACTATGTCAGACCTTCAGCAGCAATGATCAACTTTGTAAGAATGCAGGAGCCCAGCCAGAGTAATCTGTTGACAGAAGGATTGATGCAAAGTAATTTGAGGCAGAAAAAAAAAATCTAGAGATGCTTATAGATTGTGATATGAACAACCAAGCTGCCACAGAAACTGGTGGCAGATAAATCTATCAAATTAATCTAGTCTACCCATTTTCTTGAGCATTGGAAATACAGCAGAGTCCACGTCTCCATGCTAATTCTTGCTTTCCTGTTTCTCAGTGTGCTCTTTGCCTGTTCTCTGATTCTCATACTGTTTGTGACCATACCAGCTCTGCTGGGAGTCTATTTCATGAATCTGCCACCCTTTTGTGAAGAAATACTTTCTTATTTTACTATGCATTCTGTTCTTTCACTTCATCTTCATATCACAGCTTGTTTTACAACCACTATTCACTTGAAAAATGCTCCCCTCTTTTAAGTTATTTATAACATTAAGGCATGTGAATGTCTCTGTCATTAGCCCTTCTGCTCTTTGGCAAAATCATAGTGCAAGTTAAAATTAACAAAGGTGTAAATTAATTGGAAAATCTTCTGAATTAATGTAATAAAGTCTTACATTAAACTTCGTTAGTTGCTTTGATGTCTTTCTTTCCCTCTCTCTCACTCTTTCTCTCGTATTCTTGCCACAAGTCAGTGACGGGTTTTGCATTAGAATTGAATTATATTGATTCCAAAACTTGTATCCAATGAGTCAATAGCCTCAGTTTTAACAAAAGAGAAATATATATTCTCATTCTTATATAGGTTTGTGTGCATCTATGTTCCTCTCCACTATTTACATTGAAACAGCTGTGTGATTTCCAAACTTTGGGAAGTTGTAGGCATTTAGAAGAAAAAACTGTTGAACTTTCCAAAGTTCCAGAAGTTCTGCAGCTGCACTGTCTGAGCTTTTCAATGCTTTTCTAGAGTCTGGAGTGGTCCTAGAGGACTGGAGAAGGGCAAATGTGGTCCCTCTCCACAAAAGTGAAAGTGAAGAGGAGGTTAGGAACAACTGACCAGTTAGTCTGACCTCTGTGGTAAGTAAATTAATAGAAATGCTTCTAAAACAGAGAAAAGTAATGATTTTGGAATCCAATGGATTCATTTTTTTTTTTAACTGAGTGACCAGAGTTGGATTGAGGGAGAGCTCTAGATGTGATGTACCTAGATTTTAGAAAAGCCTTTGGCAATTCCATATAAATGACTTATAAACAAACTTAATAAATAAACTAAATGCCCCCCATAAGGACCCCAAAGTGATTGACTGGAATAGGAACTGTTTGAGTGGAAGGCGACAGATGGTAGTGGTAAAAAGGGAAATTACAAGTTATGTGCCTCAAGGATCAGTTCTTGGCCCAGTTCCTTTTAACATTTTTGTACGCAATATTGTGAAAGGGATGTTTGGTAAGGTTTGTCTCTTTGCAGATGATACGTAAAGTTGCCTACAGGATGAGGTGGGACCTTGCAAAGCTTGAATAATGGCTCAGAATTTGGAAGCTAAGATTTAATGCTAAAAATATGTAGAGTCATGTATTTGAGCTACTAAACTTGAGGAAGCTGTAAAGTATAGGGGTGAAGTACTTCTGTGGAAGAAAGAGAAGTGGGACTTGGGAGTGATTATGCAGTCACACGACTGTCAGATGAGCTAGTTGACAGCTTACTGCTGAAATTTGGGAAGAGATTTCTACAGCAAGTAGAACTCACTGAAGTGTGGTCATATGACTGTCAGACATAAGCAGAGCACTGCTTAAAAGTGATTACAGTAGCGGTGTCCATACCGTGGTGGCACACACTAAAAGGAACACACCAAAGGAGCAGATCATGCTCCTTGGGACAAGTGATGGAGCTGAACGTAACTTTGGTTTTTGGATGATGGTGAGTGTGAATTTGGTTTTTTTATTTGGGTGCTTCAATGAGGTTTGTGTGTAGTTGTGGAAGGTGACATCCTGTGTACTTGCAAGGATTATGAAAGTATTTCTGTAGGGGACTGTATTATTGCTTGTGTATTTGATATGCCATGTCAATTCCTATTTAATTAGAACAGTATATACACTCATTGTAATGTAATATAATTACTATGGGGCCGCAGGACTGTTGGTAGTCGATGATTACACCTGTGGTACAATCGGCTAATGTGGTCTCTGTTACCTTAGGACTGGCAGATGTTTTTTTTTGTTACATTTGTACCCCACGCTTTCCCACTCATAGCAGGCTCAATGTGGCTTACATGGGGCAATGGAGGGTTAAGTGACTTGCCCAGAGTCACAAGGAGCTGCCTGTGCCTGAAGTGGGAATCGAACTCAGTTCCTCAGTTCCCTAGGACCAAAGACCATCACCCTAACCACTAGGCCACTCCTCTTCCTTTTATGTCTGTCAAGCTTTTGAATTGCAAGCTGTTGTGCAAGAAGCCTGAGTTGATTTGACATTTGTTGTCAGCTTCTAAATCAGATATTTAGTGTTTGACCAAGAAATGGGCAAGACTGGGTCAGCAAGTCGTATTTGGTTCAGAGCACACCGTCAAACTATTTGTTTGCATTTTCTTCTCGGTCCACACATTGTAGAGGTGGTTTAGTTATTTTTGTTGTGCAATAACAGTTGTGTTTGTTGAATTGTCTTCCACTTGCATTCTATACAAAGACTTCCTTTGTATAAAAGTGTTATGGTCTCAGCTTTTGCACATTGCATTGTTTTATTGCCCACCGGGCCTTACTGCTGTGGATTGGGACACCACGTTGCATACAATTGTTAGTAGTGTCATTTAATGAGGTAATTATCTTGGGAGATTCTAATGTGCATATGGAGGATGAATAGGCTTATTGGTGGCGTTTCGGTGTCTGCTTCAGGACCTGTGTTTGTTAAAGTGGGTTACGTACCGTACCCTACGCATTGTCAGCGTTATTTGCTGGATATGGTGTTGTCCCGGGACAGCTCACTCTTTTGGTTACATATGATTCTTTGACCTTGTCCTGGACTGACTTTTAATGGTTTCTTTAGTCATGGAGAATGAGTCCAGTACAGGTGAGACAACAGTGTCTGCTGGGATGCTGCAGCGATTGTTTGGTAGAATTGACCCATTGAAGTTGGAGCCCCTTTGCTCTGCTTTACCTGATAATTTTCTGATTCTCCTTGAAGGACCAGGTGAGAGTGTTGAATGAGTTGATGGGGGTGGCAATTGATAATTGTTTGACGGGATCCGATTCCAGTCAGCTGTTTCTGTCGTAGATTATGAGAGAGGAGTCGATCACTATTCTGACTGTCTTGGGGGTCGCAACGAGCCAACATCTTCTCATCCTTTGGAGTTCGACCTAGGATCTCTCATGAACTCCCAAGTTCTTTAACAGCTTTAAATTGACCATTTTAGATCCCTTATTTCTATTCTTTTTTCCCTTTACACTACTTTAACTATTTGTCTATTTAAATATTGTATTTATAAAACCACTGGATTGGCGCTAGTCTTTCCAGTCTACTGTAAGTCACTTTGAGCCTGCACTCTGTGGGAAAAGGTGGGGTAAAAATGTGATAAATAAATAAATAAATAAATAAAGTGGTGCCATATGGCCATCTTAGGACTACACAGAATAAGGTAAATGGTTGGTATCATGCTGGCTTGCATCTTTTGAAACAGGAGGTTAGATGACTACAAAGGATTTCATGCAAGCATTAGTCGTCAGATAATCAGGCACAATGATGGAACATGCATAGCTTTTATATGAGGTAGCTGAGGAATGTTGTATGTTGGGGAGGCAACTAATTCTGTCAGGGAATTTTTTCTTTGGTTACTACCTTATAAAAGGAGAAGGTAGGCAAAGGTGGTGGTAAGGAACAACTGATGCTTTCGGTAGAGAGGTTGACCTCTTATTTTAAGGTCATCAATGGGGGCAGAGAATTCAGATGACAATACGATTTGAATTACTGAGCTGAATTGGGATGTTGTTATATGTTGGAATACCTTTCAGCAGACATCCTTAGTGTCACAAAAGTTTTTAGTTAGACTAAAATCCTCCTATTAAATGGGTGCATCTGTCTGTACATGTTCTTGTACTACTGATGCTATTGATGGTGAATCAATCATTTCTTACAGGGGAAGTGCCAGGTGCATGGAAGCACGTGTTAGTATGTCCTCTGTTGAAGGGCAAGTTGCTGGATCTGTTGCACCTTGAGTTTTATTATCCTATTATGAATCAGTGTATGGTATTGAAGGTGGTGGAGAAGGTTGTTATGCAGCAATTAACGGAGTTTGTTCAGTCTCACGTAGTTCTGCATCCTTGGCAAATGGCCTATAGAAGGGCTTATAATGTACAGACCACATTGGCTGGATTTGACATCCACCTATGATTTGTTTGATCATGATTTGTTAATTGCAAGACTACGATCATTGGTGATTGGTGGCACAGTGTTGAAATGTTTTCTTTCTTTTTGCAGAGGCAGACCTTTTGGGTATTTAATGGATCCGAGGTATTCCAACCCTGGAAGCTGTGCTGTACACTCTGCGTTGTCCCCAATTTTGTTTATTATTTTTTTTGAGCCCATTGTTATTCTTGATCCAGGGGTTTGGTATACTTGTGTATGCATATGCAGATACCTTATATTTGTGACTAGGGCATCTCCACCAGACTTTGCTTTAGGTCTATTGCAGGTTTGTATGCATACAGTTGTACAGTGCATCACCTGAAATAAGTCAGTATTAAACATGAGTAAGACTACAGTGTGTTGGCTTACCAGTAAGCAACTGTGTCCTTCCTCCTCTCTGGCACTTGTAGATATAGTGGTACCAGTAGTGGATACGTTTAAGTATCTGGGGATTTTAACAGATGCCTAGTTGACCTTCTCATCCCAGGTTTCTTTTATTGCACAGCGGGATTTTGCAGTCCTGGGAAATTGAGGATTATTCAACAAGTTTTTGAAAGGACCGCATTTCAATTCTAACAAATACTTTCTTTATGTCCCTTTTGGATTATGGCAATGTTGTGTTGGCAGGTATTAGTGAGGGAAATATGAAGGAATGTTGCCATATGGTTACTGGGAGCATTGAGTCAACTTGATGATGTCACTCGTCTGTATTGTCAGCTTCATTGGTTGCCAGTGAGGTACAGAATTCAAATTAAGGTGATGGCTTTGGCTCATAGAGCCTTTTATGAGTGGGTCCCTTCCACTCTGGCTGACATGGTTCAGCTTTATGTCCTGGGCCATGTTCTTAGACCGGCATCTGTTTTGCTATTACAAGTGCCTGTTTTATTGTGAGCTTGTATGGTGGTTACGTGGGAGGGGGCATTCTTTTATTTGGCTCCTAGTTTCTGGAATGCCTTGCTGCTGGCAGTGAGATCTGAAGGATTTTTTAGGCAGTTTAAACAAGTGCTTAAAGCACACGGAGAGGTTTAGCAGTGATTGGGCATCTAGCATTTTGGTTTTTTTTTTACATTTTTACTTGATTTGTATAGTTTTAGTGGAATGTTTGGTCTTGAGATAATGTGCTTTCCTATCAAAGTGTTGGAGTTCTTTTTCTTTTTATTATTTTATTGTTGTAAAAAGCTGTGTTCTTCTTTACTAAGCCAAGTGGCATAGCAAATTCAATAAACTGTAACTGTAAACTGTATGTCATGACCTTAAGGTGAACAAACAAGTAGAAAAAGTGACAGCAAAGTCCAGAAGGATGCTTGGGTGCATAGAAAAAGGAAGGGACAGCAGGAAAAGGAGGTGATAGTGCCTCTATATAAGTTTCTAGTGAGACCTGATTTAGGGCCCTGTTTACTAAGCAGCGTTATAGGCATGTTAATGTTTTTAACACATGTTAACCATGTTCACGTTAACCATGTATGTGCGAACAATATCCCTATAGGCGCCTACTTGGTTAGCACGCGTGTTAAGTGTAGGCACGCTAAAAATACTAATGCACCTTAGTAAACAGGTTCCCTTAGAGTACTGTGTACAATTCTGGAAATCGCACCTTCAAAAAGATAGTAACAGGATGGAGTCGGTCCATAGAGCAGCTACAAAAATGGTCAATGGTCTTTGTTATAAAATATATGAGGAGAGACTTAAAGATCTCAATATGTATACTTTGGAAGAAAGACTTAAGAGGGGTGATATGATTGAAACATTTAAATATCTCCATTGCAAAAATGCATAGAAGGTCAGTCTCAATTGAAAGGAAGCTCTGGAATGAAGGGGCATAGGATGAAGGTGAAAGGGGACAGACTTAGCAGTAACCTACGGAAATACTTCTTCATGGAAAGGGTGGTGAATATTTAGAACAGCCTCCCGGTGGAGGTGGTGAAGACAGTATCTGAATTCAAGAAAGTATAAGACAAGCACATAGGATCTCTAAAGGACAGAAGGGATAGTAGATGATATGGCTGGGTAGACTGGATAGAGCACAGCAAAGAGAGGGTACAAAGCACAAGACAAAATCCAAGTAGCAAAAGAAAGCACCAAGAGCCTTTAGAAAACGGGACAAGAATCCTTTAATCACACAACTTAGGAAACAGTCTTCAATGACCTGACACGGGTAACTTTACTCTTACACTGAGGGGCAGCGTTTTTATTGGGATAACTATGCAGAGGAGCACATTTTGCCACTGCAAATGGTCCTTACACCTTCAAGACCCCTGACGCAGGTGCTGTGTGCCGAAACATGGCCGATGTTGGGTCATTGTTTGAAGACTGTTTCCTAAGTTGTGTGATTAAAGGATTCTTATCCCGTTTTCTGAAGGCTCTTGGTGCTTTCTTTTGCTACTTGGGTAGATTGGATAGACTATATGTTCTTTATCTCTCTGTGCTTCAAACAATTGGACAAAGGGTATTTCACAAATCTTTGCACAGCAATTTCAACTTTACATAGAATCAAGCCATGAGAACAACTTTAAATCTAGATAAAACTGAGATTATTTAAGATACTGGATTTTCTACTAGTTTTTCAAGTTAGCCAATCAATTTTTTTTTTTATTTTGCTTAACAGTTGTTGCATCTCTTTAATAAACATTGTCATTGAAATTCTTCATACCAGAAAGTGGCATGCAGTAGCATGGCCAAGAATCAGGCACTGACATTTTGCAGTATGGCAATACCAAGATAGGAGGAAGTGGAGGCTGTTCTTGCCCCTATAGGATTTATCATAAATGAAGTGAGTAAAGGTCAGTGAAATTTCAGGGCAGAGTTTTTCTGTTTTTTGTTTTTTTAATATACAGAGGAAAAGGATAGGTACATGGGGGTAATCCTTGGGGATGGTAGCTTTTGGATAACTTGAACCTAGATCAAGGCTGGTGAGACTTGAACCAATAGACTATTAGGGATTTGAGGTTCCACCAAAAGGGTGGGGGCTCTCATACCAGAAGGCGGACCACTAGGGTTTTGTAGTTTGGCTGTCATGAGGGGAGACAGGGAAGTATTTTACTTTCCTTCTAACTACACTGGGCCCTTTAAGCTTGGCCCAGCAGCATGAGGTCCCATGTTAAAGAGCTAATGCTTCTGGGGGATAATTAACTATACCTTGGAGATACAGTAATTGTTCTGACACTAGCACATGGTATAAGAATTAACAAAAGCCATTCTAATCCATCTACATTTGAATGACCTTCTTTGCATATATTAGCATGTGGCATAGCGTTTTACTTCACATTGCACCTGATGTTTTGGCACAAAAATATGTGTTAACCTATTAGTTGCAATTAACCTGCATTAATGGTTACAAATCCAGCTTGGTAAATAGACCTTCTAGAGCAGGGGTAGGCAACTCCGGTCCTTGACCTGCCTGTGGCTCTTGAGGACCGGAATTGCCTACCCCTGTTCTAGAGAAACAGCATGAAGAAGGGATCGTAAGACCAGAGGAACACTCGATGAAATTATATGGAAATATTTTTAAAACAAATAGGAGGAAATATTTTTTCACTCAAAGAATAGTTAAGCTCTGTAACTCACTGCTGGAGGATGTGGTAAGAGCGGTTAGCGTATTTGGGTTTAAAAAAGATTTGGACAAGTTCCTGGAGGAAATGTCCATAGTCTATTATTGAGATGGACACGGGGAAAGCCACTGCCTGCTCCGGAATTGGTAGAATGGTATGTTGCTACTATTTGGGATTCTGTCATTTACTAATGACTTGGATTGGCCACTGTTGGAAACAGGATACTGGGCTAGATGGACTATTGGTCTAACCCAGTATGGCTATTCTTTTGTTCTTAAAAAAAGAAGCAAAATGGAAACCAGAGAGAGAAGGCAGATGAAAAGAAGAAAATGAAAAAGACAGAAATGAAAACAGCCCAGATTAACATAAGAATGTGTGAGTTCCCTATTCTTCTCTCCCTGGCATCATCAGCTTAGGCGAAAGCACAGCACTGGCGCCTTTTGCTGTAATTTACCCATTTTGGCTGCCAGTGTTTAGTGATCCCCTCACCTCAGCAGTGCTTTCGTTTTCCCTTGGGTTCTCCAGTCCAGCTTTTATTTATTTCCCTACCCCCACATGGCTTCTTGCTTGACACTCTTCAAGTCTACATTTAATGCAAGCTGAGAGCACTGGGCTGACATTTTAGTAAAAGAAATAGGTGTGGGGGAGGGGGAAAGAACTGAAACAATAATCATTTTAATTATAAAATTGAAACAGGAATAAAATACACATAAAAAACATTGGCTAGACTTGCCAACACAAGCAAAAATAAAACAATGTGTTAAGAGAGCAGGGGAAACTAAATCTTTGTGATAAAGCCTGAATACTGCATTGTGATGTATAAGAATGCATATATCCAAATAAATGAATGCAGACTTGATGGGTGTAACTATGTTTACAGTCATTTAGAAGTTATCTAAGCACTATCCCTGTGGTTGTATTAAACTTGCATCCCCAAATTAAGGCTTAGCACGCAAATTTGCACACACAATTTATTGAATACAGTCAGGTGTGGACACAATTTAATTTAATAATTGACAGTTAATTGGAGTTCACCAATTATTGGTTTTAATTGGTGCTAATTGGCCCCAGTTAGCAGTTGCATATGCAATTGTCCTTAGTTGCTATTCTAGTAGTTATGCACGCAAATTCTATCATGCACAACTTCTAGGAGGGTGTGGATGTGGGAGGGGCATGGGAGGGTCAGGGGCGTGCCTAGGAGTTAGGCACACAGGGGCCGATATTCAGACCACAGGAGTTAGATCGGTTAACTCCCGCGGTCAGCGCCAAGCCCGGATATTCAATGCCGGGCTGTTTCCAGTGACCAGCGTTGAATATCTGGTTTATTTTTGGCTGGTTTAAAGAAAACCGGCTATGTCATTATTCAGTCACAGCCAGTTATCTTTAAACCGGCCAACGATATAACAGGTCTTCACATGGCCAAATATGGCCACGAGACCTGGTTTAAAAATCAGTGGACAGCCAGTTATATTGGCCGATATAAAGGGGCATAATCGAACAGGGTGCCCAAGTTTTCATGAGGGCGTCCTCGCAGGACGGCCACGTGAAGGGGTGGGGAAACCCGTATAATCGAAACAAGATGGGTGTCCATCTTTTGTTTCCATAATACAGTCGGAGACACCCAAATATCAACATTTAGATCAACCTTAGAGATGGTCAACCTAAATGTTGAGATGGACGACCTTAGAGATGGTCGTTCCCGGTTTACAGCCATAAAGGAAACTGAGGACGCCCATCTCAAAAACAACCAAATCCAAACCCTTTGGTCATGGGATGAACCAGAATTTGTAGTGCACTGGTTCCCCACACATGCCAGGACACCAACCGAGCACCCTAGGGGGCACTGCAGTGGACTTCACAAATTGCTCCCAGGTACATAGCTCCCTTACCTTTGATGCTGAGCCCCCCCAAAAAACCCAAACCCACTCCCCACAAATGTACACCACTACCATAGCCCTAAGGGGTGAAAGGGGGCACCTACATGTGGGTACAGTCGGTTTCGGTGGGTTTTGGAGGGCTCACATTTACCACCACAAGTGTAACAGGTAGGGGGGGATGGGCCTGGGTCTGCCTTGCTGAAGTGCACTGCACCCACTAAAACTGCTCCATGGACTTTGCATACTGCTGTCATGGAGCTGGGTATGACATTTGAGGCAGGCATAGAGGCTGGGAAAAAATATTTTTAAAGCTTTTTTTTAGGGTGGGAGTGGGTTGGTGACCACTGGGGAAGTAAGGGGAGGTAATCCCTGATTCCCTTTGGTGGTCATCTGGTCAGTTTGGGCAGCTTTTTGAGGCTTGGTCACAAGAAAAAATGGACCAAGTAAAGTCGGCCAAGTGCTCGTCAGGGACGCCCTTCTTTTTCCCATTATCAGCCGAGGACGGCCATCTCTTAATCACGCCCCAGTCCCGCCTTCGCTACGGTGCTGACACGCCCCTGTGAACTTTGGCTGTCCCCGCGACGGAAAGCAGTTGCGGACGCCCAAAATCAGCTTTTGATTATGCCGATTTGGCCGGCCTTTGCGAGAAGGACGCCCATCTCCCGATTTGTGTCGAAAGATGGGCGTCCTTCTCTTTCGAAAATGAGCGTGTTAAGCATCTGTTAATTCATTGCGCCTTTGACACATGTAAGTGGTGTGAACCTCTCTGTGCCAATTTATAGAGTTGCCCATTGGTGTCTTTATTTCTAATTCTGAAATGTGGCACAGATGTTTCTAAACCTGCACTGTTTTCCTGCCTATGACAGAGAGCGCTTCCAGAGTGCAGTGGATTATGGAACTGTGAGTGCACAACAAGGCTTATAGTGATATTGATTGGCCTAAGATTGCACACACATTCCCTTGATGCAAAGCAACTAGAAGTATTACATCATCATGGTAGCTACTAATAGCATTTCATCACTTGAGAGAATGAAGGTTAGTGGTGACTTAAGAGGCATCTGGAAATATTTCAAAGCAGAGTTTGAAGACTACTATCGAGCAAGTGGCTTATATGCAAAGCCATTTGATGTGCCAGCAGCTAAACTGAGAAGGGTGATGGATGCTGAATGCCGCAATGTTTGTAAGCACAATTTGAGCCTCGCAGAGGACGGATACCAAAGTTATCCTGAATACTTTGGGTTGATAAGAAGGACAGTGCTGCGAAAGGGGTTGGGGTTTGAATAAAGGGGATTTGGGATTTAGCTCCTCCCTTTTTCAATTGTTGGTGAAGGGAAGTTACATGTTGGTATTTTCCTGTCCCCAGAAGGCTTCCAATCTAAGTTAGAACCCGTGGTAATAGAGAGTTAAGTGATTTATCCAAGATCACAAGGAGCCACAATGGGATTTAAACCAGGCTTCCTTGGACCTCAATCCACTACTCTAACCATTAGGCTATTCCTCCACTCTGAGATGGTGAGGAACTGGGCTGACAATGGAAATGTATGGGCTCAATTACCCATTGTGGAAGAATCACAACTTTGCAGATTGCATGAGCCAATTTTGTCTTCTTCTGCTGTCATTTATTATGTTACTATGGAATATACCCAGCTTCAGGTTGGCTTTTGCCTAGAAGGCAACAATTTTCTCTAAATCTGAAATAATTCCAGGCATGGTTTATTTAATTAACCTTGAAACAAAGGAGCAAAAGGAACAAAAATACTAAGGCCTCAATTCTATGAATCTCAGAGATGTAGAAGGTAATTAAACACAGAACAGAACCAAATGACCGCTGAGCTGGCTTGAATATCTTTATGAGTGTCGCAAGCAAAAAAAAAAAAGCAGTGACTCAAATTTCTCCTTGTATTTATTTATTTAAGTGGTTTGGGAATTTTGTAGAAATGAAGCCTTACATGTGAGAGAGCAAATGGTTCACTGGTGCTACCTTTAAACACCGACACTTCAGAAACAGTACACTCCAGCTTGCAGTAGAGCATATAATGACAAGAAAGCATGCACACCAGGGAACAGATCATTTCAACATTTCTTTTGTCTCCTTAACAATTCATTGCAAAGGCTAGAGCTGAAGTCCTGCACATTTGTTCCCTCAGGGACCTTAGTGTAATAGTATGTTGGATGTGCACACCAATCTATCTTTTTTGCAACTAGAAACAAATGACCAAACCAGACCCACTACAATGGCAAATAATACATGTAAGTAAAGCACCAAAGAGCTCCAGACCAACAGATCTATACAGCTGAAGACGATCTAAATGATCTATTCCTCATCATCGGCTAAAAAAAACCTTCCTCAATATACACCAAAAATCCAATGTGGAACATAGAGAGGCATAATCAAACGTCGCCGGCCAAATAGATCGCCGGCGATCTATGTTGGCAGCGGCGCTACAGCTGGCCGGAACCGTATTATCGAAAAAGATGGCCGGCCATCTTTTTTTTTGATAATACGGTTTAGCCCGGCCAAATGCCTTGGAGTTCGCCGGGTTTGAGATGGCCGGGTTTGTTTTTCAGCGATAATGGAAAAAAATGCAGGCCATCTCCAACCCGGCAAAATCCAAGGCATTTGGTCATCGGAGGAGCCAGCATTTGTAACGCACTGGTCCGCTCTGACATGCCAGGACACCAGCTGAGCACCCTAGGGGTCAGTGTGGTGGACTTCAGAAAAACCTCCCACATGCATAGCTCCCTTACTTTGGGTGCTGAGCCCCCCAACCCCCCCCCCCCAAACCCACTATCCACAAATGTACAACACTACCAAAGCTCTTAGGGGTGAAGGGGGCAACTACATGTGGATAAAGTAGATTTTGGAGGGCTTCCATTACCAGCACAAGTGTTACAGGTAGGGGGGGATGGGCCTGGGTCCGCCTGCCTTAAATGCACTGCGGTACCCACTAAAAGTGCTCCAGGGACCTGCATACACGCAGGCCTCTAGGACTTGTTGCTGCTGTATAACCTTGGCACACCAGTTGACACCGGAAGACTAATCTCTTTGAAAAAGTCCTTTATTTGAATGAGCAAGTTTACTCACAGTTAACTGCAGATCAGAGGTTGTGCCCCACTGGCAAACAGTCTCCCTGGTACTGAGATTAGCAGTAGGTCAGAGCTGGCAAAATGGTGTACAATGCCCTTTTTCAGCCACATTCAAGGTAATAATGTTCTCTAACATGGGTGACACATGAAAGGAACCTAAAACTGGCTTACAAAAATGGCCACTACCTCATGGACTACCGGAAACAAAACAGGGCACACTCTGAACCTTGTTAGCAGGGAGGAAAAGCACCATGTGAGTAGAGCCCAGTACCCTACACCCACCACAATGCATTGCTGATGTGACTTTGCAGGGCACCTAACAGAAAAGGTGTCACACTCACCCGAGAGCCACATCGCAACCAGGGAAGGGCTGTCGGGGGATACAACACATTCTACTGTCATGGAGGTGGGTACGGCATTAGAGGCTGGCATACAGGCTGGCAAAAAAGGTTTTTAGTTTTATTTGTTTAGTATAGGAGGGGGTTGGTGACCACTGGGGGAGTATGGGGAGGTCATCCCCCATTCCCTCCAGTGGTCATCTGGTCATTTGGGGCACCTTTTTGAGGCTTGGTCGTGAACATAAAAGGACCAAGTAAACCCGGCGATATACTGCTTATCGACGGTTTTTTTTTCCATTATCGCTGAAAGCCGGCCATCTGGTAGCCACGCCCATGCCCCAGCTTTACTTCGCCGCCAACACGCCCCTTTGAACTTTGGCCAGTGACGCGACGGGAAAGCGGCGATGTTGGCAAAAAAGCAGCTTTCGATTATACCGATTTGGCCGCTTTTCCGAGATTGCTGGCCATCTCACGATTTATGTCGGAAAATGGCCGGCAATTACTTTCGAAAATGAGCTGGATAGTTTTCAAGATAGCAATTGAATTTCAAAATATGCCAAACGTGCAAAAAAATACACTTACTTAGTGTATCAAATGCTGTCACCATATATTGTTCATATGTGATGTCGTCAACAGCAAAAACAAAATACATAGACTCAAAAGATACTTATCTTGAATAAGTCGTCTATCTTAAAGTCATAATTTCCAGCACTCTACCATCCCCCGAACCAACATTGGCCAGTGTTTCGCTCCTGCTCAAAAAAGCAATGCTGCATCAGGGTCCTGACGATAGCAGCACTTAAAAGAACAGTTGAGTTCTTAGCCTTTTCCTGGCTGTCTGGGGTACTACTTAACTCTCCAAGTCTAGCTTCTCCCCATCTCTCCTTTCAACTGCAGTTTACTTCACCTTTCCCTGGAGCTCTTTGAGGCTTTTTCCTTCCTCTTACTGTAACTTGCTTTACCTACACATATTTTTTGCCATTATAGTGGGTCTGGTTTGGTCATTTGTTTTCAGTTGTTGATTTGACTGACTCCACATCCACTCAAGTAGGTTTTTTGCAACTAGGAAAGTAGTCAACAAGAGCCAAGAAAAGGGGCTATTTGAAAATAAAATTCTATTTTGGTCCAAGTAATAGTTGCTTACCTACTAGTTCTTGCTGACAAGGTTGTCTACAATCTGTACACAGAATTGGTCTCTGATTTTATTGCATGACCTTCAGTAGGAAATCACTCTACTCGGATGACACTGCATCTATTAATTGTTATACCAAGTTATGCCAAGTTAGATATCTTGGGAATAATATTCAACCGGCAGCAGTCGGCATTTTTTTAAATTGCTGATGGCTGCCACCAAAATTACAGTATGTCTGGATATTCAATGTCAGGCTATGTCCAGTTACCAGCATTAAATATCCAAGAATGTATGGCTGATGTTCAGCCCTTACTCATTAACCTAGAGACCCTTTTACTAAGCTGTGGTAAAAGGGGCCCTGCCTAGCAGCGGTGGCCATTTCTGCTGCGCACTAAGGCCCCTTTTACTGTTGCGAGTAAAAAGGCCAAAAAAGAAATGGCCATGTGGTAAATTTGCACTTGCTGCACAGCCATTTCAGGTGGAGCACTTACCACCACCTCTGTAAGGGCTCCTGCATTAACTCATTGGTAACCAGGCAGTGCCTCTGCCAGGTAACCCTCTGAGGTACAAATTTTACAAAAATTCTAGTAGTGATGGAAATGCCACGCACTAGGGGCAGAACTATCGCGGGCAGTTGCGCTGGGCCGGCGTTGCCACATGGCAAGTCCACAGTGGGCTGCTGAAAGGGCCTCTACACCAATTAAGGGCTGAATATCTGCATTTATCCGGTTAAATGCTGAATCTGCCCCGACTCTACCCCCACACCTCACACACAATAGCCAGTTTTGGCATTAGCAGTTAGAGAAGATATTCAGCAGCACTACCTGAGTAAGTGCTGCTGAAGATTCCCTCAGGGCTCACTCCTTGCAGGTCAACTAGTCAAGAGGCTCTCTTACCCAGTTAACTGGATTTGAATAACGACCCCCTTCTTTCCAGTTATTGGCTTAATAATGGTTGAAAGAATACTACCATGTGAATATTAATTGCACACTGTCTTGTCTCTCACTATATTTTAACTTGTTCAAAAATTAAAATGTAGGTTCACTTGGTCTGCTGCAAACTCTACTCGGTCATACATCACCCCCTCCCTGGCCCTTACTCTCTTCCTGAGTGGTTAGCACAGCGGGCTTTTAACCTGGCAACCTGGGTTCGATTCCCACTGCTGCTCCTTGTGACCTTGAGCAAGTCATTTAACCCTCCATTGCCCCAGGTACAAAAACTCAGATTGTGAGCCCTGTAGGGACAGAGAAAGTACCTGCATATATTGTGTACTTAGCTGCATACATCTAGTAGTACTCTATAAATGATTAGTAGCAGTAGTAGAATATATCCCAGCCAGTGTGGAAAGTAACTCAAATATAATCATATGCAAAACTCCAAGAAGGCAAAGATTTGGGAAAGCAAATTTATGGAACCTGAGACATAAAATTGGTGTTTCAAAAAACATATTTCAGAAGTCAAATTTGTCCTGAATTATGTTGGCATTTTTCCAACTGAGGAGCCCTTTTACTAAACTACAATAAAAATGTGTAGTTATGTGACTTAACACAGGAATATACCACATGGTAGCTGTAAATGTATGCAGCAACCAGTGGGGGCGGAACCAGCATTTTTTTATTCCGGTCCCACACTTAGTGAAAATTAGTGTGCAGTGCTTGACTGTGGCTAACATGGGTGCATTTACCCCCATATTCTATATAGCACGCCTTAATTTCCGCATAGAAATCAAAGTGTATTCTACAACAATGTGCAAAACTTAATTGGTTAACTGGCTAATCAGCTCTGTTAATTGGATGTTAATGAGCAATTATCAGCACTGATTGGCATTAACTGAGATTTACTCACACAACTCGCTATGTGTATTCTATAAGTGGCTTACTTGAAAAGGGGCATGGCCATGGGCAGGGCATGGATATTTCTAAACTCTATGCACACTATTATGGAATACACCCACTCTGCACCTAATTTAGACGTTAGGATTTACACCAAGTAAAACATGGCCTAATTGGACGTAACCAAATTTGGTCACATGGAGAGTCGTTTGACGTATTCTAAATACCGCATAGAAATTTAAGCCGATTTTTTACTGTGCAGATTTTTCAGGCACCATATATAGTATTTGGCCCTTAGTGTCACCTATGAGGCTCTAAGTGATCCCAAGTTAATTGTGTGTTAGCCAATTACCCACGGATTCTATATATGACACCCAAAATTGTGCAACCAACTTGCGCGTGCATCTTAGTTGAGTAACAAGCCCATAACTAGCAATAATTGGGTGCTAGCAACCAATTATTGCAGTTAATTGGTTAATTGGTTCCAATTAGTATCTGCATGTACATCTTGCTAAAACAATACAATACAAATTACATTTATAGACTCTGCCATACCTCAAAGTTCAGGGCAGTTTACAACAATATCAGACCAGGCATACCCAAGAAACTAGCAAATTAAAAATTAAGTATTTCTATTAACCTATTTCTATTTCTTCTACATCATGTAACTAAGTGCTATTCTGTAAAAATCCGTGAGCAAATCTTTCAGCGCATAACTGAAAAGGGGTGAGGCTATGGGAGAGGCATGGGTGGGCCAGAAAGTTCAATAAAGATGCTTGTGGTATTATAGAATTCATGGGATCTGCGTCTAACTTACATTTCAGGATTTACACACGGTTTCAGTTGGTGTAAATCCTCGTGCCCGAAGATGGGTGCAGATCCTGGTGCAAAGCACTAATCTAAAAATGCCACACAACTTAGAGCAGCATTTACAGAACAGCACTCCACATGAATTTTTGGCACCCAATTTTGGGCATCATTTATTGAGTCTAGTCCTTAGCATGCAGTACATGTATTGCTCTGTGCCACACCCCTTTACACAAAATGCAGTTAACATGCAGTAACTGCTATAATAATATCAAACTTCTTACCATGGTTGTCACTAGCAGTACTGCACAGTTTACCCTGCATTCAGTGCTTTAGTCAAAGGGCTCATAAATGTAAACTAAGCTCTTGAGGATAAAACTTGTGGTGAAGGCTCTTGCCCATTGTTCCCTTTGAGCTGAGCGGGAGTCCTCCAACTGCAGTACTGCCAGTGGGTGGTGGTGCTTTAATATTGTGTTTCAATTACTAGGGACAGGCTGGAGTCCTGCAGAGTTTGTCTGTCCCTCACCATTGAAAATGTGATAGTGAAACATCGCCCTCCACTGGCAGAACTGTAGGTGGAGGACTCCTGCCCAGTTTAAACGGAACAGTGCTCTTATGCATGTGGAGGAGTTATATACCTACCATTTGCTGTCCAATTATGAAAGATCTGAGTAAAAATACAACACCTAGTCTGGATACAGTCAGTCAGTAACCATGCTATGTTAGGAATTAAGACTCAGAACTAGTACCTATTGCATTTCCAATCCTGACATCTTCAGACAGCAGAAAAAGTAGGAAGAATTGTTTTCATTTACCCATCAAGAGCTCAGACCACCTTCCGGTAAGCAACTCCAAAAGGCAAGTGAAAGTCCAAATATTCTTAGGTTCAAGGTAGACAGCTGTGGGAGCTTTAGGCCATACCAGTAAGAGAGAGAAACATAGAAATCCAGATGTAAGATGACAACTGAGAGTTATCAAAGGTGCAAAACAGCTGCTCAGTGCAAAAACAAGAAAAATAATTCTTCTGGCAAGAATTAAGTAGGGCCTCTGAAGGAAGTTTTTTTGGCCTCACCCTTCTACCTTGATAAAGTGTTCTGAAGAAATAAAAATCCTACACACAGATGCCTGGTTCATTCCTGCTTTCCAGTTACATCTGCTTTGTTTGCTTAACACAGGGTCTTACTAAGAATGGGAGAGAATTTCAGTTTTGATAAACATATAACCCAGCAGAACATCCTGTACTTGCATGGCCAACCATCTTATTGGGCAAGAGCCAACATACAGCAAGGGCCAGTCTATATGGCTTGTTCCATTACATATTTTTAGCCTCTTGAAGTAACCAGATTTCAGTGACTTAACAACTTCTAAAGCAAACTGTGTGGTCAGACCCTGCTAAACAGCTCATGCAGGTGCACCTGATATCGTGTTTAATCATATTTCTTAAGACTTAGTTTTACTGCTTTGGCAGCACTTCCCTTATAATCATAATATGCATAGCAAACTGAGCTGAGAGACAGAAAGGGAAAAGAAACTGTAGGATTTTATAAACATGCAGAATGTTTCTCAAGCGCCTTGAATGTTCTTAAAGCCAAAACTTGGCATTAGCTTCTCCATCCTGCTTTTCTCTGTTTAACCTGATGTCTTTAGGTAGCTCAATGAAACAGATCTGACCCTCTCTAAACTTTAAATGTGATTATTTCCACAGTGGAGTATGTGACACAAACAAATGAATGGAACTACTGAACAGTGAAAAGATCAGAAATTGTGGATGCTGGAGTAAACAGGCTGAGGTGTTAATGTCATTATAGAGCTTCCTCTATCCTGTGAAACGAACTCATCGAGATCATTTATGAAATTAGCTAAAAGAAATAAGTCCTCAGTATTAAATACTAGAGAAACATAGGAACCTGTTTACCCTAAAATACAGTAAAGTTTTGCATTCACCACACGTTAGATGAAAAAATGAATGCACAGTAACTGCAAAGCCTGTGTGGTAATTGCTGGGAGCATGACCAGCATCTGCCTGTTCAGTTACTGCACACTGCATGCTTTTGTCATACAGTATTTATGAATTATTTAAAGTATTTATAACCCATCCAGCCACAGTTCTAACCTAGGCACAAAATAACACACACAGGAACATCTTCATACATAAAGGACTAAGTTCAGTAAATGGTGCTGAAAAACCAGCAAGAAAATCTCTGCACAGAGCAATATTATATAAACAGCTCTCCGAGTTGTGCGTCGTTATAGAATAGCGCTTAGAGACGATTTCCACGCCAAACTTTGGAGGTGAGGATTACACCAACTGAAACCTGGTGTAAATCGTGGTGCAGTTCTCCGATATTCAGTAATACTGCATATACCTTTAGTGAACACCCCTGACCTGCCCATGCCCCTCTCATAGCCACGCCTCCTTTTGAGTTGCACACTATGGGTCCTTTTATGAAGCTGTGGCAAAGGGAGGCCTGCTCAGGCATCAGTACATGTTTTTGACACACACTGAGGCCCCCTTTTACCGCAGCAGGTAAAAGGCAGGTTTCCCTTTCTTAAAGAAATGGCCATGTAGCAAGTGAACCACTTGTCACATGGCCATTTTGGGGGAGCACTTACCACCACCCACTGAGGTGGTGGTAAGTGCTCCCATGCTAACCTGGCAGTAACCACTACCCGATTGCTGCCAGGAACACACCGGTGCTACAAAAATTGAAATATTTTGCAGCACCAGAAATGGCAAGCTGCTGCAGTAGCCAGCGGTACTTCCCTTTTAGTGAGCGGTAAGCTCGCATTTGGCTTACCATCGCTTTGTAAAAGGGCCCCTATAAGATTTGAGCGTGGATCTTTATAGAATAGCACTTAGCAAGTTGCATTAGCAAATCCAAATAATTGATTGTTAGCACCCAGTTATTAGCGTTAATTGGCTCAATTTAGTTGTGCATCCAAATTGGGTTAGCGCACAATTTTGCACACAGAAATCTGCACACCATTTAAAGGATCCAAGGAAAAATGTACACAATAAAATTCATTAAATCAATATAAAACAAGACTCAAACCATAAACAGAACATAAAACATACACCCAACAGAAAAAGAAATCTGTATAAGATGAACAGTCTGGATCACAAAATTATTACAAGCTTCATGGCCAACAAGAACTGCCTCAATAGATGCCTGACTAAAATACAATTTCTTTACCTGCTTTCTAAAGTTGCAATAGTTGTCCAGCTTAATGGGTAACTTATTCCATTCTAGTAGCCCAGCATGTCTTCACCAGCAGGTAACAGGCAGCGAATGCAGAGAGGACAAGATCAGTATTATATGCTCAAAATGCCAGTCTCTAGTTAAAATTCTGGCTACTGAGGTCTGCACAGCTTGTAGGGCCTTCATCAGATTTAGAGGTAACCCCAAATACGAAGAGTTACAATAATACAGCATATATCTTGTATACAAAACACCTAAATCAAACATTAGCTTGGAAACAGAAGCCATAGAAATACTGAAAAACAGGGCAGATAATGTAGACCCTTGTCGAACTCCAGTTGTTAATATTGTGTTCAATTCTGGTCGCCACATCTCAAAAAAGATATAGTGGAATTAGAAAAGGTGCAGAGAAGGGTGACGAAAATGAAAAAAAAGGAGATGGGACAACTTCCCTATGAGAAAACACTAAAGCGGCTAGGGCTCTTCAACTTGGAGAAAAGATGGCTGAGGGGAGATATGATAGAGGTCTATAAAATAATGAGTGGTGTGGAAAGGGTAGACGTGAAAAGTCTTGTTTACTCTTTCAAAAAAGGGAAAAAGGGAAAAAAGACTAAACGTCAGCCGGCGTGGCTAAACAGTAAGATAAAGGAAATCATTAGAGCCAAAAAACAATCCTTCAGAAAGTGGAGAAGAGAACCAACTGAAAGTAACAGGATAGATCATAAGGAATGCCAAGCCAAATGCAAAGCGGAGATAAGGAGGGCAAAAAAGGACTTTGAGAAGAAATTAGCGTTGGAAGCAAAAATACATAGTAAATTTTTTTTTAGATACATTAAAAGCAGGAAACCGGCCAAAGAGTCGGTTGGGCCGCTGGACGAAAATGGTGTTAAAGGGGCGATCAAGGAGGACAAAGCCGTAGCGGAGAAATTAAATGAATTCTTTGCTTCGGTCTTCACCGAGGAGGATTTGGGGGGGACACCGGTGCCGGAAAGAATATTTGAAGCGGGGGAGTCGGAGAAACTAAACAAATTCTCTGTAACCTTGGAGGATGTAATGGGTCAGTTCAGCAAGCTGAAGAGTAGTAAATCACCGGGACCTGATGGTATTCATCCCAGAGTATTAATAGAACTAAAAAATGAACTTGCGGAGCTACTGTTAGAAATATGCAATCTGTCCCTAAAATCGAGTGTAGTACCGGAAGACTGGAGGGTAGCCAATGTTACTCCGATTTTTAAGAAGGGTTCCAGAGGAGATCCAGGAAATTATAGACCGGTGAGTCTGACGTCGGTGCCGGGCAAGATGGTGGAGGCTATTATTAAGAATAAAATTGCAGAGCATATACAAAAACATGGACTGATGAGACAAAGTCAGCACGGATTTAGTGAAGGGAAGTCTTGCCTCACCAATCTAATGCATTTTTTTTGAGGGGGTAAGCAAACATGTGGACAATGGGGAGCCGGTTGATATTGTATATCTGGATTTTCAGAAGGCGTTTGACAAAGTGCCGCACGAAAGACTCCTGAAGAAATTGCTGAGTCATGGAATCGGAGGTAGGGTATTATTATGGATTAAGAACTGGTTGAAAGATAGGAAGCAGAGAGTAGGATTGCGTGGCCAGTATTCTCAGTGGAGGAGGGTAGTTAGTGGGGTCCCGCAGGGGTCTGTGCTGGGTCCATTGCTTTTTAATGTATTTATAAATGACCTAGAGATGGGAATAACTAGTGAGGTAATTAAATTCGCCGATGACACAAAATTATTCAGGGTCGTCAAGTCGCAGGAGGAATGTGAACGATTACAGGAGGACCTTGCGAGACTGGGAGAATGGGCGTGCAAGTGGCAGATGAAGTTCAATGTTGACAAGTGCAAAGTGATGCATGTGGGTAAGAGGAACCCGAATTATAGCTACGTCTTGCAAGGTTCCGCGTTAGGAGTTACGGATCAAGAAAGGGATCTGGGTGTCGTCGTCGATGATACGCTGAAACCTTCTGCTCAGTGTGCTGCTGCGGCTAGGAAAGCGAATAGAATGTTGGGTGTTATTAGGAAGGGTATGGAGTCCAGGTGTGCGGATGTTATAATGCCGTTGTATCGCTCCATGGTGCGACCGCACCTGGAGTATTGTGTTCAGTACTGGTCTCCGTATCTCAAAAAAGATATAGTAGAATTGGAAAAGGTACAGCGAAGGGCGACGAAATGATAGTGGGGATGGGACGACTTTCCTATGAAGAGAGGCTGAGAAGGCTAGGGCTTTTCAGCTTGGAGAAGAGACGGCTGGGGGAGATATGATAGAAGTGTATAAAATAATGAGTGGAATGGATCGGGTGGATGTGAAGCGACTGTTCACGCTATCCAAAAATACTAGGACTAGAGGGCATGAGTTGAAGCTACAGTGTGGTAAATTTAAAACGAATCGGAGAAAATTTTTCTTCACCCAACGTGTAATTAGACTCTGGAATTCGTTGCCGGAGAACGTGGTACGGGCGGTTAGCTTGACGGAGTTTAAAAAGGGGTTAGATAGATTCCTAAAGGACAAGTCCATAGACCGCTATTAAATGGACTTGGAAAAATTCCGCATTTTTAGGTATAACTTGTCTGGAATGTTTTTACGTTTGGGGAGCGTGCCAGGTGCCCTTGACCTGGATTGGCCACTGTCGGTGACAGGATGCTGGGCTAGATGGACCTTTGGTCTTTCCCAGTATGGCACTACTTATGTACTTATGTACTTATGTAAAAAATACTAGGACTAGGGGGCATTCAATGAAGCTACAAAGTAGTAAATTTAAAATGAATCAGAGAAACTTTTTCTTCACTCAACGTGTAATTAAACTCTGGAATTCATTGCCAGAGAATGTAGTAAAGGTGGTTAGCTTAGCAGGGTTTTTTAAAAAAAGGTTTGGACGGCTTTCTAAAGGAAACGTCCATAGACCATTATTAAAATGGACTTGGGGAAAATCCACTGCTTGTTTCTGGGATAAGCAGCATAAATGTTTCGTACTTTTGGGATCTTGCCAGGCATGTGTGACCTGGATTGGCCACTGATGGAACAGGATGCTGGGCCTGATGGACTTTTGGTCTGTCCCAGTATGGCAATACTTATGTACTTATGGTAGCTCATAGAACAGGAATTCCCCATTTTCACTTTTGTGTACTATCCATCTTATAAACCTGAACCAATTAACGATCCACACCCATCGCTATCAATTGAGACAGTAAAATATCATGGTTCAGGGTATCAAAAGCTGTTGTAAAGTCTAAGACCACAAGAACAAACTGTTATCCCCTTATCAAAGCACAGACTAATTACATCAGTTTATAATACCAATGAAGTTTCTGTACTATGGAATTTTCTAGAAGCTATACTGGCAGGAATCCAGAAGCTGATATGAATTCAAAATTCAAGTAAACGATTTAACACCCTTTTTCCAAAATTTTTGCAACGCATGGAAGTGAAAAGATTGGAAGTGTTTCAGATGATCTTTAGACTCCCACTTGACAATGTCATTGCAGATTAAAATGTTCTTGTTAAGTGTGTCAGCTTCACTGCATAAGAAATAGCGACATTTTTTTAAAATACAAACATATTAGGCTGCCACTTTGCAGTCCAAGCAGCGAGTTGTTGGAATGCTCTTCAGCATTTTATTAGATCACAGACATGATATTTAAAGTTTAAAAAATTACTAAAGGCTTTTTTTATTTCATATGTTTTTAAATTACTGCTAATTGAATTTTCTTTTCTAAGTTGCTGGAAATGGCTAGCTTCCTTTATTAATTGTGATCCACACTGAGCCTTTTTGGTTTGCAGCAGAATATAAATACTTATTGTTTTGTACTGTATTTATCCCGATTTTCTTAATAGCAGGTCTTTTACAGCATGCTTAAATGATTCAAGAATCAACCCCAACCACAGGGAACAATTGACTAACTCAGCCAAAAAAAGACTATTGTCCTCTTTCATGGGCTTCAGAACACAGGAGGACAAATATCTTGAGAGATACATTTAAAAATTTACAGATTCTAACAGTATAATGAAATCATTCAAAGTCAGCATGGTAAAACAACCCCAAGATGAACAACTGAATACTAAAGGGATAGAAGCAGCAAGCAGTGACGCATCTTTCTTCCTACACACTTCAGTATACTGTTCAGCGGTGAAGAAAAAAACATTCAGGCACACCACTATTCTTCTGAGTCAAAGCCTTAACTCTAGAAAACAATTGTGCCAGACAATTCATAAAAGAAGAAATTCTCCTAGAAAATGTAGCTGCTCTGTCCTTATCTGCTCGCTGTCAAGGTGATCTTGCACAGCTCTATCAGCTACAAAACATCATCTTCCAATATCTCTTTGCAGCTAGAATTAACCTTTTTATTCTTTTAAAGCAACATTGAACCATGGAGCAACATGTAACTGCCTCTCACAAGATTCCATGAATGGTGCAACTAGTCCAATTCCTGAGCCAGAGAATCATTCTAGCTCTCAACAGCAACTGTCAAATCAATACTCTGAATTAATTGTGATTGTGGTTCCCAAATATTCTTCAATCTTTTACATCACAAATATCTTATAAGTAATGCACACAAACTATTTGCTGTTGTTTCTCAAAGACAGTTACCACAACACTAGTGAATTTCTGACACAGATCCACACAAAGCTGTTCACCTATAAAAATCAGATCTATCATATCCCTCCTATAGGATGGACTGATTCACAATCTGGTCTAGACCCGTGGCTTCCAAGCATGTAATATGGCCTGACAGGCATTCAGTAAAGGACCTTGAGTCGCATGCAAATTAAAATCTCCAAGTGCAATAGCATTCTGCAAACTAATCCCAGTGGAAAACAAGCCCTTAACAAGCACAAAATATCTTCATATAATTATTGGGTGGATATAAAATGAACACATTGAAAAGGAATAAAAGGTTAAAAATAACATTTCGATCGCAGATCATACAAAGTTGACATTCAATGCAAATTCTTCTCTTCCCATTGTCTAGCTTGTACTTTTCAGACAAAACCCAAGGGGTGATATTGCTGAAAAAGCTTCACATCCGAGTCCAACCCAATATCTCAGTAATAGAAAGTGTATCTAATCATAGGATCATAGTCCATATCATAAATCAGAGCAGTTATGGTCCTATTAGACCTAACAGTAAATAATACATTGATAAAGATATAAGATGATGGGACACAAATTATGGCATGCACACAATTTCCCTCTGCACTGCAGAATATAAATTCTTTTCCCAGTGAGGTGGACATAAGGACCATAGCAATAATGACATCATAAACTGGAATCAGATTACCCTCTATAACAGTGATGGCGAACCTATGGCACGCGTGCCAGAGAAGGCACGCGGAAGCCCTCTCTGTTGGCATCCGCGCTGACCGGTCGCCTCACCGGAAACTTAGCCTCCCACCCACCAGGCGTCAAGCATTCCTCCCTCCCTCCCACCCGGCACCAGCCCGCCCGGCCTCCATCCCTCCCTTCGAACCCGAAGAAATTTAAAGTCTTCCCTTGTCCGAGTAGGCGGCGTCAGCATCAGCAGTAGCAGCGAAAGTGTGCTGCTGGTTCGTCGCGTCTTCAGCCTTCCGTCTCTCAAGCTCTCTGGTCCCGCCCTCATTTCCTGTTAGGGCAGACCAGAGAGGTTGAGAGACCGAGGCTGAAGACGCGTCAAACCAGCAGCACGCTTTTCGCTGCTGCTACTGTTGATGCTGACGCCGCCTACTCGGACAAGGGAAGACTTTTAAATTTCTTGGGGTTCGGAGGAAGGAGGGATGGCGGGCTGGTGCCGGGTGGGAGGGAGGGAGGAATGCTTGACGCCGGGTGGGTGGGAGGGTGCCCTGGGGCACGCTGGGTGGGAGGGAGGGAGCAGGCCTGTGCTTGGGTGGGAGGGAGGCCTGCTGCTGGGAGGGCAGGGGGGAGAGGAGGGTGGCTGGAGGGGAGGGCAGGGGGAGAGGAGGGTGGCTGGAGGGGAGGGTGGCTGGACAGGGCGGCTGGAAGGGAGAGGAGGGTGGCTGGAGGGGAGGGCAGGGGGGAGGAGGGTGCAGGTGGAGGGGAGGGGGCTGGACATGGGCGGCTTGGAGGGGAGAGGAGGGTGGCTGGACCTTTGGTGGCTGGAGGGGAGAGGAGGTTGCTGGTCATGGATGGAGAGCAAGAAATGAAGAAGAAAGGAGGAAAGTAAAGAATAAATGGAAAGGAAGCCCTGGAACACAGAGTAAGAGAACAGATAGTAGCAGAATCAGCGACTAGGACCAATATGGATAGAAAAACAAAATCACCAGACAACAAAGGTAGAAAAAAAATCATTTATTTTCATTTTAGTGTTGGAATATGTCCAATTTGAGAATTTACATCTGCTGTCTTATTTTGCACTGGGTTACTGGAGCTGTAATAACTTACAGAAATGAAAGAAATCATGTTATTTTTTTCTCCCTTACTAGTATAATATTTTCAATGATGTTGTTTATATGCGCCAAGGCTGGTGTAAGGGGTGTGGCTATCATGGGGTTGGAGTCATATGTGGTGACCCCGCCCATAATGAGTACCTGCACTTCGCGATGAGTAATTAGATTTTGGGTTGCTGTTTGGGCACTCGGTCTCTGAAAGGTTCGCCATCACTGCTCTATAACATAGCTCAAAGACTACAAACCACACGTACCAAAACTCCAACATCTAAATGCCACCCAAGGCTACAAAGGAGCACGCTAAGGAGCTTCTTAGTCATTCTTAATTGTAGCACAACAAAGTCAGTGCATGACTACTCCAGCATATGGTACCTCTAGCATTGGTCCTGACATTTTACCACCATGCAACCAATGACATCACCAGGGGCAGGGTTAGCACTGGTCTGAGTCAGTCAACCGAGGGAGTTCAGCAAAAAGCAAGGAGATCAATCATAAGGGGCCAGCTGATAAAGTCCCTGATGGTCACAGATAAGCAACCTCTAGGGGCAGATGATATTCCTGATGGTCTCACACATGACTTTATATATGTGGGAGCAAAGGCCCACATAAAACACTATATGCAGCACTACACAATAGCATGGCACTGTTCAGCACTTTCCACCTGAACTTTAAAATGCAGGCTTTAGCTAACTCCAACTTTTCACTGCTGAAGCCTTTTGCTAAGGCCTGTGAATATATGTATAGTCCAGCAAAACGTGTTGCAATACAAACCTCATCAAGGACTACCAGCCAACTAGCCAAGGACTCCAGGAAATCCTCTTGGTGACTAAGCTGACATAATGGCTGGAGCAGCAGAAGAGACACAAGATGTTGTTATTGGTAATGCACTCTCCGGTCAGAATGGCTCTGTGCTAGCATCAATGTGATGTAATGCTTTAATTCTCTAAGTCAGTATTGGAAAGTCCCAGGCCTATTATTCTGGACTTAGTGGCACCTTTGCACCCCAGAAAAGCACCATGTTTACCTGAAACGCTGACCTCATGGTTAAGTGCCTACACTTTTGGTGCCAGCGGGACAATATTGTGGCTCTTAGAGAACAGCATTTGGAGACAAACAAGCTGTTGTGCATTGACAGCAGGCCAAGAATGTACATCATCAACCTAGCTGCAGCTGGGCTGTTTCACTATAAGAAGGGCTGCAAGCTAGGATATATGGTGGTTGCGGGAATCTATCCAAAGAGCAGCCCGCCTCTATGTCCATCTGACCATCTGAGGAATACACTGACATCAGACACTCTGGAGGCCTGTATCATCTACCACATCCTATTTTGTGTAGTGCTGTGGGCATAGGAGCTAGATCTTTGGGTGTGGGTGCTTGAGCACCCCCAATATTAAATAAAGTCTTTTTGTCCAGGGAGAGGTGATTTCTGTTGGATTTAGCACCCCCCAATAATTTTGAAACTTTGGCTCCTATGGCTGTGGGTTTATAGTAACAGGCTGGATTTGGATCCTTAGGGAAATGTGTGTTTACTCTTTGATGTTCTCATGATGAAATCAGTGCTGTTTCATGACTTCCGTGTTCATTCTGTTCTTGCTGCTACTGTAAATAAATGAGAACTCTATTTTTATCATATCCTTAGTGTGACATTAGTTTTTTCATTGTTTGCGCGTTGTGAGCTTGGAACTTGAGATAAGCGGGAACATTTGTTTCTGACATGGTATCACCTAATAAGAGAGCTTGGCAAAGTACTGTTCTTTTGCTAATTTATACTAAGTGTTAGGTTTCCCTAAAAACACTCCAGAAGGTTGTTATCTGTGTACACCCCACATATAGAAGCCTAACACTTATCAGTAATGTTAGAAATCTCAGTGGTCATTTTGATACTCAAAACCATTGTAGCAGGAGTGGGTAGGCATCTCTCCCAAACCGCTAGACATTAGGGTCTACCGGTAAAAGGGGTGGGGATTGGGAGGTATGGTGTGGTGAGGTCTGCTAGGGGATGCCTCAGGGGGAGGTCAGCTTAGTAGAGAGGTTGTCACATGAGTGGTGACTATATTGGGAGTTCCTACTGGGGGTGGGGGGGGATCCTGCATCAGGGAGTTGCCACAGGGAAAGGTCAGGTGATGGACCATATGTCAATACATACAGCTGCCCCTTCCAGCAGACAACTTCAGGCAACTTTGAATGCCAACATCTATCTTTTCCAATATAAAAGGAAGAGTCTACATACCCCAGCTCCCTTCACATCTAGAGGTAGTCAGCTTCCTCACATAATAGGTTCTCCTTTGAAAAATAAATAAAACTTCATGGAAAAAAAGAAAAAGCTCCTGTTCTGAAATGCCATTTACATGTATAGGACTCTGAAAACAAGGGTCAATATCTATCAGTTCAAAAAAATATGTGCACTATAAAACTTATCTTCAGATATTTCCACTGTCATCAAATTAGCCAAAAAAAGGAAGTGTGATCTTGATTCAGAATCACACAAATTATGTCAATGATGATTTAAGACAACTCAGGGATAAATTATTTTATAAAAACTGGAAAGCACCCAACATGTCAGATTGAAATACATATATGGGATTTCACTATGACAGCTTTTAAAATAATTTTTATACCGGTCATGAGTATTTTATTTGATCATCAAGAATCTAAGTGTTGGATTCTTGATATATTATTTTAAATAAATCACAAATAATTCAGAGTATTGATTTGACAGCTGCTGTGAGAGCTAGAATGATTCTGTGGCTCAGGAATTAGACTTAGTTGCACCATTTATAGAATCTTGTGAGAGGCAGTTATATGTTGCTCCATGGTTCAATGTTGCTTTAAATAATTTACACTCTGCCTAAAATCCATAAGAATTTGAAATACCACCATGATATCCTGTAATATCTTCAAATGATTTGACTTTCACAAGTAACTCATACAGGGCTCAAGTACTCACCAGATCCACCACTCTTCAGCTCCCAATCCTGGAGGTTAGCAACAGCTGCACTCTAACTTTCTTTTCTGAAGATGAAACCAGATCTCTCCTCTTCTTGTTTAGGGCATTCTATGCCTCAGAGCACTGCTGTAGACTAACCTGACAACCGATTCTTTTTTCTTCTCATGTAGGAACTGACATCTTTTTTTTTTTTTCAGTAAACTGCAGGGAACACCACTATGTTTTCTTCTTTTCCTCTTAGCCCCTAGAACAGGGATCTAAGATTCAGATGGGCCCCAGGGTAAGGAACCCATTCTGAGATGATTTACATCTCCTCCATACTGGAATCCTCTAGGGGAGAAAGACATGACTCCTCCATAACCCTGGGGTTTACATTTCCCTTCTAAAGCTTCTTCAGACTAGACCACCCCTTCATTATCATTGACTGGCTTGAGCAGGGACACCAAGAGGGGGCATTTCAAAAAAAACATCTATGTCCAAAAAAGCAAGTCCTGCTCATAACACTCAAAAAGAACCCCGGACATCTCACAGTCATAATCAAACAGGAAAACTATCTAAATGTCTTGTTTGATTAAGGCTGTGATATGGATGTTTTTGCACTGATAATGTCCAAAACATATAGCCATTTTCCACAGTGAAACATCCAACAAAAAACCAGGGACATGAACGTCCGTCTGGCATCATTTCTAAAATATGCCCCTACAGATATCTCTGCCATAATAGAAGAGTAGCCTAGTGGTTAGTGAGGTAGAGTGTAATCCAAGGGACCCAGGTTCAAACCCCATTATAAGTCTTTTTTTTTTGTAAATGTGACCCCTCCAGGACCTGAAAAATACCTACTGTACCTGAATGTATATCACTTCAATAGCCTCAGGTTTGCAGATGTCTTATATATTTAGGTACAGTAGGTATTTTTCTGTTCTGGAATGCTCAGAATTATTTTAAAAAAAACAAAAAAAAAACAAAGAATTGGTGTGGGACTTGAACCTGGGTCCCTTGGTTCACAGTCTGCTGCACTAATCACTAGGCAACACCTCTGACTTCTTGTTGCTAGTTTGATTAGAATGGCCATAATATCTGTAGATTAGATTAAGTAGGAGCCACTTTGAATCCAAATGAGCTGAAGGAGAGCTGCTAAATATCTTCCCAACAGGACTGTAACACTGCTGACTACTGTGTGTCAATGACATACATCCCTACCAGCAGTGGCGTTCCTAGGGGGGCTGGCACCCGGGGTGGATCGCCGATGCGCCCCGCCCCCCGGGTGCAGCGCCCACCCCAATGCAGCGACAGACCCCCCCTCCCCCCCGGTGAAAGGACACCCCCGTGAAGGACCCCCCCACGCCCGCCGGGGGGGTGCCGCGCGCACCTGTCCTCCATTGTTCCATGCTTCTTCTCTTGCCCTGGACAGTTACTTCCTGTCCGGGGGCAGAGAAGAGCATGGAACAACGGAGGACAGGCGCGCGCGGCAGCCCCCCCCCCGTGGCTTGCACCTGGGGTGACCGCACCACCGCCCCCACCCTAGGAACGCCACTGCCTACCAGCTCGCCTTCAAACTTTTCACTGGGGGCATTCTCAAGGAAATGAGCATTTCCAAGTGCATGTTCTTCTACTGAGAAATGCCTTTTCTTTCAAACATGCAGATATTCCCTCCATCCACTTTCCCCTTTCTGTCATGAGCATGCATAGAGAGGAAGAATGTAGTAGAAAAAAACATACTGATGATGTTATGTATACGGATCTTAGATTCCGTATATACCATTACTGGTTCACTGCAGATAACATAAGAAAAAAACAGGCAACAACAAACCAGGAAATAACAAAATAAATTTCTAAGCTAAACTCTCTAAACGATACTGCAATTGGCCCCTGGGCCGCGTATTGAAGAACACTGATTACAATCAAATCATAAATAGCTGCCTGGTTATTAAAAACAAAACACACATTAAAATATAAACATTAGACATCTAATTTATGTACCAAAATCTAGACATCTAAATTCAACTGAAAATTCAGCTAAATTTAGTCGCCTAAACCTTAGGTACTAAGTAAAGAGTTGGGCATTTTTTGAAATTTCACCCTGATTTATTAAGCCTTTTCTCAATCGTGGGGGGGGGGGGGGGGGAGAGCCTAATCAGTCTTGATTTAATACAGAGAGCATGTGTGACTTACTCAAGATCATATGCTGCGTGGTAGATAAGGAAAATGAGTTAGGATCTACAAGACCAGGGCTCTTTGCTCCAAAAACTACATTAGACGGTCTAAGCCTGTTGAATTAGTGTCATTTTACTTTTCACTTCTGTCCATTTTGATGTTTTTAGCTATAACTATGAAAATGTGAGTACGGATAAAAAGTTCGTAAACTCTGCTATTTCAAAAAACTCAAAGCAAAAAGAGAAATACACCACATGGCACCCTCTTACCTTAATGGTGAATCAGGATCAAAACATGTCTTCTTTACATCTGTCACCTCAGGGTCACAGCAGTCGCCCTCATCAAATCTTCACGCATATTGTTGCACTCCATGTGACAAATGCCATCTCGCCTCTTCCAGGGTAGCAACGCCCATTAAAACGACAGTCTCCGCCATCATAACCAGTCAGCAGATGCTCACACTCAGGGTCACAATGGTCATTACCAATCTTGCTAGGCTCAACAATTCACTAGAATTGTGCGGTGCCGCAGGGAGGAGTTGTGTACTTCATGAACAGTCAGCTGCCAACTGATATTATAGTGACCAAAGGCTTCACTCAGTGCCCAGTGCTGACGAGAAAATCTGATCTCGACTGACCATTGGTGGTGCCCATCATCTTCACAAAATATTGACCACCCGGTATCGGATGATTTTTTTTGCTCCGGAGTGGCCAGTGACTGTTGTAATTGGTAATGAGTTCCACATTGTCACACACTGTTTGTCCGCATAGTGTGGAATCAGCGGGGACAAAATATTCTGCTCTGGTCGTGGTAGGATATCCAGCAATGGGTAACCATTGTTCTTGAAAGACATCCACTGTTCATCAAGTTGGGCAAAGTTGGCACTGAACACCAAAGTATCATCATCTTCCTCGTCTTTCCTCAAAAAATGACGTTTTAGTTGACTCTGTGTTTGAGATGTTCTCCACAAAAGTAAAGATCCCAAATGCCCTCGAAATTATTACCTTCTCAGAATTGTCCCCTCCGAGAAAAAGAGTCCGACAAGAAGCCATGAAGGAGCTGTGTAGAGCTCCTGACTGGACGAGGCTTCTAGCAACCCTTGTTCCATCCACATAGAGGGTCATTTGCTGTCCATTATATGTTGCAGCAATGTGTGTCCAAGTTCCTAGCTGGTAGCGATGGTACCCAGTTATGACAGAACTCCTCTTCACTTGGTCTGTTCTGAGTGAAAAGAAGAAATGTGCATCCTTTTTCTCATTATGCTGTACTGTATGGATCCCAACTGCCCAGCCCTTGTCACTGATAGTGTGAGAACAATTGTCAAATACACCTGTAGAAGGCAAAGACCAAGAAATATGCTTTTATTTATTTATTCATGACATTTATACCTCACATTAGTCTGAAATAGACTCAAGTTCAATGTGGCTTACAAACAAACAATAAATTGAAGAAAACATAATAATATACAGAATATAACATAAATTACAATAACTTTAAGAAGCAAATTAATACATGTGCAGTAAGTAACCAGGGATTTAGACTATCTCAAGGACAAACAAATAATTAAGGGTGGATAGGTGAGAGCATAATTAGCAGGACCAGATGGGGAAATGAGATTAAAAAAGGATGTGGGTAAAATTCAAATAGAGTTCTTTGTATTCAGAAAGGCCAGACTGAAGAAATGTATTTTACGTATATTATTCTATTGATTTATATGAATCATACAAAAATAAAAGTTTCAACCAATTAGTGTGCAAAGATATCATAGATAGGAATCACTGAGCAGAACTTTTACAAACTCTTGCAGAGTTGCTTCATAGTTATTTGTCAGAATGGTTAAGCGGCCCTTTTACTGCCATTACCTTGGCTTAACATTGGACTTTGCTACAAGGTAGTAGCAAATTTAATATGTCAACTATTGGAGGTGTGTCCAGTTCTTTGTATTGCAGGTCATACATTAACATTAATGTACAGTACCAGCTCCCAATTGTCACAGATGCACATAGCGCCTTCTATTTAATAGACATTAAGTGGTCCCACATTAATTCTGTGTTAGCTCATGGTAAATGCAATGGGTTAGCCCCAGGATTCTATATAGTGCAACCAAAATTGCACACACAAATCCAGTTGTATTCTGGATTTGCATGCGCAATTTAATTAACAAGCCAATCAGTGCCAACAATTGCCACTTAACAAGTAATTATTACTTAATTTATTTGGATTTTACTCACACCTTTTTCAGTAGTAGCTCAAGGTGAGTTACATTTAAGTATACTGGGTATTTCTCTGTCTCTGGAGGGCTCACAATCTAATTCTGTACCTGAGGCAATGGAGGGTTCAGGGGGTATTTTACTAAGGCGTGCTATTTTTAGCGTGCACTAAAATAGGCACGCTCTAAACATTAGAGACGCCAATGCATTCCTATGGGCATCTCTAATGATTAGCATGTGCCCAATTTTAGCACATGTTAAAAACGTGAGTGTGCTTAGTAAAAGCTCCCCCCCCCCCCCTTCAGTGACTTGCCCAAGATCACAAGGAGCAGCAGTGGGATTTGAACTGGCCATCTCTGGATGACTGGTGCACTAACCACTAGGCTACTCCTCCACTCCTCAATGGCATTAATTAGAATTTATGTGAATATCTTGCTAGGTGTATTCTGTAAAGTGGTGCACATACATTCTAATGTGCTGCCAAAAAGGGGGTATGGCCATGGGCATGGAATGGACAGACTGTGGACTTTCCAAAAATCTATGCGCATAGTTAAAGAATACACCTGCTCCATGCCTATAGTTTTGGAGCAGGAATGGCCACTAGGCATATTTTATAACCAGCTAGGCGTATTCTATAAACTGCACCTAAATCTAGGCACGGTTTACAGAATATACCTAGGCGGAAATATTTTTGTGCCTATTTTTCATGTGCCATATTTAGCATCTAGTCCTAACTGCCAAATGTCTTGCACGCCCACTCTCCGGCGTACCAAGGGGGGGTGGTGGGGGCGGTCTGCCCCGGGTGCACACCGCTGGGGGGTACCGCGGCGCGCGCCTGCTCCAAGTTTGCTAAACTTCGTCGCTCGTTCGCTGCAGCTCCCTCTGCCCCGGAACAGGTTACTTCCTGTTCCAGGGCAGAGGGAGCTGCAGCGAAGCGAAGTTTAGCGAACTCGGAGCGGGCGCATGCCGCGGCACCCCCCAGCGGTGTGCACCCGGGGGGGGGTGTCATTTCACCAGAGGGGGGGGAAGGTGTAATTTAGCGGTGGGGGGGCGCGCTGCACCTGGGGGGGTGCATCGGCGCTCCGCCCCGGGTGCCATCCAGGCCAGGAACGCCACTGCAAGTCCCCGAGACAAAAAGCACTTAATACACAGTTTACCACATGGAAACTTACAGCAAAGCCCCTTAAAGTAGCTCTGCACTAGCAGTTACTACATGGTAAACACACATTAAGAGCCAGATTCAGAATAGTGCTATACATCAATTCCTGCGCCCAACTTTGGCCATGAGGGCTTATGCATGCTGAAACCTGGTGTAAATCCTGGTGTGCAAGTTGAACACACAACCCTGGATTTCTATAGCACTGCACCTAAATATTTGGAACACCCTTGATCCGCCCATGCCCCTCCCACAACCACATCTCCTTTTGGGTTGCATATGAGACACTTTGGGAGTACAGGGTTATAAGAATAGAATGTAGGCAAATGAGCAAAAAAGTCCATATTTGTGCCAATTAACACCAATAGTTGTCATTAATTGGCTTGTTAACTAATTGATTTGCATGCACATTTGTCCTGTATTCCCAAATTTGGGCAAACTTTATAAAATCTGGGGAAAGTGCCTAGCACAGTTTAGTAAAAATACCTCTTTTTTTTTTTCTTTTGATGAGCTTAGACATCAGCACAGATAATTTTCTCATAGTCACAAACATCCTAGGGCCTTGCACCAAAGTATTACACTGCATACGAGGGCCATTTAGTATGCATGAACACTAAACTGATCCCCACTTTAGTTATATGCAACTAATTTTATCATGTGATGCTGGGGAGGAACTGATGTAGGAAATCAGAACATGGATCGGGTGACTGGAGTTCATCTTCTTGGAAATTCCCCAAGATTGTTAGCAATGGGGATGTTATGCATGTTAGCATGCAATTGAATAGTGTGTGATCAAATTTGGGAAAGGATTTAGTACATAGGCTGCTAAGTGGAATTTTAGCAGGCAGGCCTAATTTTTAGCATGCGCATAAATCAGTTTTTTGTGTCAGTTTTCATGCCTAAACTGTCCTGTCACATAAGTTCCAAAGTCGACCTTCAGGATGCAGCTAATGTCATAGCAAGTCATCCTTTCTGATGGGTTGATCAACATTTAATGAACAAGCCAGAGCACTTGATGACATTATAGCGTACATGAGCAACCCGAAAGCAAGCACAGAAAACAATGACAGACTCAGAGTTCCTGCTTTCAGCTAAATCCTGTTTTTGAATTAACATCCAAATTCAGTGTGATATTTGTAGTCCCTGATTCTATCCATCAAAATTAGTGCTACAGATTCAATAATGCATCAGTTGGTTTTGTCAGAATCCAGAACTGACCTGAAATCTCTCTTCTGGAACTGGGTAACTTAGCAGCTCTCCAACACCAATATTAAAGCACTCCATTTGAAGTATGTGCCTTCCTAGTCCCCATATTCACTCAGAAACTATTACTGCTGTCATACCCACAGTTAGACTCTGCTTTTCTTTGCTACTTCTGGAGATGTGAAATGGGAGGGGGGGAGACCATGAATGATAATCAGGGAGGGAGTGGGGCAGAAAAAGTGAATGTGACTCTGGAAGGGCTGTAAAATAAATGGGGGGGCATGCAATGTTCCCTCTAAGTAGCTCTAAGCTGTGTTGGATTCTTTCACTGTCATTTCTACAAGGGAATGCTGGTGGAGGAATCCTGTGCAGCTTAAAGTTGCTTTAGAGAGTAAATTGAACCCATGGTAGGGGGTCCACACACATGTGTTTGCCAATGGCTCTGCTCAAGACATAACATTGCACTCTAGAAATTGTAGGCAAATGACAATGGATGATGCCCAGACACTATGAGATCCTGCTTTTAATAGGGACCTCCTTTTTGGCAATGTCTCAAAATGGGATCATTTTTCACATACTATGACAGTAATGAACCTCACCCTAAGCCAGAATAAGTGAAATATGATCTCAGCCTTTCAATCTTACTGCTATTGCTCACCATAGTACTTGCATTGTGCCAGAGAGCTTCTTACTAGAGTTATAAAGTGTAACATGCATAGGCTATCTTATCAAGATGCTCTTGAAAATTCCTTTAAACTGCCTATGGCACCCACTATAATGGGAAACCTACTTTCTACATCAGAAAATACTGGTTAAAGTTAACCAGATAAGTGTACAGGTTTACTTTGTCACAATGAGACCCAGTCAAATTTTTTATAGGTCATCTAAATAGGAAAAGAGACATCCAAGTCTAGATGTGCAATAATTTCTCAAATATTTTATGAACAGCTTGCTGAGCATAGAGCCTCCTGTAAAATAGTACAAGGATACGGAAAATAAATATGAGTGTGTGTGGGGGGGGGGGGGGGGGGGGGGGGGGGGGGAGAGATGCTAAGATCTGCAACCGGAAGGAGAACATGAACTTGCAAGGGGGGATGAGAACAGGACAAGGGAAACAGAGAAAGGACCCTCTCCGATCGAGGGAGGCTATGGAGGACAGGCAAAACAGAGGAAGAGATGTTTGGCCTCGGTGGGAGGAGATAGGAGGGAAGGAAAAGAGATGGCGAGATGCTGGACCTGGAGGAGACAATTAGGAAGGAAAGGGGATAGAGAGATGCTGGCCCAGAGGAGGGTGGTACAGCAGGAAGAGAAGTGTGAGGGGAGAAGCTGGAATGAAGCGGGATAGGGACACAGATAGCAATGGTAGAAATAGGGAGGGGAATAGGGACACAAGAGGGGACAGGGACAAAAAAAGACTATTCTGAACACATGAGCTGGTAGGGACACAGAAGGCTGATATTGGACAGACGTGGAAGGATATGGACACAGGGGGGAGATCTAAACAGGGCAAAAATAAGGACACAGACAGGATGCTCAACATGGCAGGAAGATAGGGGCCAGGATGAGGGGAGATGCTGGAAAGGGCAGACAGTGATGCAGAAGGGAAGATGAATGATTGACTAATGAGAAAAGAAATGTCAAATGGACAAGTAGATTACTACAAGAGAGTTAAGGGATGACAGAGGGAAAGCAGGAACCAGAGACAGGGAGTAACATAATTAGAAAAATAAAATGACCAGAAAACAAAGATTTTTAAAAAAGAATTTTATATTCCATTTATTGATTAGAATGTGCCAATTTTTGTACTGTACATCTGCCAGAGCTGGTGCTAGACATGCCAGAGGCCAGCATTCAATGGCCTTCAATCTCACTCACTGTGGTAAATTTCTCTTTGGGATGGACCACCCTTGGTATCTCAGTGAATGTGGTGAAACTGTCATAATGAAAAATAAAAAAAATCCTTAGTTTTTGTTTTAATTCCTTATTGATTTCTAAACTACACACACACACACACGTTTGTGTGTGTCATATGCAGGGTATACGTTCACTGATAATCCACGACATGGGATTCTTATTGCTATCTTGTGCTTTTACCAATTATGAATTGTGTCTCCACTTGTGGAGAATAACATGTCTTAGTCAATCATGTTGTATGAACATAAGAACAGTCATACTGGGTCAGACCAATGATCCATCTAACCCAGTATCTTGTTTCCAACAGTGGCCAAACCAGGTCTCAAGTACCTGCAGAAACCCAAATACTGGCAACATTCCATGCTACCAATCACAGAGCAAGCAGTAGCTTCCACATGTCTGTCTCAATAGCAGACTATGGACTGTTCCTCCAGGAACTTGCCCAAAACTTTTCTAAACCCAGATACGCTAACTGCTGTTACTGCATCTCCCAGCAAAGAGTTACACAGCTAGAGAAAAAGTATTTCTTGCTATTTGTTTTAAATTTCCATGTAACTTCCTTGATGTCCCCTAGTCTTTGTACTTTTGGAACGAGTAAAAACTCGATTCACTTCTACTCGTTCAATACCACTCACGATTTTGTAGACCTCAATCATAGCTCCCCTCATCCATTCCTTTTTCCAAGGTATAATAACATAATGAGGTCTAGATAATTTTGCATGGTTTATCAGGATGGCCAGTAATATTTTCCAAGTACCTGCTAAATTGTCTTCAATGAAACTACACCATTTTTAAATAAAGATATATCAACCTAGATCAAAATGAAATTTCCAGCTGAGACTGTTTAAGCAAGATTGAAACACCCTAACATAACTGGGTTTCTTACTGCAGAGTTAGGCCCCCTCACTCCCTAGTAATTGCTACTGTTTGTCAGTATGGTAAACAAGTTTTCAAAAGCAGCCATGTGGTATGAACATTGGAATCAATAAGTAAAAGCACATGTTATCATTTTTTTGTGAGAATTTGGCCAGGTTGAAATCACAAGCATAAATTAGCTTGCCTTGAGTAAACAACCAACCTCTAAATCCCATGCCTGAGGTCAGCTCTACTATGCCCACTGCCATCTGTAGAAGAGATTATATATCTTCTCAAACAGGAAAAAATACACAGAAGTGTTTTTTCCCATCTTGGACAAGTGCATCAGTGGCAATTGCCATGTTCATGCTTCAGAGATTAAAAAATCTTACTTTCTTGTTCTATAACTTTACTGTCTAAATGTACGCACCACTTGCATGAAAACATTATAGACTAATAATAGCTGAAAAGCTAAGAAAAAGGAGGTTAGCCTTCATAAAGTACAAGAGATTGTTGCTTCTCTTCCTCTTTGTGCAATATCTGGAAAACTAGGAGAAGCTGGTAAAGTAGTCAGGAAAGCCAAGATGCAAATGGAAGAAAAAAAATATCCAATAGAGCAAAATGGGGAGGGGGGGGTGAGAGGCATTTTAAAGATATGTTAGTGATAGGAGGTAGTGCAAAACAAGAATTGTGAGACTCTAGGTGTAGAAGATAATAAGGATAAGGCAGAATTGCTTAACAAATATTTCTGTTCTGTGTTCACAGATGAAGGGCCAAGAGCAGGACTACAGAAGACAAACAGAAATAGAAATGGAAGTGTAGTAGAACCTGAATGATTTTCAGAAGACTATGTTCATGAGGAGCTAGCTAAACTAAAGGTGGACAAAGGGATAGGCTGACCTCTGTGGTAAGTAAATTAATAGAAATGCTTCTCAAACACAGAACAGTGAGGTTGTTGGAATCCAATGGATTGTGGGACCCGAGGCAGCATGGTTCTACTAGAGGCAGGTCTTGTCATACAAATATGATTAATTTCATTGATTGAGTGACCACAGAATTGGATCAAAGGAGAGTGCTAGATATGGTGTACTTAGATTTTATCAAAGCCTTTGACACAGTTCTAGATAGACGTCTTATAAATAAACTGAGTGCCCTCGCTATGGGCCTTAAAGTGACCGACTGGGTTAGGAACTAGTTGAACGGAAGGCTACAGAGGGTAAAGGAAGAGACCCACAGCAATTAACACGGAAGTCACCTTTTTATAACTATTCCTCATTATGGTTGCCCCATCCCTGGCTAATAAACACATTCATCCCCAATATTCAGTTCTATTTAACCACTCAGCAACAGCCCCTGACTGCTTAAATAGTGTGCACCCAGCTAACTGTGAATATTCAGCGGGAGATAGCTGGCTATCTCCGCTGAATATTCACAGTTAGCACACAGCAGCTAACCAGCTATATCATGAGATATAGCTGGTTAGCTCTGATATTCAGTGCTGTGTTTAGAGGTTAAATAGCGCCAAATAAATAGCAGTCCTATCTTTAACCGCTAGGAACTTAGCCGGTTAGTGCTGAATATCAGCTTAACCGATTCAGTTCCAGCGGCCAAAAATGAACCCGGAAATTCAATGCTGATCACTGGCTATGGCACGACATTGAATTTCCAGGTTCAACACCGACTGTTGGTTTTAACCATGCTGCCCGCTGCTGGCTAAATATCAGCCTTTTTGTCTTTAGGACTGATAACATGGCCATTGTGGAGGTACTCAATAGTCTTTCCACCAAAAGAGATGGTGTGATTGCACTGCTTAAGGAAATAGTACTACTTTGTATGCACTTTAAACTTTAAGACCACTCACGTTCCTGGGGAACATAATAACATCACAGATGTTCCAAGTTCACAGAATTCAGACATTTCACCCCAGCTGCTGACATCACAGGAACACCCATCCCTGGGACAGTCTGGCAGTTTGGCCCACTGAAGTTTGGCAGTTAATCCAGTCCTCCCTCTCAGATGCCATGGGGAGGAAGTACTCAGCATCCTTGAAGAAGTTTCTGGACTTCTGCCAGGAGAAGCGGTCACAACAGGTGACAAGATTCCATGTCAACACCTTGGTGCATTTTGTGCTCCATAAGAAATTAAAAAGTACCTGCCCGGTGGCAGTACACTTCCATCTAATAGGTATTAGGTTTTTCTTGAAGGCTTTAGGTGCAGAAAACCCTGTGCACCATTTTGCAGTCAAACAACTCATGAAAGGATGAGGAAATGGCGCCCCCAGGCAACGGGGACAGTAGGCTCCCTATCGCACATTCCATGCTTGCCACACTGCTAGACGCTCTCACAGTGGTTTTCACTGATCAATTCAAGACTACACTGTTTGGGTGCTCCTCTATGTTGGTCTTTTTGGCGCCCTTAGAATAAGCAAGCTTATCCCTCCCAACTCCACGCTGACAAAGCCCAGTGGTCTGTTAGTCTCAGACATAGGTCTGCGGGTGGACAATCTACATATCAATATACCAGATCAAAAACAGATCAACAGATAAAGGGGTGAATTATCACTTTAGGCAGGCTCCCTAGTAGTATTACTTGCCCTATCCAGAACTTAACCAACTATTTGGTCATTTGCCCGCATAATCGTTTATTGTTTATTCATTTACTATACCACTTCAGTTGATATTGCATTGAAGTGGTTTACAAAGATAAAATCATACACAAAAAATAAAAAGAAACAGAAAGGAACTCCATTGGTTGATGAGATAGCACAGACATTCAGCCATGCAGAATAAAAAGTCAAACATTCCCAGATTGAACCCTACTGGACCCGGGCCAGTCCTCCCTATGCAGCTATAAGCAACCAAGATCAACAACTGTTAAATGCACAAAAAAAGAAATGGGTCTTCAAAGATGCCTGAAAATAGGAATATGATTTCTCTAGACAGAGACAACGAGGAAGAGAATTTCAAAGTGCAGGTGCGAGATAGTAAAAAGCACTGGATCTTGTTGATTCCCCATCTCACTTCAGACAAGTGGGGAAGAACGAGTCTATTATTACTTAGAGATCAAAGAGTGAGGGATAGAGTATAAGGAATGATTATGGATGCCAGATAAGCAGGGTTATTACTAATGGGTTGCTAGTTCATCAGGACAAACGCCTGGTAACACACTTCCAATTCACGAAAGTTCTTAAACTGCGTTTAATGTGCATAGTCCTAGAAATGAAATACTTTGACATCCACTCATTCAGAATAGGTACAGCAACTACTGCAAGCCAGCTGGGCCTGTCAGAGAATCAGATTAAAGCTATAGGATGGTGGAGCTCTACCAAGTACAGAGCATACATGAGGCCCCATTTATGCTGAAATCACAAGCACAGTAGGCCCCATATATGCCAAAATCACCCAGTTTTGAGTGGAGAAACGGGGCTATGCACACTTCTCATTTATTTGTCTTTTGTCTCATGCAGGTACTCACATAGTCTGGATTTTTTGGACATTCTTTTATGGACTGGGCACATGCAAGGGGCTCAGTCTATCACTTGCAGAGGCTACATTGGTTTGGCTAGGGCAGCATGGTATGAGGTGGGACCAACTCTTGCCAGCCATACTGGAATGGATGAGCATACAAAAAACCCCTTGGGCCTTGCTTGTCTACCTTGGGGGCACTGACTTTACATCTATACACAGCGTGGAGCTGATATAAAAGATGCAACAGGACATACTAGACATATGGAGGCATGGTCCAGCTACATACTTGATATGATCCTACATCATACTACACCACGTATAGATAGGAAAAAGGTCTTATAGTGCCATAGAGAGAACCAGACAAAAGATCAACAAGTGCATGCATAAGTTCATGCAAGTGCTCCAGGGGATAGCAATTACACACAAGCTGCTAGTAGAGATCTGCCCGGGTCTCTATCGACCTGATGTCATACACCTGTCAAACATAGCCTTGGACATATTTTTCAGTAATCTGCAGGATGCTATTGACAAATGTATGCTTAGAGAGGGCCGCAGCTAGGATCAGTAGGCTATGAGTGAGGGGGGAGCTTATGACGTGAAGAGTCACTGTCATGAGCCATGGTGCAAAAAATGGGGAAAAAACCAGTGAGCCAGCAGAAGTTATGGGGGCCAATCAAAGTGTATTGATTTAAAGAGTCCCTCTACAGTGGGGTCATTAGTTAAGAACAGTGTTGGTCAAAGTACTGAAGTATAAGTAAAAATAATTGTATATTTTAATACTTAAGTAAAAGTAAAAAGTACAGTGAAGAACACATTAAAAAATTTATGCAACTACAATGAATGCAACTAGTATTAATGTATTTATCTCAACAATTTTATTGCTCTACAATTCAATCCATTTTGCTCTTAGTAAAACTACATTTTTTAAATGACTGTCACTCATGTGAGTGTGCTTGTGAGTTATTAATCCAGCACAGCTAAAAAGGTTCAAAGACTGTACTAGCAGAAAGTGGATTGTTCCATCTGATAAAATGTTCCTTCAAATCAGACCAGGTTGCAATATTACTGATGTCTTCTGACTTGGTCTGCAGGTTATGAGCAAGGGAATTTCTGAAACACTTGACTTCCATTTAGCAAAGAATACTTTATCATCATTATTGTCATTATCATCTGCATTAGAAGTAGTGCTATGTAATTGATCACTTGCATCTTCAGCTTTATCTTCATTATCATCATCATGCTGTCCAATTACAAAGAAGGCTTTCACAAAGTTGGAATCATTGTCTGTTGTTATAACAATTTTTCATCTGATGGCAAACTCTGTTTGAATATTTTTTAGAATTGATGCAAGAACGTGAAACGATTTGGAACCCTTGTCTTAAAGCCAGACAAGCAGATTTCCTCCCTAAGGATGCATCAATCCAGTGGACAGTTACCCCAATGTAAAATTTCCCTGGGATGATGAGCAGTCTATTGCAGTAGAGACATATGTCTGTTCACTCAAAATTGTTACCAGTCTCACCTTCATCTCCACTTACTGACCCAACTCAGCACTGTTCTGTTTGACTGGAGACTAGTAACTAGTTACTCCACTGTTCTTATAGGTTATACTCACTGAACAGCAAAATTTAAGGTGAGATGATCCACTGTTTGCGCGACAAAGTTTGCAATACCAAAATCCTGTTCCCAGTTTTAGTGTTTCATTCGGTTTACTGAGGAGTCGCTATTTACATCTGCCTTCCATTTTTACTTTTTACTTTTAACTGAAATCATCAGATATAACTGAGTAAACATAGTAAAAATTGGTGAAATTATTACATCAGGAAAGGTAACAAATGTTATCTTGTACTTCTTTACTAGTAAAAGTATCAAAACTTTTACTTAAGTACAGAAACTAGTTATATTTACTAAGCTGCTATACAACACTGGTTAAGAAAGCGATGGACTTCCCTCCCTGACGAAGGGGCAGGCCCTGGTCAAGAGAATAATTCTGCCAAGAATTTAGGGACAACCACGGAATCCCGTCCTACCTTGAACAGCTGGGGAGGGGGGAAGGAGGACTTACACCAGCGAAGTCCAGCATGCCATAATCCCAAAATGATGTGGCTCATGGATTATTCTACAGTTCAGGAATTAGTAGCGTATTGGGGTTAGGCTATAACAGTTGTATTAAACAGCACAGTTTTGAATTATGTTTTCAAATTATGTTTTAATATAAATTGAATTAACTATGGAGCTCATTTTCAAAAGAGAAAAATGTACAAAAGGTGTCGTAAAGCAGCGTTTTGACATGTTTCTTCTCAAGACATCCAAAGCGGTACTTTCAAAACCTATTTTGCAGACGTTTATATATGCAATTTGTCTGCAATGTGCCAAAATCACAAAGGGGTGTGTCAGGGCATTTTGAGGGCAGGCTTAGGGTGTCATGATGGGTAGTAACAAAGTACTTGTATTTTGTTACAGTACTTAAGTACAACTGGTAGTACTTTTACATCTAACGAGTAACTTTTTTTTTTTTTTGCAATACTTTTTACTTGTAACAAGTTACATTTAAGCTGTACTTTTGTACTTAGTAACAAAGAACAAATTTGGAAAGTAGCTTAAAAAAAAGTATTTTCCATCTCTTTGCTTCTCCCCCTCTACAGGATTTCCAAGTGATGTAAGATGCAGCTTGCAGCTGACTGGGTCTGAACTTCTGGACTCACACTAATAAACTACCATGGGAGACATGCAGGATCCATCTCTCTGCAGTGCCAGTACTGCATCCTGTACCAGGCCTGCCTCTTCTGATGTACACGTCTGGGAGTGGAGCAGCAGGCACTAGTGATTCTGTAGAGAACTGGGTTCCACCTGCTTTCCATGGTAGTTTATTAGAGCGGAGGTGTATGAGAGGGAGTGAGTGAGACTGTGCTGCAGGGATTCAGTGGATGAGATGGGAGCGACAGAGAAATTAGGCAAGACTGGATGGGTGGGGAAGGAGAGACAGAGCGACAGAGAGAGATGGGGGTGATACTGGATAAAACGGGGTGAAGAAACAGAGGCTATGGGTTGGGGTGAGAGAGAAATTGGGCAAGACTGGATAGGTGGGGAGGGAGAGAGAAACAAGGCAAGACTGGATGGGAGGAGAAGAAGTGAGACAGATATATGGGGCAATACTGGATAAAGGCAGGGTGGGAGAGACTGGGGAGAGTGAGAGCAATTGGGCAAGACTGGATAGGTGGGGACATAGGAGTCAACTTTTCAAAACAATTGGGGATGCTAAACCCAATAGAAATTATCCCTCCCTGGACAAAGTCAAAGGGTTTAGTCAATATTAGGGGTGCTCAAGCACCCCCAGCACCCACAGAGCTGGAACAGACCAGTGTTGGAGTTAGTTATAGTGGAAGAGGTGAAGAAGACAGAAGAACAAAAAATGACACATGGACAGGAGACCCTTGGAAAGAGAGTTAAAAGAAGAGAGGAAAGAAGTAACCAGAGATTGGGACCAACAAACTTTGAAAAACTAAATGGCCAGACGACAAAGGTAGAAAAAAGAATTTTATTCTTAATTTAGGATAAAGTAATGCAGTAATGGTGTTGGTCCACTTTAAAAGTTAACAAATATAAATTAAAGAAAAAAAAACAAAAAATAAGGTGATGCTTTTGTACTGGACAATATACTTTTTTTTACTAACTTTTGGAGACCAAAACCTACTTCTTCAGGTCAGAACAGTATAATGCTATATTAGTCTGCTTGTCCTGACTTAAGGAAGGAAGTTTTCACCTTCAAAATCTAGTCAAAAAATGATGTTAGTTGAATAAAAATGTATCACTTATTTTCTATTTTTGTTTGATTTGTTCATTTTTAATGTAGCGATTGCTATATGTAAGTTGTTGAAATTTACATGTGTTCTTTTTATATTTTGCATGGTACAAAGAGACGTCTAATTGTTTGTTTGTTTCTTTCTTTCTTTGGTTTGCACTGTATGCAGAGGTTCAGAGGTTCAGGGGTTCAGTTTAATTTTTGTCTACATATTTCTATTTTTAGTTTGTGGATACTTATCCTATTCTTAATGAGAGGCTACCTCTGATCTTGTGTGAAAAAGCCTGGGTATTCTGTCAACATAAAATGACTGTAGTACTGATCTGTACTAATCCTGCTTGTTTTGTTTTCCAATAGGTGTATTAATGACAATGTTCTTCTGCCCACTGCAATGCTCAGGGTGTTTTGCTTTTTTTTTTCCTAGGAAGGACCCTTGCGTGACCCCCTGGAAGTCCTCTTGTAAACAGTGGCCCAACTTGTTAAGAATATTTTTTTACTTTATAGTAAAAAAAGTAGTTTTAAGAGGAGTCCAAGATGGCCGCCAATCGAGACGGACGCGTTTTAGTGCTCCTCTGATTTTCCACTTACTACTTACTTTTTGAATATGCCAAAGAGGAGGGGAAGGGCTGCCGCTGCTGCTTCCCAGCAGCAAAGAGCTCCAACCTCTTCAGGTCTGATGGTTTTGTATTTGCAGAGAGCCACAACTCAGCAATGCCGACGGAGAGCGGCCTGCAGGCTCAGTCCAAGGCTGGAGACAGTGGGCAGAGCAATGGGCTGGAAGTTTCTTTGAGCCCCGATGAAAGAGACCCCCCCCCCTCCTCAACCGGTGAGAAACAGTTCTCCGATAGCGGCATCAGCAAGCCCGAGTACCGAAGCGTTAGCGGGCCCTGTGAGACGGGAGGTAATTTCAACTACATCGGAGGAATTGGGGTGTTTTCTAACCCCTACTTCAACTGCACACATCGAAATAAAATCTATTGAAGAGTTGGCAGGAGCGGTTGGAAGTGAGAAAACACAGCAACCAACACAGCAACCTGGTGAGCCAGAGGATATATTGCTTACAAATTTCCTTAAAAAACCTGCTGAAGTAACGTTAGACAGCTTGCGGTTACTGATTGCGGAACTTGGGAAGGCTTTATGCCCCCAGATAATGAAAATGAAGGAAGAAATTGTTGTTTTGGACGGGAACGTAAAAGAAATTGAAAGTGAGGTTAAACTAGTGTCATCACAAGTTAATAAACTGGAGAAAGAATCTCAACAGGTACAGACAGTACAAATGACTATGGTGAAAGATTTATTAAACCTAAGGAGAAAATCAGAATTCCTTGAAAATTCTTCTAGAGGCAATAACTTGCGTTTTATTAATTTCCTCTATAACCTCTGATTTCTCCAAGAGAAATGTTAAAGAGTTACTTTAAAGAAGATTTGATTATTAGTGATGAACATATTCTACCTATGGTACAGGTTTTTTACATTCCTGGAAAAACAGAAGGGAATCAATAGAATCGAGACATTAAAAATATTCAAGTGTTAGATGTTTCGGCTTTGCTAGAAAGCTCTGACACAGAGCAAATAACAACATCCACTTTACTAGCTACATTTGCGTTAACCTCAAATAAGGTCTGGATATTAAAGAAATTCTTTCAGAAAAAGGAAAAAACTTTTAAAGGATTACAAACACATGCATTTCCAGATCTGTCGAGGGATACGCAAAAACGTAGACAAAAGCTTTTGCAATTGAAACAGGAGACACTCCAGCTAGGAGCAACTTTTTACTTAAAATATCCCTGTAAATGTTTGGTTACCTATCAATCAGTAAAATATGTGTATTTTGATCCCACTCAACTGGTCTCCTTTTTTAACATCTAAAAGATCTCTTTAGTAAAATTTAACTGAGTTTGTATACGAATAAATCTCGATTTAAGTTCTATGTTACTTTATTTCCTTATATCTCCAGCAGTCGGAAAATTGGACTCCTTTTGTGGACTTAATGAATGCTAATAGAAAAGTTTGTATTATTTTTTTTTTCCTTTTTTTTAGGAAATGTTTCCTTAGGCTTACAATATTGTATTAGCAGAATTTTCCTTTCAAGTGAATTAACTTGTTATATGTATATTAAACTATAAATAAATAATAATAAAAATTTTTAAAAAGTAGTTTTAAGAGCTGCACTTTATTACTTTCACTTGAGCACTTTTTTTATAAGGTGTCTACTTTTACTTCACTATTTTTGAAGCCAGTACTTTTACTTTTTACTTAAGTACTTTTAAAAAAGTAATGAACCCATTGGCGTTTCTAAAACTTGGATATTTTATAGCCGAAATGGAACAAAATGAAAATGTCTAGGGCTAAAACTTCAATGTTTGCTCTAGACCTGTTTTTAGAATGAATAAGGCACAAAAAGGTGACCTAAATGACCAGATGACCACTGGAGAGAATCAGGGATGACCCCCTTACTCTCCCATTTGTCACTGACCCCTTCCCAAAAGGATGAAAATAAAAATAGCACTTGCCAGCCTCTATGACAGTTGCAGATGTTATAGCCAAGTCTATTATAGCAGCAGGCAGGTCCCTGGAGTGGCCTTTTATGGGTGCAGTGGGATCCAGGTCCATAATCCAGTCTAGCTGTTACACTTATGGTGGAAAGTGTGAGCCCCCCCCAAATAAAACTCAACAAAAATCTACTGTACTTACATTTAGGTGACACTTGCAGACATAAGGACTATTGTAGTGGTGAACAGTTGGGTACAGTAAGTTTTTGGTGAGTTGAGGGCTCACCCATACAATACAAAGGGGCAATGGTGAGATGCGTACCTGGGACCCTTTATGTAAAGTCTACAACAGTGCCCCCTAGGTTGCCCCATTGCTCTGCTGGGATGTCTGTGTGGCCAGTCTGTTAAGATTGATGACACCTCCTACATCCCAATGGCTTGATTTTGTGTGTTTTGCACTTCAACATTTTTTTTTTTCAAGACTGGACCAAAAAGATAATTGCACAGAGCACAAAAACAACTAGCAAGTGGTCATTTTTGAAAAAAAAAAAAAAAAGCTAGACATTTTGCTGTTCGAAAATGGCTATATTTGTTATTCAGATTATGAACGTTTTGAGCAAAACGTCCAAAGTCGGACTTAGACATCATATCGAAAATGTCCCTCCAAGGGCCTTGTTTACTAAGGTGACTTAGCATTTTTAACGCGCTTACAATTAGCGTGTGCATTAACCATGTAGATGCCTAGAAGGATATTGTAGGCGCATATAAGGATATTGTAGGCACGTACACAGTTAGCGCGCGTACATGGTTAATGTGCATTAATAACACTAATGTGCCTATAACGCTGCTTAGTAAACAGGGCCCCAAATGTATTATTCCTGCAACCTTACAATAATTTTCCACTTTGGAAGACATAAAGGAGTTTGTGGTCATTAGAAGGATGAGCAACCAAGGGCAAAAGAAAAGGGGAAGGAAATTGATAGGAGAAGAGGGGACGATGGGCTATGGCAAGGCAACCTGATCGCCAACTATCATAACTGTGGTAAATGGAGTTCACTCTGAGGAAAGGGACTTTCAGTGGTGTGCTTCAAGGATTGGTTCTTGATCTAGTTCTTTTTAACATTTTTATAAGCGATATTGCAGATGGGCTGTCTGGTAAGGTTTGCTTCTTTGCTTATGATACCAAAATCTGCAATACAGTAGACACTGCTGATTATGTGGATAACATGAGGAGGGACCTAGATAAATTTGAAGAATGGTCCAGAATTTGGCAGCTAAGATTTAATGCTAAGAAACGCAGGGTCAAGCATTTGGGCTGCAAAATCCTGAGAGTGCAGTACAGTTTAGGGGGTGAATAATTTCAGAGTGCAAGACATGCCATTTTTTTGGTCCAAGTCCTCGAACTCTGGAACTCCCTACCCACTCATTTGTGCCAAAATACTTCCTTATATGTGTTCAAATATGATCTCAAAACATTCCTGTTTTGTGATGCATTTTCCAATACTCCATGATTACCTCATTTTGTTAGCACTTCTCTTGGCGAATCAGTGGAATCCCTGAGAGTCCTGATGCAAACACAGAGTACCTAATGTTTTAGCCCCTCCTCTCTTTCCTATCATTAATTGGAGTTATTCCCTATATCTCTGTTGTATGTTGTCTAATATATTTGTCCTACCCAATAAATGTTTTAGACTGTACACTGCCTAGATGGTTCCTCCCATTAAGCACGATAGTAAATCCTTAATAAACTTGAAAGAGAAGCGGGACTTGGGTGTGATTATATGTGATGATCTTAAGGTGGCCAACCAGGTAGAAAAACAAACAGCAAAAGCCAGAATAATGCTTGGGTGCATAAAGAAAAAAATGCAGCTCCAAAAAAGAAGATCCAATGTAGACAACAGGAAATATTCTAAACATTGTTTCTTGATATGTGGCATCATTAGACAATAATTTATATTATATTTTTTGGTTTGCTAATATTACTCATGCCAACTAATATTGTATATGTTTCTTACTAAATTTTTATTTGAGCTTTGTGAATGTTAATGTAACTTTTTTGCATTTATATATTTTTATTTGTAGTTACGCCTCTGATGATCAATCCTTGAAACATGGCATGTTAGGCATCACAAAATTTAAAAAAAATGCTCCACTATACACAACAAGAGAAAATATATCTCAAAACAATCAAATCAGCTATTTATAAAAATGGGAGGCAAAGCCTCAAAGAGCTGCAAGTCTAAACAACTTATAGAGATATATCAATCCAAAAAATCTGCTCTTCATCATTGGCAAAAACCTTTTTTTTAAATAATATATCAAACAATAGCATCCAAAAATTGTCCAGTTTAAATCATTAAAGTCCAACTTTTGTGCAATGGTTTTATCATATATTTGTATCAGGAACACTTAGCTTAGAAGACTTCATTGTAGGCCAGGGTCTTGGGGGAGTTGCCGGTTTCTTGTGCAACATTGTATATAGTATAAGGTTTGATGTTAATTTTAGGGTCCTGTTTACTAAGGTGCATTAGCATTTTTAACGCGTCTACAATTAGCATGTGTGCAAACCGTGTAGGCACCTATAGGGGTATTGTAGGTGCGTACACAGTTAACGCGCTTACATGGTTAACGCATATTAAAAACGCTAACGCATCTATAACGCAGCTTAGTAAACAGGGTCCTATGATTTATGCTCTTTCAGGATAAGGTTTGGGACACTGTCACTAGTCATGGCTTGTATTCACATCCTTATTGTGCATTCTTTGTGTTATGGAAATATGGTTGTTACACTTCTAAGTGAGAATTTTTTTTCTTAAGATGCCACAATAGTGAAATGGAGGGGCATAATCGAACGGCGCTAGCCATCTCCAGGGCCAGCGCTGCAAGTGGGCGGAGCCAACCGTATTTTCGAAAAAGATGGCTGGCCATCTTTTTCTTCGCTAATACGGTTGGGCCCAGCCAAATGTCAGAGCTCGCCAGGTTTGAGATGGTCGGCATCAGTTTTCGGCCATAATGGAAAATAACACCGACAATCTCAAACCCGGCCAAATCCAAGGCATTTGGTCGTGGGAGGAGCCAGCATTTGTAATGCACTGGTCCCCCTCACATGCCAGGACACCAACCGGGCACCCTAGGGGGCACTGCTAAAAATTAAAAATAAATAAATAAAATTAGCTCCCAGGTGCATAGCTCCCTTCCCTTGGTTGTTTAGCCCCCCAAATCCCCCCCCCCCCCACAAAACCCACTCCCCACAACTCTACACCATTACCATAGCCCTAAGGGGTGAAGGGGGGCACCTACATGTGGATACAGTGGGTTTTGGGTGGGTTTTGGAGGGCTCCCATTTACCACCACAAGTGTAACAGGTGGGGGGGGGGGGATGGACCTGGGTCCACCTGTCTGAAGTGCACTGCACCCACTAAAAACTGCTCCAGGGACGTGCATACTGCTATCAGGGAGCTGGGTATGACATTTGAGGCTATCAAAAAAGTTTTTTTTCGTTTTTTTTGGGTGGGAGGGGGTTGGTGACCACTGGGGAGTAAGGGGAGGTGATCCTTCTGGTGGTCATTTGGTCAGTTGGGGCTCCTTTTTGAAGCTTGGTCGTAAAAAGAATGGACCAAGTAAAGCCGGCGAAATGCTCATCAAGCCTGGCTTTTTTTTCCATTATCAGGCGAAGCTGGCCATCTCGTAAGCAGGCCCCTGTCCCACCCCCATCCCGCCCCTGTCCTGCCTTCACTACCCTACCGACACACCCCCTTGAACTTTCACCGGCTCCGCGATGGAAAGCAGTTGGCGCCAGCCAAAATCGGCTTTCGATTATACCAATTTGGCCGGGTTCAGGAGATTGCCGGCCATCTCCCAATTTGTGTCGGAAGATGGCCGGGGATCTCTTTCGAAATGAACTGGATGCTCTCTTGGGAAAGAGAGATCTATTGAGGTTTAAAAAGAGGCAAAAAATGTATTTGTTCCACTGCGCTTATAGTTAATAAGAGAGTAGGTATCTTTTTATGGTTTTGAGAGAGTTGGAGTTATACATTTTATTATGGTTGATGTAATGTTACATTTGTGTTATAAGAGAAGCATTATTACATAGTTTTTAGATTGCACACCACAGTGTGCATTCTCGAACTGCAGTATAGAGGTGTGAATAAATCAATAAATAAATAAGGGGCTTTAGATTCCATCTGTTCAGCAATGTCCAAACAGCTAAGGACAGACCATGATTTAAACTGTCTACTGCCTCAGATCTACCCTTTCCCAAAGGCATGTAGAGCTATATATCATCTGCATACATCATAAAATTAATTTTTAGCTGGTGCAATAATTTAGCAAAAGGGAACAAATAGAGGTTAAATTAAAAAAAAGAGACTCCTGTAAATGCATTAGTGGAACCAACAGAATATACAAAACAGAAGAAAAAGCTCTTTAACGAACTAGATCAGCAATAAAGGAAAAACAAGTGGCAAAAGCACAAATACAGTAGGAAATATTATTATTATTTATTACATTTGTATCCTGCGCTTTCCCACTCAAAGCAGGCTCAATGCAGCTTACATAGTAATGGGAAGAACAATATAACAATATAATATAACAAATATAACAGTAATAAAAGAGATAAGTAGGTAAAGATAGGTGATGTGGAAGGGAGGAAGATGGGAGATTTAGTCTGGAGCAATGTCATTGTCTTCTGGGTATTCCAAGGACCATACATAGATTAAGTCCAAACACATGAATGGCTAAAAGGGGGGGAACTGAAAACTTAGGATGAAAAATTGATAATTGCACGTCAGGACAGTGGGTTATGGACAAGATGGTTCACAGCAAGCATAGAAACAAATGGTACAACAGACATTTGTAGATTCTGTCAGGAAGAGCTAGAAACGGTTATTCATCTTGTGGCTGGCTGCAAGGTGTTAATGGCAGAAAATATTTATACAGGAAGATACAACAAGGTGGCACATCTCATTCATTGGAAACTCTGTAAGCATGGAGTGGAGGAGTGGCCTAGTGGTTAGAGCACTAGTCCTTTACATCCAGAGGTTCCCAGTTCAAATCCTACTGCTGCTCATAGGCGGTCGGTGGCCCAACTGTTTGGGGAGGCTAAAGGGGGCGGGGTTAGGGGTGGGGCCATGGGAGGAGCTTAAATCCATAATTGTCTGATAACACACAGAAAAAAAAAATTCAATTAATACCTTTTATTAAATTTAGATATTAGCTATGTATCATATGTCAAAGAATAAAGTGGTTGCTCAAAGCATATACTAACCACAATCGCTCAACTGCAAAACACTATGCACAACTTTGTGCAAAAACACACTTAGAACCTTACTGTACCATAAATATTACACTAGGCAGAACCTAATACACCAATATACCACCCATACGGAAAATTCAGACAGTCAACAATATGAAACAAGGGATCATAATACCACAATTCTCATGTAGAGCCACAAAACACCCTAATTCATGTTTAATGTGGGATGAAATGCCATAAATAAGTAAAAAATATAAACTTTTAATGTTGAGCATCTGATTCTCAAAGTGGACATATTCCAAACACTATAATGAAAATAAAATGATCGTTTCTACCTTTGTTGTCTGGTGACTGTTTTTCTGATCATGCTGGCCAAGTATCCAATTCTGCTGCTATCTGTCCTCTTAACTCCATTTCCAGGGCTTCCTTTCCATTTATTTCTTTACTTTCTGCCTTTCTTCTTCATTTCTTGCCTTACATCCGTAAGTAAAAGCTGGGTCCTCTGCAGACTCGACTGTCCAGTGGATCCAGCTTCTGCCTATTTTCTCCATCGATGTGCAGGTTTTCTCCCTTTTCCCTCATCTTATCTCCTTCCTCTCTCTTCCCTCCCCTCCATCCATGCCCAGCATTTTTTCTCTCTCCCTTCCCCTCCATCCATGTGTATCTCCTTCCTTTGTCTTCCCTCCTTTCCATGCATGTCTAGAATTTCTCCCCTTCATTCATGTGCATCTCCTTCCTGTCTTCCCTTCCCTCCATCCATGTCCAGCAACCCCCCTCTCTCCCCTGCCCTCCATCCATCCAAGTCCACCAACCCTTTTCTCCCCTCTAGCCATCCATGTCCAGCAACCCTGTTCTCTCCCCTGCCCTCCATCCACCCATGTCCAGCAACCCTTCTCTCCCCTCTAGCCACCCACCCATGTCCAGCAACCCTCCTCTCTCCCCTGCCATCCCCTCTATCCACCCATTCCAGCAACCCTCCTCTCCATGCACATCCAGCAATTCCCTTCTGTCCCCTGCCTCCCTCCATCCATACCCAGCCCGATTCTCCTCTCCCCTGCCTCCATCCATTGGGGCCAGCGGCGCCCTGGGTCTCCCCTTTCCCTCCCCTTGCTTACTATCTGCCCCGCGCCATCTTTAATTTACCTCCGCTGCGTCCCCACTCCCAGCGTTGGCCGCATCATTTCAAAGCTCGCCCTGCTGCCCGTCTCTATTCTCCCCTCACTCCCTTCGCGACATGATTCGTTCTGCAGACAGAGTCCCGCCTTCTGACATCATTTCCTCGAGGGCGGGACTCTGTCTGCAGAACGAATCACGTCGCGAAGGGAGCGAGGGGAGAATAGAGACGGGCAGCAGGGCAAGCTTTGAAATGATGCGGCCAATGCTGGGGACGGAGCGGAGGTAAATTAAAGATGGCACGGCCGCGGGGCAGATATAGTAATAAACGGAGAGGGAGGGAAGGGGACACTCACGGCGCCACTCGCCCGGCTGGGGAGGCTTAGCCTCCCCAAGCCTCTTATACCGGGCGCCTATGCTGCTGCTCCTTATGATCTTGGACACGTCACTAAACCCTCCATTGTTTCAAGTACAAAGTTAGATTGTAAGCCCTCCAGAGACAGAGAAATACCCAGTGTACCTGAATGTAACTCAACTTGAGCTACTACAGAAAAAGGTGTGAGCAAAATCCAAATAAGAAGTCCTTTTACAAAGCTGCAGGAAAAAGAGCCCTATGCTAGCATCAGGGGCTGTTTTTCCCCATGTGCCATGGCCCCTTTTACCAAAGTGGGTTAAAAGCCCCGAGACACACATGGCCATGCAGTAAGAGAACACTTACCATGTGGCTGTGCGATGGGGAGCCCTTACCGCTACTCATTGAGATGGCAAAAAGTGCTCCCGCACTAACCCGGTGGTAACCAGGCAGCATATGGCAATGCCCAGTTACCACCAGGTTACCACTGCACAAGTCATTTCCTGGGGTTTTCTTTTCCCTGGAAATGGCGCATGCTTGGGGCGAGACTACCATCAGTGGCCGTGTTGGGACAGCAGTAGTCCTGGAACAGCAAGCAGTAAGCCCGCGTTGGGCTTGCCGCTGATCTGTAAAAGGGCCCCTAAATAAATTAATAATTGCTTGGTAAGTGGCAATTATCAGCATCAGTTGACCTATTAATTAAATTGTGCATGCAAATCCAGAATACAACTGGATTTGTGTGTGCAATTTTGGTCGCGCTATATAGAATCTGGAGGTTAACCCATTGCACTTACCATGAGCTAACACAGAATAAATGTGGCACCACTTACTGTTTCCTAAAAAGAAGGCTCTAAGTGCATTGGTGACAACTGGGAAAGAGAGAGAGTACCTGAATGTAATTCACCTTGAGCTACTACTGAAAAACTTGTGAGCAAATCCAAATCAACAAATTATAACATCACTGTACCAGAAAAGACTTGGGATCATGACCCTAAGAAAATTGTGGCAAACAAACAAGTTATAATCACTTGAGACAACCACATCCTGATAGATAAAAAGCTGAATGCAAGAATATCAGGCATAATGGTAAAAGAGAAAACACCAGAACAGCATTAATCATAGAGGTGTCAGTCCCAAGCAATTACTCTGTGACTCATGTTGAGAGAGAAAATATCTCAAGTACAAAGTAACGCAGTCCAAAATGAAGATACATTTTCCATCGTTTTGAGGGCCATAGGTTTAATCAAAAAGAATTTCCAAACACACCTGGATAAGTTGCCTATACATGTTACATCTTATGAACTCCGGAGGGAAGTTCTGTTTGGTACAATGCAAGTTTTACCGTGAGCATTAGTAGTAAATTTGAGAGGCTGAGATCATACTCCATATGCCCTGGCTTAGGATCGACGTTCATTCCTGTCATTACCCCCATAATTCTATGGATGGCACTCAAAATTGAATGCACAAATTTGGGCGTGCGCTCAGTGGCATTTCTAGGTCGGCTGCCACCCGGAGCAGATCGCCGCTTTGCACCCCCCCCCCCCAGGTTCAGCAGCGTCCATCCCCCCAGGGTGCAGCACGACACTCCCCCCCCAGCACATCAACACCCCCCCCCCCCCCGGGTGCATTCTTGACTGCAGAGAGCAGCTGCGTGACTGTCGGCTCCGCTGGCTCCTTCTGCCCCAGAACAGGAAGTAACACAAGTTAATCGAACAATGAGCCAATTAGTGCCAGTAAATGGTCACTAACAATTCTTGGCACTAATGGCCACCCATTTGAATTTACGTGTGCATATATTTTATGTGTGGATCCAAAAAAGGAGCGGGACATTTGAAGGGCATGAGCAGGTCTGGCGCATTCCTAGAATCTGCAAGCAGTGTTATAGAATAAGGCACATCCACACCTAATTAAGGCACGAGGATTTATATCAGGTTTTAGTTGGTATAAATCTTCGCACCTACAATTGAGTGTGAATACTGATGCTAAGCTCAATTCTATAAACCTCACCCAACTTTGAGCACCGTTTATAGAATAGCGCTTAGCGCTCATTTTTTTGTCACCCTAATTTGGGCACCATTTATAGAATTTTGTCCTATATGTGCTAACGTAATCCAATTGGAGAAATTATCCCTGTGATGCTGGGAAGAGGAGGAAGAAAACTCCCCCATGATCATCCCATTTGTAGGCACTCAGGTAGGACAAGAAACATTCCAAACAAGTCCCAGATATTCCTACATCCTAGAGGTGCTGAATCAAACTTTGATACTTCACTGTATCAAATGCTATGGATAGGTCTAGCAGATCACCACAGAACTGACACCTTGGTCTAAATATTTAAGTAGTTGACCCAACCATTGATGTTTCAGTGCCATGATAAGTACAGAGCCCTGACTGGGCACTGTCCAACGCACAATTATCAGTCAGGCATTAATTCACCAATGTGAGCAGGAAAAACACACTAGAGACAGGCCAAACATTGACCAAATTAATTAAAACTCCCAATCTCTCATCCACCCATTCATCCATCCATCCATCCACCAACCAATAAAACTTAATAACTAAAGCCCAGAACCCTCCAACCATCCATCAACCAGAGACCCTTTCCCACTTTACTGGCAAATAGTTTATTATAGTTTATAGTTTGATATTTGATATGCCGCCTAGTCTACAAAAGGTCAAGACAGTTTTACAAATCAAACAATCATAAAATTGAAAGAAACTCCAAAAATGACAGAAAAGTAAACACCACCCAAAAGATCATGCAAACACACCTACAGACATACCTACATAAAATCATGATTAACAAAACACCTTCTCATAAAAGCACATCTATAATTTCTTTTTAAAATTTGAATAACATTTCTCAATCCCTAACTCCAAGGATAAAGAATTCCATAATTTAGGTACCATTACCATAAAATTTCTAGAAGAAGTGGGCATTAATTTCACAAGTCCTATGACTTCAAGAAGCATCTGGCATGAGGAACACAATTTTCTACATAGACTCATACAATATATATGCAACAAACACTGCAAATAAAAAGGCCCTTTGAAACATAAAGGGGGAAATTGTATAAATGCACTCAAAATGTGCCCCCCCCCCCAAAAAAAAAAAATCAGGGCTGAACAGTATTCTATAATGGACGTTCCAGGATTGGTGCACTTTATATAATAGCACCTAGTACCAGAATCCACACTCAACTTTGGGCATAAGGAATTTAACCAGCTGGAATAGCCTAGTGGTCAATGCACTGTGGAGAAGGGGACCCAAGCCCATAATCCAATCTGTTACACTTGTGGTAGAAAGAATGAGCCCCCCCCCCCCCCCAAAACCCATCAAAAACTTATTGTACTCACATATAGGTGACACTTGCAGACATAAGGGTTTTGTAGTTGTGTATAGTTGGGTACAGTAAGTTTTTGGTGAGTTTTGGAGGGCTCATCATACATAAGTACATAAGTAATTCCATACTGGGAAAAGACCAAAGGTCCATCAAGCCCAGCATCCTGTCCCCCGACAGCGGCCAATCCAGGTCAAGGGCACCTGGCAAGCTACCCAAACGTACAAACATTTTATACATGTTATTCCCGAAATTGTGGATTTTTCTCAAGTCCCTTTAGTAGCGGTCTATGGACTTGTCCATTAGGAAACCATACAACCGCTTTTTAAACTCTGCCAAGATAACCGCCTTCACTACATTCTCCGTCAACGAATTCCAGAGTTTAATTATGCATTGGGAGAAGAAAATCTTTCTCCTATTTATTTTAAATTTACTACACTGTAGTTTCATTGCATGCCCCCTAGTCCTAGTATTTTTGGAAAGTGTGAACAGACGCTTCACATCCACCTGTTCCACTCCACTCATTATTTTATATCTCTATCATGTCTCCCCTCAGCCGTCTCTTCTCCAAGCTGAAAAGCCCTAGCCTCCTTAGTCTTTCTTCATGGGGAAGTCGTCCCATCCCCGCTATCATTTTAGTCGCCCTTCGCTGCACCTTTTCCAATTCTACTATATCTTTCTTGAGATGCGGCGACCAGAATTGAACACAATACTCAAGGTGCGGTTGCACCATGGAGTGATACAATGGCATTATAACATCCTCACACCTGTTCTCCATACCTTTCCTAATAATACCCAACATTCTATTCGTTTTCCTAGCTGCAGCAGCACACTGAGCAGAAGGTTTCAGTGTATTATCAACGACGACCCCCAGATCCCTTTCTTGGCCCATAACTCCTAATGTGGAACCTTGCATGACGTAGCTGTAATTCAGGTTCCTTTTTCCCACATGCATCACCTTGCACTTGTTCACATTAAATGTCATTTGCCATTTAGCTGCCCAGTCTCCAGTCCCGTAAGGTCCTTCTGTAATTTTTCACAATCCTCTGTCATCAGCAAATTTAATTACCTCGCTGGTTACTCCCATCTCTAAATCATTTATAAATATATTAAAAAGCAGCGGTCCTAGCACTGACCCCTGAGGAACCCCACTAACTACCCTTCTCCATTGTGAATACTGCCCATTTAACCCCACTCTCTGATTCCTATCCTTCAACCAGTTTTTAATCTACAATAGGACATTTCCTCCTATCCCAATATAGGAGGGCAATGGTGAGATGTGTACTTGGTACCTTTTATGTGAAGTACACAGCAGTGTCCCCTAGGGTGCCTCACTGCTCTGCTGGGATGTCTCTGTGGCCAGTCTACTAAGAATGCTCTGACTTAGCTGTCGGACTTAGATGTCATATCGAAAATGTCCCTCAATATCATCTAAAGACTAAAGTATGTTAATCAAATTCCTAAGCAAATCCTCAGGATTTCTTGAAGGCCAGTAAATCAATTAATGAAAAAAAAAACCCTCATCTACCAGAACTAATTAAAAGGCACTCACAGTCTGACAGATGAAAATGAGCCCTATGGTAACATAGTAGATGACAACAGATAAAGACCTCTCTGGTCCATCCAGTCTGCCCAACAATATAAATTTAATATGAGGAATGATGTGATACTATATATGTATACTTGATCTTGATTTGTCCTTGCCATTTTCAGGGCACAGACATTAGAAGTCTGCCCGATGCAGGGCTTGTTATCCAGTTACTGAAGCTGAATCTGTCTAGCCATGATCAGAGCATAGACCATAGAAGTCTGCCCAGCACTGGCTTTGCTTCCCAGTTAATGGTGTTGTCATCTAAATACCACTAAGCTTTTTTGGTTCCATGCCTTCTATACAGGATTCCTTTGTATTTATCCCACGCATTTTGAATTCCATTATCATTTTCATCTCCACCACCTCTCGTGGGAGGGCATTCTGGGTATCTAACATCATCTCCAATATTATACCTGCAACCTCAATTCATGTCCTATAGTTCTACTACCATCCTATCTCTTGAAAAGATCAAAGGGTTAATCCTGCCCTGATTCAAGTTATTTAAATGAGTTGACTAAAGTAAGTGGTGACCCAAATAGGTAGGGGGCAGTGAGAGGGTGGTGCTGTCCTCTGGTAATCCAGCAAGCCAGTGGCGTACCAAGGGGGGGGGGGCGGTGAGGGCGGTCAGCCCCGGGTGCACGCCGCTGGGGGGGGGGTGCCACATGCCTGTCTGCTCCGCTCGTTCCGTGCTCCCTCTGCCCCGGAACAGGTTACTTCCTGTTCCGGGGCAGAGGGAGCATGGAACGAGCGAAGCAGACAGGCACGCGGCACCCCCCCCCCCAGCAGATAAAAATGCACCCGGGGGGGGTGTCCTTTCACCGGGGGGGGGGAGGTGTGTCCTTTCATCGGGGGTGGGAGGGGTCGCATCGGCGATCCGCCCCGGGTGTCAGCCACCCTAGGAACGCCACTGCAGCAAGCAACCATCTTAGCTAGATTTAGGGGAAGTTGATTTGCATGCAGACATACACAAGTGTTGCCATACTGAGACAGGCCGAAAGTCCATCAAGTCCACAATCCTGTTTCCAACAGTGGCCAGTCCAGGTTACTACTACTACTACTACTACTACTATTTAACATTTCTAAAGCACTACTAGGGTTACGCAGCGCTGTACAATTTAACATAGAAGGACAGTCCCTGCTCAAAGAGCTTACAATCTAATGGACAAATGTACAGTTACAAGTACCTGGCAAGCCTCAAATGTCATACTCAGCTCCATGACAGCAGTATGCAGGTCCCTAGAGCAATTTTAGTGGGTGCAGTGCACTTCAGGCAGGCGGACCCAGGCCAATCCCTACCCTACCTGTTAGACTTCTGTTGGTAAATGTGAGCCCTTCAAAACCCACCAGAAACCCACTGTACCCACATCTAGGTGCCCCCCTTCACCCATAAGAGCAATGGTAGTGGTGCACAGTTGTGGGTAGTGGGTTTTGGGGGGCTCAGCACACAAGGTAAGGGAGCTATGTACCTGGGAGCTTTTTCTGAAGTCCACTGCAGTGCCCCCTAGGGTGCCTGGTTGGTTTCCTGGCATGTGAGGGGGACCAGTGCACTATGAATGCTGTCCCCTCCCATGACCAAAGAGCTTGCATTTGGTCATTTCTGAGATGGGTGTCCTTAGTTTCCATTATCGCCAAAAATCAGAAATGACCACGTCTAAGGACGACCATCTCTAGGGATGACCTAAATGTCAAGATTTGGGCGTCCCCGACCATATTATCGAAATGAAAGATGGACGCCCATCTATTTTTGGTAATACGGTTTTCCCCGCCTCTTCGCCAGGATGTCCTGCGAGGACATCCTCAGGAAAATTTGGGCACCCCTTTCGATTATGCCCCTTCACGTGTCATCAGCAAATTTAATTACCTCACTAGTTACTCCCATCTCTATATCATTTATAAATATGTTAAAAAGCAGCAGTCCCAGCTGTTGCATCTAAGTAAGCCTATAGCTGAGGAAGTCTAGAGTGAAGGGGTTAATAGAGACTAGCAGAAGTATATCATCTGCATAATAAAAAGCAGAGATTCCCTGGTCTTGGATTAAGGTTGCTAGGGGACTGAGGAAAATATTAAAGAGTAGCAAAGTAAGAACTGAACTCTCTAGAACACCACAGGACAGCTGACAAATCATAGAGGAGGATGAGAATACTGTGAAAGAGAAGGAATATCCAGTTAGGAAAGAGGTGAACCATCAGAAGACAACACCAGAGAGACTGATAACAGCAAGCCTAGTGAGTAACTAGATTATGAACTACCAGGTCAAAGCTGAGGATAGGTAGAGGGAGATTACTCTACCTTTGTCAGGGATGCAGTAGTGTTCACTGAGTGGTTCCATTATGATGGCCTCAATGCTGTGATCAGGGCAGAAGACAGATTGACAGGGATTCAGGATGTGAGAATTTTCAGTATCTTGAAGAAGCTGAGTGAAAACAACTTTCTCTCTAAGCTTGGAAAGATAGAACAAGTTAGGAATAGGCCTGTAGTTTAAGTTCGAGGAAGGGTCATGGGAGAATTTCTTGAAGATGAGAAGCACAAGGGCCTGCTTCCAGGCAATAGAGAATCTTCACAGATAGAAATTCCATCTGTGAATGGAAATACATGGCCAGAATGAAGAAAGGACAGTGAAATACTAACAAAATTTATAAAGTCAAAAAAATTTGGAGCACAATAATCATGGGAGATTTACATTACTTCAGTTTTGACAGAATAAATGTTTTATCAGGACTTCCTAGGGAGGCAAATCTTATACATACCATAAATGTCTGTTTTATGGAGCATCTTCTCCTTGAATTCATGAAAGTAACAAAATAATGTAATAAATGTCGGCATATAAAGACCTGTATGTTCCATCCAGTCTGCCCATCAAGGTGGCCACATTTGAATCTGACATTCTGCACAGGTTTCACTTCTTCATGATTAAATACTGGTATACTTTTATCTCTGTTGCTCCCTGCTAATTTTGGAGCATAGACCATCAAAGTCTGCCCAACACCAGTCCAGGAATAAATCCACAATTCCAGGAATAACATGTATAGAATGTTTGTACGTTTGGGAAGCTTGCCAGGTGCCCTTGGCCTGGATTGGCTGCTGTCGTGGACAGGATGCTGGGATCGATGGACCCTTGGTCTTTTCCCAGTGTGGCATTACTTATGTACTTATGTACTTCCCAGCTACTGGAGTTCCCATAGAAGCCCACTCCAGCCTCAATCCCAATCTGTTTTTGCCATTTACAGGAGCAAGACGTAGAAGTTTGCCTGACATTGGTCTTACATCTTAACCTCTGAAGCTGCCGTCAAAGCTCACTCCAGTTACGAGGTCTTTTAAGTTTTGCTTTAATTGGATTCCATCCTTTTGCTATATAGTGTTCCTCTGTGTTTATTCCATGATGTCAGGATTGCAGGAGGTCAAAATTATTGCTGGACATACTTATACATAATATTAAACCACCTTCTGACCTCTGATAAACTCTCCCCCCTTTCCTGCAGGAACCATTGAGGATGAAATGGACCAAATGGTGCTCAGAGAGGCCTGATAGCCCTTTGGTTTCTCAATTACTCTTGATTAACATACCTTTTGTTCCATCTGGGAGCAGGGCTTCAGAGCAACCAAAGCTAGACAGTGAGGCTCCATCACTAGGGATTTCAAACAGGACAACCTGTGAAAGTTGTCACCTTTCCTGACTTCAGAAAGTATCTGGAGTTCTGTAAAGGAAATAACTGGGAAAGAGAAGTTTTTGATCTCTCTCTGCTCCTGTTCTCTCTTAGTTCTTATTAGGTATAAAGCAGAGCTCACTAGGGCTCTCTCCCTCTCTGTCTTTCTCTGTGCAGCAGAGCACAGAGCTCAGCTTGGGGTCTACTGCCCCCCCCCCTCTCTCTGTCCCAGACACTTCTCTGTGTCCAGGGCACTAGGTCTCCCTCTTTCTTTCTCCCTGCAGCAGAGGGCACAGGACTCTGCTGGGCTGTCTTTGTTTCTTCTTCTTCTTTCTCTGCACACCTCCATCTTTAGCCACCAGAGCACCTGGCTCTGCTCCCCCCCCCCCTTCTCAGACAGCCCTAGTCCAAGGTTTCTTTTTTCCTCTGAACAAACACCCTATCCTTTCTTTCTCCCTCCCTCTAAACACACACCCCAAGACAGCTTGTACCCTTTTCCTGTACTAAGTGCTGTGAGCCAATACATATAAGCAAATATAATATACTTTATATATCCAAATCTGTGTGGATTGCGTATTCTTTGGGAACCCACTGCCTCTGTGAAGTGGACCCCGGAACCAATCCTAGACAACGATAGCTGATGAATTCTTGAATTCCGCCACCATTTCTGTCCAACCTCTTGTGGGAAGGAATTCCAGGCATCTACCAACTTTTATGTGAAAAAGTATTTCCTGACATTGCTCCTAAGTCTCCCACCCTGCAACATCAACGCATGACATCTAGTTCTGCCACTTGCCCATCTCTGAAAACGATTAGTTGGCATATTAATACCTGCCCGTCTTCAAGTCTTTGCTTAAAGCCCACCTCTTCAATGCTGCATTCGGCACCTAACCCTTACTGTTCAGTGAATCCAGACTGCCCCAATTTGACTGCCCCTGTCGAACTGACCATTCACTTGTCTATTAGATTGTAAGCTCTTTGAGCAGGGACTGTCTCTCTTTGTTAAATTGTACAGCGCTGGTAACCCTAGTAGTGCTCTAGAAATGTTAAGTAGTAGTAGTAGTAGTAGTAGTATATCATATCCCTACTACTACCAACCATTTCTACTAGACATATGCAGGTACTTTCTCTGTCCCCAGAGGGCTCACAATCTAAGTTTTTGTACCTGGGGCAATGGAGGGTTAGGTGACTTGCCCAAGGTCACAAGGAGCTGCAGTGGGAATTGAGCCCAGGTTGCCAGGATCAAGGCCTGCTACACTAACCATTAAGCCATTCCTCCACTCCCCCTTATCTCTCTTTTCCTCTAGGGTATACATATTGAGGTAATCAATTCTTCTCTTCTCATACATCCTTTGGCACAAAACCCATATCATTTTTGTCACCTTCCTCTAAACCGCTTCAAGTCTTTTGATGTCCTCCTTGATCTATCCGCCGCTTTTGACACTGTCAATCATGATTTACTTCTTGCCACACTGTCCTCATTTGGGTTCCAGGGCTCTGTCCTCTCCTGGTTCTCCTCCTATCTCGCCCACCGCACCTTCAGAGTTCACTCTCATGGATCCTCCTCCACCCCCATCCCGCTATCTGTTGGTGTTCCCCAGGGATCTGTCCTTGGACCCCTTCTCTTCTCAATCTACACCTCTTCCCTGGGCTACCTGATCTCATCTCATGGTTTCCAGTATCATCTCTATGCTGATGACACCCAGCTGTATCTCTCCACACCAGACATCACCGCGGAGACCCAGGCAAAGGTATCAGCCTGCTTATCCGACATTGCTGCCTGGATGTCCAACTGCCACCTGAAACTGAACATGTCCAAGACCGAGCTCATCGTCTTTCCACCAAAACCCACTTCTCCTCTTCCTCCACTTTCTATCTCAGTTGATAACACCCTCATCCTCCCCGTCTCATCTGCCCGCAACCTCAGAGTCATCTTTGACTCCTCCCTCTCCTTCTCTGCGCATATCCAGCAGATAGCCAAGACCTGTCGCTTCTTCCTCTTTAACATCAGCAAAATTCGCCCTTTCCTCGCTGAACACACCACCCGAACTCTCGTCCACGCTCTCATTACCTCTCACCTTGACTACTGCAACTTACTCTTCACCGGCCTCCCACTTAGCCACCTATCCTCCCTTCAATCTGTTCAGAACTCTGCTGCACGTCTTATATTCCGCCAGAACCGATATACTCATATCACCCCTCTCCTCAAGTCACTTCACTGGCTTCCAATCAGATACCGCATTCAGTTCAAGCTTCTCCTTCTTACCTACAAATGCAATCAGTCTGCTGCCCCTCACTACCTCTCTACCCTCATCTCCCCTTATGTTTCCACCCGAAACCTCAGTTCACAGGACAAATCCCTCCTCTAATTACCCTTCTCCACCACCGCCAACTCCAGGCTCCGCTCATTCTGCCTCGCCTCACCCTATGCTTGGAACAACCTTCCCGAGCCCTTACGTCAAGCCCCCTCCCTGCCCATCTTCAAGTCTTTACTTAAAGCCCACCTCTTCAATGCTGCGTTCGGCACCTAACTCTTTCAGGAAATCCAGACTGCCCCAATTTGCCTGCCCCTATCAGACTGACTGTTCACGTGTCCTTTAGATTGTAAGCTCTTAGAGCAGGGACTGTCCTTCTATGTTAAATTGTACAGCGCTGCGTAACCCTAGTAGCGTTTTAGAAATGTTAAGTAGTAGTAGTATATGGCCTCCAAAACTGAACACAATTGTCATGCGGTTCCCCCTGGATTGCAGAGGTGAGCCCTTGAATAACCACCGAGGGGTGGACAACAAGCCAGGAATTCTTCACCTGGACCGACCATCGTTCCCAGATCGAGGGTCCGGGCTGTCAAGGACATCAGAAAGTGATACGGTCCCAGGCTCATAGTAGGGGAAAAGAGGCATCGGTATCTAGGCAAAGGTCAGGACAGGCAGTAGGTAGGAAAAGGGTCAGAGTCCAGACAGAGGTCACGTCAGACAGCAGACAGGAGAAGTGTCGGCATCGAGATGGAAGTCAGGTCAGGCAGCAGGCAAGACAAGAATCAATATCCTGGCAGAGGTCAGGTCAGGCAGCAGGCAAGAGAAGAGTCAGCATCCAGGTAGAGGTCAGGTCAGGCAGCGGGCAGGAGATACGTCGAAATCCAGGCAAAGGTTATGTCAGGTCAGGCAGACTCCCAGCACAGAAGGCAGATCCATAGTGAAGATCAATACTGAGGCCCTGAGAGCAGCACAAGGAAGGAACAAGTAGGGGAAGGCATCTGAAGTCAGAGCTCCACCCAGCCCTGCCCCAGGAGACTCAGCAAGCTGCACCCCCTACCCACGAGCTCAATGAGGAGGAGCACCACAGTTCAAGGTCCCGCACCAGCAGAGAGTGAGTGAGAGAGAGAGAGAGAGGGGGGCCCTCAGTGAACTGGTCAGAACCCTCAGCACTGCAGAGTCCACCTGCGTCGGAAGCCAGCGGCATGCAGCAGGAGCCACAATGGGAATCAGTGCCATGGAGAACGATCAGGGCAGCAGCATCCAGCATAAGCAGCATGGCAGTGGGCAGAGCGCTGGCATCTCGTGGTATGTGACAATACTCTAAATAGGGTCTCATCAATGACTTGTACATAGTCATTAACATCTCCTTTCTTCTGCTGGATATACCTCTGTTTATGCAACCTAGCATTCTTCTGGCTTTAGCCAATGCCTTGTTACATTGTTTCACTGCCTTAAGATCCTCCGACACTATCACCTCCAAGGTCCCTCTCCCAGTCTGGGCTTATCAAACTCTCACCTCCTAGAAAGGAGAAGCTACCTTAGATATAGTCCATTGTGAAACACTGTCCCTGGTACAATGAGTAATAACATAGAGTTCCTTGGCAATAGCGATCATAGCACAATCAATTTGACATATTCACTGGAAGGAAATAAAGGTGAACTATGGCAGCGGCATTTAACTTTAAAAAGAATGACTATGGTAAAATGAGGAAGTGAATTAGAAAAAAACTAAAAGGTGTGATTGAAAAGGCCAAATATTTGCATGAAGCATGAACATTGTTCAAAAATACCAGCTTAGAAGTCAGATAAAGTGTATTCCATGTATTAAAAAAGTCAAAGGAATATCAAATACTGCCTGAATGGTTAAAGGGTAAGATGAATGAGGCAATTAAGGTCAAAAAGACATTTTTGAAAAAACAGAAAGCAGATCTCAATGAAGAAAGTAAGAAAGAGCATAAGCACTGGCAAGTTAGATGGAAAGCATTATTAAGGCAGGCCAAAAGTGAATTTGAAAATAAACTTGCTAAGGAGGCAAAAATGATTAATAATATGTTTTCAAGTACATTTGAAACAAGAAGCTTATGAGGGACTCAATTGGATTACTAAATAGCCAAGGGGTAAAAGAAGCACTCAGTGAAGACAAGTCCATAGCAGAAAAACTAAATTAATTCTTTGCTTTGGTATTTACTGGGGAAGATGTTAAGGAGATACCCATGCCAGAAATATTTTCTGATGGTGGTGATTTAGAGGAACTGAAGCAAATCACTGTAAAACTAGAAGATGCAATAGAGCAAATTGATAAAGTAACCAGTAACAAATCACCAGGGCCAGATGGCATTTACCCCAGAGTTCTGAAAGAACTCAAATATGAAACTGTAACCCTATTACTAGCTATCTATAACCTATCATTAAAATCAGCTGCAGTACATGAGGACTGGAGGATGGCCAAGGCAAAACCAGTTTTTAAAAAAAGGTTCCAGGGATTATCCAGGAAGCTATAGACTAGTGAGCCTGACTTCAGTCCCAACAAAATAGTAGAACCTATTCTAAACAATAAACTCAGTGGACACATAGACAAACTCAATTGGATTACTAAATAGTAAACATTAATCTTGTTTGAAAAGTGATACATTTTCCATTATAGTTTAAGGAAATTAGAAAAAACAAAAAAAAAACATAATATAAATTCTCACTCAAGTCCACAATATAAGATTCAAGATGTAAGAAAATGGAATTGTATTAAGAAAACATCTTAAGGCTTTGGTATGAGGGGTTTGGAGGTTACAATATTTCGGAGTCATATTTATCTATATCTCAGGAAAGATGACATTGTCAAACCTCTTTATTTTGCCTAGATGCTAAGAAAGCTGTTAGCTGGGCTGGATCAAAAAAAACATATTTAAAGAATTGGTATTTCACCACACATTTACATGGAAATCTAAGAAAAAATATTGCTCCCAGCTGAAGAACACCAGGTTTCATCAGTAGAAATTGTTTTCGTCTCTTTTGTGTTTCCCTAGAGACGTCTGGAAATATCTGTATTTTTTGACCAAGAAACAATTTGTCCTTGTTTTTAAAGTACATTTTCATTACCCAAAACTTGTCTGGTGGCAATGCTACCGTCGCAATCAATGTTGTTGGAATAATTGGGTCGTTGTCAGATGACTCAAATAAATCAGATATATTCAAATCTTGTTTCTGGTTATCTTTATCTAATAATGGCAGGTAATAAACCTGGGAGAAGGGAGGAACAACCTCTTCTTTCACTTCAAATGTCTCTATTAGATATTTCTTTAACATCTCTCTAGGAGATTTAGTCAGCTGTTTTGGGAAGTTTAAGAAGCGAAGCCTATTACTCCTCACAGAATTCTCAAGAACTTCCGTTTTTCTTCTCAGAGAAACCAGATCTTTCATCATACTCTCTTGTTGAGTTTGAAGTTTTTGACTTCCAATACCATGTCTTTATCTGTTTGCTCTAACTTTTCAACTTTAAGGTCTAAAACTTTTGTATTCTGTTCAAGAGTCAACATATCCTGGTTCAATTTTTGAATCTGTGGGGAAAGTGATTTCCCTAGACCAACTATTAGTGTCCAAAGAGAGTCTAGTGTTACTTCAGTTGGCTTATTTATATCAAAAGAAAATTGTGTGGATAATATCTCTTTCTCCGACGTTTTCTCCAGATTCAAACTTACACCTTCCTCCACCTTAGATGAAATCGGTGTCATCGATATTCCCATCTGGGCGTTCAGCTCATCAACGGTCAGTTCTAATCCCTCCCGTCTCTGTTCACTTGCACCACTCTTGGAAAGCAAGTTTAGAGACGCCTCAGTTGGTGTGCTGTAACCCGCAGGTTGTGGAGGTGGTTTCCTGATGTCGGGGCTGAGCGTCAGCTCTAGCCCTAGAGAAGCTTCCGGGCCTCCATTCGCTCCAGCGCTAGTCAGCAGGCTGCCATCTGACATCAATAACACCGGTGTAGCTGGAATAGACGCTGTCTGAAGAAATGGACGAATATCTTGTAAAGAAGAAGTTTGCCGTTGCGGGGCACTGGAGGCAGGATGGCCCCGTCTTTTCGGCATTTTGTAAAGATTTTCAGAGAGCTATCGTGTGTAGCCTCCTAGCCCCTCAGACGCGTGGCCATCTTGAATCTTTATGAAACAGTTTCTGAGGAAAATAAAAAGTCATGAGGAGCTTGGAAATTCTGATCCATCTCATAGATGGAAAAATGGAAGGCTAAAGGAGGAGGAACAGGAGTTCTGAAGGCTTCCCAAGTGAAAGGTCTCATAAATCACCTTGTGTGCTCTGTGAGTGGAAATGCTTCAGATGGACCTGTAAGTTCTGTTATCTAAATTGTCAACTATTATATTATCTAACTCAGACAAGATCCGTTCCCTCTAATACTGAGGCAACTTTAAAAGATGTATGGGCTGCTATGACCAGAATGGAGAGTGAGCACCAAGAGAAGATATTGGATGCTGAATTGCATCTTACTAAAACTGAGACTCAGTATAATACATTGAAATCAGCGATTATAGCTGCTGCAAAAGATAGCTTGGCTATACACTTGCAGTGAGAAATTTGCAGGGCTCAAAATTTGAGAGTACTCAATTCTCCTATAATACATTACCTAACACCTCTTGAGGTATTTGGCTCTAGTTAACATTTATTATTTGCCTAGGGGTTCTAGGCTGATTAATGAAGACGTTTTTTAAATGTTTCTAAGTTTTCAGAGTCTTCACAATATTTGATTATTAGAGAGGTACGTTGAGTTTAACCTTTCTGTCTGAGAAGTAGATGTTGACTGCATTAAAGTCTTTAAAAAAAAAACAAATACCGTTTTGTGGACAGGTTATCACAATATTTTCAGATGTAGCCAGACCCATGCAATTAAGAAGAACGGCCATCTTACAGCTATACCGTAAGGTATTATTCGTAAGTTTTCCTGTAAACATCTAGAAACCTATGAAAATCGGTATATATTTTTAGATCCAACTGATAGTGAACATTTTCTTGTGAATAAAACTGTTCTACAGAATGTTGAAGTGTAGGGGACCGTTACTTAAAATAAGTATTTTTTGGTGGGAGTGTTCTGAGGGAGGGGATATTTAATTGGGTTCTACTTAGTTCATCTGTGTCTGCTTTTTGTTTCTTTAATGGACTGTGTTTTTCGTTTTGGTCATCATGTAGTGTTTCATTTTCAATTCCCACTGCATCTTCTCCCTTATGTTAGCTATTTTGAACCTATTTAGGGATCTAGTGGGTTAGAAGAGCTTAGATTAGATCGGCTCAGATATTTGTTTCTCCTTGATGTTTCTTTTTGTTTCTTTTACATGTTTTACGTATTCTTATTGTAATCCATTGATCCCCGGATTCTATATAGTGCACCTAGAGATCTGCGCCAAATTCCAAGTGTATTCTGTAACAACACACATAACTTAATTGGCTTAACAAAACAATTAGTGTTGTGGACAGCACTTAACAAGCAATAAGCACTAATTAGCAGTAATTAGAATTTAGGTACACAACTCCCTAAGTGTATTCTGTAACACATTGTGCCTAAATTTTAATATGCGCAGACAAAAAGGGGTGTGCTTATAGGTGGGAAAATGGGCATTTTGTGGGCGTTGTTATAGAATATGGCTTTCTGTGCCTAAATCTATGCCACATTTTCGTTGGTGTAAATGGAGGTATGTAGTTTTAAGGTCTAGGATATCAACTAAGCATATTCTACATACCGCGCCTAAATCTAGGCACCACTTATAGAATATGCTTAGGTGGAAATGTTTTCCACGCAGATTTTCTAAGTGTCATATATAGAATCTAGCCCTAAGCGGCTCTTTTATTAAGCTTTACTAAACTGAAGTAAGCACTAGCATATGCTTACTTCGGCTTAAAATGGTGTACCATGGGACGTGCTCAGGTATCCTGTGGTGAGTTCCTAATTTATTTTATTTATTTATTCACTAGCAAAAAAAGGCCCGTTTCTCAAAAAAATGAAACGGGCTCTAGCAAGGCTATCTTGTAATGGTGATTATGTTTTTAAGGCTCTCGGCGAAGCGATTTCTCCTCTCTCCCCTGCCATTCCCTCCATGTCCAGCGATTGTTCCCTCCCCTCCCATCCCCTCCATGTCCTGCAATTCTGGCCGCTCCTCCATTTCCAGTGATCCTCCTCTGCCCTGCCGTCCCCTCCGTGTCCCACAATTCTGGCATCTTCTCCATGTCCAGTGATTCTCCTCTGCACTGCCCTCCCTTCAGTGTCCCGTGATTCTGGCCTCCCCTCCATGTCCAGCGATTCTCCTCTACCCTGCCCTCCCCTCCGTGTCCCGTGATTCTGCCCTCCCCTCCATGTCCAGCGATTCTCCTCTGCCCTGCCCTCCCCTCCCCTCGATGTCCCGCAATTCTGTCCTCCCCTCCATGTCCAGCGATTGTCCTGTGCCCTGCCCTCCCATCCGTGTTCTGAGATTCTCCCCTCCCCTACATGTCCTGCAATTCTCCCCTCACCTCCCATCCCCTCCATGTCCAGCGATTCTCCTCTGCCCTGCCCTCCCATCCGTGTCCCCTGATTCTCTCCTCTCCTCCCATCCCATCCATGTCCATCAATTCTCCACAACCCTGCCCTCCCCTCCATGTCCTGCTCTTCCTGTTCCGGGGCAGAGAGAGCTGCAGTGAATGAGCAAAGTTAGTAAACTCGCAGCAGGCGCGCACTGCGGCACCCCCCCCCCCCCCACCCAGCGGCATGCACCCGGGGGGGGGTCTTTTGCCGGAGGGGGCGCTGCACCCGGGGGGGGCGGGGCGCCGCCCCGGGTGTCCGCCCCCCTAGGAACGCCACTGAGCAAAACACTTGCTTTGGGGGCTATTTGGTCGTGAGCAGTCTTCTATTTGCAGTGAAATGAACCAGAAATATTGTATGCACAAACACCTCTGGCCAGTGGCGTAGCTACGTGGGGCCTGAGGGGGGCCGGGGCCCCCGCAGATTCACCCCCGGACCCCCCTCCCACTTCGAACCCGCCCCCGCCACCGCCTACCTTTACTTTTGCTGGCGGGGGATCCCACTCCCCGCCAGCCGACGTCTTCTCAGTCCTTCCTGCTCTTCAATTTGTTTGCTGACGTCGTGTAGGACGTCAGACTCAGAGAACAGTTCTGTTCTCTGAGTCTGACGTCCTGCACGTACAACGTGCAGGACGTCAGCAAACAAATTGAAGAGCAGGAAGCGACTGAGAAGAAGACGTTGGCTGGCGGGGAGTGGGATCCCCCGCCAGCAAAAGTAAAGGTAGGCTGCAGCGGCGGCGGATTCGCGGCGGGAGGGGGGGGCGGCAATGTCGGCGGGGGGGGGGGGGTGGCGCCGTGGGGAGGGCTAAAATGTGCCCCCTCCCCCGGGCTCTGGACCCCTCCCCCACGGAAGGCTGGCTACGCCCCTGACTCTGGCTATTCTGAAGGTGTCACCATCAGTCGGTTGGCTGCACCTACCTGGATATTTAATGCCCATATCCAGATATAGCCCAGTATTGAATATCCAGGCACAATTTTGGCAATGGCTGCCAACATTTAAGAAAACATGGACTATCCCTAGCTGACTATTACCCTCTCTGTTTATTTTGCTTTCAGAGACGGTCTTCTTACAGGACTAATAATATGGTAGCTTCTGGTAGACCTGCTATATCTCAGCCAGCATTTTAGGGTCAATTGAGACTGCGCATATTTAAGGGGAAAATTCTATAAAGTGTGTCAAACATTAGATAAGATGCAGTGTGCAGAGTGCAAAGTCACTAACATTTTCTAGGCACTCAGATTCCATTATAGACTACTAGTGTAAATTGGATTTATGCACCAACACTTAAGCATGCCTACTTACACTATGGGGGAAATTCTATATATGACACCTTAAAAATCAGTATTGTAAAACCACTCAGTTAGCATGAGTCTATACACTAAGCCTAAAGATTCTATAAACTATGCCTAAAGTTAGACGTAGTTTATAGAATACGCTCACATGCCATTCTTGTGACTAAAATTTAGGCACACCCATTTAGGCCACCTAAAACCAGGCCTAAATATGTGAGCCTAAGTTAAGTTCAGATCGGGTGTAGTCTATAATAGTGGGCATAGTTTTTTTTAAATGTCCACAACCCGCCCATTCCACGCCCATGGCCATGCCCCCCTTTTAACTGTGTGCAATAGAATTTACATGCATCTCATTAAAGAATACACACAGAAAGTTGTGCGTGTAAATTCTATTAAAGCCAATAAGTGGTACATAACCAATTAGCGACACTAATCAGTGCTGATTGGAAAATCACAAAATATGGGTGCAGAATAGTACAATTGGTGATCAATAAACCACTCAAGTGCAGCGGAAACAAATTGGACGCCAACAAAGCTTTGTTGGCATCCGATTTGTTTTGCTGCACTTCAGCTATTGTACTATTCTGCACCTATATTTTGTGATTTTCTACAGTAAGTGTCAGACCCCTGAAGCAAACAGTTGTTCCGTCGAAACACAGCCCTGTGTGGGGTCAAACACTTGTGCAGTGCTGAATAAAGTTGCTTTTATCGATCTCTGGCTATGAAGATTTTTTGGTCCATCTCTACTTCTTGGATTTCTGTTTGAATCAGAGATTTACCATCTGCCACAATGACACAAATATGATTAAGATGAGAAACAATAACAAAAGAAAGATAATCCCTGTCCTTTTTTTTATTCATATCTTTTTATTGTCTTCTAAACACATCAAAATCTTGCATCATACTTTGCATACAATACTACCATTCTTCAAAGTGGTCTACTTTTGTCACATCAACTGTGCATCAGATCACATTTTTTATTCAGAGCTGCTGTGGATTCAAATTTCCAATATAAATAGAAGGTGTGCTCATGCATGCGCATTACCAGGTGACCTGATGTTTACAATTACTTTTATGGCTACACTTTGCAGAAAATCAAATAGAAAAACTTCACTTTTTGCTAATTTCACAGTAAACACCATGGATTTCCACAAAAGAATTTTAAAAGATAGAAGAATTTTGCATTAATTAGTAACTGAAGTGTCCATATTGCACAAATCATTTCACATACCCTACTCCGGTATAAATCTAAACATGGACAAGAATAAAGTGATTGAACCAGGGTGCCCACATCTCTCTTACAATTCAAACACACCTACTGTCCTGAACAAGTGAACATTTGACAACTTTCACCAGGGTCAAATAAGTACTGTGAGCTAAAAAAAAAATACAATGATTGTGCAACAAACACTGATTAGGAGATTGTCGCCTGCTTAGACTGCCAAATGTCCCTTTTTTGAAGGGGAGAGCTCGCCACCCAGTTCTCGTTCCTGCATTTTCTGCACTCCTGTACTACAGCAGTGACAGGTGGTAATATTGCCACCCTTGCTTATAAAATCTAATAGACTAGTTTGAAATCAGATTGCCTGATTCAGTAGAAGAGCACTGTGCTGATGGCTGTACTGATTTAGACAAAGTCAATAGAACTTGTAACAGTCCAAGGTATTCGTTGGTTGCATGTATAAATTCCATTGGGTAGCAAACATCAACCCCTGGATTCTATTGATGGTGCCTAGATTCCGTGTGAAGATATGCACGTAACTTAATTGGCGCAACATAGTAATCAGCTTTTTTAATAGCACTAAACAAGCAATAATGAGCATAAATTGGCAATTATCACAATTTATGCGCAGAAATCACTAAGCGTATTCTATAAAGAACTGCGCCTGAATTGCAAAACATGCAGTTCAAAATAAACACGCATAGCTTAAAAGTGGCATGATTACGCACGCGTTTATAGGCGTTTCATTGGCATTCCAAAATGTTGCACATAATTACAGAATACGGGTCAGTACGCTTAAATCTATGTGCAGGAATTTACACCAGGTTTTTGTTGGTGTAAATGGCCCCACAAAGATTTAGGCGCTACAGTATTGACTAAGCATATTCTATACACCGCGCCTAAATCTTTTAGGATATGCCTAATTCTGTGCAGATTTTTTTAGGTGCCATATATTTATTTATTTATTTATTATCTTATTTGTACCCCACAGTTTTCCAACACTGCCAGGCTCAATGTGGCTTACAGCACATCACAGAGGCAGATGCCAATGCAGTAAAAAGAAACTAATACAGCAGAAAACCTACACAAAAAATAATGGGGAGGATGAGGAAGGGACGGGAGGAGTAGGGAAACCAGGAGAGAGGAGGGAAGGTGAATGTGAATATTTATTTATTGCATTTGTATCCCACCTTTTCCCACCTATTTGCAGGCTCAAAGTGGCTTACATAGTTTTGTAACACCATTATTCTTGGATGTCAGGTACAGTTATTGTAGTACAGAGGTTAGTTAAGGGAGAAGTAGAGAGTAGAAGGGAGGCGTTTATTAGGTATGGTGAACAGTAGGTTTTCAGCAGTGGATTAGTAAGGTTCTAGGTTTTCATTGTATGCTTTGTTGAAGAGACATGTCTTGAGGGATTTACGAAAGGTAGTTGTTTCGTTGATTGTTTTCAGGTTTCTAGGTAATGCGTTCCACAACTTTGTGCCCAAGTACGAGAAGGTGGTATCATGCATCAGCTTGTATTTTAGTCCTTTGCAGCTGGGGAACTGCAGGTCGAGAAATTTTCGGGATGATTTTGTGGCGTTTCTGGGAGGTAGGTCCACAAGGTTCAACATGTAAGTTGGGGCGTCTGCGTGGATGATTTTGTGAACCAGTGTGCAGATCTTAAAAGTAATACGTTCCTTAAGTGGGAGCCAGTGAAGTTTCTCTCTTAAGGGCTTTGCACTTTCATATTTAGGTTTTCCAAATATGAGTCTGGCTGCACTATTCTGAGCAGTTTGGAGTTTCTTGATGTTCTCCTCTTTGCAGCCTGCGTATAGTGCATTGCAGTAGTCAATATGACTTATTACCATTGACTGTATCAGGGTACGAAATATGTATCTCGGGAAGAAAGGTTTTACTCTTTTGAGTTTCCACATGGAGTAGAACATCTTTTTTGTCATGTTTTTCACGTGGTCGTCGAGAGTAAGGTTTCGATCAATAGTGACTCCTAGAATCTTCAAGTTTTGGGAGACAGGCAGAGAACAGTATGATGTGGTTATGGTGGAGAAGTGTTTTGTGTTATGTTTTGAGGTAAGAACAAGACATTGTGTTTTTTCTGCATTTAGTTTCAGCTGGAATGCATCTGCCCAGGAGTGCATTATTTGGAGGCTTTGGTTGATCTCGTTGGTTATTTCCTTTAAGTCCTGTCTGAACTGGCTAGAACTCGTGACGTCATCTGCATATATGTAGGGGTTGAGGTTTTGATTTGCTAGTAGTTTAGCCAAAGGTATCATCATCAAGTTGAATAAAGTTGGTGAGAGGGGGGATCCTTGGGGTACTCCGCATTCAGGTGTCCATGGGGGGTGATCTATCCGCGTTCATTGTTACTTGGTACGATCTTGTGGTCAGGAATCCTTTGAACCATTTGAGAACTGTGCCTCCTATTCCGAAGTATTCTAGTATATGTAATAGTATTTCATGGTCTACCATATCAAAGGCACTGGACATATCAAATTGTAAGAGGAGTACGTTGTTGCCCATTGCAATTGCTTGTTTAAATGAGTTCATTGCAGACACTAGAACAGTTTCGGTGCTGTGATTTGATCGAAATCCTGATTGAGATTCGTGAAGAATTGAGTGTTTATTTAGGTATTCAGTAAATTGTTTTGTTACTATGCCTTCCATGAGTTTGGTTATGAGTGGGATAGATGCTACTGGTCGATAGTTGGTTAGGTCCATTGTGCTTTTTTTAGCATCTTTCGGTAACGGAGTGAGTAGGATGTTTCCTCTGTCAGTGGGAAAGAGTCCATTTTGAAGTCTGTGATTTATGTGATTCGTGATATCTTTTTTGAATTGCTTGGGTGCTGATCTTATTAAACTGCTATAGCAAATGTCTAGTTTACATTGTGATTTGGCGTATTTTCCAAACCAATGTGAGATTTCATTTGATGAGAGTGTGTCGAAGTTGGTCCATGATCGATCTGCTGGGTATTCCCCTGGTTTTGGATCTAGACATTCAAGGATATTTGTGTAATTTGTTTTATTGGTGGGTATCTTGAGTCGAAGCTTTATGATTTTTTCCCTGAAGTAGTTTGCAAGGTTAGTTGCTGATGGGATGTCTGTGTTATTAGAGGTGACCGTAGTAGTATTTAGGAGGTGGTTTACGAGTGTAAATAATTTGTGTGTGTCCCTATAGTTGGGCCCTATTTTGGTTTTGTAATACCTCCTTTTAGCCCCAAATATGGAGCATGTAGTGGTGCAAAAAATGCATGGCATGAATAAAACAGATTCTCTCTGAAGATATGGTTTTGCCCAAAGCTTTCTAAAAGTGTTTTTTTCCATTGTGACGCACTGTCCTCGCTCACCCCACAATTACCCTCTGATTCAATATATAGCACCCAAAATGGCATGGTGAGGGTCAATATCCATTAAGTATGCAGGTGGTTATGTGCCGAAGGTGACATTGAAGAGGTGGGCTTTGAGTAAGGATTTGAAGATGGCCAAGACCCCTCCCTGCCCATCTTCAAATCCTTACTCAAAACCCACCTCTTCAATATCGCCTTCGGTACATAACCATTATACCTCCATTCAGGAAATCTAGACTGCCCCAACTTGACATTTCGTCCTTTACATTGTAAGTTCCTTTGAGCAGGGACTGTCCTTCTTTGTTAAACTGTACAGCGCTGCGTAACCCAAGTAGCGCTTTAGAAATGGTAAGTAGTAGTAGGTGGCAAATCCATGGTTGTCTTCTCCTTCTCTGGACCTCCTCTGCTGTTCACTGTTGCCTGTGTTTACATTGCGGAGTGCTTTGTCCCGTTTCTTTGCGTTTACCCAAAATTGTGTGCCCAACTTTGGGCTCACTTCCAAGATGCACGTGCAAATAAATTGGATAAAGAGCTTGAGTAACATGGTATAGTAGCTGTGTTAGTCCACTTTTAAAGGTAATAAATAGAAATAAATCAAAACATAGAAAAGAAAATAAGATGATACTTTTTTATTGGATTAACAATACGTTTTTTATTTATTTATTTTGATTAGCTTTTGAAGGCTTTGAAAGCTAATCAAAAATAAATGTACCAAGTTAGTCCAATAAAAAAGGTATCATCTTATTTTCTTTTCTATGCTTTGATAAAGAGCTCTAAATCATCAATAATTGGGTGCTAAAAACCAATTACTGATGTTAATTAGCACTCATTAATAAAATTTACAAGTACACCTGGCTGCGCATTATTGTATAAGGCACAGCGCCTAACTCCCATGGAGTGCATCTCAAAAGCAGTGTGTCCATGGGCAAGTTGGGGCATTCTGAAAAGTTGTGCACAGAATTACAGAACACTGATTATCCACACCTAACTTACGCGCTGGCATTTATACCAGGTGTAAGCAGTGGTATTCCTTGGTCGGCTGCCTCCCGGGGCAGATCGCCGCTGTGCACCCCCTGGGTGCAGTGTCATTCCCCCACCACCATCCAGATGCATTCTTCTTACCTGTTGGGGTGCTGGGAGCAGCCGCAAGGCTGTCGGCTCTGCTGGTTCCCTGCTCCCTCTGTTCAGGAACGGAAAGTAACAGCAGAGGGAGCAGGGAACCGGTGGAGCCGACAGCCATGCGGCTGCTCCCTGCACCCCTCCTGCAACATGCACCCGGGGTTGACCGCCCCCACACTCCGCCCTTAGTACGCTGCTGGGTGTAAGTCCAGCACCCAAAAGTTAGGTGTGGGATACAAGGCATACATTCTTTATAGAAGAGTGCTTAGCACTGAATTTTTGGGTGCTTATGTTTCAGCCCTTAATGTGCCTCCATAAGCAATAAGGGGTCATTTAATCAAAGTTTAACGTGCATAAAAGAGGCTTTTATATACAAAATTATGTGCATAAAAGTCAGTGCCAAAAAGCAACCCAAGTGTAGGCATGTTCTGGGACAGAACTTGGGTGGAGCATGGACAGAGTCACACTGTACATACCTGTTTTATAAAATGAGTGCAGACTTTATGTGCTAGCATTTACTTCCAGTGTTGAGCAGGCTTATGTGTTCACAGCTTCAATCTAACAACACTTTCTGCCAGTTTAACTGCAGTACTTTATAAGATTATGTAGGCTAGAAACAGGCACCTTGTTGCCCTCTCACCCTAGGTGACCTGTTATAAAATTACCCTGTAATAGGATATTTATTGTTAAGCAGGAAAGCAGCCATTGTCCCTATATTCAGTGATGTGCCACATATAAAAGTCTATATAGTAAGAAACATTAGATAATGACAGAGATTATAACACTGTCCTCTGGGCACACCGAACCAGTCAGGTTTTTAAAATATGAATACGCAAGAGACAATTTTCATGCACTGCATCCATTGTATGCAAATCTATCTCACACATATTCATTGTGGGTATGCTGAAAGCCTGACTGGATGGGTCCAGGGCTGCTGAGAGACAAAGCCAGACCTGTGGCAAATAATGGTAATGTTGACGTGCAGGACGTGCATGCAGGACGTGAGTCAGGACTCACAGCACAGATCAGCAAACGCATCCATGACCGGCGCTGAAGAAGACTAAGGCTGGCGGGGGTTGGAGACTCCTGCCAGCAAAGGTACCTGGCGGCGGCAATGGGGGGGGGGGGGGTCGAAAGTGATGGGGCAGCGGCAGAGGTGGAGGCAGCTGGGGGAGGCGTACTAAAATATGCCCCCGCCACCTTGGCCTGTGGACCCCCCCTCCCGCCGAGATCTGGCTATGCCAGCTGTATGGGTGCCAGTGGATACTGAAGTCCTCCCAACATTGAGTAAGCTCCTTCATTTTGTCCTTTGTATTGTGTTTGGCACCCCCAATCAGTTTGACATATTGGTGCTTTTGATGAGACCTGTGATATATATCACCAGCATTAAAACTGATGGGTAATGCACATTTCCATGCTGGCTTCAACACAGCCTAACACACACACCTCATAATACACTAGTCTTGGTTAAGTGTCTCCTATTCACCAACTCCTCTTTCTTGCTACCTAAGGTGCAGTGCTTTCAGGGGAGAAAGTTCACTGGTTGAGCCATGTTCACAAGATACTGTGGATAAGTGGTGAAGCAAGGGATCTCACATAAGTACATATAAGTACATAAGTAATGCCATACTGGGAAAAGACAAAAGACCCATCGAGCCCAGCATCCTGTCCCCGACAGCGGCCAATCCAGGTCAAGAGCACCTGACAAGCTTCCCAAACGTACAAATATTCTATACATGTTATTCCCGAAATTGTGGATTTTTCCCAAGTCCATTTAGTAGCGGTCTATGTACCAGTTTCTGACATTCTCAAATTTTCTTCCATCCAATTTTACAATAAGAATCTTGACAAAATAGAGATATCATTATTTTTGGTGTGGGGATGGGTGAAGGAGATGTTATTGAGTTAATATCAGTCATGTGAGTTGTTCAAAATAACAGCTACCACTGGATCCACCATGAATTAAACAAAGAAAGTTATTTGGCAAAAATATGGATGAACAGCCTATACCACAATGAAATATCCAAAAATTCTGCAATATTTCTAAACAGAGCCACTGCTGCACTTTGATTGGCTGAATATAATATATTTTGTCATCTATATTAATGAGGTAGGCATGCTTTTTACACATATTATCTATTATTAAGGTTTATTTTGCATCCTTCATTCACCCTTGCCCTATGCAAATGCTGCAGAAGTTAATGCTGATTGCTCCAAAATTGATTTTAGATTCCACCCCCCCCCCCCCCCCCCCCCACCTCCTGGATTCTAGATTTCTACTGTTGAGTCTCATACTGCTCCACTTCTGTGGCATGGCAGTGCCCTCTAGTGGCCATTAAAATGTTGAAGAATGGCTGCCTGAGGGATTATTGGATTGATTGAGTTATCAGGAGAAATGATTGTGCATTGACAGAGCTTGCTATGGATCCCAGTTATTTGCATATACCAGCAAAGTTCTTCATGCAGTGCACAGCAGGAAACTGAAGCAACCTGCAACAGTTCTCACTCTGCAAATTTCTGCTTTACACCATTCTTCCTAATTACACAGTGCCGGTGATGTAAGGTGATTGAACAGACACCATGAGATGATTTAATACATTTTGTACTGTAAATTCAAATGACTCTGATCTACTTCTATCCCTATGCATGATGCTATGTAGTAGTTCTTGATACAATGCACAGCAGGAAAATAAGAGCCTTTGTAACAATTTTCAGCACTGCCAATTCCAGTGTTTTTAATGTGCTTTTACCATAAAAATCTATCTATAATCATACAAGATCATATTAAAAAAGGAAAAAAACACATTTCCTCAAACTAGGTCATCATTATTCCTAATTGTACAATGCCAGATGTACAGCCCCATTTTAGATAGAACGTAGAAATCAGAATTGAGATGTCCAGGCCAGGACATGCAACATTCTGGTAGTATTTCAGAGAAGGATCTGCTCATGTAGGAATGCTCCTGTATGCAATGGTCACATGTGGTGAGAGCAAACATTTTACAATTATCAGGCTTCTAAAACATCAATGAAGGCAACTTGGCAAATACACATCTAAGTGACAGCTCTTTCACGAGTATTTCAGAACCTGGATGTGTCTGTGTGCCATTTTGAAAACTTGCATTTCTAAATGCTCTCAATAAAGTACAGAGCCTACAATCGTTCAGCACAATTGATTTTGAGAAGAAAAAAGACGGGGGGAGCCTCTCCTCCATCCCTCCTGTAGAGCGTCAGGGCCTGTCTTAGCAATTGTGGAGCCCTATGCAGACCAGTTCGATGGGGCTCCCCTGGCCCCTTGCCTAGGCCTGACCCCTTGCCTAGTCACACCCCTTCCCAATGCCACCCTTCCCCTGATGACAAGATTTTTTTTCATTTTTTAATTTAGGGTTTATGGTCATACATGCAAAACACAATCAGAGCCTCATTAGATATGAAATATGGGACCACAGATCAGTCAGAGATATGAAGGTAAAAAAAACTGTAAACTTCAGGTCAGACTTGCAGCAATAATAGAGAAACAGAAACTGAAATGCAAAATATCAGAGATACTGGTTTCTCAAAGCTGACATGTTCCAATTAACTCATTCAAAATAAAATACTTTTTTCTACCTTTGTAGTCTGAGCATTTTATTGTTACATTCGATTTGGTCCAAGTGTCTGTTCTACTTTTCTATTCTTTTGTCTTTCCAGGTCTCCAGTATGTTTGACACTTCTTCTCTCCCCATGCCACTATCTGTCCTGTCTAAGATCTCTCCTCTGTGTCCCTGTTCCTCAACTTAAATTCAGCATCACCCCTTTCTCTCCCTATCCTACCCCCTTTCCATCATTGTTCCTCTGTATCCTTGTCCCCATGTTTACTCCATGCCGAGCTTCTCTTCTCTGTGCCATGTTTCTCCTTTTTCTCTTCCCTTCCTCCTGCACCCCCACTGTAGGTCCAGCATTTCTCTCCTCTCTCTCTCCTGTTTCCTCCCCCCCCCCCCCACACACACATTATGGCATATCTCCTTCTTTCCCTCCATGGGTCTTGTGGTCTGTTCTCCCTCCCTAGATCTAGCATTGCTCCCTCTCTCTTCCCCTCCCTCCAGTCTAGCCTCTCTCTTTTATCATTGTCTTCCTAGCAGGTCTAGCACATCTCCATCTCCATAGACCCCCCCCCCCCCCCAATGGCCAGCACACCTCCATCTCCCAACTTCCCCCTCCCAATGGCTAGCACATGTCCATCTCCCAACTTCCCCTCCCAATGGCCAGTACATCTCCATCTTCCAATTTCCCCCCCCCCCCCCAACAATGGCCAGCACACCTCCATCTCCCAACTTTCCCCTCCCCCCACCAATGGCCAGCACACCTTCATCTCCCAATTCCCCCTCCCCCTCCCCCAGTCCCAATGGCCAGTGCATACCTCTCTCTCTCTCTCTCCCCCTAAGCCACACAAATGGGTCCCTGTCTCCAACCCCCTTCCTGAGTCTGGCACTTTTCTCTCCTGAACCCTCCCCAGTGAGTCTACTCTATCTGTTACTTCCCTGGGCCCTTCCACCTGGCTTGATCACTGTCAGCACTGTGGCTGTGATTATGACATACTGCCTTTGCCAACATTGGGGTTTTCCCTGTAGGGTGTCCCGCCTGTGTGGAAAAAGGAAGATTCGTCATAGGAGGCGGGGCACTGGCAGCAAAAGAAACACAAGGCAAAAGGCCAACAAACGGCTTAGCAATATCATAAGAGAAGGGAGGACAACAAGCAGCCTAGCTGCACATTCTAACATCAGCTAAAGCAAAACAAAACCTTAAGCATACAATATTGGCAAATAGTAAGACAGCCTAGCTGTACAAGAGAAGCAAAATAAGAGCACAAGAGACTAGTCAAAGGCTCACCCTGGCGGGCAACGGAAAGCAGTAGCACTCAGCTGGAAGCAGTGAGACCGCTAGCAGTCAGATAAAGGTTCATTCTGTCAGGACTCTCACGTAAGCCGCGGGACCTCCGCGGCAAGCTTTCTCAGAAGCCGAAGATGAGCAACAGGGCAAAGGAAAAATGGTCTCTTGTAGACCCGCACAGCGGACAGGAAACTTGAGCGGTCCATTCCGCTCGCTGAAGGCAAAGAAGAAAACAAACAGTCATAGAGGCACCCAAGCCGAATGCTCCCAGGGCAACCAGATTTAAGCAAATCAATGCCGAGCCAATGCTCCCAGGGCAAACAAGCACAGGCATCTGAGGTCTTTTCCCCAACTTTTGTCAACAACCTATACATCTGTAGTGGTAGCCATGGAGGGGCATAATCGAACGTCGCCGGCGATCTATTTTGGCGGCGGCACAACAGCTGGCCGGAACTGTATTATCGAAAAAGATAGCCGGCCATCTTTTTTTTCGATAATACGGTTTAGCCTTGCCAAATGCCAGAGTTCACCGGGTTTGAGATCACCAGTTTTGTTTTTCAGCGATAATGGGAAAAAATGCCGGCGATCTCAAACCCGGCGAAATCCAAGGCATTTAGTCATGGGAGGAGCCAGCATTTGTAGTGCACTGGTCCCCCTGATATGCCAGGACACCAACCGGTCACCCTAGGGGGCACTTCTAAAAATGTTTTTAAAATACACAAATAGCTCCCAGGTGCATAGCTCCCTTACCTTGGGTGCTGAGCCCCCCCAAATCCCCCCCAAACCCACTCCCCACAACTCTACACCATTACCATAGCCCTTATGGGTGAAGGGGGACACCTACATGTGGGTACAGTGAGTTTTGGGGGGGGGGGTTGGAAGGCTCAACACAGCGCCACAAGTGTAACAGGTAGGGGGGGGGGGATGGACCTGGGTCCGCCTGCCTGAAATGCACTGCACCCATTAAAAATTGCTCCAGGGACTTGCATACTGCTGTCAGGGAGCTGGGTATGACATTTGAGGCTGGCATACAGGCTGGTAAAAAAAAGGTTTTTATTTGTATATATTTTAGTGTGGGAGGGGGTTGGTGACCACTGGGGGACTACAGGGAGGTCATCCCCCATTCCCTCCAGTGGTCATCTGGTCAGTTGGGGCACCTTTTTGAGGTTTGGTCATGAAAATAAAAGGACCAAGTAAACCCGGCGAAATACTGCTTAACGCCGCTTTTTTTTCCATTATCCGCGAAAGCCGGCCATCTGGTAGCCCATGCCCGCCCATGTCCTGCCTTCGCTACACCACCGGCACGCCCCCTTGAACTTTCACTGGCGCGGCGACAGGAAAGCGGCGATGGTGTCAAAAAAGCCACTTTCGATTATACCGATTTGGCCGCTTTTGAGAGATCGCCGGCCATCTCCCGATTTATGTCGGAAGATCGCCAGCGATCACTTTCGAAAATAAGCCTGATAGTTAACGTTTTTCTTCCACTTCTTCCCCACTTGTTTTGCTTGGATTGTATTCTAAAATATAAGCCAATATATAGTACTCACATGATGCTTCAATTCACCCCATCTGCTTAGTTAATGAATTATAAATCCCAGAATAAATTAAGACAACAAAGAATTTTAAAAACAGGCTCAGGATCAACCAATGGTAAGGAAAAGTTCACAACAGCCCTAAAATACATATTTCAAAAGGGATATTATTTCTTATTGAAGGTATGAAGTTCCCAATGAGGTTAATCTCTGGTGTAATCCCCCCCCCCCCCTGTTGGTTATACTGATTTGTACCAGCCACTGTCCCCCCTCCCCTTCTATAAATGGTGCTTTATAAATTGCATGTACAAATTTGGGTGCATGACCAATTAGTACACACAATTTAATTGAATAACAAGCCAATTAGCGCTGGTAACAGGGAGCTAAAATCATTAGTGCTAATTGGTATTATTTAAAAATATGTATGTATATTTATGTGCCCAGATATTTATACGTGGCTCCAAAAATGGGGCGCAACTATAAGAGGGACATAGGCAGATCAGGGATGTTTCCACAATTTATGTGCGCTATTTTATAATAATGGAGATGTGCACCTAATTTAGGCAACGGGGATTTACACCAAGGTTTCATTGGTGTAAATGATCACATGTAAATGTAGTCACAGTTCCCAGTGCTTAGCGCTGTTCTATCAATGGCATCTAACCCTGAGCACTGTTCATAGAATACCACTAAGTGCTATTTTTCAGTGCCGCTCTTTAGGCGCCATTTACTGAATTTCCCCCTATATGAACAAGGCAATAATTGTTTAGCCAGAAGTGCACTAACATGCACAGGTAGGTGGCAATCTAGCCCTAGAGACCTCTGCAGAGTGCTGAAGCAGTTGAATGTATGACAGCAGATCTGTGTGATAATGGCAGCCTGGAAAGTCTAGCTTCCTGTAAAGTGAGTTTAAGCTTCAGGAAGGTCACGAATATCACACCTTATTGGATTCTTCATGCTGGAGGTCTTTAATACAGTGTTTTCAACTGTGAATACAGTGGGCCTTCAATGTACTGCCAAGCATGAATAACTCACAGTTGAACAAGTGAGTTAAGTTCCATGGAGATTAAGCGCAGAGAATTCTCAAACAATTTTGAAAATTATATGCACCTGATGAGCACTTGGATGTTTTTTCAGCTTTTGTGATGGGTGTCCTCTGCATGAGTCCCACTCAGCAGCCCCAACAAGAGGTGCAGACCTCCCGTTAGGTTTTCCACGGTGCATGGAGTCAGAAAATGGCTGTGCATCTGCTAATTAGCTCATTATAATAACCTGTAGACCATTTGCATTCCATTTTCGTTAGCTGCTACCGTGACAGGAAAATGGCTCGGAGAACCCTTTTGTGCATGTCCCGGCTTACTACTTGCGCGTTAAACTGGATCAGTGGCGTTCCTAGGGTGGCTGACACCCAGGGCAGATTGCCGATGTGCCCCCCCCCCCCCCCCGGGTGCAGCACGACCCCCTACCCCCCCCTTGCGAAAGGACACCTCCCCCCCGGTGAAAGGACACCCCCCCGGGTACATTTTTACCTGCTGGGGGGGGGGTGCCGCATTTGCTCGTTCCCTGCTCCCTCTGCCCCGGAACAGGAAGTAACCTGTTCTGGGGCAGAGGGAGCAGGGAACGAGCGGAGCCGACAGGCACGCGGCACCCCCCCTCCCCCCACCAGCGGCGAGCACCCGGGGCATACCGCCCCCCCCCCTTGGTACGCTACTGAACTGGCTAGAACCAGATTAAAAACCACGTTGCTGGCTCGTTAAGTTTAGTGCACCTAGCCCTTACAGACTAGTGCTGAAAGAGTTTAATCATGCCTGAGGCTTTGCTGTGGCAAAGGAGCAAATTTGAGATCTTTTGTGGAGAGCCTGTGGGGGACCTCTTGTAATTAAGGGAGCCATAGACAATATATTAGGTTGACTTAAGTATCTTTTCTACAGCTTGAGAAAAAAAAAACTAGAAAGGATAAAATACCTCTATTTATGCAGTAAGGATTTTACAGACAATGCCATAAAGCTAGCAAACTGGCACTAGTAGCCTTCATCTAAAAAGCATGCAACTCTAACTGCTTAGTTATAAATATAAGCTGACATTTCCATCAGCTATCAATAATGCACTTTGGACATTGCGTATTGATATACAGTACATTTATCCAGTTTGTCCTTTGTATCTGTAAAGCAATGAACTATTTTTTAAAAATGTCCTTGGTAGCCCATAAATCCTAGGAAAAAGGAGCTCAGCATCATTCAAGAACTTTAGTAACACGAAGTGGGTAAATTAATTTTATAAAAGGCAAATAAATATCAGAGGTCAGAAAGTTATCCAAGATGATCAGAAGACTAAACCATTCATATTGTGGGAAGTTAAACATGATGGACGGTCAATTAATCTGACCTTAAATTATTGTTTCATCCACCCCACATACCACCAACAAACAGGGGTATATAATAGTATACATCAGTGGTGTAGCTACGTGGGGCCACGGGGGCCTGGGCCCCTGTAGATTTGGCCCTGGACCCCCCCTGTCGACGACCCTCTTGACCTCTCCTCCTGCCACCAACCCTCCCCCACCGCCGCCTACCTTTCCTGGCGGGGGACCCCAACCCCCGCCAGCCGAGGTCCTCTTCTTCCGGCACAAGGCTTCATTCTGTTTCTGACGTCAGACTCAGAAACAGAATGAAGCCTTGCGCCGGAAGAAGAGGACCTCGGTTGGTGGGGGTTGGGGTTGGGGTCCCCGCCAGCAAAGGTAGGCAACGGCAGTGGCGGGGGAAGGTTGGCGGTAGGAAGGGGGGTCAAGAGGGTCGTCAGCATGGGGGGGGGTCAAAGTTGGTGGTGGTGGTGCCGGCGGTCGGCAATGGCGAGGGGGGGCTAAAATGTGCCCCCTCATTGCGGACTCTGGACCCCCCTCCCGCCGAAGTCTGGCTACGCCCCTGGTATACATAATTCTCAAAAGGTCGCCAAAACGTAGGCACCGGGATGCCATGCGCTAAGTGTGAAATTCTATAACAGCAACTGTGCACACAGCTGCCATTATAGAATACTAGTGTAAGTCTGCATTTACACACCTAACTTTAGGCACAAGCGCTTGTGCCAGCGCAGTGGCTGATATAAATGCTTGCATCTAACTGTAGGCAGTTACATAGTAATATAGTAGATGTCAGCAGAAAAAGACCTGTATGGTCCATCCAGTCTGCCCAACAAGATAAACTGGTAGCATAAGGTATGATGTGATACTACATATGTGATACTTGATCTTGATTTCTCCTTGCCATTTTTAGGGCACAGACAAAAAGTCTGCCTGGCTCTGGCCTTGCTCTCCAACTTCTGAAGTTGTCATCAAAGCCACGCTCAAGCCCATCCAAATCTGCCCAACCACAATAAGGGCGCAGACCATAGAAGTCTGCCCAGCACTAGCCTTGTTCTCCAACTTCTGAAGTTGTCATCAAAGCACCACTCCAGCCAAGATCAGAGCATTGACAGGATTCCTTTTGTGCTTATCCCATGCATTTTTGAGTTTCGTTACCGTTTTCATCTCCACCACCTCCTGCAAGAGGGCATTCCAGGTATCTATCACCCTCTCTGTGAAAAAGTACTTCCTGAGTCGGCTCTTTGCAACCTCAGATAAGTGTATAAATGATTAGTATTCTGTAACCCATCCACATAACAGCTTGACACGTCTCTGACCCACCCAGGCCCATGCCCTCCTTGAAGTTGCATGCTCTGCAGTTTGATCGCACAATGTATAGAATAGTGACTAAGGAAAGTTACATGCATAACTGATAGTGTCAAGTAAGTCCAATTATGGCAAATAATTGTCTGTTAATGCCAATTAACAATTATTGAAATGTTACATGTGCACTTGTAAAAATGTTAAAATTTGAATAAAGTAAAGAAAAAAAAATTAAAACAGCTCCCATAATAACCCTCATTAGCACACAACTGATCTCACACAAATTTAAACATGCTCCTAGACAGATGTAAGTGGGTATGCCACATATTATTTATTCTACATATCATTTACTCTACATATGTATATGTTATAAAGTAAGCAACTATTTTTAAAAAAATCACGTTAATATCTCTAGATTTTCACCATGTACAACAGTAATGGAGAAAAAAGACCTCGGCATATCAGAATCAAAACAAATCTTGATTCCATGCTCTTAACCAACATGGGTCCTGCAGAGCTCTCATGTAACAACAGATATCTCAGACCTTCTTCCCCATCAAAGACAGCTCAAAGTATAGTGAAACTATGCAAAAGAAGAGCTGAGTCTGGTGGATCTTTTTGAGGCTGCTTTTAACTCTTGAGGGTATGTTAACTAAGGTGCATTAGCATTTTAACTCGCCTTTAAAGTTAAGGCGTATTAAACGCTAATGCGCCTATACATTTCTATGGGCACGTTAGCATTTAACACACAATAACCATTGTTATGCATTAACCATGCTAATGTGCCTATAGCGCACCTTACTAAACCTAGAGGGGCATAATCGAACGGGGCGCCCAAGTTTTCATGAGGGTGTCCTCGTAGGATAGCCCTGTAAAGGGGCGGGGCCACCCGTATTATCAAAACAAGGTGGGCGTCCATCTTTCGTTTTGATAATACGGTCGGGGACACCCAAATCATGAAATTTAGGTTGACCTTAGAGATGACGATAATGGAATCCGAGGACACCCATCTCAAAAGTGACCAAATCTAGGCCATTTGGTCATGGGAGGAGCCAGCATTCGTAGTGCACTGGTCTCCTTCACATGCCAGGACACCAACCGGGCACCCTAGGGGTCACTGCAGTGGACTTCAGAAAAAGGTCCCAGGTACATAGCTCCCTTATCTTGGGTGCTGAGCCCCCCAAAACCCAAAACTGTACACCACTACCATAACCCTTAGGGATGAAGGGGGGCACCTACATGTGGGTACAGTGGGTTTGTGGTGGGTTTTGGAGGGCTCACATTTACCACCACAAGTGTAACAGGTAGGGGGGGATGCGCTTGGGTCCGCCTGCCTGAAGTACACTGCACCCACTACAACTGCTCCAGGTACCTGCATACTGCTGCGATGGACCTGAGTATGGACCTGAGTATTTGTAAACTTTTTTATGGTGGGAGGGGGTTAGTGACCACTGGGGGAGTAAGGGAAGGTGATCCCCGATTCCCTCCGATGGTCATCTGGTCAGTTCAAGCACCTTTTTGATGCTTGGTCGTGAAAGAAAATGGACCAAGTAAAGTCGCTCATGTGTTCGTCAGGGACGCCCTTCTTTTTTCCATTATCGGCCGAGGACGCCTATCTCTTAAGCATGCCCCAGTCCCGCCTTCGCTACACTGCCGACACCCCCCCGTGACCTTTGGTCATCCCTGCGACGGAAAGCAGTTGAGGGCACACAAAATTGGCTTTTGATTATGCCGATTTGGCCGACCTTGCGAGAAGGATGCCCATCTCCCGATTTGTGTAGGAAGATGGGCGCTCTTCTCTTTCAAAAATTCACCTGCTAGGCATTAATCCCTTATTTACCTGTTCAGTACCCAAGTTCTTTTAATTATGCCCATAATACATTTAACTCCCTCATCCAGGTGTACTCAAAGGGGTCCAAAGGCCAATTGGGTTTTCAGGATATTCCTAATAAATATGCGTGAGAGAGATAAATCTCTCTCTCTCATGCATATTCATTATCCACTCTTATCTGGGTTACTTAATTCCACTAAAATTACACATATTTTGTAAACATTACACAGCAACTATGCCATATACAAAACTTCACTGGCGTCTAAGTTTGGCCAGACCATGGGAGTCAGGAGGAGTGCCTAATCATTCATGTTGCCACATGTAGATCCCTGAAGACGCTGTTATAGCGAAACATGATATGTGTAGGGTCATGGCAGTACGGCATTGTTGAGCACTGAGGTAAAAGTTGAACTCAAAATACCCTGATGCATCATTGTCGTCGTCAAAGTGAGACAGAATGGAATGAACAAGCTACGTACAGTGTGGTATCGAGCAACCATAAGGAACATTGAGACGGTCAAAGTGCAACCAAGGAGTGTGTAAAACATTGAGGAGTCATTGGACTGCCACTAGTACAGCTAGTGGTTCGCTTTATCATCTTGGCATTTAAGGAGCTTTGAGGACATACTGTGTCATCATTCCCACTATTAAGATAAGCATTGATTTGATCATCAATAATGATTCATTGATGGACTAGATGCAGGGGAATGTTGGGGGGTGATGTATGTATGTAGGAATGCAGACATGAATGGTTATGTATGAGGGAAACATAGGTTGTGATTTGGTGGATATATATTTTAATAAGAGTTTGGAATAAGTAAGATTCATTATTTTGTATATGGCATAGTTGCTGTGTAATGTATGTACTGTATATTCGTTAGGAATATCCTGAAAGCCCAACTGGCCTGTGGATCCCTTTGAGTACCCCTGGATTAGGGAGTTAAATGTATTATGGGCATCTTTTAATTGCCCTGTTTTTCTGTCCTGAATATATGAGCTCTGTCGAGCAGGGGCTCTCTCTTATGTGTGTACAGCACTGTGTATTTCTAGTAGTGCTATAGACATGATAAGTAGTAGTAGCACCTCAATGGTCATTTTCAAAGGGAAAGCCTCCTTTGAAAATTGCCTCTCTCCCTTCCTAGGTAAAAGTTGATGGAGCCAGGGAAGATGGAAATTAGGGAAGACAGAACATACAAGGGTATTTCATTTTGGTGAGTATATTTGTTCCTGTGTTAAACAAGGTAGAAATGTACAAGATGAAATGGGTACCCTGTTCCCAAGGCCAGCTCCACTTTTAAAAGGAAATCCCAGTCTCTACACTTATTTGTACCTGCCTAAGTTAAATGGCACTGACAGAGTCAACTGGAGGTTGCAAACAGGAAACAGGACTCTGCTTCCTGGGAGTCTCATTTGCACTATCTAAACCTTTAGAGCTGGATGGTGTTTTTGGGCACTGGATGCTTAAAACTTCAAATAAATTGATTAGACTGCCAGTCCAGTAGCAGAAAGTGACTGTGCTGTAGTTCCCCTACACCCTTAACCCTGCATTCAGCAACTCACCTCAGCTCCTCACCCCTTGTACCTATCAAAATCGGGCTGGGACCAATAGGTATTGGGTTCTTATAGGCCAATTTTGCTCTTGAACCAAGCCCTAAAAAGTTTAGATTAGTTTACTATATTTGTTATAAATTGTGACTTAGGAATCCATCAAGGTGGATTACATGAAATCAAATAGGATACAACAAATAAAATTACAAAATCAAAACAAAACAAATGTAAATTTCAGAATAACCAAAGGAAGAAAAAGATGATTCACTAGAAGAAATGTTAAATTTAAGGAATTCAGTAAAACCTAGAGCTGCCACTCAAATGCCTGCTGAAAGAGCAAGGTCTTCAAATTCATCTGAAAAGAGAAGTGAATACGGCCTACCCTACGGCTAGGGAGTTCCAATATTAGCTTTAATAATGGCAAGCAAACTGAGTAAAGTCTTAACCTAATTGATTCATGAAGACCAGATGGGCTTTCTGAAAGGAAGATATGCAACTATGAATTTGATGAGAGCCCCTGCAGGCCCAAGGAGAGGATTCATAGCCAGTCTGGGCCCAGAAATAAATGTTCAATAAAATAATCTGGAAGTATTTTTGCTAGAGGTTGCAACAATTTAAAATCAAGGGAGAACTTTTAGAGCAAATGAAAGTGCTCTGCTACAAACTAGCTGCTCAGGTAGTCATCCATGGCAAATAGACAAGAATTACAAAGAGAGACAAGGCAAGGAAGTCCACTGTCTCCAATGTTGTTTATCCTATCAATTGAGTGCTTAGCTGCAGAAATTAGGGAAGCCAAAGTAAAAACTGGAATTCAAACAGGGACTAAAGAATTTCACATGGACCAGTTTGCAGACATTATTTATGAGGAATACCAGAAAAAAAATGAGCAGTTTTTTGCATTATTTGAACAGTTTGGTAATTGCTCGGGTCGTAAAATACACTTTGAGAATTCAGATGTCGTACTGCTATTACTATTACAACTAATCATTTCTATAGCGCTACTAGATGTACGCAGTGCTGTACACGTTATAGGAGGGATTCTATATATTGTGAGGAACCCCTGAGGGTCAGGGAAGAAGGGATCCAGGAGAGGAGCAAGATGGGTAGGTTTCATACCCGGGATTCCAACTACAGGTCCCAGGATCCTAGGGGATGGGAAGCCACGCCCTCATGGAGGCATAAGTTTCCCAACAGCTGGAGAAGGGAGGAGGACTACAATTCCCAAGAACCCCTTCAAAGCCCTGGGGGCAAGCAAAGGGAGCAGCAAGGGAACTACAAGTCCCAGGATCCCAAGGGAGAGGAGGGGGATTGGCTGAGGAGGAATAATCAGGAGGGAGAGGACCAGCTGGGGACCATAAAGGGAGAGGAGCCCATGGAATGGGAGGTGGAGAAAGAGGTCGGAGAGGAGATCCAAGCCCAAGATGACTGGGGAAGTGAGCCCATGGAGATTGCTGCTCTAGCTCAGGTACAAGGGAAGAAGTTGAAAGGCTTCTTAACAAACCTTCTTCAAGGCTGGGGAAAGCTTGGAGGAAAAGTTAAGCAGCTGTTCCACTCAAGGGGGAGAGAGGTGCCGTGCTGCAAAGCAGTGAATGATTTCAGCTGTGGCCAGAAGTCAGACCCAGCTGGAGAAACAGGTAGTGACTTGAACTATGTCCAGGAACCTGGCCACGCTGGGGAAGCAGTGAGTGATTTGAACTATGTCCAGAAGTCATGCCATACTGGGGAAGCAGTGAGTGATTTGAACTGTGTCCAGAAGTCATGCCATGCTAGGAAGTAGTGAGTAATTTAAACTGTGTCCAGAAGTGGTGCCATGCTGGTGAAACAGTGAGTGATTTAAAACTGTGTCCAGGAGTCAGGCCAATTAAGATACGCGCGGTGTGCCTAAATCTAAGATCACTATATGGAATCTGGGGATATACGCAGGTATTTTCTCTGTCCCTAGAGGGCTCACAATCTAAGTTTTGCACCTGGGGCAATGGAGGGTTAAGTGACTTGCCCAAGGTCACAAGGAGCTGCCATTATAAGCTGAATGCACTAGGCGCATATCCATGTGTAAATAGCATCATTTACCCACTTATATCCCACACAAATGTAAATACCAGTTTCAGCAAGCCACAATTTACCTGTGGAGATTTTAAGGAGGTTTGGTTTGGGGGTGGTTTGAGCAGAGCTAAAATTTACACATTTTATTCCCCATTTTACAAAGAGGACACATATATATGGGGAAAAGTTCCAGGTCAAGCTTTACATCAGCTCATAGGTATGCATATGTTTTTAAAGAGTGCCCATTTTATCAAGCCGAACTAGTGTTTTTAGCTGGTGGTAAATGTCAAAATGCCCATAGGAATATAAGAGTGCCTCAGTGTTTACTGCCAGCTGATTTTTGCTAGCGCAGCTTTATAAAAGACCCCCTAAATAAGAGGTGTCATTCTCTGAGGCATCATTCTCCTTAATCCCCCGAGGCTTTATTCCCATCTGTGTAATGAAACCAAGTTAAATTCCCAGTCTCATTATTTAACTGGTTGTACTTATACATGTCAATTTGTAAAATGAGGCAACTACATGTGGAAGTTGTGCAATTGTGACTTTCATGTGCTAAGGCTGTCACCTCCATGTAGAAACTTCTGGGTTTGTGCCGTTCATTTTCTCAGTATGTGTATGTGTAAAAATAGCTGCTCCAATTGCACATGGCAAATATACATGCACTCCTGCAGGTATTTTAGAAAAGGATTCAGCTGATTCTTTCTAATGTACCACCGGAACTGAGCACCCCCCACCACCAACCTGGATGTCTCAGTTCTGATCTCCATTGTCTATATAAAACGGAGCTTTATTCATATTCTCCCAAGGGCCTCTTGGGAGAATTAAGTAGAAAAAGAATCACTGCAGATGAATTGCATAGATAAATGTCTGCAAAATAGGTTTCAAAAATACCAATTTGGATGTTTTGAGAAGAAATTTGCCCAAATGCTGCTTTATAACACTTTTTGGATGTTTTTCTCTTTTGAAAATGTGCCCCTCTGTTTTGGTGGCCCTTTACTAGGTGAAAGCATCTCTGTGCAGATACAGGGAGTTCCTATAACCAGCCCCTCCAAATATAACACAATGATTATGATTTGGAACTAATTACTGCTCTAACTGAAGAAACCAATACTTCCTCTGTGAATAGCCCCTGCACAAGATGGCATGTCTGAAAATATAAGTGAGATCAAATAAAAATGCTACCAACAATAAGGAATGATAATGTGGATGCAGCAACTCATAGGTTTTGCTTGCTTTGTTTTGGGTGAATGGGGATGATGGCAGCATGGGCAGGGGAGGGAAGGGAGATTAACCTCATTGGCTTCAGCTTTTTGACATCATGGTATCTCCTGCCTTAATCTAACCTCCTTGGTCTGTTTCTTGTAACTTGGCACTTGCTTTATATAGCCCTGCAATGTGGTGCTGACTGATGACATCACATTCCGCCTAAGTATTTAAGGAAGTTCCTTACTTTCAACCAGTGTCTCTGTAGCAGGCTTCCTGGTGTTCTACTTGTTGCTCCTGCCTTGCCTTGTTCCAGTGTTCCTGCCAGCCTGCTCCTGCCCTGCCTTGTTCTAGTGTACCTGCCTGCCTGTTCCTGACTTTGCTTGCTTGCAGCTTGCCTAGATCTTTGATCTATTTCAGACCTTGTCTGCCTGCTGTCGGGCTTGGTCTTTCTCACTACCAGCTTGGGTTCACTGCAGTGTCCGCTACAGTGTCCTGGACTTTGTCAAGCATCTGTGTCAGCAGCCATCAGCAAGAACCTGTGCTACGCTTGCATCACACAGGTGGAGCCAACCTTGAACTGTGACAATATGGAGAAGCTCTCAGGATAACATACACAGAGAGGAAAATTCTGGAACGATGGCTGAAATTTAGATGGTAGGATGCTGCGTGCTAAGCTCAATTCTACATTGGCAATTATTAGTGTAACTGTCATTATTGAATACTAGCATAAGTGAGGATTTATGTTGCAACATTTAGGCATGACCTCTTACACCAGTGCAATGACTAACTAAATGTAGTGATTGTATGCTTAACTGAGAGTATTCTAGAATTGTAGCATGAAAGTGCTAGGCACGCCCCTGATCAACCATGCCACTCCCACATCCATACACCTTTGCAGTTATCCAATATAGCATTTGCATGTTAAGTTCCTAGAATAGCAACTAGGCTAGTACTGTGCCATGGATATCTGTTTTTGCTTCTCATACTAGGATACTATTGTGTTAAAAACTAAATGGCCTAGCATTTGTTAATATTTAACACCATTCTATGATCACTGAGCCCTTCTACTTTAGCATCAAGATATTTGGTTGATGAAGCAATATCTAGCAGAAGGGAGTCTATAGCAGACAGTATCTGGACAGAATTTGCATAAATATAAGAGCTGTGCTCATGTGACTGAATGGGAACAACTAAATTTTTAACATAATGGGTGCTTAAAGACCAGTCATCTGTTTCACCTAGGCAGTCACCTAAGGGCAATTTACTATAGATCACCTACAGTTAGGTGCCATGATGATACATATTAACCCCCCCCCCCCCCCCACCACCCAGATTCTATATATGGTGACTAAAGTTGTGTGCACAAATTTGGCAGAGCAGTCAAACTGTGCACACAACTTAACAAGCCAATCGGCGTTGATAATTGGCTAATAATGAGCAATTATCAGCACTCATCGTCACTAATTAGAATTTACACATGCAACTTTCTAAGCATTTTCTGTAAGGCAGTGTGCATAAATTCTAATGCACGGATCTCAAAGGGGTGTGGCCAGTGGAGGGGCACAGGAGTTCCTTGAAACTATGCACACTGTTACAGAATATGCCTGATCCGTGCTTCAGTTAGGCGTGGGCATTTACACCAGGTTTTAGTTGACATAAATGGTCATCTCTAAATTTAGTCTCAGGTACGGGCAGTACTGTATTAAATCAACAATGAATATGATATTATATACTTGATCAGGGTCTTTCTTTGGTGTTTCTGGGACATAGACCGTAGAAGAATTCAAGCATACGTGGGATAAACATAAAGGAATTCTGTGCAGAAGGAATGGATCCTCAGAAGCTTAGCCAAGATTGGGAGGCGGGGCTAGTTCTGGGCAAGACTTCTACGGTCTGTGTCCTGAAAATGGCAGATACAAATCAAGGTAAGGTATACACAAGAAGTAGCACATATGAGTTTATCTTGTTGGGCAGACTAGATGGACCGTGCAGGTCTTTTTCTGCCATCATCTACTATGTTACTATCAACCAAACCTAACATTATACATGGGTTATAGAATAGAGCTGAGCACATTTTTTTCCACACTAATTTTTTTGGTGCCATATACAGAATCTAGTCCTACATGCAAATTCTATACCAGCATACTATTTTTTTTTTTTTTGTTACATTTGTACCCCGCGCTTTCCCACTCATGGCAGGCTCAATGCAGCTTACATATACAGGTACTTATTTTGTACCTGGGGTAATGGAGGGTTAAGTGACTTGCCCAGAGTCACAAGGAGCTGCCTGTGCCTGAAGTGGGAATCGAACTCAGTTCCCCAGGACCAGAGTCCACCACCCTAACCACTAGGCCACTCCTCCACAGTTGTGAACAAGCACCTATGCCAGCTCAGTGTAGGCAGTGAGGTGCGTAACTACATAGTAACATATAAGTGGCAGCGAATAAAGACCTGTTCTGCTCAAAAGTCACATTCATTATCAATCTAAGATTAAATCAACAATGAATGTGATATTATATACTTGATCACGGTCTTTCTTTGGTGTTTCTGGGACATAGACCGTAGAAGTCCGCCCGACTCTGCCTTTATGTTAAATCGCAAAAGGATTGTGAAAAGTTTCAAGAGGACCTTACGAGACTAGGAGAATGGGCATCTAAATGGCAAATGACGTTTAATGTGAGCAAGTGCAAAGTGATGAATGTGGGAGAGAGGAACCCAAATTATAGATACACAATGCAAGGTTCCACATTAGGAATCACTGACCAAGAAAGGGATCTAGGTGTCATCGTTGATAATACGTTGAAACCTTCTGCTCAGTGTGCTGCTGCGGCTAAGAAAGCAAATAGAATGTTAGGTATTATTAGAAAAGGAATGGAAAGCAAAAATGAGGATGTTGTAATGTCTTTGTATCGCTCCATGGTGCCACTATACCTCGAATATTGTGTTCAATTCTGGTCACTGCATCTCAAAAAAGATATAGTGGAATTAGAAAAGGTACAGAGAAGGGCACAAAAAATGTTAACGGGGATGGGACAACTTCCCTATGAGGAAACACTAAAGCGGCTAAGGTTCTTTAACTTGGAGAAAAGACGGCTGAGGGGAAATATGATAGAGGTCTATAAAATAATGAGTAGAGTGGAACGAGTAGACATGAAGCGTCTGTTTATGCTTTCCAAAAATACTAAGATTAGGGGACATGCGATGAAGCTACAAAGTAGTAAATTTAAAACGAATTGGAGAAAATTTTTCTTCACTTAATGTGTAATTAAAATCTGGAATTTATTGCCAAGGAATGTGGTAAAGGCAGTTAGCTTTGCAGAGTTTTAAAAAGGTTTGGATTGCTTCCTAAAGGCCCATAGACCATTACTAAAATAGACTTGGGGGAAAATCCACTGCTTATTTCTAGAATAAGTAGCATAAAAGGTGTTGTTCTGTTTTGGGATCTTGCCTGGTACTTGTGACCTTGATTGGCCACTGTTGGAAACAGGATGCTGGGTTTGATGGATGTCTAATGTGCATACATAATCATAAAAATACAGAGTAGTCCGTTTCACCATTTAAACCATGTGGATGGAGGGTATTTAATTCAAAGATAAATTCTTGTTCTTTCCGTAATAAGTACATATCAGTCGGTCCACCTCTCCATTTGCTTTTATATACAAAAATTGCACAAAACCTATAGTCATCAAATTTATGACCTAATGATATTGAGTGTTGTGAAACGGACTACTCTGTATTTTTATGATTATGTATGCACATTAGACATCCATCTTTATAATATATAATATTTATTTTTTATCTATTATTTTTTATTTTTTATCTCTAACTATGGCACCTCTTTTAGTGCCCCTTGGTTTATTTTTATTTTTATTCTCTATCTATTTATTTTTCCATTATCCATCAAACTCCATTGACTTTATACACACTGCCCATCAATATAGTGATGTTACTGCGCCCTTATACTCATTATATTGCTTTTGGTTGAACTGAACATGCGCAAGTGAGCGAGTGTCTGTTTAAACCAAGATGACCTTTGACCCTTATCTCCGTGGTTAACACCCCCCCCCTTTTTTTCATTAACTATTTTTTTCATTAACTATTTCACTACATAAGGTTTCCATCATTTAATACACTTATTTCAGTTTATATATGGTTTTTTTCGGTTCAAATAATGATCTGTTTGTTAGAGTTGTTTGTTTGTTTCGGCTATCCTGATTGACTATTTTTCGAGCCTGCCTATTCGTCCACATTCGCACGTTTTTATAATACAAGCACTTTTTATAATACAAGTACATTTTAACATTCTCATTCATTGATGATCATTATCCATCATTTGCATTGGAAATAATATATATCTTTGTGATAAACATGGTATTTTGACTTTTGACCTCTACCTCCCTTTAAATAACTTCCGGTTTTTCGACATAGTTTTTTCGGCATACTCGGAGATTAGAGGCTGCTCATATGACCTCAGATAAGTTTTATCCTCTTCACTATGTTGTCTTTTAATATAGTACGGTATTCACATCTTCCGATATTGAGCCCGAATTAAATAGAGTAACGCGTCATCGCGTCACCGTTTCAGAACAGGCTAAGATAGTTATTATACTCTCCGATAGTAGACGCTGTGATACAACCATAGAGGACTACGGCTTGGGATATATTTCCTTTTCTTTCATTCAAGTAGGTAGACCTATGTCCAATGATATAGCCTTTCATGTTATTCCTCTGGTGGAGTTGTTGTCCGTTTTTCATCAGGTTTTCTTCCTCACATTTAAGTTTTACTTATATATAATTTTATGCAGGTCCATAACCTTTCGTTTTTGTATCTCTGGATGAGCCGTTTTTTTCAGGATATTGTCCATACACGTGAGTTTTTTATATATATATATAATTTTTTCATGAGATCTTTTTACCATATGTTTCCCATATATTTTTTCCTTTTATTTCTTTTTAATTATTTTTATTTCTTTTATATCTGTAGTTGCTTTCGCCAAGCATATCCTTTGCTTGATAGTGAAGAACCACTTTTTAGGTGGGTGTCTTTTATAATATATTATTGAAGATGGCTGTCTGGTGTTTAGTGAACTTCTGTGTTCATAATCAGAATTATTTCTATGTATTTTCCATGTGTCCTCTCTAGATGTTTGTACAACATGTTTCTGGATTTCTGTAATATATATGTGTAATATGTATATATATGTTGCGGATATATTAGTCTCTTTTTAAATTTGAATACTGTGGGATTTTGATATTATACATTTTAATGTCATAGCTTCATTAATATTAGGCTCTCAATAATACAAGTTTACCTTTGACTGTATTTTAATGTTGTCTTTATAAATTTATATAATTTTTATGATATCTTTTTACAATATTACTGTTATATGATTTTTATTTAGATGTTTAGATTTGTTATTTATTATTTATTTATTATTATTTCTTTAGCTATTCTATGTATACGGACTATTGTATGCATATTTTACTTTTATCATATTAATAAAATATCTCTTTGGTTTATCTACGATCTGCTTTGTACAGTTTCCACCATAAGGCAATTACATGCATAACTGAAATTTGTGCCAATTAATACCAATAATACCTAATTAAGTTACATACAACTGCCCTTATTCTATAACTTGTGCAGCAACTTTGTGAGCTAAACATAAAGTTGGGCGTGCAAGTTTTTAAAATTAGGAGGTTTGTGTGTACTCAGAATATAGATACCTCCCAATATCAACAGTATTTGTTGGTTGGCAACAGGGCTGAGACTAGAATCTTTTGGGATGTTGATAAGCAGTTTTCCACACTCTCTCCTCTTATTTAGTCTCACAATAAATTTGGAGAATCCAAGACTGTGTTCTGAACCAACTATTTACTAAAATCACTTATGCAGCTGTCAAAATATAATGAGGCAGAGCAAATTTGGATGAGCTACCTAGTTCTTGAATCCTCCAGAACTAGGTAGCTGTCATGGATGATACATTTCCTTTAGCCCCCCCTGATGTTCCTGCACCACCAATAGATAGGATGAAAACCAGGTCCAGGTTACTATGCTGTAATAGATATACAGATAGACCAGTCTTTCCTTCTCCACAGTATCATAAGAAGGTGTTGAGAGTATCCCGCATCCTCTGGTATCCACTAATGCTTAAGCGACTTTGTAAAACCTTGATACTCCTGAATACTTTTAATTTTATTGTACTGACTTGACTACAACAGAACCAGTTCATATAATTTTACTTCGTGAATTCCTTGCCACTGTTGACCATTGTTATTCTCTTAGCTCGTTTGTTATTTTCAAATGAGTCATTCTGCTGCTATGATATTATACCTTTTATTGTATTTTACTTTTGTTTAATCCTTATTGTACTTTACTTTAAAGTTTGATGTATGCCATCTTGAACCCAAACATTTGGGATGTGGGGTATAAATGCTATAAATAAATAAATATACCACTGGATTCTGTATAGATTGCCCAAAGATGGGTGTGTCAGAGCGGGTATGGATTGCAGATTAACGCATAAACTAATTAGCTACTTAGGCAATAATAATCAATTAATGGAATTAACAAGCATTTAAATGGCAGTAATGGGAATTGCATGCGGATTTGCTTTACACCCTATTCTATAGCATGTATGATCTGTGCTATTCCTATTTATACTTTGTTGGAGTTCCCTTCCACTGTTTTAACATGTAATTTTTAATTTGTGTACACCCCTCTGGTTTACCCCTTGAAGGGCAGTATATCAAGTCTAATAAACTAAACTTTTCATAGAGCGCAACTCCAAAGAAGGCAAGGCCAAGGGAGAGGCATGGGCGGATCAGGGGCGCTTCCCAGAAATTAGAATACCTGCATTTGCACGCCTGTCATCAGTAGGCCACAAACATTTCCACCAGCCTTTGGCAGGCATAGCACCCACAATAAGGTGAAAATACACACTAACATTATAGAATATAGTGCTTAGCAAGATGCACATATAAATCCAAATTGTTGCCAGTTAAAGCCAACAATTGGTTGTTAATTAAACTGCATACCCAATTTTGAGTGCCGGATAAAGAATCCAGGGGTATATATGCACGTGTCAGAATTTACACATGTAAATTGTGAACAGGACTTCTAAAATAAAGACCATTAGTTCATACCTCTCATTTCACTACTGCTGATACAAAACAAAAAAACAAAAACTGTACTTGGTGCTGAAAATCACTGTTATCTAGATAATTGCAGTGGTCGCTGGTATATCCAGGTATTCAATGCTGATATTTGAACAGCACTGGCACTGAATATTCAAATACATATTTAAAAGACCATGACCAGCATTTAAAACAAAAGTCAGTGGTGGAATTTACATACTGACCTGATATTAGATAAACAGAAAAATCAAAATGGGGGCGCTGTAAGCAGGATCCAAGATGCCAGCTTAATGCTGAAGCTTCCACCTCCCCAAGTCATTTAAATGTAAATAATGGTTATCCTGTGTAACGAGGTTTATAAAGTTAACTAGCAGAAACTTGGTAAATGAAGCCAGTGAAGTTGGAGTATGCACCAGTGGCGTAGCCAAGGGTGGGCTTGGGTGGTCCCAGGCCCACCCACTTTGAGCTCAGGCCCACCAGTAGCAGCACACCTATGATGTGGCCAGCAGAGTTTCCCAAGCTGAAAACTCCCAACAACTGTCCCTCCTGCATACCTTATAAATAGCAGATCTTCGCCTGCAGGAAGCAGCGACTGATACATACTGCTTACACCGGCCCCACAGACTTCCCTCTGACGTATTCCCGCCTATGCGGAAACAGGAATCTGCATCAGTGGGAAGGATGTGGGGCCTACATTAGTAGTGTGTATTAGTTGCTCCTCACTGCCGGTGAAAATCTGAAATGTAAAAGGTGTGCAGGCAGTGGCGTACCAAGGGGGGGGCGGTGGCGGCGGTCCGCCCTGGGTGCACGCCGCTAGGGGGGTGCTGCGCGCCTGTCGGCTCTTTGTGTTCATGCTCCCTTTGCCCTGGAACAGGTTACTTCCTGTTCTGGGTCAGAGGGAGCATGAAAACACGAAGAGCCGGCAGGCGCGCGGCACCCCCCCCCCCAGAGGCGTGCACCCGGGGAGGGGGTTCTTTCGCTGGGGGGCGTCATGCTGTTCTGGGGGGGTGCTGCACCCGGGGGGCGAGGCACATCGGCGATCCGCCCCGGGTGTCAGCCCCCCTAGGAACACCACTGTGTGCAGGAGAGGAGGGATATTTGAGAGACCATATGGCATGCAGGCAAGAGGAGAGACCAAATCACCTATGGGATGGGGTGGGGTTCTTCTGCCCACCCAACTTGGGCCCAGGCCCACCCAAAATTGGGTGCCTGGCTATGTCCCTGGTATGCACCGCAGACACAGCATGAAACTAAATGCTCAAAACTTAAGCCCCACCACCACCATAGAAATAGGGCTCATATCACTCCACGAAATGATGATAAAAGTTGCTGCAGATAAAATAAATTATAAAGCAGAAAAGAGACTGTCTGCAACCCCTGCAAATCAGAAGTTACTGGGGTCCAGCAGCAACTGAGTGCAACAACACAATGCATTGACGTTTTGGAGAGCAGCTCAGGCAGAACAGCTGAAAGAGATTCAACACAACACCAAGTGTATCCAGGGCCTGGAGAACGTATATGAAGATCAAAATAATAGGGCACAACAAAGTAATATCAAGATTATGGGCATATCTGAAGGTGCTGAAACCTGAAATATGGTGCCGTTTTTAGAGACATTTTTACCCAAGCTGCTTGCTCTTCATTTTGAGTGAACATTTGAAGTGGAATGTGCCTACTGTGTTCCTTCATGTAAAACAGCAACCATGAATGTGTTTGTGTTAGCTTGTGAAGACTTTCTGTCTCAACACTGTTTTGAATGGTGTAGCAGTATCATCATCCAAATTGGTTATATGAGAGGCTTAAGTACCCCTGACACAGGCACTCACTAAAACATGACCATGTTGGGTCATCAATGAATTATTCATACCGGAATTGGCGAACACCTTTATGGTACTATGTAAGCTACACTGAGCCTGCAAATAGGTGGGAAAATGTGGAATACAAATGTAACAAATAAATAAAAAAATAAATTAAATAAACCTGAGGGTGGCTCCACTGGCATCATTATCCCCCTAGCTGTCTCTGCCTTTTGCTGTTTGTTTTCTGTGGAACATTTTTGTTCTTCTCCTGTTTCTCTTTCCAGTATTATTTAGGACTATTTTCATGTTTCTGACAGTCTGTCAAGTGCCCTTCATATTGAGGATCTTGAACCATGCAACGATACAGCTCATGCTACATAGCACTGTTGTCTCTCCGAGTCAAAAACAATGGAGAATTAATACTGCAGATCCAGATTTTTGTAGTCTTATGAAGGACACCACAGGGCATTATTATTATTTTTTTTTAGAGATTAAGAAAACAGATACCTCTCTTTATACTTGGTGGGAAGCCTTCAATGCCACAATCAGGAGTGTTGGAATTACTTGTACTATTAAAGAGGCAGCAGGAAGTTGAGTTACGTAGGTTGGACACAGAAAAAAAAATCCTTGGAGGATATTTTGATTTGCAGCTCTCACTTGGGGGTATTGCTTCAACTTCAGAAGCTGAGGTACCAATACAATTGTAAATTAAGTCAACAAGTTCAACATGCACTTTTTTCAGCAACCAACAACGTATTAGGAAACAGACAACTGATCAGGACACTTATTGGCACAATACTTAAAGCCAAAAGAGATCGCCAGAGCATTACATCTATAAAAGGGGTTGATAATTTGTTATACGTAGCCAATGATAATATTTTGGCCCAGTTTACTCAATATTACACTCTGTTGTATGTGCAGCAAGATGTAATTTCTGAGGAGAAAATACAAGATAATCTTATCCAGATAGAACACCCTAGCCTTACCGCTGTTCAGTGTGAGACACTTGATCAACCTATCTTGGAGTAAGAAATAGTGAACACTCTGAAGGCCTTGCCAAAGCAAAAGGCACCAGATCCAGATAGCCTCTCTATTTGAATTTTATTGTATCTTTAGTACAGAATTTGTTCCACACTTGCACAAATTGTTTGTGGCTCTGGAAGAACAAGAGACACTAAAAGAGTCATTAATGGAAGCCACAATAATGGTTCATGGGAATCCAGGGAAGGACCTTAGTTCTGTAGCTAATTATCATCCCATTTCCTTACTGAATGCAGATTACAAAATTAACACTAAATTACTGGCATATCAGCTAGCACAAATTTTACCTACCCTTATAGGCTCCTCACAGACTGGGTTTGTTAAAAACAGGCTTTCTACAAATATTAGTCTGTTCTGCAATCTAAGGCAGATGGCACAAGGGCAGGAAATGCCATCTTGCATTGGATGCATAGTAAGCTTTTGACAATGTTAGCTGGGGCTTTTTGTTTCAGGTTTTAGCATGGCTTGGGTTATAGCATCCATTTCTTAAAAAGTTAAATTGGTTTATACTTGACCGCATGTCTGTGTATTGATGAATGGTCAATTATCATCTATTATATAGCTGCATAAAGGTACAAGACAAGATTGTCTCTTGTCTTCCTTGATATTTGATCTAGCTTTAGAGCCACTTATCCTGAATATTCAACAGACTGATTTGATTTCTGGCATTAAACATATAGGAGTGGAACAAAAAATTGCCACTTAAGCAGATGATATTATGTTATTTTTGAGCGTAATTTCATCTTTTTTATTTTTACTTTATTTTTATTAAGCTATAACATAATTTTTATAAGCAATCCACTTGTTCCAGAAATATGATTAATTCCCAAGGAAAAACAGATATAATACAATGAAAAAATATTTAGAAGAAAATCAACAATCCCAGGATTAATCCTTTAGATCATCATAGCAGAGAGGAGGAAAAAAAAGGAAAAAATAAGGTGGAATATCTTAAGCAGGAAAACTAATATTAGTAACATAGCAGTAAACATAGTAAATGACGGCAGATAAAGACCTGTACGGTCCATCCAGTCTGTCCAACAAGATAAACTCATTTTACATGGTATGTGATACTTTATACCCAAGTTTGATTTGTGTTTGCCATTTTCAGGGCCAGGGCACAGACCAAATAAGTCTGCCCAGCACTCTTCTTGTACTATGTTCTGAAGCTAACGTCGAAACCCCTTAAAATTTACACTCTAGCCCATCCATATCTATTCAGTCACGATCAGGGCATAGACCGTAGAAGTCTGCCCAGCACCGGTTTTGCTTCCCAATTATCGGCGTTGCAACCTAATCTCAACTAAGATTCCGTGGATCCATTCCTTCTAAACAGGATTCCTTTGTGTTTATCCCACGCATGTTTGAATTCCATTACCGTTTTCATCTCCACCACCTCCCACGGGAGGACATTCCACATATCCACCACCCTCTCTGTGAAAAAATACTTCCTGACATTACTCCTGAGTCTGCCCCCCTTCAACCTCAATTCATGTTCTCTACTTCTACCGCCTTCCCATCTCCGAAAAAGGTTTGTTTGCGGATTAACACCTTTCAAATATTTGAACGTCTGTATCATGTCACCCATGTTTCTCCTTTCCTCCAAGGTATACATGTTCAGGTCAGCAAGTCCCTCCTCATACAGTTTGCAACGCAAATCCCATACCATTTTTGTAGCTTTTCTTTGCACCGCTTCCAGTCTTTTTACATCTTTAGCAAGATAAGGCCTCCAAAACTGAACACAATACTCCAAGTGGGGCCTAAAAAGATATTGGTATGATGACAATCCAAACTACATTACTACTACACTAACAAAGATGAGCTAGACTAAGGAAGAACATGTGACATGAGCTTCTTCAAATCCAAAAAGAAACGTAATTGTTCTGGGACAAAGAATAAGTATCTAGTGCCCACATATTTAAATCAGACATTTACATGGATATCGAAGAGCAAAATTGGCACCCAGAGACAAGACTTCCTGCCCCATGGCCAAAAAGGCCTTTCATCTCTCCTAAGTCACTCTTTCCACATCTGGAAATATCCATATTCTCTGAGCATAGAACTGTACTTTTAAGTTGCAAAAATATAAATGCATCACCATATTTAAATCTTGTTCAAAAACAGAGTTTACAAGCAAAGTGGCATGATCCAAGACATTTTCCTGAGAAGAGTCCAAAACAGCAGATACATCTATATTAGATTGTCCACTATCAGCCATTGCTTTAGTTGGTAAACAGAACACCTTATTTAACTGGTGGAATTGATTCCACTGGTAAACTCAAAACCTCAGTCAAATATTTTTTAAAGGTATACGATGGCTATATACCAAGTACTTTCGTAAAGTTAAGTAGCCAAAGATTCTAATATCTGGATTAATTCTCAAATTGCTCCAGTTTCCGATGAATCACACTTTTATCTTTAACCAAATTCTGTACTACTTCTGAATTATCTTTTCATGATTTTTCTAAAGTTTCCAACTTCTCTTGATGCCCAACTTCTAATGCCTCAAATTGTTGTGCCAAAACTCCACATGACAGTTTTAAATTGGAAATATCAGAAGAGCAACTTCACTCAACGTGTAATTAAACTCTGGAATTCGTTGCCAGAGAATGTGGTAAAGGTGGTTAGCTTAGTGGAGTTTAAAAAAGGTTTGGACGGCTTCCTAAAGGAAAAGTCCATAGACCATTATTAAATGGACGTGGGGAAAATCCACTATTTCTGGGATAAGCAGTATAAAATGTTTTGTACTTTTTTGGGATCTTGCCAGGTATATGTGATCTGGATTGGCCACTGTTGGAAACAGGATGCTGGGCTTGATGGACCTTTGGTCTTTCCCAGTATGGCAATACTTATGTACTTATAATAGTAGCTTCCAACTTGCTGACAAGGCCCCAAATTGCTCCCTAGTCTAAGATACTGCTCTAACTCTTTATTTAAATTCAGCCCGTTGCTCCAATGGATCTTTGGACTCCCCACACATAGAGGTTAATAGCCCACCTGGCTTATCCGATGGAAAACTCCAAACGGCTCCCTCTGTGAGTGGTGCATCTCTACATGGCTTGGAGCGAGGGTAGATGGAGGGTTCCGGAAATCACCTGGGTTGGATCCACCACTTCAATTCTGTGCAGCACTCTCTCGAACAGGACCCAGAAGCGCTAACAAACGGGCAGGCATCGGGCGCTCACGAGAGCTAAGAGAAATCTCATCCCCAAGCAGGACAGAATTTCCACCAACAGTGCCCGCAGCAGGGGTTTGGCCACTGCTCCTTATTTCAGACCCTGGGTGGGCTAAGAATCCTTTGATCCAGGATTTGGACGCAGCAAGTGTGGGAGGCATCAAGCCCAGCACAGACAGAGTCTTAACCTTCCCCCTTCTGTTTATGAGGCATCTTTAGAAGATAAAGGTAAAAAGAAACATTTATCTAAATGGAGCTCAACGCCGGCTTTCAAAACACTCAGCATGCCGCTATCTTGACCTCCCCTTGGGATATTTCATCTTTGTTACAAATTATAGATCAATTTGATGTCTTATCAGGATACCAGGTTAACTGGTCAAAAACAGAGGTTTTGCCTTTCAATAAGTATGTCCATACTTGAGGGGGTAAGCAAACATGTGGACAATGGGGAGCCGGTTGATATTGTATATCTGGATTTTCAGAAGGCGTTTGACAAAGTGCCGCACGAAAGACTCCTGAAGAAATTGCAGAGTCATGGAATCGGAGGTAGGGTATTATTATGGATTAAGAACTGGTTGAAAGATAGGAAGCAGAGAGTAGGATTGCGTGGCCAGTATTCTCAGTGGAGGAGGGTAGTTAGTGGGGTCCCGCAGGGGTCTGTGCTGGGTCCGTTGCTTTTTAATGTATTTATAAATGACCTAGAGATGGGAATAACTAGTGAGGTAATTAAATTCGCCGATGACACAAAATTATTCAGGGTCGTCAAGTCGCAGGAGGAATGTGAACGATTACAGGAGGACCTTGCGAGACTGGGAGAATGGGCGTGCAAGTGGCAGATGAAGTTCAATGTTGACAAGTGCAAAGTGATGCATGTGGGTAAGAGGAACCCGAATTATAGCTACGTCTTGCAAGGTTCCGCGTTAGGAGTTACGGATCAAGAAAGGGATCTGGGTGTCGTCGTCGATGATACGCTGAAACCTTCTGCTCAGTGTGCTGCTGCGGCTAGGAAAGCGAATAGAATGTTGGGTGTTATTAGGAAGGGTATGGAGTCCAGGTGTGCGGATGTTATAATGCCGTTGTATCGCTCCATGGTGCGACCGCACCTGGAGTATTGTGTTCAGTACTGGTCTCCGTATCTCAAAAAAGATATAGTAGAATTGGAAAAGGTACAGCGAAGGGCGACGAAAATGATAGTGGGGATGGGACGACTTTCCTATGAAGAGAGGCTGAGAAGGCTAGGGCTTTTCAGCTTGGAGAAGAGACGGCTGAGGGGAGATATGATAGAAGTGTATAAAATAATGAGTGGAATGGATCGGGTGGATGTGAAGCGACTGTTCACGCTATCCAAAAATACTAGGACTAGAGGGCATGAGTTGAAGCTACAGTGTGGTAAATTTAAAACGAATCGGAGAAAATTTTTCTTCACCCAACGTGTAATTAGACTCTGGAATTCGTTGCCGGAGAACGTGGTACGGGCGGTTAGCTTGACGGAGTTTAAAAAGGGGTTAGATAGATTCCTAAAGGACAAGTCCATAGACCGCTATTAAATGGACTTGGAAAAATTCCGCATTTTTAGGTATAACTTGTCTGGAATGTTTTTACGTTTGGGGAGCGTGCCAGGTGCCCTTGACCTGGATTGGCCACTGTCGGTGACAGGATGCTGGGCTAGATGGACCTTTGGTCTTTCCCAGTATGGCACTACTTATGTACTTATGTACTTCTGAGATGGTGCAATATCCTTTCCAGATAGATAGAAAGGGTCTTAAATATCTTGGGGTCTGGTTTGCTCCCATGCTGGAGGACACCATGGATGCCAACGGAGACTATTTACTTAAAGTGGTCCAAGAACTGATGACTGGTTCCCACTTTACCTCTCGTGGTGGAGGTAGCTGGATGCTATTTGTATAGTAGTGGTTTAAAAAAATATTTATGTGCTGCATATGTTACCTATTCATTTTTCACCTTTTTATAAGCACTTGGAAAAGGAACTGATAAAATTTTTCTTGTAAAAAAACTCCCATCAATCTCTTTGCAAACATTGAAACTTCTAGGTGGGGTTAACTTTCTGGATTTCTTTCACTACAATACTACATTTATTTTGAGACTGGCACAATCTAATTAGCTTAGATGCTCATCCCAGTTGGTTGGAATTGGAGAGGCATTTACTGGAGTCAATTCCTTTACAACACAGTGTAGGCATGTCAGTGCCACAAGCTATTAAAGATAGTTTATTTATATGAGCAGCCTTGAAATCCCACCAGGAGTTGAGTATCTGGATAGTTTGGATCTGTACTCTTTAAAACTCTCTGTTTGGAACAGGGCATATATTAACATCAACAATAAACTGATTAGCTGGTGAATATTTGGAAAGTGGATCAATTCTTGTCAAATAATGTGATAAGATCCTTTCCAGAATTGCAAAGAGAGTTTGGTTTGCTAGCATCACGGCATTATAGATGGCTCCAGGTGATACATGTGTTACAGCATAGTTCTTTACAGTTGTGGATATGGGTGATTAGAATTTGCAGACCATTCTTGGTAAACTTGGTTCCCTACCCAGAGCTGCTCTTGATTTTAAACGTTACTCAAATGGGGGTGCTCTCACCGTAGTGTTGGTATGGAGAAAGTATGGGAATCCAAACTGGGCCAGCAGATGGATCCATTGAAATGGAATACAATTTGGTGGACATCAATCCATACTACAGCTTTGGTAGCCATCTTATTTTCTTATTCATAGACCATATTGGATGCCAAATAAAAGTGTCAAATTACAGTCCGGGACACGTGGAGGGGTATAATCGAACTGGGCGCCCAAGTTTTCCTGAGGGCGTCCTCGCAGGACATCCACGCGAAGGGCGGGGAAACCCATATTATCGAAACAAGATGGGCATCCATCTTTCGTTTCGATAATACAGTCGGGGACACCCAAATCTCAACATTTAGGTCGACCTTAGAAATGGTTGTCCCCAGTTTTTGGTGATAATGGAAACCGAGGATGCCCATCTCAAAAACTACCAAATCCAAGTCATTTGGTCATGGGAGGAGCCAGCATTCATAGTGAACTGGTCCCCCTGACATGCCAGGACACAAACTGGGCACCCTAGGGGGCACTGGAGTGGACTAACTGATGCACTAACTGAATGGGAAAAGGCTTGCAGTGGTCACTAACCACCTCCCACCCCGAAAAAAACAACTTTAAAAACTTTTGTCTTTTTTTTAGAGTATGGGTGAAGGACCTCTTTCGCTATGCCTCTGTCCCTGCGACGGCAGTTGAGGACGTCCTTCGCTATTTATTTATTTAGATTTTCCTCACACCTTTTTCAGTAGTAGCTAAAGGTGAGTTACATTCCGTTACACTGGATATTTCTATGCCTCCGTGTTCAAAATGTAGATGTTTGTGAGAAGGATGTCTATTCCTGGATGTTTCTGTGAGAAGGATGGCCATGCCTGTTATGCCTCTGACACCCCCTTTATTTATTTGGATTTTGGATCACAAGTAGCAACAGTGGGATTTGAACTGGCCACCTCTGGATTGCAAGACCAGGGCTCTAACCACTAGGCCACTCCTCCACTCCACTCCCTTGAAATTTGGCCATCCCTGTGGGGGGGGGGGCAGTTGAGGACGTCCAAAATGTTTGAAAGGACATCCACGCCTTTGTTATGCCTCCGCTGACACACACATACCCCCCCCCCCCCCAGGGACCTGCATACTGCCCCCCCCCCCCAAAGGGATGGCCAAATTTCAAGGGAGTGGAGTGGCATGTAGAAGTGGAGGAGTTGCCTAGTGAATAGAATACTGGTCTTGCAATCCAGAGGTGGCTGGTTCAAATCCCACTGTTGCTACTTGTAATCCAAATAAATAAAGGGGGTGTCAGAGGCTTAGCAGCCATGGATGTCCTTCTCACAAACATCCACATTTTGGGCATCTTCAACTGCAGTCGCAGGGACAGAGGCATAGAAATATCCAGTGTACCTGAATGTAACTCACCTTGAGCTACTACTTAAAAAGGTGTGAGCAAAATCTAAATAAATAAATAGAAAAGGACGTCCTCAACTGCCATCTCAGGATGCAGGCATAGCGAAGGAGGTCCTTCACCCATACTCTAAAAAAAAAGTTTTTTTCGAGGTAGGAGGTGGTTAGTGACCACTGGGGGAGTCAGGGGAGGTCATCCCCAATTCCCTCCGGTGGTCATCTTGTCATTTAGGGCATATTCTTGTGGCTTCGTCGTAAAAAAAAAAGGGACCAAGTAAAGTCGGCCAATTGTTCGTCAGGGACGCCCTTCTTTTTTCCATTATCACTTGATAATGCCCCTCTGTTAGGCACACCCCAGTCCCGCCTCCGCTACACCTCCAACACGCCCCCGGGAACTTTGGTCGTCCCTGCAACGGGAAGCAGTTGGGGACGCCCAAAATCGGCTGAAAAATTGGTGCTAGGCACTGTTCTATAAATGGTGCTCTTTACAGAAAAGCGCTTAGTGTCGATTCCAGCACCTAAAGTTGAGGGACAGAATTTTCGCCAACTGAAACCTGGTATAAATGCTGGTGTCCAACTCATGCCATTTTGACACATAAATGGGCCTATTTTATAGCACCTCTGACCTGCCCATGCTCCTCCCCTGGCCATGCTCCCCTTTTTTAAGTTCAAAAGTTTATTCAAGTTTTAAAAGTACAAGAAAATCAATAACAGTAAAGAAAATAGCCAAATGATTACAATAAGGAAAACAGTGAAAAAACAACTATAGAAAATATGAATACACATATACACTTGAAAGTGAACCACTTACTATTGCAAATGAGAGCACTAACCTGAATGATAGCTACTGACTCATAGCAAGTTATAGGATAATAATATAGTGAATGGAGACCACACCTTATCATAAGTGGAAAGCGATCCAAATTTCTCTGCTGCCACTCGCTCTTATTTAACTGTTAAACATACGGAGTTCCACCACATGTATTAATTCAATTTAGACAAATCCTTCCAACAATGACATATCATTTTTGAGTTGCACGCTATGGGATTTAGTAGCTCAGTGTTACAGAATAGTATTAGGCAGATGCGTACACAAATTCAAATTAGTGCCAATTAGCTTTGATGATAGATTATTATGTCCAATTAATTCACAGTTGATAGCTCGTTAACCAATTTAGTTGTATGCACATCTTGGCTTTGTACTGAAATTTCAGGACCATATATGGTGGAAAGATGTGGTAGCCGTGTTAGTCCACTTTTAAAAGGTAATCAATATAAATAGAACAAAATAAAAAATGGAAAAGAAAATAAGATGATACCTTTTTTATTGGACATAACTTAATACATTTTTGATTAGCTTTCGAAGGTAGCCCTTCGTCAGATCAGAAATAAGCAAACGTTAATAGGTGAAGTATATATATAAGTGAAACATCAAAGCATTGCAGTGACAGTCTAACAGGATGAGGGTGGGTTAGGTGAGAGACAAGGAGAGCTGGGTGGATGAGGGACAGGGAGATATGCATGGAGATAAGAGGGTGACAAAGTAGTACAATTTTATGGCTTATAATGGTCTAGAAAACCCAGATCTTTGTTAAGTCCTGTCTGGTGGGTGTCAAAATATTTAATCATTCTGACTTCAAAGGTCTTACATTCCTGTATCGTTTTAAAGTTCCCTTTTAGTATTCTCACCATAAAATCATTGGTACAGTGTTCTGGTTATGTAAAGTGCTGCCCCACAGAGGTAACATCCTGGTTGGTACAGGCAGTTTTCATATGATGTCTAAGTAAATTAAATCTCTTCTTTAGCATCTGACTTGTTTCTCCAATGTAGCACCCTTTGTTACATGTTTTACACTGAATGATCTTTACCACATTGGAAGATAAGCATGTGAAGGATTCCATAATGTTGAATATTTTTCCTTGTTGATAGTTTGTCTACTTTATTTATTTATTTGTAGCATTTGTATCCCACATTTTCCCACCGATTTGCAGGCTCAATGTGGCTTACATTTGCCGAAATGGCGGTTGCCATTTCTGGGTAACAGAGTACAAAAGGCATTACATTAAGGTGCATACATACATGGTAAAGAAGAATACATTGTGGTAGTGTGTATTGGTTCCTGCGTGATAGATAGGATTGTAACTAGAGGTCTGGACACCACTCCTGTACCGACACCCACATCAGAAGTCATCCCATCACCTATGAGGCACACAAAGAGCAGCACTAACCATAACACCACACAGATCTTTTCAACCCCAGACACAGGTAAATTATTGTCAAAACACAGCCATGTTGGGTCAAAAAAGTTTATGCTGCATTAGAACTCTGGTCTCTTCAGTCTCATCTTCTTGGGCGTGCCCACTTTTTCTGAATCTTTTATCTGTCACCTTTTGAACAGCAATTTATGTATGCTTCTACCTGGTTTCAGAAAATAGTTATTTGGAGGTGTTTCATTGATGATTTTTTAAAAATATTATTATTATTATTATTATTATTATTTGGAGACCTGATCAAGATTCACTGATATCTTGTTGACTGCCTCAGTTCTATAAATTGTCACCTAAAATTTCCAAGGATCAGCAGCAGGAATGAACAGCATTTCTAGACATTCTTGCTAAGGTTGGTGTGGATTGAACCATATACAGGAAATGATGGGCAAAATAACTTTTCCTTGTAGCTTATATTTTATTCTGCTCATTAGACAGCTTTTATGAATAGTATATGTTCCTCAATTGCTGAATATAAATTATGGCTGGAATTTTGGCACAAAGGTTTGCAGAGTGGGATTACCCACAATCTCCTATATGCATTGTGCATTTTACGGCATTTTTTGATAACCTATGGAGAAATTTGTATGTTCTTTATCTTATTTTACTCTGGTCAATAACATGACTCAAATCATACAGAAGCATTGTCATGTTTTATCAGTTCAAGCGGTTTTTACAACAGCATGCCCATCTGTAGCTTTTAAGAGAGGTCACAGAGTCATACACTCCAACCTGTCCGCCTTGGAAGATCCATCTGCTATGATGGGACATCAAAAATAAAGTTTTTCTTTAACAAAGTATGACCTGCACTGAATAGACAAACCCTATAATGCAAAATAATTAGAAAATTAAGTCAATAGCAATATGTTCATCATTTGTGGTTTATGTGATTTGGAGGGGCATTTTCAATATGATGTCTAAGTCCAACTTTGGACACTTTGCTCAAAATGTCCAGAAACCAAGTGGCAAATATAGTGATTTTCGAAATGGCAAAATGTGTAATTTTTTTTAATAGCCAGTTGCTAGATGTTTTTGTGCTCTGTGCATTTATCTTTTTGGTCCATTTTTGGAAAAGAAAAACATCCAAGTGAAAAACACACAAAAATCAAGCCATTGGGATGCAGAAGGAGCCAACATTCTTAATTGACTGACCATACAGTTTTTTTGGTGAGTTTTGGAGGGCTCACATCTTCCACCACAAGTATAAGAGTTAGAGTGGGATATGGGCCTGGGTCCCTTTCTCTTTAGTGCACTGCTCTGACCACTAGGCTACTCCAGAGACCTGTTAACTGCTCCAGTAGAACTGGCCATAACAGCTGAGGCTCTCATAAAGGCTGGTATGTACCGTTTCTTTCACATCTTTGGGGGGTGGGAGGGGGTCAGTGACAACTGCGAGAGTAAGGGGAGTCATGCCATAATCCTTCCAGTGGTCATCTGACTCAGTCATGCTTAAAAAAAAAAAACAGGTCTAGACCAAAAATTTGAATTCTTGCCTTGCACGTTTTAGTTTTGTTTCATTATGGCAGAAAAAGTCCAAGTGAAAAGGAATGCCCTATTCACGCCCCTAATATGCTCCTGACATGCGCCCTTGTGATTTGGATGTACTGAAAATGAACTGCATAGATGAATGTCTGCAAAATAGGTTATGGCAATAGCGATTTGAGCATGTCCAAATGCTGCTTTATGCCACTTGTTAAAAAAATTTCTCTTTTTGAAAATGAGCCCCACAGTGTCCTTATGAAACCATGGTGCTCATTTTCAAAGCACATAGATTAACAAAGTTATGTGGAGGCATATTTTCAAAGCATTTAGGCTTACAAGGTTCTATAGTACCTACGGAACTTTGTAAGTCTAAGTGCTTTGAAAATGAGCTCCTTATAGTAACCTATGTAACTTTGTAAGTCTGTGTCTTTGAAAAGACTATCTATATTGGAAGAACAATGAGGAAGATGACTGTACAGTGCACTGAGCACAAAAGTACGATCACAGTGTGGACTATAGCCTGTTCCTTTAGAAACCCATTGAATTAAAAATCCCCCAGTTTTGATGAAGAGCCATGGTTCATCACAGACCAGGTTTTACAGATTAGAGGTCGGGGGGGGGGGGGGGGGTGATTCGAAGGACACAGTATTTGATATTTGAGTGTTGAATTGTTAAACCTCTTGGTTTAAATGATGATGTGGTGTAGATACTGAATCAGAAGATCTCCGTTGTGGAAAAAGATACAATACTGTTGTTGAAATATGATATCAGTGAGGAGTACTTAAAACATGCTGATGAATGGAGCGAATGGTGGAAGGCTCTGAATGGAGGCACTTTGGTCATGATATTTGCTGAATTGTTAAAAGAAAGTCGGCTGAAATTTACCACCAAGTAGAGGTGAGGATGGCAGGTGTGCAGTCATGCAGCACTAACAGCAGTAGCAGTTTTGGAGATAAATATAGTTTATAGAAGCACTAGCTGAACCAGTATGTGCTTAACATTTAGGTATTAGCAGTTATGCTATACCTAGAGCTGGTGTCAGTGTTAGCGCCTAGTAACTTACAGTTTTTATTTATTTATTTATTTATTGCACTTGTATCCCACATTTTCCCACATATTTGCAGGCTCAGTGTGGCTTACAAAGACCTGTTATGGCATTGCCATACCAGTGTAAAGGGTACAATTGGTGTTACAAAGAAATTAAGGCAAACACGAGGGTCTGGTCAAGTAGTTATCATAAGAAACATTCTGAGTAAAGTTGTGTAAGTGTTGTGTTATGGTTAGTTAAGGATTATCTTGGTAGGCCTTGTTGAAGAGATAAGTTTTCAGAGATAATCAAGTTTGGATCCCACCCATACTCTGCCCTTATGTACATACCCTTCCAAATATGCACTATATAAGTTAAGCAGGTATTTGCAGAACACTGCTTAGGTGGCATATTGTATGTGTGCATTTATAAGTGCTACTTATTTCCTGCTTATAAAAAATGTTTCATGAGAAAGTGTATAAAAAGATTTAAAATGTATATAAAAATATTTTCAAATTTTGTTGGAGTTTAAGCATCAAGAACATTTTCACAAATTTGAACTGGGAGCTTTTTGTTTAGTGATTGAGTTCAGCAATTTGGCAGCAACAGTCAAATCTGGATTACAATTGGATTGGAAGTTGCATAGCCATGAGCTTCTGAGGTCTTTTCCTCCCTTTTTTTGAATCATGTTGTTATACAAAACTTATTGAGTTTATACAGTTTCACTATTGGGCTCAGTTCAAGAGTGCTTGCTAAAGCATTTGTTGCAAGAAGAATATCCCTTCATGGTATTTAAAAGTATAGCCTGTGAGAGAAGAGTTGCCTTCTGAGTGGTCAATTTGCATATGCTGTGAAGCCTGCTTGTCAAGTGGTATTCCCCAGACAGAGCACCAGGTGGTGCAAGGAGGGTAACAGAGCTGTGACATGTTACCAGGGAAAACTTAAGAGGAGGGGATGTTGGAGGAAATAGCAGATGGTTTAAGATTATTTGCCCTGAGTTAAAGGGGAGCCTTGCAGATTGACTTTGAAAAGGAAACCAAACACTTGAAAGATAACATTCCTATAGAATTGTTTTTTTTGTGGAAGAGTTTGTGTTCTTTAGCATCTTATATTGAAAAGGATAGAATGCTATGTGACCATTTCTTGTAAAAAGGAAGAAGGCTACTGGATTTTTTACACTACATTTTTCTGAATAGGGAGAAATATCATTGGGAGAAACTTGAGAAGTAATTTTCTGTTGAAAGAGATGAATATGATAGCTTATACATGTGTATGCTATATAGCAATTGTATAAAAGTCCTTTTCCATGTATATGAGGAAAGAAAAACGTTATATAGTTATTCCTGAGAGGTAATTTTTTACTTGTGCATGAGAGATTATATAAGTACAATGATATATGCTGACAAAAGTATACATATTTTGCATGGTTCATGCCTGGGAGTTCACAAGGGTGAGATTTGGATGGGATGACATTGCAGAGTATATTTATTTATTTAGATTTTGCTCACACCTTTTTCAGTAGTAGCTGAAGGTGAGTTACATTCAGGTACACTGGATATTTCTCTGTCCCAGGAGGGCTCACAATCTAAGTTTGTACCTGAGGCAATGGAGGGTTAAGTGACTTGCCTAAGATCACAAGGAGCAGCAGTGGGATTTGAACCGGCCACCTCTGGATTGCAAGACTGATGCACTAACCACCCATAGAGTATATGTAAATAGTTGCACAGGCTTTGGAGTAGGTGTAAATTTGTATGAGAGCATTTTCACAGTACTGAAGATAGTTTTAGCAGCCTATTTTATAAAGGTACATAGGCTTCTATATTGCCTTTATGAAACAGGCACATTGTTAGAAATGTTAATGCCAGGTATGCAAAATAGGTAGAGCAGAATAGTGCAACTTATTCCTTCTTGAATATACAGTCACACAATTGCACTAGTCTTAGAAGAGGTGTAAATGTGTGTATCTTCTTTCCCTGCAATTTCATAAGGGCACATAGGTAAATATGTTCTCTCTATATGATGTGCACAACATAGGCACCCTTGTGCCTTTCCTCCTTAGCTACCATGTTGTGGGAAATTATCAATGTGGGCAACCGTTAATATGTGATATTTAATTGTGAACCCCAGTTATTAGTAACTAGGTCTCATTGCATAAAATACCAAAAGTTAGTGTTAAAATAACATGGCTTAATGGTAGCACATGTTCATAACTCCCCCACCCTTCCCTTAGTGTACAGTTTTATTCCCTAGTAATCAGAGCTGACATTGTGATGTCATAATGACTCATTCTGCCAATGCCTAAGAGCCAGCCTCATCAGTGATGTCACAATGGCTCAATTGCCCTTTACTTGACTCACTTTTATTACATATAGCAGTGATTTCTAGAAGCAATTTTTTTAATTAAGGGGGAAATTTATTTACATGGGCTTAAGATGTTATTTAACTGTTAACCCCAGTTATAAGTAACTAGGTCTCATTACATAAAATAGCATGAGTTAGTGGTAAAATAATGCATTTTAACAATAGCCCACATTAATAACTACACCCCTTAGTTGGTTAGATTCTTGCCATTTTTGTATTAATACAACAAACCCTAACCTCAAAGATTGTCTTTTGGTATCTTGTACTACAGTCTGCCAAGTCTACAGCAGACTGAAGCACCATAAACATTGCAGCAATACTTCATGTAAAATTTGACAGAAACAATCTAGTTGAAGCCACTGGATTCCAAATACTGTTACATGTGTTTGTAAAAAAAAAAAGTGGTAATTTGTATGTATTTGATGCTTAAAAACGTAACAATACATACAGATGTAGTTACCTGGTGTTTCTAAAGTTCTCATAATCAAATTGTAATGGAACCCATATGGAGAAGCTGATTTTAGTCATCATACTATTTACAAATCGGACTGAGGACCAGCATCCATATCTATGGCCTGACAGAAACGTATCCATTCCCATTCCTATATACAATATAGGAACAGTATCCATTCCCATGACTGGTGTGATTAGTACAGTTCGCATTATTGCTAGTTAATGACTAAAGTATTAGCAGCATCTGGTTTTAAGACAACTGAGATGGAGAACAGTATTTTAATGAAAGCACTGGATGGGACATAAACGAGCAAACAGAAGTAGAAAAACAGCTTTTTAAAGTATGTTACCTGCTATGATGGCTGGATTGCTCTGTCCTCCTTCCGGTTTCACCCAGACTTCTACCGTGAACTCCTCTCGAGGGATCTCGGGCATCGCATCCGGATGTAGCACCAGCTGCTGTTGGGGCCCGGAAAAATACAGGGTCGCCAACTCCTCATCTGTGTTGAAGAATACTTCTTCCCAGTTTGTCTCTCTACCACTTCCTGAAAGCTTTCTCCAGTCCCTTGGCCACCTCGGAAGACTCTTGATTTGACTGTTTCTATAGAAGGGGTACATAGTTTGGATCTCTCGAAGGTCTTCATTGCTGTTGTCCTCCACGTGCCGGGGATCTCTGTCTTGACCCCTTCCCCAATCTTCTTCATCACCATCACTGAATATACTGTTGGCTGTTTCCTCTGTCCTGATCACAGTGGCATAATCTGAGATTTCACTCTGTAAGGAGCTATCGTCCAGCTCCAAAGGTCCTAGCTGCCCATCACCACTATTCTTCTGCCACCTGGATAGTACGCTTATTCCTTTATTGCTATCTACAAGCATGGCAGGAAGAATACTCCTGGTCTCTCTCTTAGGGCTGTCTTCTTGGCCATAGCTTTCTCCCCACTCCTCAGCAACAGGCTTACAGCCTTTTGATTGGCTTGCTCTCTTCCTGCCATGGTGGATGCCTCCTATGTTTTTAACTTGTTTCCTTGGGTAAAATGCAAAAAGATGGTGTCGAGGGACAGAACGGGCTCTACGGACTCGGCCACCCAACCAGCAGCGCTCTCCATCCAAAGAAGCCCGATGCTGGTCTGCCCTCAGTGCCCGCATCTTTATTGGATCAGAGTTAGCAACACTGAGTATCCATAAAGTCAAGACAAATGATACAACAGCCAGAAGCTTTAAGCACGGCATACCTCCCCAGCACCTAGAATCAGCCAGGTACCCTACACATTAAAAACCAAAAAAAAATCACACTCTAAAATAAGTTACTTTTCCACTTTCTCTTTTGATCAAATCTTCTAAGAGTGAACTATAACAAGGAGAATGCTTCAATCCTCTCACTTAATTAAAACAACAATAACAATAATAATAATAATTCAGGTCTGGAACCTCTCTTTCCTTTTATTAGCATTTGTTCTCTATAGTTTGGTTTTCTGTGTGTGCTTGAGTTCTTTTCTTTACCTATCTGTCTCTCACTTTCCTTTATAAGTAATCGCCAATTGAAGTTTCCTTGGATTTCCTTCCAGAAGAAAAGAATTCAGCACGCACCAGCAGCAACCACTAGAAACAGTCGGAAGCAGTTAGTTTGTTAAAGTGCATCTTAATAACCACCAGGTGCTAGTCCACCAATGGCCAGGAAAAAGCACAGAGAAGTCCTAGACACGCCCCACTCAGGCTTCAGCAGGGGTGACACCTCTCACTGCTACCAACTGCAGGTTCAGTTCTATCATTTTGCTAAAGAAACAGGAGCCAAAACTTTTTTCCCCCTTGGTTTCATCCCTCACACACTGCCATCATAAACATGAGGTCTTCTAGAAATCGTTCAGATCTATTCTTTACATGTCTTCCTTTTCTCACTTTTTTTAGAGGTTATTCTTAGTTTCTGGCTATCTCCCTATCTTGTTAGCCGGTTAAATGGACTTTGACAGAGGAAGAAACGCACGGGGAAGTCGTGCACGAACAAATGCAGAGCTCTTCTTTCTAGCAGAAAGGACGTGGCTGCTGCTGCTGCTGCTTAACTTCTGTTATTCATTGCTGCCCCATGTTCAGTGGTGCTCCAACCTGCTGCTGGCTTCAGCTGGTACTAGAGAAAAATAATGCACTCTGCAAGTGTCCAAGTCAGGGCTCCAATCGGAGCAAACCTCCCTGCTCTCCTCACCCCCCTTGTAATTGGAATAGATGGCAAAGATATTTGAGCAACCCTCTTAATCTCTGCTGCTCACTCTGAGGCAATTGCCTTGTTCTTAAAAGAAAAGGATGATGTCAAACCTTAATAAGTATTGTGCATCGCTCCACCTCCTCCCTATACTGCTTATCCCCTCCTTCATTCTTAAAACATCACCTCCCGATTTCACACCAGTACTCTGGAGACAGCATACAGATGCTCGTGTTTTCTTACAGCAAACATCTCTCTCTCTCTCTCTCTCTCCCCATCATTTTTTAAAGCCCACTGATGCTCAGTGCAGAGGATCAATAATGGTCAATAATGCTTCTGTACATACTTTCCCTGTCCCTCACTGTAGCTCAAAATGTGACCTGGTCCGCCTCCTCCATAAGAAGGAATCAATTAGCATTTGCTTGTCTGGGTATTTCGCTTTCATAATACACCACAGGAGTCATTCTTGCTGTTCAGAGCTTTGTCAGACTATCTACCTTTCACTTTTTTCACTCTTACATACCCGTCCTCTCTTTCTCCTATCTGGTTCTTTCCGTTTTCTATATCCTTTGCTTTCTTTTTCCTTTATTTCTCTAGAACTCAGAACCAAAGGGAGGGGGAAGTAAGGGTAGAGAAAACAGAGTTTATACCAGTTCCAAATATCTGATATTTTGCATTCTGCTACCTGTTATTTTCTGTCTTCTCCATCCAGTTACTCTTCTCTGTGCATGTATACTAATGCTGAGTTTTAAGATGCCGAAATGATTTAAATGCTCATTAGACATCGATGGCAGACAGACAGAATAGCCTAAGGTTGATTATGTTACAGTAAAAGTTTATGAAACCAAATATTCTTTCCATTTTGTAGAAACGCATCTTATGCATCTCAACCTAGCCTCCTTCTTACATGTTCTACCTGCCTCTCCCAGACATCTTCCCCTCCCAACAGCTGTCTCTCTCTCTCTCTGCTCTTGCAGGCTTCATTCCTCCCCCCCCCCCCCCCCCCCCAAATCCCTTTCTTTGCTCCTGCAGCATGTTGCACTGCAGGTAGTCAATACATTACATCACTGTATGAAAATAAACCTCCCTTTCTGTCCCTGTATACTACAAGCGCTCACCCACAGCTCATGCTGCCACCGTCTTCCTTCCTTTCACACTTATTCTTGTTGTGAGATTAAAAAAAAAAAAAGTTCCAAAAGCCTGAACAGCACAGAACAAGTCAGATGTTCACTGAGGCTCAGTGTTTCCCCTCCCTGTGCCTTTCTCAGCTGGTTTATTCACTCCTTAAAGGAAAGGGAGATTAGACTACAGGAGAAGTAGGAATCTAGGGTCAAAAACAGCAGCGCCTCTGAGAAGTCAAACCAGTCCTTTAATGAAGGAGACCAGTTCTTGTTTTGCTGCTGTGAAAAGTTTGGTGGCAGTTCTTGCATCACATCTTGTTGCCCCTGCTGCTAATGACCCGTTCATAATAAGCAGCAGTGCCTGGAATGGCCACCTTCAGGTTAGTTGGACTTTATTTTCCCATTCCTTAGCTTACCAATCTTCACGTAAGATTTAGGCAGTCTAAATGTTCAAAAAAAATAGTTGAACCATTTCTGTATTTTCTTCTTTTTCTAATTTAGTTGCTACTTCCGAATCCTGCCCGCTAGTCCCCATCTCTCTCTCACACACACACATTCTCTCTCTGTACCTAACTATCCTCTCCTTTTGTTTGCTCATTGCCTTTTTCTCATTCAAACAAACCTTGATAGGAGGGAGAGGGAGGGAGAGAGAGAGAGCTGAGTCAGTGGTACTGTGTGAAATGTAAAATGTTAACAGCTAAGAACAATGTTCTTGATTCCCCTCTATCTCCTTCCATAATTCAGGGCTAAAACAGGGATTTGACAAGGGTGGTAACAATAATCCCATCTGTTGGCCATGTGTAGAAAGGTGTGTGGTGCAAGGTTTAAATCATATGTCAGGGCAGCCAGATCAAAAGAACTTCCCTCCCCCCTTACTCTCCCCTGTTCTGTCACCATCCAAAACTAATATAAAAAGTGACACCTCAGATGTTTTAATGAGAGTCATTTATTCACTTCTTTACACAGATAACATTCAGCTGTTACCCAAGTGTAAGATGGGAAGGACCTGTTTTGAGCTCTCCAAGTAGGATATTATTTCTCCTCTGGCTTTCCTCTGAAGTACTTACTATCTGTGGTGATCAGAGCACTGCAGGGTTGCCAGTGAATGCCTGAGGCCCCTTCCAGGGTACAAGCTTTTTAAACCAGTAAAAGCTGGAGGGAGAGAATGGATTTAAGGCCACACAGCAGCCCTTGGATGGGGTGGGCTTTCCTTTCTCTGGACTGAGAGGGAGGGAGAGAGAGGGCAGGATCCACTGCTGAAAAGCGAATAGTGGGAAGAAGTTAGGCAGAGTTTTAGAGAAAGTCCTGGGATTATTCAAAATGGAGTGGAATTAAACCTTGGAGCTGGGACCCGTTCCACCCCCCTTCCCCCCTTTGGCTTGCCCGCCAATAACTCGCCGACACCAGAGTTGGGTAACCATAGGCCGCAGCTTGCTTTATTAACCATGTACTTAATTAACTTCATTAATTTGACAAAGCAATATGCCCCCACCACCCCGAGCTACATATGTCCAGGCTTAACATCAGCAGTTAGCCCCACCCCCCTCCGCCGCTCGCCATGTTAGCAAAGTGGCAATTTCTCGGCTTCTTCCAGGCCCCACCATCACAGCAAGGGCTCTAAGCCATTTGGCCCGACCCGCCTGTCAAGCCCTGACTCAGCCCCCATGAGCCATAGCTCCCGTAGCTCGGGGTTTGATTGCTTCTTTTTGCCACAAGGGGAGGTCCTTGTGCCGCAAGGACTCTCCTCTCCCCCCCCAGCTGCGGCCTACTCAGACCCTGTCCCCCAGATGCTTTCCAGACATTCCTGGATATCCTGCAAAGCAAGTCCAAGCCCACCTCGGTCAAATGCACCCGGTCCCTCGCAATTAATCCCGCACATTGGGTGTCCACCTAGTCGTGCCTGATTTGGAGACCCCCCCCCCCCCCATCCACACCCAGACCTGCCAGTTAACCTTACTCAATCAACAAACAAACAAGTGTTGTAAACAGGCCTAGCAGCCCGTAGTTCAAGGTGTTGCATCCCTAACCCCAACCTCTCAAGAAGGCCGGATGTAGCTCCTATGGGCCCCCGAAGCCCAACTGCCACTACTGCGAATGGTGTGCGCTCCTATGCCCGCTTGACTGGCGCTGGTTGCTGCCCCAATGTGGAAGGAATGCGTCCCAAACTGAATCAGGTTCTCCCTCGCCACTCTGAGACACTGATGGAGCTCCGCTGCAAATTGGTACATCGTCAATACTGTGCCGTCAGCGTGCACCAACCATGAGGAGGAGCCCCTGGGCCGAACCTCTAAGTAGCCTGTCAACAAAGCTACTGGACAGGAGTCCATACCTCGAACCCCCTTCGACACTATCGTGCTGCCTACCCTCCTCTGGTCTGCTTTAAACCGCAACAACTTGATGCGCAACCCGCCGTCCAGAATGCATACATTCTCGTGCAGTAATCGCCACAAGCTCCCCCACCCGAAAAGCCTCATAAAAATCTAGGCAAAGGTGCTCGGAATAGTCTGGCTTCGAAAGCCGCCCGAGCCACCTCCCTAACTATGTGCAACAATCGCACCAACAAGCCGTGGGTGATCAGCCTACGCGCATCCTCCATCGGAAGAACTGTTCACTCCAGCCTTTTACGGCACTGCCCACTAGGAAATGGGTACTAGGTTGACCCCCATCCAAAAGCCTTACTGAAAAATGTGATGCCCGCCAGCTGCCACCTAACCGCACTACGCGATCTCCCTTGACTCTGAGCGTTGTCAATGTATGGAGCGAGCTGCTCGTCGGTAGCCTGCCCCCCGGACCAGCCCTCACTCCGAAGTAGGCTATACACTTGGACATAGCTGCTGACATAGGTAGACCAAATTGTCAGTGCTACCGAGGCCCTCAGTATCTTCCACACCTTGGGTCTCCGAGTCGCCAAAGCTGCTCCGGCATCTGCTGCCCTTCCAAGTCCGCTTCCAGTGCTAGGGCCCTGAAAGTCTAAACTTGCAAGCGAGACAGCGCATCAGCTACCCGATTATCCAGCCCAGGGACATGTCTAGCCCGAAGGTGTATATTCATATGCAAACAGCGCAGCACCAATTCCCAAACCCCGGAGTTCACCGTGAAACGCTGCGCCGCCTGCTTGTTCACCACCTCCGCCACCCCCTGATTGTCGCACCACACTAGTATGCTCCTATCCCACAGCCGCCTCGACCACAGCTCGTGGGCTACCACAAACGGAAACAATTCCAAAAAGGTAATGTGCTCCGTAAGTCCCGCCTCAACCCAGCTGACCGCCATGGGGGCAGCACACCAAGCACCCGCACAGTACACTCCAAAACCCAAGCTCCCTGCCGCATCTGTAAACAGCTCTAAATCCACATTGGACCGAACTGCACTCCACAGTACCGACGTACCATTAAATGCCAACAGGAATTCCAGCCACGTCCGCAGATCACTGTGCACCCCCGCAGATAATCGGATAAGATGGTGAGGCTGCACTACCACGGATGTCGCCACCGCCAGATGCCGCGAAAAGGCACGCCCCCATCAGGATGACTCTACAAACAAATTTTACACTCACCAAGAAGGACTGGATGGCCCCCAACATGGCCGTCCTGCCCTACAACACCCCCATGATCTGCTCCTCCAGTTGAACCACCTTCTTTTGCGGCAACTGCGTCACCATGCATCCCGTGTCGATCTCGATGCCCAACACGTCAGGACTGAAGCAGGGCCCTCCGTCTTATCGGAGGCCAGCGGTATGCCAAAGTCCGCCGCCACCTGTAGAGAGGCACCCAACAGCCTACCGCAATATCCGGTATCCCGGGCCCCAATGAACAGGAAATCGCCCAGATAGTGCATCAGCGTCCCAACCCCACTGCAAGAAGGTTCCCAACAACCTACTGCAATCTCCACTATCGTTGGCCCCTATGAACTGGAAATCGTCCAAATAATGCACCAAAGTGTTCAACCCTGCCTTCTGCACCATCACCCAATGCACGAAGGAGCTGAAATGCTCGAAGTAAAACCCCTTCAAAATGAAAACCGAGCAGCCGAAAGGCAGACGGGTGAACTGGCAGCAGCCTAAAGGCCGCCTCGATATCTACTTTCGCCAACTGCGCTCCGAATTCGCACTGTTGCTCGAGTCGCACCGCCCAATCAAACGAGGTGTACTGCACTGAGCAGCAGTCTTTGGGAATACCCGCATTCACTGACCCGCCCAGCGGATAGGACAGGTTGTGTATCAAGCGGAACTTTCCTGTCTGCTTTTTCGGGATGACTGCCAACGGGGAAAGCATAAAGGGGCAAAAGGGGGGACCGACGAACGGACCCGCCACCTACCCAACCGTAACACCTCATCCAGTTTACCTCGCACTACCCCTTCAGCTTCGAGACGGACGCCGAGTTCCGAACCCAATTAGAAACTAACCTCCCCTGGTAAGGAATAATGAACCCTTCTGTGAAGCCCTTCTCCAGTGTCACCGCAGCTTTTTTCATGGGTATTGGTGGAGCCATGGCAGCATCGCATCAACCTTCACCGTGGGCGCCCGTTCGTCCCACCTACTGTTTAGCAGCAGGCGCGTCCCCTGCCCCTTTTCTCGGACATTGGACTGCGGCGTGTCCCTGCGTGCATGCGGAACAGGCGTGGTGAAACCTACAATCCGGGAAAAGGCAGGCCGCTCTATTAAATCACCAGCAGACCTCAGAGGCTGGGCCTGGGATGGCCCCCGCGGCGCTGCCCTCCCCGCTGCTCGAAAGGGCTTGCTCAAGCCAGGTGAAGTAAACCCCCCTTTCCCTGCCCCCCATCGCCACGGATCTAGGGGCCATGTAGACCAACCAGAGGTTGATATCCTGTGTGCCCCAGGTCATATGCGTGTTCTCTCTAATTTATCCCGGAATGCTTCATCGTAGTTTAGCCACGCCCAACCACCAAAGCGCTGGAACGAGTCCAACATGGAATCCGCATATGCCAACATTAAGCCATACTGACTCATGTCCCTCCACCCCCTTGAAAAAACTCTGCTGATGCCCTTGAAGCATCATGCGCAACCCTGCATACCCCAAAAGCCTGCCTGCTCACTGGACACTCCCCAACCCGCTCCTCGAGCTGCTGCCCCTCCTCTCGCTCTCCCCTGCGAGCTGCCGGCTGAGGACAAGAGGCCTCCCCTGCCAGCCCACGCCTTTCCTAATGCTGCCTCCACAGCCATGGACTTTCTTTTATATTCCCCCTTAGCCCCGCCCCCTACGCCGCCATCCACCAATGGCAGCCCCCCAAGACCCGCCGGGCAGCACTTGCTTTAAACTGGCCACTCACAGTGAACCCTTCCACGCGTCACACACGTGGCGCTTCTGACCCTCCCCCCCTCGCTCGCCCCTACTAGAGCTGTCTCGAACAGGCCCAGCCCTCGTTTAACGGGTCCCGTTGAGACAAGCTCTCGGGCCTTTTATAACATTTGTAGGTACAAGTTGCAGGAGTAGAATTAGCCCTCAAAATCTGAAGGAATAGGGAGAAAGAAAGACAACGGATAATTCATAGAAAGAAAGGAACTCCAAGTCGAAACCCTCAAATTCTGAGCCCAGTATTGACTGTCTGGTGAATATTGAAGCCCAGTTTGAAAGGTCCTCCTTTAGAGCACCGAATTTAGCTTGGGTCCCCTCTGAGATATCACAAAACTGCCCAAGACCAGCAAAAGAGAAAAGAACACCAGTATGAAAAACAGAGATGGGGAGGGATGGGTGAGGAGCACCCTTTGAGAAGCAGAAAGGAAACCTGAGCCTCGGAGGCGAAATTGAATTATATAGGATGTTGACATGCCCAGGGTAGAAGGAAACCCCAATTAAGGTGTTGGAAAAGCTCCCACTGTGCTAGATTACAATATTTTGCTCCAGTCGCAAACCTGATGGCAGCCAGTGGAAACTTTCCCAGCACCATAATTGGGTTTTCCTTCTACCCTGGGCTTGCCAACATCCTAGATGTGCAGCACCACCCCATTTTTAACTACCTGCCATAGACATCGGCTTTGCCCAAAAATGTGGCTCCCTGCCCCCAATAACTGGGGGTACTAGAGACTAGCCCTTGCAGTGTGGTCTCAAATATAAGTGGCAAATGTGGAAATAAAGGAACCACACTTTAAACAGAGACATATGAATGGTTATAGAGAGGTGAATGGAACCAAAAGATAAGAGATTGAAAGTTGCAGCCCAAGAGAGTAGATTATGAATGAGATGGTTCACAGCTGGCATTAAACCATGGGAAAACTGATAGGTGTAGGTTCTGTAAGAAAGAGCCGGAAATGGTTACACATCGTGTAGCTGGCTACAATGTTCTATTTAGTGGTACGCAGTCCAAAAATGTTTACTTCACACCGTCTCCCACGTTGTTTGTGGTAACTTTCATTTTGTTTAGAGTTTTTTTTTGTTTTCATTTTTTTTTTCATTAGGGGAGTACTTTTCCAAAAGAGGGCGCACACTTCTGAAAGAGGGTGCAATATGACATAATAAAACCTGAAATTTCGGGCAGGAAATGTCATGAAATGATATAGGAAGTATGATAAGTTGCCTATTCATGTTACTCAAAAATTAAAGAGGGAAAAATTTTATATATATATATATATATATATATATATATATATATATACACACACACACCATAAACTGGTTTATTAAACTATTATCAAACAAAGGTAAACCAAAAAACTTTAGAAGGAAAATCCGGGTGCTCAAATTTAAACAATCAATCTCAAAAAACACAACTGAGAGCAGCTCACTAGCATTGATTATTGCTCCAGGAAAAAAAAAAACCTTCATAAAATAACCAACTTTGTAGGGACAAAATCTCAAACAATTATTATAAATCCTGAAAAATCATTTTGAAAAACAACCACACTTATATGAAAACATCCATTGAATCCATTGATGGCTTCACTGTAATCAATATCCAAATAAGTGACTACTACCATGTTACATCTCACAAACTCGAAAGGGAAGCTCTGTCTGACATGGTGCAAGTACTATGGCCAGCATTAGCAGTAAATTTAAGGAAATGAGATCACACTTCTTACAGAGTACCCTGGCTTAAACATGAGATTCATTAACGTTATGATTTGCACAAAACCGACCCATTTGGAGACATTTCCCCCCAAGAAGGAACAAAGCAGAACGTGAGTTCTCAGGTTTGAGTAGATGCTGACCAAAAAGAGGAACCACCACAGGAGATGTTGCTTGAAAGCGCTCAAAGCACCAGTAGAAGGGCCCGACACTTGCCATGTATCAGTGGGGAAAGCTTTTTGCCTCAGGTGTCACAACAGTTTGATATGAAGCCCGCTTAGGCATCTATGCCTGACCAGCACTTTTTTTTTTTACTTGCTTTGTGGTTACAAATATTTCAGCACCAGCAATCATACACTGCTTTTGCCTATAGAGAGTTCTGTTGTGACCCTTGAGGCAGGTGGATTTCTCCACAGAAACACTGCCAGTGTTGGGTCCTTCTACTGGTGCTTCAAATAAAGTGCTTTCAAACAACATCTCCTGTGGTGGTTCATCTTTTTGGTCAGCCTCTACTCTTTCCTGTTTGTGCTACTTTCCCATAGAGGTTTTTTCCTGTTTGTTGTGCCTAAGTTCTCAGGTTTGAACAGTGCCAAAGAACCAATCAAAATAAGCTACATCATCAGGAAGCAACTTGCAATGGATTAATAGGGAGGGTGGAAGCTATAATCCACCTCTTAGATCAGGAGAGTGTCCTGGTAGGGGGGGGGGGGAGTACAGTATACAACACAAACATAAAAAAAAAAGCATGATCCCGTAGGACTGTATACATGTAAGTGATGGCAGCTACACATTGTGACAAGGTAGTAGCCAGGTCTTGTCACAAGAGTAAGGAAAAAGGCTACTACACATCCCAGAAGGCATTGGGAGCACCAGCTCAAAACTTGGAGTGGTGCTACCATAATGGAATAGGAGCCTACACTTCCAAAGACTTCCCCTAGAGGGCAGGGATCTGGTGGAATGACCCTTAGAAATAAGACTCCCTAACAAGGAGAAGGTAGATGGGGGAACACTACCATTTTTGACAGGCAGGGGGAGTCCTAGGGATATATGCTAGTTCCCATAGGGGGGAAACCATACTGAAGGCTTCCTCACTGAAGAGGGAGGGGTCAGGGTGTGGCCATTCTCAGCTAGCTGAAAGCATGCTGAGCCGAGCAACTGGGAAAGCCCCAGAGAGAAAGGCCAGCCAGGAGTAGCTGGGCTACCCAACTAGGATGAAAAGGGACCCAAAGTAAGGAATACCAGGAGACTCTGAAATGGAATGTGGTTCAAGCACATGGAACTAGCAGAGGCAGTGAGACAGAAGGAAGAGGAAACTCCCCTTTTTTTTTTTTTACTAACCCTGAAAGGTAGTCCCTAAATAAGTCCCTAAATAATATTGGGCTGTGTTGGGGTGCCAGCACTTAGGGCTATCCACAGTGTACTATATTTTGCCTGTGGTAGCTGTGGAGAGGCAGTGTTCATGGAACACTACAAGGGAGGTGGCTGCCCCAGCTCTGGTGGCAGAGATAAAAAGCCCCAGAGCTGGATATTTTTCTGTTGCTAATTTTTGTTTACAGAGAGGGGAAGGATTGTGTGGGGACTTTAATAGTGCTAAGATATGTTTGTGCTAGATGTTGTTGGACTCTATAAACCCTTAAGAAGCCATGTGGGAGACCTTTTAAGACCTGAGTACTGCCGGGTGAATCTGCTCCACAAAGCTGTACCTGTGTTTTGTTGCAACACTAATGTACTGCTGAGGCAGTGAGAAGCTACAGGACTGTGTTGGTGGAAGGTAGAGCTGGGGAAGGGGCCCACATGGGCAAATTGTTGGAAGCCTCTGGTAGGCTACTGCACAGCTAACTTAGCAGTTTGTGAGAAGAATATATTTTATTAAGGGACACTGCAATAAAATGTATGTTGAGCACTGAGAAAAGTGACTTCTTCATACTTAAGCCAGGGGAGATTAGGTGGAGCGGGCCGTTGGCCCAAGGAAACCATCACAACATGTAGATTCTAATTTTGCCATGTACACTGTAGTTGCTGGCACTTACACCATCTAGTATAGACAAACCTTCTGATCCTTCCCGAAAATAGCACAAAATCACCCACAAACATCAAGGGTACCTTGCCCACACCCACAGCTCTTACTGGGGTCTTTCACTGGTGGTACAGAAAGGAGCAGGAACTGGGACAATCATAAGAACTTATGAATAATTTTGACATATTCTACAAAATTGGAAGAATGTTTCTAAAATTGAATATATACAATGGTGGAACTCAATTTGGCTTATTTCTAAATCTGAACATGTAACAGCTGAAAAAACTGGATCATTAAGATCATTTGAGAAGATTTGGGGCCCTTTGCATGAACATTTCTATACTATATAGAACATCCGCATAAATGTTGTGCATTTTATTATTCTCCATGTGTGCAACATATATATGTTTTAACTAGTTATGTTATTAATTTACCTGATGACACTTGCTTAATTTTGTTGTCTTTTTCTATTTTTTTGTCCAGCATTAGTGTACATAGGTTCTAAATTTGGCATGTATATACTGTTTAATGTCCTTGACTTTCATGTTACTTCTGTTGTTGTTTTGTACAACTCAATAAAAATTATTCAACACTAGAACATAAGAATAGCCATGCTGGGTTAGACCAATGGTTCATCCAGTATCTTGTTTCCAACAGGGCCAATCCAGGTCACAAGCACCTGGCAGAAACCCAAATAGCAGCAAGATTCCATGCTACTGATACCAGGACACGCAGTGGCTTCCCCATGTCTGTTTCCAGGGCCGTGCCGACACGGTAAGCGAGGTAAGCAACGCAGGGGGGCGCCGACCTCTAGAGGGCGCCACTCACTTGCAAAATCTTTTACCTGAAGTTGTGATTCTCCTCTCTCCCCTGCCCTTCCCCACATCAGGAAGTGACGGTAGCCTAGCAGTGCTGAGACAGACACACTGCTCTGCTAAAGCTGCTTCAAAGAGTACAACCAGTAGCTATTTATGGCTTTGGTGTGTGAACAACTTTCATTCAGGGTGAACTGGAATAACATTCAAATTAAAGAGAACAGGTTTGGAGGCAGGTCTGCAAGTGAGACTGGGGAGAAATAAAAAATAAATAGTGTAATTGTTATCTGTAAGTGGTTCAAAGTTTTTGTTTTTTGAGCATGTACACTGAGAGGAGGGCATGACTGCAATGATGTGTACATAATTATCATAGCTACAGCTAAAATCCATTTAATTGGCTGAGGTTCAAAGAGGAAGTTTAGCTGACGTATAGTGTAGAATAGCTGGTAAGTAAAAATCTGATTGCTTTTTTTGTGTGTGTTTGTTTTTATATAAAACATTCTGCTTGGATAGGGAGAGTTTGTGATATTTGAAAATACATTTTGCTTTAATGAAATTGCTAAACTTTAGAGTCAGAGACTTATCAATGAGGGATACATACAGTGGAAAGGAAGCCCTGGAAACAGAGTTAAGAGGACAGATAACAGCAACAGAATCAGATACTGGGCCAGCATGATCAGAAAAAGAAAGTCACCAGCCAACAAAGGTAGAAAAAAATCGTTTTATTTTCATTTTAGTGTTTGGAATATGTCCACTTTGAGAATTTACATCTGCTATCTTATTTTGCAATGTATAACAGTCTCCAAGAGACTGGGCTCCCAGTGAACCAGGGAGGTCAGACTGTGTAAATGAGATGAAGAGACCCCCCCCCCCCCCCCCCCACTGTAACAAAGACAGGAACATGCATAATCAAAGCTTAGGTCTCTGCAGTTACAAGGGCTGGCCATTCCTAATTATGCTAATAGTTTTTAATAGGCTAAGTCCCACTGAAAAGCCTCTTTATAAAGGCAGTGCTTTCTCTGGAGAGCAGTGTTAAGAAACAGCAGGAATTGTGTTTATTTTTTTAAACTGCTTTCCTGTGTAAGCTAATTTATAGTTTTCTAGTATATGCTTGACATTGAAGGGTGTGGTAGACCCTTTTGTCAGGTCTGGCTGGGCCTGTAGTTTTCAGTCTAAAGGAAAGACAGGTAGCAATGGAGAAACATCTAATGAAGAAGCGAGACGGGGTGGGGGGGCACCAACTGATAGTCTGCAGGGGGCACCAGAGACCCTTGGCATGGCCCTGTCTGTTTCAATAGCAGACTATGGACTTTCCTCCAGGAACTTGTCCAAACCTGTTACCACATCCTCCGGCAACAAGTTGCAGAGCTTAACTATTCTTTGAGTGAAAAAATATTTTCTCCTGTTTGTTTTAAAACCATTTCCTTTAGTCATTACTGCTTTGTCAGGCACTTGGGTTCACAATGGCACTTTTGGTTCAAGTTCTCAGTCCAACATTTGTTGTGACTTTGATTGAGTCATACAAATTGCCGTATGCAAGGAGATCGTAAGTATGTGAATTTAACACTGTGTAGACCAATGGCACCATATAAATAAAAAATATTATTACATGGCATCTCTCCCAACATCTATTAACTGGTTGTAAAACACATGGTATCTGGTTGTAAAACACATGGTATTAATCTGCAAACAAATCTTTTCCAGAGATGGAAAAGCTGTAAAACTAGAGGACATAATTTGAGGTTGTGGGGTGGTAGGCTTAGGAGTAACATCAGGAAATACACTTTCTTAGAGAAAGTGGTGGATACCTGGAATATCCTCCCTGTGGAGGTGGTGGAGACAAAAACAGTGAAGAAATTTACAATTGCAAGGGATAGACACAAAGGATCCCTAAATAGAAAGAAGATAGTATCAAAACACAACTTAACACATCAACAGCTATAAGTTCATTTATGATGGGTATGAATGGTACTTAGATTTAAAACTTAAAAATTAAAAACTCTATGTTTGATTTTTCAAGATCTTCAGACAAAATGGACCAGAGTACTTGAAGAATAAGCCCTCTACACATCTTTGAGACCTCTAAGGTCCTCTCAAGGAGCAGAACTATCTGTACCCTCATCAAAAGAAATTGCACAATGTGATACCTACCAGCGATTAGTACAAAGTCAAGTGTAATTAAACTCTGGAATTCATTGCCAGAGAATGTGGTAAAGGTGGTTAGCTTAGCGTGGTTTAAAAAGGTTTGGATGGCTTCTTAAAGGAAAAGTCCATAGACCATTCTTAAAATGGACTTGGGGGAAAATTCACTGCTTATTTCTAGAATAAGTAATATAAAAGGTGTTGTTCTGTTTTGGGATCTTGCCAGTTACTTGTGACCTTGATTGGCCACTGTTGGAAACAGGATGCTGGGTTTGACAGACCTTCGGTCTATCCCAGTATGCCAATACTTATGTACTGGAGTTGCCGTCAAATCTCACTCCAGCCTACTTGAATTTGTCTTGTCGTTTGCAGGACACAGACAGTAGACGCCAGCCTGGTAATGTCCTCACATTACAAATAATTAGTGTTTCTGTTGAGGCTCACTCCAGCTCATCTTAAACCGGATTGCTATAAGTGGGACTCAGACCATACAAGCCAGCCCAGCACTGGCCTTTAGTTGACGCAGCCAGAGTTGCCATCTAAGCACCACTTGACATGCAAACACATATAACAAAAACTAAATTTAAAGGGTTGCATATCATTCATTTCCTAAATTACAAATCATCTGTGTTCAATATTTTAGAAGAGTGGAGGAATAGCCTAATGCTTAGAGCAGCAGGCTTTGATCCTGGCAACCTGGGTTCAATTCCCACTACAGCTCCTTGTGACCTTGGGCAAGTCACTTAACCCTCCATTGGCCCAGGTACACAAAGCTTAGATTGTGAGCCCTGTAGGGACAGAGAAATTACCTGCATTAGAAATGATTAGTAGTAGTAGTTGTAGTAGTAGATGTGTGCATAAGTACTAGGCATACCCCTGACCCACCTATGCCCCTCCCAGGTCTACACCCCTTTGCAGTTGTATACTATGGATTTTATGCACATAACTTATAGAATGCTGACTAAAGGCAATTACATGCATAACTGCAAATTTGTGCCAATTAATACCAATAATAGCTAATTAAGTTACATACAAGCGCCCTTATTCTATAACTTGTACAACAACTTTGCGAGCTAAACATAAAGTTGGGCATGCAAGTTTTTTAAAATTAGGAGGTTTGTGTGTACTCAGAATGTAGATACCTTCCAACATCAACAGTATTTGTTGGTTGGCAACAGGGCTGAGACTAGAATCTTTTGGGATGTTGATAAGCAGTTTTCCACACTCTCTCCTCTTATTTAGTCTCACAATAAATTTGGAGAATCCAAGACTGTGTTCTGAACCAACTATTTACTAAAATCACTTATGCAGCTGTCAAAATATAATGAGGCAGAGCAAATTTGGATGAGCTACCTAGTTCTTGAATCCTCCAGAACTAGGTAGCTGTCATGGATGATACATTTCCTTTAGCCCCCCCTGATGTTCCTGCACCACCAATAGATAGGATGAAAACCAGGTCCAGGTTACTATGCTGTAATAGATATACAGATAGACCAGTCTTTCCTTCTCCACAGTATCATAAGAAGGTGTTGAGAGTATCCCGCATCCTCTGGTATCCACTAATGCTTAAGCGACTTTGTAAAACCTAGATACTCCTGAATACTTTTAATTTTATTGTACTGACTTGACTACAACAGAATCAGTTCATATAATTTTACTTCGTGAATTCCTTGCCACTGTTGACCATTGTCATTCTCTTAGCTCGTTTGTTATTTTCAAATGAGTCATTCTGCTGCTATGATATTATACCTCTTATTGTATTTTACTTTTGTTTAATCTTGTACTTTGCTTTAAAGTTTGATGTATGGCACATTGAACCCAAACGTTTGGGATAATGTGGGGTACAAATGCTATAAATAAATAAATATACCACTGGATTCTGTATAGATTGCCCAAAGATGGGTGTGTCAGAGCGGGTATGGATTGCAGATTCAAGCATAAACTAATTAGCTACTTAGGCAATAATAATCAATTAATGGAATTAACAAGCATTTAAATGGCAGTAATGGGAATTGCATGCGGATTTGCTTTACACCCTATTCTATAGCATGCATGATCTGTGCTATTCCTATTTATACTTTGTTGGAGTTCCCTTCCACTGTTTTAACATGTAATTTTTAATTTTTGTACACCCCTCTGGTTTACTCCTTGAAGGGCAGTATATCAAGTCTAATAAACTAAACTTTTCATAGAGCGCAACTCCAAAGAAAGCAAGGCAACCAATTAAGGGAAAAAAACTTGAGAATGATAAATTTACCTATAATATCCTTTATATCAGCTACTGAATTCTTGAAGAAATATTTCTCTGATACTTTTCTAATACCTTCTGATAGCCACCTTTTGGTGACTAAAATTATATTTCCTTTAAAATCTTCTTTATCAGAGAAAAGAGATGTAAGTTTAACCGACATTTTGGAAAATTCAGAAGTTATAGATAGAGTTATATTAGTAGTAGCATGGGTGGTAGGAGGGGGGGCAGGGGAGAGAGGAGAGTCACTGGGCATGGGTGGCTGGAGGGGGGCAAGGTAGAGTCGCTGGGCATGGGTGGCTAGAGGAGGGGGGCAGGGGAGAGAAGGGAGTCGCTGGGCATGGGTGGCTGGAGGAGGGGTACAGAGGAGAGAGAAGAGTCGCTGGGCATGGGTGGCTTAAGGGAGGGCAGGGGAGAGAGGAGAGTTACTGGGCATGGGTGGCTGGAGGAGGGGGGCTTGGGAGAGAGGAGAGTCGTTGGGCATGGGTGGTTGGAGGAGGGGCAGGGGAGAGAAGGGAGACGCTGGACAGGAGAGGAGGGCAGGGGGGAGAAAAGATCGCAGGGGAGGGCAGGGAGAGAGGAGAATTGCTGAACATGGATGGATGAATGGAGGGGGCAGGTGACAGAGGAAATTTACTGGATAAGGGTGGATGAAGGAGAGGCCAGGGGAGAATGGAGAGTTGCTGGACATGGAAGGATGGAGGGGAAGGAAGTCAGGAAGGAGATGCACATGGATGGAGGGGAGGGAAGAGACGAGAAATGCTGGACATGGATGGATGGAGTGGAGGGCAGGGAAGAGAGGAGAAATGTTGGACAAGGATGAAGGGAAGGAAAGACAAAGGAAGGAAATGCACACGGATGGAGGAGAAGGGAGAGAGGAGAAATGCTGGACATGGATTGAGGGGAGGGAAGACAGGAAGTACATGCATATGGTTGGAGGGGAGGGGATTGAGGAGAAATGCTGGATATGGACGGAGGGAAAATTGCTGAATTTAAGGGCTGGAACGGAACACTTTCAGGGCAGATGCTGAAATTGGAGGAAGGATAGGGACAGGGCTAGAGATGGTAGACAGGTTGCATAAGGACACAGCAGGATGGTGGACATGGTGAGAGAAAAAAATATCAAATGGAAAGAAGACACTGCATAAAACAGAAGACACTGGGACCAAAGCGAAGAGAAAAACTAAATGATAGTCAACAAAGGTAGAAAAAAGTATTTTATTCAAAATTTATTAATTGGAATATGTCAGCTTTTGGAAATGTGTATCTGTGATATTTTTCATGTAAGTTTCAATTTTTCTAGTATTGCTGCATGCTGAGTCTGACTTCTTGAGGTAACTTTCCAGTTCAGTATTTTACCTTCATATTTTTTTTATTTCTAGTTCCATGTGTCATATCTGTTGTCATGTGTTTTTCATGTGTGAATGGAGACCACACCTTATCATAAGTGGAAAGCGATCCAAATTTCTCTGCTGCTACTCGCTCTTATTTAGCTGATAAACATACAGAGTTCTACCACATGTTATAATTCAATCTAGACAAATCCTTCCAACAATGACATATCATTTTTGAGTTGCACGCTATGGGATTTAGTAGCTCAGTGTTACAGAATAGTATTAGACAGATGCGTACACAAATCCAAATTAGTGCCAATTAGCTTTGATGATGGATTATTAAATCCAATTAATTCACAGTTGATAGCTCGTTAACCAATTTAGTTGTATGCACATCTTGGCTTTGTACTGAAATTTCAGGACCATATATGGTGCAAAGATGTGGTAGCCGTGTTAGTCCACTTTTAAAAGGTAATCAATATAAATAGAACAAAATAAAACATGGAAAAGAAAATAAGATACCTTTTTTATTGGACATAACAATACATTTTTTGATTAGGCGACAGTATATATATAAGTGAAACATCAAAGCATTTCAGTGACAGTCTAACAGGATGAGGGTGGGTTAGGTGAGAGACAGGGAGAGCTGGGTGGATGAGGGACAGGGAGATATGCATGGAGATAAGAGGGTGACAAAGAAGTACAATTTTATGGTTTATAATGGACTAGAAAACCCAGATCTTTGTTAAGTCCTGTCTGATGGGTGTCAAAATATTTAATCATTCTGACTTCAAAGGTCTTATGTTCCTGCATTGTTTTAAAGTTCCCTTTTACTATTCTCACCATAAAATCATTGGTACAGTGTTCTGGCTATGTAAAGTGCTGCCCCACAGAGGTAACATCCTGGTTGGTATTGGCATTTTTCATATGATATCCAAGTAAATTAAATCTCTTCTTTAGCATCTGACTTGTTTCTCCAATGTAGCACCCTTTGTTACATGTTTTACACTGAATGATCTTTACCACATTGGAAGATAAGCATGTGGATTCCATAATGTTGAATATTTTTCCTTGTTGATAGTTTGTCTACTTGAACTAGAGGTCTGGACACCACTCCTGTACCGACACCCACATCAGAAGTCATCCCATCACCTATGAGGCACACAGGGAGCAGCACAAACCATAACACCACACAGATCTTTTCAACCCCAGACACAGGTAAATTATTGCCAAAACAAAGCCATATTGGGTCATTGAAACTGCTATATTTTGGATACTTCGTTTATGTTGCATTGGAACTCTGGTCTCTTAAGTTTCATCTTCTTGGGTGTGCCCGCTTTTTCTGAATCTTTATCTGTTAAGGTTGGTGTAGATAGAGCCATATATTATACGGGAAATGATGGGCAAAATAACTTGCTCAGATTTGACAATCATCTTCCTTGCAGCTTATATTTTATTCTGCTCATTAGACAGCTTTTATGAATAGTATATGTTCCTCAATTGCTGAATATAAATTATAGGCTGGAATTTTGGCACAAAGGTTTGCAGAGTGGGATTACCCACAATCTCCTATATGCATTGTGCATTTTACGGCATTTTTTGATAACCTATGGAGAAATTTGTATGTTCTTTATCTTATTTTACTCTGGTCAATAACATGACTCAAATCATACAGAAGCATTGTCATGTTTTATCAGTTCAAGCGGTTTTTACAACAGCATGCCCATCTGTAGCTTTTAAGAGAGGTCACAGAGTCATACACTCCAACCTGTCCGCCTTGGAAGATCCATCTGCTATGATGGGACATCAAAAATAAAGTTTTTCTTTAACAAAGTATGACCTGCACTGAATAGACAAACCCTATAATGCAAAATAATTAGAAAATTAAGTCAATAGCAATATGTTCATCATTTGTGGTTTATGTGATTTGGAGGGGCATTTTCAATATGATATCTAAGTCCAACTTTGGACATTTTGCTCAAAATGTCCAGAATCCAAGTGGCAAATATAGTGATTTTCGAAATGGCAACATGCCTATTTTTTTTTTTTTTTTAAATAGCCGGTTGCTAGATGTTTTTGTGCTCTGTGCATTTATCTTTTTGGTCCATTTTTGGAAAAGAAAAACATCCAAGTGAAAAACACATAAAAATCAAGCCATTGGGATGCAGAAGGAGCCAACATTCTTAATTGACTGACCATACAGACATCCCAGCAGAGCAGTGGGGCACCCTAGGGGACACTGCAGTGGATTTCACATAAAAGCTCCTAGAAACACATCTTACCCTTAAACCTTTATGTTTTATGGTGAGTCCTCCAAAACCTACCAAAAGCCTACTATACCCAACTGTATACAATAGCCCTTATGGCTGCAGGTGTCACGTATTATGTGGTTACAGTTAGTTTTTTTGGTGAGTTTTGGAGGGCTCACATCTTCCACCACAAGTATAAGAGTTAGAGTGGGATATGGGCCTGGGTCCCTTTCTCTATAGTGCACTGCTCTGACCACTAGGCTACTCCAGAGACCTGTTAACTGCTCCAATAGAACTGGCCATAACAGCTGAGGCTCTCATAAAGGCTGGTATGTACCGTTTCTTTCACATCTTTGGAGGGTGGGAGGGGGTCAGTGACAACTGCAAGAGTAAGGGGAGTCATGCCATAATCCTTCCAGTGGTCATCTGACTCAGTCATGCTTAAAAAAAAAAACAGGTCTAGACCAAACATTAGAATTATAGCCCTGCACGTTTTAGTTTTGTTTCATTATGGCAGAAAAAAGTCCAAGTGAAAAGGAATGCCCTATTCACGCCCCTAATACGCTCCTGACATGCGCCCTTGTGATTTGGATGTACTGAAAATGAACTGCTTAGATGAATGTCTGCAAAATAGGTTTTGGCAATAGCGATTTGAGCATGTCCAAATGCTGCTTTATGCCACTTTTTAAAAAATTTCTGTTTTGAAAATGAGCCCCACAGTGTCCTTATGAAACCTTGGTGCTCATTTTCAAAGCACATAGATTTACAAAGTTACGTGGAGGCATATTTTCAAAGCATTTAGGCTTACAAGGTTCTATAGTACCTACGGAACTTTGTAAGTCTAAGTGCTTTGAAAATGAGCTCCTTATAGTAACCTATGTAACTTTGTAAGTCTGTGTGCTTTGAAAATGAGCTCCTTATAGTAACCTATGTAACTTTGTAAGTCTGTGTGCTTTGAAAATGCTTTGTAAGTCTATGTACTTTGAAAAGACTATCTATATTGGAAGAACAATGAGGAAGATGACTGTACAGTGCACTGAGCACAAAAGTACGATCACAGTGTGGACTATAGCCTGTTCCTTTAGAAACCCATTGAATTAAAAATCCCCCAGTTTTGATGAAGAGCCATGGTTCATCACAGACCAGGTTTTACAGATTAGAGGTCGGGGGGGGGGGGGGGGTGATTCGAAGGACACAGTATTTGATATTTGAGTGTTGAATTGTTAAACCTCTTGGTTTAAATGATGATGTGGTGTAGATACTGAATCAGAAGATCTCCGTTGTGGAAAAAGATACAATACTGTTGTTGAAATATGATATCAGTGAGGAGTACTTAAAACATGCTGATGAATGGAGCGAATGGTGGAAGGCTCTGAATGGAGGCACTTTGGTCATGATATTTGCTGAATTGTTAAAAGAAAGTCGGCTGAAATTTACCACCAAGTAGAGGTGAGGATGGCAGGTGTGCAGTCATGCAGCACTAACAGCAGTAGCAGTTTTGGAGATAAATATAGTTTATAGAAGCACTAGCTGAACCAGTATGTGCTTAACATTTAGGTATTAGCAGTTATGCTATACCTAGAGCTGGTGTCAGTATTAGCGCCTAGTAACTTACAGTTTTCAGTTATTTATTTATTGCACTTGTATCCCACATTTTCCCACATATTTGCAGGCTCAGTGTGGCTTACAAAGACCTGTTATGGCATTGCCATACCAGGGTAAAGGGTACAATTGGTGTTACAAAGAAATTAAGGCAAACACGAGGGTCTGGTCAAGTAGTTATCATAAGAAACATTCTGAGTAAAGGTGTGTAGGTGTTGTGTTATGGTTAGTTAAGGGTTATCTTGGTAGGCCTTGTTGAAGATATAGGTTTTCAGAGATAATCAAGTTTGGATCCCACCCATACTCAGCCCCTATGTACATACCCTTGCAAATATGCACTATAGGTTAAGCAGGTATTTGCAGAACACTGCTTAGGTGGCATATTATGTGTGTGCATTTATAAGTGCTTATTTCCTGCTTATAAAAAAATGTTTCATGAGAAAGTGTATAAAAAGATTTAAAATGTATATAAAAATATTTTCAAATTTTGTTGGAGTTTAAGCATCAAGAACATTCTAACAAATTTGAACTGGGAGCTTTTTGTTTAGTGATTGAGTTCAGCAATTTGGCAGCAACAGTCAAATCTGGATTACAATTGGATTGGAAGTTGCATAGCCATGAGCTTCTGAGGTCTTTTCCTCCCTTTTTTTGAATCATGTTGTTATACAAAACTTATTGAGTTTATACAGTTTCACTATTGGGCTCAGTTCAAGAGTGCTTGCTAAAGCATTTGTTGCAAGAAGAATATCCCTTCATGGTATTTAAAAGTATAGCCTGTGAGAGAAGAGTTGCCTTCTGAGTGGTCAATTTGCATATGCTGTGAAGCCTGCTTGTCAAGTGGTATTCCCCAGACAGAGCACCAGGTGGTGCAAGGAGGGTAACAGAGCTGTGACATGTTACCAGGGAAAACTTAAGAGGAGGGGATGTTGGAGGAAATAGCAGATGGTTTAAGATTATTTGCCCTGAGTTAAAGGGGAGCCTTGCAGATTGACTTTGAAAAGGAAACCAAACACTTGAAAGATAACATTCCTATAGAATTGTTTTTTTTGTGGAAGAGTTTGTGTTCTTTAGCATCTTATATTGAAAAGGATAGAATGCTATGTGACCATTTCTTGTAAAAAGGAAGAAGGCTACTGGATTTTTTACACTACATTTTTCTGAATAGGGAGAAATATCATTGGGAGAAACTTGAGAAGTAATTTTCTGTTGAAAGAGATGAATATGATAGCTTATACATGTGTATGCTATATAGCAATTGTATAAAAGTCCTTTTCCATGTATATGAGGAAAGAAAAACGTTATATAGTTATTCCTGAGAGGTAATTTTTTACTTGTGCATGAGAGATTATATAAGTACAATGATATATGCTGACAAAAGTATACATATTTTGCATGGTTCATGCCTGGGAGTTCACAAGGGTGAGATTTGGATGGGATGACATTGCAGAGTATATTTATTTATTTAGATTTTGCTCACACCTTTTTCAGTAGTAGCTGAAGGTGAGTTACATTCAGGTACACTGGATATTTCTCTGTCCCAGGAGGGCTCACAATCTAAGTTTGTACCTGAGGCAATGGAGGGTTAAGTTACTTGCCAAAGATCACAAGGAGCAGCAGTGGGATTTGAACTGGCCACCTCTGCATTGCAAGACTGGTGCACTAACCACCCATAGAGTACATGTAAACAGTTGCACAGGCTTTGGAGTAGGTGTAAATTTGTATGAGAGCATTTTCACAGTACTGAAGATAGTTTTAGCAGCCTATTTTATAAAGGTACATAGGCTTCTATATTGCCTTTATGAAACAGGCACATTGTTAGAAATGTTAATGCCAGGTATGCAAAATAGGTAGAGCAGAATAGTACAACTTATTCCTTCTTGAATATACAGTCACACAATTGCACTAGTCTTAGAAGAGGTGTAAATGTGTGTATCTTCTTTCCCTGCAATTTCATAAGGGCACATAGGTAAATATGTTCTCTTTATATGATGTGCACAACATAGGCACCCTTGTGCCTGTCCTCCTTAGCTACCCTGTTGTGGGAAATTATCAATGTGGGCAACCGTTAATATGTGATATTTAATTGTGAACCCCAGTTATTAGTAACTAGGTCTCATTGCATAAAATATCACAAGTTAGTGTTAAAATAACATGGCTTAATGGTAGCACATGTTGATAATTCCCCCACCCTTCCCTTAGTGTACAGTTTTATTCCCTAGTAATCAGAGCTGACATTGTGATGTCATAATGACTCATTCTGCCAATGCCTAAGAGCCAGCCTCATCAGTGATGTCACAATGGCTCAATTGCCCTTTACTTGACTCACTTTTATTACATATAGCAGTGATTTCTAGAAGCAATTTTTTTAATTAAGGGGGAAATTTATTTACATGGGCTTAAGATGTTATTTAACTGTTAACCCCAGTTATAAGTAACTAGGTCTTATTACATAAAATAGCATGAGTTAGTGGTAAAATAATGCATTTTAACAATAGACCACATTAATAACTACACCCCTTAGTTGGTTAGATTCTTGCCATTTTTGTATTAATACAACAAACCCTAACCTCAAAGATTGTTTTTTGGTATCTTGTACTACAGTCTGCCAAGTCTACAGCAGACTGAAGCACCATAAACATTGCAGCAATACTTCATAATCACTTGGCAGTGTTTAACAAGGGTTTTAAGGAACCTTTATCACGCCTGAAACCATGTAACATTTGACAGAAACAATCTAGTTGAAGCCACTGGATTCCAAATACTGTTACATGTGTATGTAAAAAAAAAAAAGTGGTAATTTGTATGTATTTGATGCTTAAAAACATAACAATACATGCAGATGTAGTTACCTGGTGTTTCTAAAGTTCTCATAATCAAATTGTAATGGAACCCATATGGAGAAGCTGATTTTAGTCATCATACTATTTACAAATCGGACTGAGGACCAGTATCCATATCTATGGCCTGACAGAAACATATCCGTTCCCATTCCTATATACAATATAGGAACAATATCCATTCCCATGACTGGTGTGATTAGTACAGTTCGCATTATTGCTAGTTAATGACTAAAGTATTAGCAGCATCTGGTTTTAAGACAACTGAGATGGACAAAAGTATTTTAATGAAAGCACTGGATGGGCCATAAATGGGCAAACAGGAGTAGAAAAACAGCTTTTTAAAATATGTTACCTGCTATGATGGCTGGGTTGCTCTGTCCTCCTTCCGGTTTCACCCAGACTTCTACCGTGAACTCCTCTCGAGGGATCTCGGGCACCGCATCCGGATGTAGCACCAGCTGCTGTTGGGGCCCGGAGAAATACAGGGTCGCCAACTCCTCATCCGTGTTGAAGAATACTTCTTCCCAGTTTGTCTCTCTGCCACTTCCTGAAAGCCTTCTCCAGTCCCTTGGCCACCCCAGAAGACTCTTGATTTGACTGTTTCTATAGAAGGGGTACATAGTTTGGATCTCTCGAAGGTCTTCATTGCTGCTATCCTCCACGTGCCGGGGATCTCTGTCTTGGCCCCTTCCCCAATCTTCTTCATCACCATCACTGAATATACTGTTGGCTGTTTCCTCTGTCCTGATCACAGTGGCATAATCTGAGATTTCACTCTGTAAGGAGCTATCGTCCAGCTCCAAAGGTCCTAGCTGCCCATCACCACTATTCTTCTGCCACCTGGATAGTACGCTTATTCCTTTATTGCTATCTACAAGCATGGCAGGAAGAATACTCCTGGTCTCTCTCTTAGGGCTGTCTTCTTGGCCATAGCTTTCTCCCCACTCCTCAGCAACAGGCTTACAGCCTTTTGATTGGCTTGCTCTCTTCCTGCCATGGTGGATGCCTCCTATGTTTTTAACTTGTTTCCTTGGGTAAAATGCAAAAAGATGGTGTCGAGGGACAGAACGGGCTCTACGGACTCGGCCACCCAACCAGCAGCGCTCTCCATCCAAAGAAGCCCGATGCTGGTCTGCCCTCAGTGCCCGCATCTTTATTGGATCAGAGTTAGCAACACTGAGTATCCATAAAGTCAAGACAAATGATACAACAGCCAGAAGCTTTAAGCACGGCATACCTCCCCAGCACCTAGAATCAGCCAGGTACCCTACACATTAAAAACCAAAAAAAAATCACACTCTAAAATAAGTTACTTTTCCACTTTCTCTTTTGATCAAATCTTCTAAGAGTGAACTATAACAAGGAGAATGCTTCAATCCTCTCACTTAATTAAAACAACAATAACAATAATAATAATAATTCAGGTCTGGAACCTCTCTTTCCTTTTATTAGCATTTGTTCTCTATAGTTTGGTTTTCTGTGTGTGCTTGAGTTCTTTTCTTTACCTATCTGTCTCTCACTTTCCTTTATAAGTAATCGCCAATTGAAGTTTCCTTGGATTTCCTTCCAGAAGAAAAGAATTCAGCACGCACCAGCAGCAACCACTAGAAACAGTCGGAAGCAGTTAGTTTGTTAAAGTGCATCTTAATAACCACCAGGTGCTAGTCCACCAATGGCCAGGAAAAAGCACAGAGAAGTCCTAGACACGCCCCACTCAGGCTTCAGCAGGGGTGACACCTCTCACTGCTACCAACTGCAGGTTCAGTTCTATCATTTTGCTAAAGAAACAGGAGCCAAAACTTTTTTCCCCCTTGGTTTCATCCCTCACACACTGCCATCATAAACATGAGGTCTTCTAGAAATCGTTCAGATCTATTCTTTACATGTCTTCCTTTTCTCACTTTTTTTAGAGGTTATTCTTAGTTTCTGGCTATCTCCCTATCTTGTTAGCCGGTTAAATGGACTTTGACAGAGGAAGAAACGCACGGGGAAGTCGTGCACGAACAAATGCAGAGCTCTTCTTTCTAGCAGAAAGGACGTGGCTGCTGCTGCTGCTGCTTAACTTCTGTTATTCATTGCTGCCCCATGTTCAGTGGTGCTCCAACCTGCTGCTGGCTTCAGCTGGTACTAGAGAAAAATAATGCACTCTGCAAGTGTCCAAGTCAGGGCTCCAATCGGAGCAAACCTCCCTGCTCTCCTCACCCCCCTTGTAATTGGAATAGATGGCAAAGATATTTGAGCAACCCTCTTAATCTCTGCTGCTCACTCTGAGGCAATTGCCTTGTTCTTAAAAGAAAAGGATGATGTCAAACCTTAATAAGTATTGTGCATCGCTCCACCTCCTCCCTATACTGCTTATCCCCTCCTTCATTCTTAAAACATCACCTCCCGATTTCACACCAGTACTCTGGAGACAGCATACAGATGCTCGTGTTTTCTTACAGCAAACATCTCTCTCTCCCCATCATTTTTTAAAGCCCACTGATGCTCAGTGCAGAGGATCAATAATGGTCAATAATGCTTCTGTACATACTTTCCCTGTCCCTCACTGTAGCTCAAAATGTGACCTGGTCCGCCTCCTCCATAAGAAGGAATCAATTAGCATTTGCTTGTCTGGGTATTTCGCTTTCATAATACACCACAGGAGTCATTCTTGCTGTTCAGAGCTTTGTCAGACTATCTACCTTTCACTTTTTTCACTCTTACATACCCGTCCTCTCTTTCTCCTATCTGGTTCTTTCCGTTTTCTATATCCTTTGCTTTCTTTTTCCTTTATTTCTCTAGAACTCAGAACCAAAGGGAGGGGGAAGTAAGGGTAGAGAAAACAGAGTTTATACCAGTTCCAAATATCTGATATTTTGCATTCTGCTACCTGTTATTTTCTGTCTTCTCCATCCAGTTACTCTTCTCTGTGCATGTATACTAATGCTGAGTTTTAAGATGCCGAAATGATTTAAATGCTCATTAGACATGGATGGCAGACAGACAGAATAGCCTAAGGTTGATTATGTTACAGTAAAAGTTTATGAAACCAAATATTCTTTCCATTTTGTAGAAACGCATCTTATGCATCTCAACCTAGCCTCCTTCTTACATGTTCTACCTGCCTCTCCCAGACATCTTCCCCTCCCAACAGCTGTCTCTCTCTCTCTCTGCTCTTGCAGGCTTCATTCCTCCCCCCCCCCCCCCCCCCCCCCCAAATCCCTTTCTTTGCTCCTGCAGCATGTTGCACTGCAGGTAGTCAATACATTACATCACTGTATGAAAATAAACCTCCCTTTCTGTCCCTGTATACTACAAGCGCTCACCCACAGCTCATGCTGCCACCGTCTTCCTTCCTTTCACACTTATTCTTGTTGTGAGATTAAAAAAAAAAAAAGTTCCAAAAGCCTGAACAGCACAGAACAAGTCAGATGTTCACTGAGGCTCAGTGTTTCCCCTCCCTGTGCCTTTCTCAGCTGGTTTATTCACTCCTTAAAGGAAAGGGAGATTAGACTACAGGAGAAGTAGGAATCTAGGGTCAAAAACAGCAGCGCCTCTGAGAAGTCAAACCAGTCCTTTAATGAAGGAGACCAGTTCTTGTTTTGCTGCTGTGAAAAGTTTGGTGGCAGTTCTTGCATCACATCTTGTTGCCCCTGCTGCTAATGACCCGTTCATAATAAGCAGCAGCTGCCTGGAATGGCCACCTTCAGGTTAGTTGGACTTTATTTTCCCATTCCTTAGCTTACCAATCTTCACGTAAGATTTAGGCAGTCTAAATGTTCAAAAAAAATAGTTGAACCATTTCTGTATTTTCTTCTTTTTCTAATTTAGTTGCTACTTCCGAATCCTGCCCGCTAGTCCCCATCTCTCTCTCACACACACACATTCTCTCTCTGTACCTAACTATCCTCTCCTTTTATTTGCTCATTGCCTTTTTCTCATTCAAACAAACCTTGATAGGAGGGAGAGGGAGGGAGAGAGAGAGAGCTGAGTCAGTGGTACTGTGTGAAATGTAAAATGTTAACAGCTAAGAACAATGTTCTTGATTCCCCTCTATCTCCTTCCATAATTCAGGGCTAAAACAGGGATTTGACAAGGGTGGTAACAATAATCCCATCTGTTGGCCATGTGTAGAAAGGTGTGTGGTGCAAGGTTTAAATCATATGTCAGGGCAGCCAGATCAAAAGAACTTCCCTCCCCCCTTACTCTCCCCTGTTCTGTCACCATCCAAAACTAATATAAAAAGGGACACCTCAGATGTTTTAATGAGAGTCATTTATTCACTTCTTTACAAAGATAACATTCAGCTGTTACCCAAGTGTAAGGTGGGAAGGACCTGTTTTGAGCTCTCCAAGAAGGATATTATTTCTCCTCTAGCTTTCCTCTGAAGTACTTACTATCTGTGGTGATCAGAGCACTGCAGGGTTGCCAGTGAATGCCTGAGGCCCCTTCCAGGGTACAAGCTTTTTAAACCAGTAAAAGCTGGAGGGAGAGAATGGATTTAAGGCCACACAGCAGCCCTTGGATGGGGTGGGCTTTCCTTTCTCTGGACTGAGAGGGAGGGAGAGAGAGGGCAGGATCCACTGCTGAAAAGCGAATAGTGGGAAGAAGTTAGGCAGAGTTTTAGAGAAAGTCCTGGGATTATTCAAAATGGAGTGGAATTAAACCTTGGAGCTGGGACCCGTTCCACCCCCCTTCCCCCCTTTGGCTTGCCCGCCAATAACTCGCCGACACCAGAGTTGGGTAACCATAGGCCGCAGCTTGCTTTATTAACCATGTACTTAATTAACTTCATTAATTTGACAAAGCAATATGCCCCCACCACCCCGAGCTACATATGTCCAGGCTTAACATCAGCAGTTAGCCCCACCCCCCTCCGCCGCTCGCCATGTTAGCAAAGTGGCAATTTCTCGGCTTCTTCCAGGCCCCACCATCACAGCAAGGGCTCTAAGCCATTTGGCCCGACCCGCCTGTCAAGCCCTGACTCAGCCCCCATGAGCCATAGCTCCCGTAGCTCGGGGTTTGATTGCTTCTTTTTGCCACAAGGGGAGGTCCTTGTGCCGCAAGGACTCTCCTCTCCCCCCCCAGCTGCGGCCTACTCAGACCCTGTCCCCCAGATGCTTTCCAGACATTCCTGGATATCCTGCAAAGCAAGTCCAAGCCCACCTCGGTCAAATGCACCCGGTCCCTCGCAATTAATCCCGCACATTGGGTGTCCACCTAGTCGTGCCTGATTTGGAGACCCCCCCCCCCATCCACACCCAGACCTGCCAGTTAACCTTACTCAATCAACAAACAAACAAGTGTTGTAAACAGGCCTAGCAGCCCGTAGTTCAAGGTGTTGCATCCCTAACCCCAACCTCTCAAGAAGGCCGGATGTAGCTCCTATGGGCCCCCGAAGCCCAACTGCCACTACTGCGAATGGTGTGCGCTCCTATGCCCGCTTGACTGGCGCTGGTTGCCGCCCCAATGTGGAAGGAATGCGTCCCAAACTGAATCAGGTTCTCCCTCGCCACTCTGAGACACTGATGGAGCTCCGCTGCAAATTGGTACATCGTCAATACTGTGCCGTCAGCGTGCACCAACCATGAGGAGGAGCCCCTGGGCCGAACCTCTAAGTAGCCTGTCAACAAAGCTACTGGACAGGAGTCCATACCTCGAACCCCCTTCGACACTATCGTGCTGCCTACCCTCCTCTGGTCTGCTTTAAACCGCAACAACTTGATGCGCAACCCGCCGTCCAGAATGCATACATTCTCGTGCAGTAATCGCCACAAGCTCCCCCACCCGAAAGGCCTCATAAAAATCTAGGCAAAGGTGCTCGGAATAGTCTGGCTTCGAAAGCCGCCCGAGCCACCTCCCTAACTATGTGCAACAATCGCACCAACAAGCCGTGGGTGATCAGCCTACGCGCATCCTCCATCGGAAGAACTGTTCACTCCAGCCTTTTACGGCACTGCCCACTAGGAAATGGGTACTAGGTTGACCCCCATCCAAAAGCCTTACTGAAAAATGTGATGCCCGCCAGCTGCCACCTAACCGCACTACGCGATCTCCCTTGACTCTGAGCGTTGTCAATGTATGGAGCGAGCTGCTCGTCGGTAGCCTGCCCCCCGGACCAGCCCTCACTCCGAAGTAGGCTATACACTTGGACATAGCTGCTGACATAGGTAGACCAAATTGTCAGTGCTACCGAGGCCCTCAGTATCTTCCACACCTTGGGTCTCCGAGTCGCCAAAGCTGCTCCGGCATCTGCTGCCCTTCCAAGTCCGCTTCCAGTGCTAGGGCCCTGAAAGTCTAAACTTGCAAGCGAGACAGCGCATCAGCTACCCGATTATCCAGCCCAGGGACATGTCTAGCCCGAAGGTGTATATTCATATGCAAACAGCGCAGCACCAATTCCCAAACCCCGGAGTTCACCGTGAAACGCTGCGCCGCCTGCTTGTTCACCACCTCCGCCACCCCCTGATTGTCGCACCACACTAGTATGCTCCTATCCCACAGCCGCCTCGACCACAGCTCGTGGGCTACCACAAACGGAAACAATTCCAAAAAGGTAATGTGCTCCGTAAGTCCCGCCTCAACCCAGCTGACCGCCATGGGGGCAGCACACCAAGCACCCGCACAGTACACTCCAAAACCCAAGCTCCCTGCCGCATCTGTAAACAGCTCTAAATCCACATTGGACCGAACTGCACTCCACAGTACCGACGTACCATTAAATGCCAACAGGAATTCCAGCCACGTCCGCAGATCACTGTGCACCCCCGCAGATAATCGGATAAGATGGTGAGGCTGCACTACCACGGATGTCGCCACCGCCAGATGCCGCGAAAAGGCACGCCCCCATCAGGATGACTCTACAAACAAATTTTACACTCACCAAGAAGGACTGGATGGCCCCCAACATGGCCGTCCTGCCCTACAACACCCCCATGATCTGCTCCTCCAGTTGAACCACCTTCTTTTGCGGCAACTGCGTCACCATGCATCCCGTGTCGATCTCGATGCCCAACACGTCAGGACTGAAGCAGGGCCCTCCGTCTTATCGGAGGCCAGCGGTATGCCAAAGTCCGCCGCCACCTGTAGAGAGGCACCCAACAGCCTACCGCAATATCCGGTATCCCGGGCCCCAATGAACAGGAAATCGCCCAGATAGTGCATCAGCGTCCCAACCCCACTGCAAGAAGGTTCCCAACAACCTACTGCAATCTCCACTATCGTTGGCCCCTATGAACTGGAAATCGTCCAAATAATGCACCAAAGTGTTCAACCCTGCCTTCTGCACCATCACCCAATGCACGAAGGAGCTGAAATGCTCGAAGTAAAACCCCTTCAAAATGAAAACCGAGCAGCCGAAAGGCAGACGGGTGAACTGGCAGCAGCCTAAAGGCCGCCTCGATATCTACTTTCGCCAACTGCGCTCCGAATTCGCACTGTTGCTCGAGTCGCACCGCCCAATCAAACGAGGTGTACTGCACTGAGCAGCAGTCTTTGGGAATACCCGCATTCACCGACCCGCCCAGCGGATAGGACAGGTTGTGTATCAAGCGGAACTTTCCTGTCTGCTTTTTCGGGATGACTGCCAACGGGGAAAGCATAAAGGGGCAAAAGGGGGGACCGACGAACGGACCCGCCACCTACCCAACCGTAACACCTCATCCAGTTTACCTCGCACTACCCCTTCAGCTTCGAGACGGACGCCGAGTTCCGAACCCAATTAGAAACTAACCTCCCCTGGTAAGGAATAATGAACCCTTCTGTGAAGCCCTTCTCCAGTGTCACCGCAGCTTTTTTCATGGGTATTGGTGGAGCCATGGCAGCATCGCATCAACCTTCACCGTGGGCGCCCGTTCGTCCCACCTACTGTTTAGCAGCAGGCGCGTCCCCTGCCCCTTTTCTCGGACATTGGACTGCGGCGTGTCCCTGCGTGCATGCGGAACAGGCGTGGTGAAACCTACAATCCGGGAAAAGGCAGGCCGCTCTATTAAATCACCAGCAGACCTCAGAGGCTGGGCCTGGGATGGCCCCCGTGGCGCTGCCCTCCCCGCTGCTCGAAAGGGCTTGCTCAAGCCAGGTGAAGTAAACCCCCCTTTCCCTGCCCCCCATCGCCACGGATCTAGGGGCCATGTAGACCAACCAGAGGTTGATATCCTGTGTGCCCCAGGTCATATGCGTGTTCTCTCTAATTTATCCCGGAATGCTTCATCGTAGTTTAGCCACGCCCAACCACCAAAGCGCTGGAACGAGTCCAACATGGAATCCGCATATGCCAACATTAAGCCATACTGACTCATGTCCCTCCACCCCCTTGAAAAAACTCTGCTGATGCCCTTGAAGCATCATGCGCAACCCTGCATACCCCAAAAGCCTGCCTGCTCACTGGACACTCCCCAACCCGCTCCTCGAGCTGCTGCCCCTCCTCTCGCTCTCCCCTGCGAGCTGCCGGCTGAGGACAAGAGGCCTCCCCTGCCAGCCCACGCCTTTCCTAATGCTGCCTCCACAGCCATGGACTTTCTTTTATATTCCCCCTTAGCCCCGCCCCCTACGCCGCCATCCACCAATGGCAGCCCCCCAAGACCCGCCGGGCAGCACTTGCTTTAAACTGGCCACTCACAGTGAACCCTTCCACGCGTCACACACGTGGCGCTTCTGACCCTCCCCCCCTCGCTCGCCCCTACTAGAGCTGTCTCGAACAGGCCCAGCCCTCGTTTAACGGGTCCCGTTGAGACAAGCTCTCGGGCCTTTTATAACATTTGTAGGTACAAGTTGCAGGAGTAGAATTAGCCCTCAAAATCTGAAGGAATAGGGAGAAAGAAAGACAACGGATAATTCATAGAAAGAAAGGAACTCCAAGTCGAAACCCTCAAATTCTGAGCCCAGTATTGACTGTCTGGTGAATATTGAAGCCCAGTTTGAAAGGTCCTCCTTTAGAGCACCGAATTTAGCTTGGGTCCCCTCTGAGATATCACAAAACTGCCCAAGACCAGCAAAAGAGAAAAGAACACCAGTATGAAAAACAGAGATGGGGAGGGATGGGTGAGGAGCACCCTTTGAGAAGCAGAAAGGAAACCTGAGCCTCGGAGGCGAAATTGAATTATATAGGATGTTGACATGCCCAGGGTAGAAGGAAACCCCAATTAAGGTGTTGGAAAAGCTCCCACTGTGCTAGATTACAATATTTTGCTCCAGTCGCAAACCTGATGGCAGCCAGTGGAAACTTTCCCAGCACCATAATTGGGTTTTCCTTCTACCCTGGGCTTGCCAACATCCTAGATGTGCAGCACCACCCCATTTTTAACTACCTGCCATAGACATCGGCTTTGCCCAAAAATGTGGCTCCCTGCCCCCAATAACTGGGGGTACTAGAGACTAGCCCTTGCAGTGTGGTCTCAAATATAAGTGGCAAATGTGGAAATAAAGGAACCACACTTTAAACAGAGACATATGAATGGTTATAGAGAGGTGAATGGAACCAAAAGATAAGAGATTGAAAGTTGCAGCCCAAGAGAGTAGATTATGAATGAGATGGTTCACAGCTGGCATTAAACCATGGGAAAACTGATAGGTGTAGGTTCTGTAAGAAAGAGCCGGAAATGGTTACACATCGTGTAGCTGGCTACAATGTTCTATTTAGTGGTACGCAGTCCAAAAATGTTTACTTCACACCGTCTCCCACGTTGTTTGTGGTAACTTTCATTTTGTTTAGAGTTTTTTTTTGTTTTCATTTTTTTTTTCATTAGGGGAGTACTTTTCCAAAAGAGGGCGCACACTTCTGAAAGAGGGTGCAATATGACATAATAAAACCTGAAATTTCGGGCAGGAAATGTCATGAAATGATATAGGAAGTATGATAAGTTGCCTATTCATGTTACTCAAAAATTAAAGAGGGAAAAATTTTATATATATATATATATATATATATATATATATATATATATATATATATATATATATATATATATATATATATATACACACACACACCATAAACTGGTTTATTAAACTATTATCAAACAAAGGTAAACCAAAAAACTTTAGAAGGAAAATCCGGGTGCTCAAATTTAAACAATCAATCTCAAAAAACACAACTGAGAGCAGCTCACTAGCATTGATTATTGCTCCAGGAAAAAAAAAAACCTTCATAAAATAACCAACTTTGTAGGGACAAAATCTCAAACAATTATTATAAATCCTGAAAAATCATTTTGAAAAACAACCACACTTATATGAAAACATCCATTGAATCCATTGATGGCTTCACTGTAATCAATATCCAAATAAGTGACTACTACCATGTTACATCTCACGAACTCGAAAGGGAAGCTCTGTCTGACATGGTGCAAGTACTATGGCCAGCATTAGCAGTAAATTTAAGGAAATGAGATCACACTTCTTACAGAGTACCCTGGCTTAAACATGAGATTCATTAACGTTATGATTTGCACAAAACCGACCCATTTGGAGACATTTCCCCCCAAGAAGGAACAAAGCAGAACGTGAGTTCTCAGGTTTGAGTAGATGCTGACCAAAAAGAGGAACCACCACAGGAGATGTTGCTTGAAAGCGCTCAAAGCACCAGTAGAAGGGCCCGACACTTGCCATGTATCAGTGGGGAAAGCTTTCTGCCTCAGGTGTCACAACAGTTTGATGTGGTGCCCGCTTAGGCATCTATGCCTGACCAGCACTTTTTTTTTTTACTTGCTTTGTGGTTACAAATATTTCAGCACCAGCAATCATACACTGCTTTTGCCTATAGAGAGTTCTGTTGTGACCCTTGAGGCAGGTGGATTTCTCCACAGAAACACTGCCAGTGTTGGGTCCTTCTACTGGTGCTTCAAATAAAGTGCTTTCAAACAACATCTCCTGTGGTGGTTCATCTTTTTGGTCAGCCTCTACTCTTTCCTGTTTGTGCTACTTTCCCATAGAGGTTTTTTCCTGTTTGTTGTGCCTAAGTTCTCAGGTTTGAACAGTGCCAAAGAACCAATCAAAATAAGCTACATCATCAGGAAGCAACTTGCAATGGATTAATAGGGAGGGTGGAAGCTATAATCCACCTCTTAGATCAGGAGAGTGTCCTGGTAGGGGGGGGGGGGAGTACAGTATACAACACAAACATAAAAAAAAAGCATGATCCCGTAGGACTGTATACATGTAAGTGATGGCAGCTACACATTGTGACAAGGTAGTAGCCAGGTCTTGTCACAAGAGTAAGGAAAAAGGCTACTACACATCCCAGAAGGCATTGGGAGCACCAGCTCAAAACTTGGAGTGGTGCTACCATAATGGAATAGGAGCCTACACTTCCAAAGACTTCCCCTAGAGGGCAGGGATCTGGTGGAATGACCCTTAGAAATAAGACTCCCTAACAAGGAGAAGGTAGATGGGGGAACACTACCATTTTTGACAGGCAGGGGGAGTCCTAGGGATATATGCTAGTTCCCATAGGGGGGAAACCATACTGAAGGCTTCCTCACTGAAGAGGGAGGGGTCAGGGTGTGGCCATTCTCAGCTAGCTGAAAGCATGCTGAGCCGAGCAACTGGGAAAGCCCCAGAGAGAAAGGCCAGCCAGGAGTAGCTGGGCTACCCAACTAGGATGAAAAGGGACCCAAAGTAAGGAATACCAGGAGACTCTGAAATGGAATGTGGTTCAAGCACATGGAACTAGCAGAGGCAGTGAGACAGAAGGAAGAGGAAACTCCCCTTTTTTTTTTTTTACTAACCCTGAAAGGTAGTCCCTAAATAAGTCCCTAAATAATATTGGGCTGTGTTGGGGTGCCAGCACTTAGGGCTATCCACAGTGTACTATATTTTGCCTGTGGTAGCTGTGGAGAGGCAGTGTTCATGGAACACTACAAGGGAGGTGGCTGCCCCAGCTCTGGTGGCAGAGATAAAAAGCCCCAGAGCTGGATATTTTTCTGTTGCTAATTTTTGTTTACAGAGAGGGGAAGGATTGTGTGGGGACTTTAATAGTGCTAAGATATGTTTGTGCTAGATGTTGTTGGACTCTATAAACCCTTAAGAAGCCATGTGGGAGACCTTTTAAGACCTGAGTACTGCCGGGTGAATCTGCTCCACAAAGCTGTACCTGTGTTTTGTTGCAACACTAATGTACTGCTGAGGCAGTGAGAAGCTACAGGACTGTGTTGGTGGAAGGTAGAGCTGGGGAAGGGGCCCACATGGGCAAATTGTTGGAAGCCTCTGGTAGGCTACTGCACAGCTAACTTAGCAGTTTGTGAGAAGAATATATTTTATTAAGGGACACTGCAATAAAATGTATGTTGAGCACTGAGAAAAGTGACTTCTTCATACTTAAGCCAGGGGAGATTAGGTGGAGCGGGCTGTTGGCCCATGGAAGCCATCACAACATGTAGATTCTAATTTTGTCATGTACACTGTAGTTGCTGGCACTTACACCATCTAGTATAGACAAACCTCCTGATCCTTCCCGAAAATAGCACAAAATCACCCGCAAACATCAAGGGTACCTTGCCCACACCCACAGCTCTTACTGGGGTCTTTCACTGGTGGTACAGAAAGGAGCAGGAACTGGGACAATCATAAGAACTTAAGAATAATTTTGACATATTCTACAAAATTGGAAAAATGTTTCTAAAATTGAATATATACAATGGTGGAACTCAATTTGGCTTATTTCTAAATCTGAACATGTAACAGCTGAAAAAACTGGATCATTAAGATCATTTGAGAAGATTTGGGGCCCTTTGCATGAACATTTCTATACTATATAGAACATCCGCATAAATGTTGTGCATTTTATTATTCTCCATGTGTGCAACATATATATGTTTTAACTAGTTATGTTATTAATTTACCTGATGACACTTGCTTAATTTTGTTGTCTTTTTCTATTTTTTTGTCCAGCATTAGTGTACATAGGTTCTAAATTTGGCATGTACGTATATACTGTTTAATGTCCTTGACTTTCATGTTACTTCTGTTGTTGTTTTGTACAACTCAATAAAAATTATTCAACACTAGAACATAAGAATAGCCATGCTGGGTTAGACCAATGGTTCATCCAGTATCTTGTTTCCAACAGGGCCAATCCAGGTCACAAGCACCTGGCAGAAACCCAAATAGCAGCAAGATTCCATGATACTGATACCAGGACAAGCAGTGGCTTCCCCATGTCTGTCTCAATAGCAGACTATGGACTTTTCCTCCAGGAACTTGTCCAAACCTGTTACCACATCCTCTGGCAACAAGTTCCAGAGCTTAACTATTCTTTCAGTGAAAAAATATTTCCTCCTGTTTGTTTTAAAACCATTTCCTTTTAGTCATTACTGCTTTGTCAGGCACTTGGGTTCACAATGGCACTTTTGGTTCAAGTTTCTCAATCCAACATTTGTTGTGACTTTGATTGAGTCATACAAATTGCCGTATGCAAGGAGATTGTAAGTTTGTGAATTTAACACTGTGTAGACCAATGGCACCATATAAATAAAAAATATTATTACATGGCATCTCTCCCAACATCTATTAACTGGTTGTAAAACACATGGTATTAATCTGCAAACAAATCTTTTCCAGAGATGGAAAAGCTGTAAAACTAGAGGACATAATTTGAGGTTGTGGGGTAGTAGACTTAGGAGTTTCGAGAGCATGGTAACTGGTCACATGTTTTAATTACATCATAAGACTTTCTGTCTGGACATCTTCTGGTAGATACACCTCCAGAAGGCATCTAACAGGATTAAAAGAGTCTTTATCTGAGAGTAAGTGGGCTTCATTTGTCAGATTAGATAGTTAGATGGGCTTTTCAGTTTCTGAGTCATTGTCTGAGAATAGGTAGAGTTTCACTGTCTTTGTTAACTCCAATGTCTGTGATTGCTGTCCATCTTCAGATTTTTGTTCTTTGGAGATGTGTTGATGGGCTTAGGTATTCACCCAGCTAGGTTTTGTTACATGGAAGGGTGATGGTCAGAGCAATTTATCTGATACTGTTTCAATAATTATTTGCAGCTGTATGTTTTACATTTGTATCTGATTCAGCAAAATCAATAACTCTGACAATTAAACTCATATCATGCTACATATTTCAATAACTGACAATTAAACTCATATCATGCTACACAAATACATTTGTACCAGTGGACATCTCCACTCTAGCCCAAATTTGTAAAAGAAAACTATTTATACAAGGCAATCGCCATAAGAGACAGACACACACACAACACATATATATGCGTGCATACACTCTCGCTCTTCAGACATATGCATACAAAGGCCTCATTTTTCAGACATCCATACAGGGCCATGCATGTACACTCACTCTTCAGGCACACACAAACATATACATGCACTCAGTCAGTTTTGAGACACACACCCATATGCTTTATTGATGACTAGTAAAACATGCCCGTTTCTTGCGCAAATGAAACGGGCGCTAGCACGGTTTTCCTTCCGAACCTCCCCCCCCCCTCCCTACTCACCCCTTCCCCGTTCTGATTGCACTGACCGCCATTGTTGCAGACCTCGGCATGCCAGGTTGTGAAGCCACTGACGCCTTTGCTCCGCCCTCGATGTCATAACGTTTGACGTGAGGGCGGGGCCCCAACACAGTGTTTTCGGTGGCTTCACCACCACGAACCCTTCGAACCGGAAGGAAGTGCCCGGAGGACCTGACAGTGACGTCAGTGTCCTCAGAACGTTGAGGGTGAGTTTTATTATATAGGATATGTTGCTCATATGCTCAGACAGTCTCCGTTCTCCCCCAGTCAGCTGTGCCCGCCATCATGTAATGCTCTTATACTTGCTGTCTTTTTTTTTTTCTAGCCTGTAGTAGCTCCCTCACATTTCCCTACATTCTTCTTCATTCCTACCACTTCTCAGTAAATCCCCTTCTTCTCCAAAACAGTGGACATTCACTGGTTCCATTGGCTCTCTCCAAGGTCCTGTGTAGAGCTCAGTTTGCCCTACAACCCTTGCAGCTCAGTCCTTTCTTCCTGTGATTAAGCAGTCTTCCCATTGGCTGGATCCTACCACAATCTATGCACTGGAAGGGAGGAAGATTGAAGGACTATAGGCTAAACCCTGAAAAATATCCAGACACTTTATCCATACAATGGGCTTTGAGACGATCACTTTATAAATCTTTGCCAAATGTCTGGATTTTTTTCAGTATTCTAATCCTAGCCTTTTGACACCTAAGCCCATCTTACAGGGCCGCCCTAAATGTTTGGGATCAAAGCAAATACCAAGATTGCCTATGCCATAATCAGGTCCTGTGTACAGGGGGAGTGAGGAGTATAGTAATGGAACCTTTGCTATTGCACTAATTTCAGGTGGGTCTGGAATGGGGACAGACCACCAATACTGCCATCGGAGGAGAAATATATAGACGACCAGTGAAATCATCATCTACCCCCAGTAGTGTGTTCCTATCAGGGAAGGGATCTTCTGCTAAGATTTTGTACTTGCATGTTGAAAGAGTCCAGCACCATGAGAGAGCCATCAGAACAGCTCCTCTATGGACCTGGAGTCCAAAGAGAGAACAGCTGAAAAGGATCTTCTGTAAACAAGCTTTTCTAAGGCAGAGAGATCAACAGACCTACTGCCAGAGAGACCGTAAGTGTTGGTTATTACCTTTATTCTACTTGTGACTGTAAATAGGTGATGACAGAAATTGTCCCTTGTTTTCCTACCTCATTCAAGTTAAGTAAATCTTTGGTTAGAATTGTACTTTTTGGCCAGTATTGGATGAGAATAGTGTGATGAAAGGGTGGATTTGGCATTACACCTTGCTGGTCCCAGCACTGACCTCACAAACCAGTCTACTACTACTACTATTTAGCATTTCTATAGCGCTACAAGGCATACGCAGCGCTGCACAAACATAGAAGAATGACAGTCCCTGCTCAAAGAGCTTACAATCTAATAGACAAAAAATAAAGTAAGCAAATCAAATCAATTAATGTGTACAGGAAGGAGGCGAGTGGTTACAAGTGGTTACGAGTCAAAAACAATGTTAAAGAGGTGGACTTTCAGTCTAGATTTAAAGGTGGTCAAGGATGGGGCAAGACGTAGGGGCTCAGGAAGTTTATTCCAGGCGTAGGGTGCAGCGAGACAGAAGTCTGGAGTTGGCAGTAGTGGAGAAGGGAACAGATAAGGAGGATTTATCCATGGAGCGGAGTGCACAGGAAGGGGTGTAGGGAAGGACGAGTGTGGAGAGATACTGGGGAGCAGCAGAGTGAGTACATTTGTAGGTTAGTAGAAGAAGTTTGAACAAGATGCGAAAACGGATAGGGAGCCAGTGAAGCGACTTGAGGAGAGGGGTAGTATGAGTAAAGTGACCCTGGCGGAAGACGAGACGGGCAGCAGAGTTTTGAACCGATTGGAGAGGGGAGAGGTGACTAAGTGGGAGGCCAGCAAGAAGTAGATTGCAGTAGTCTAAATGAGAGGTGACAAGGGTGTGGATGTGGGTTTTGGTAGAGTGCTCGGAAAGAAAGGGGCGGATTTTACGGATGTTGTAAAGAAAGAAACGACAGGTCTTGGCGATCTGCTGGATATGAGCAGAGAAGGAGAGAGAAGAGTCAAAGATGACCCAAAGGTTTCGAGCTGAGGAGACAGGGAGAATGAGAGAGCCATCAACAGAAATAGAAAACGGGGGAGTGGGGAGGTGGGTTTGGGGGGGAAAATGAGAAGCTCAGTTTTGGTCATGTTTAATTTCAGGTGGTGTTGAGACATCCAGACAGCAACGTCAGACAAGCACGCTGAAACTTTGGTTTGGATGCAAGGTGAGATATCAGGGGTAGAAAGGTAGATTTGGGAGTCATCAGCATAGAGATGGTAGAAAAGCCATGGGATGAGATTAATGAACCAAGGGAAGAAGTGTAGATAGAAAAGACGAGGGGACCAAGAACAGAACCCTGAGGTACGCCAACAGGCAGAGGGATAGAAGTAGAAGAGGATCCACCAGAGTGAACACTGAAGGTGCGGAGGGAGAGGTAGAAAGAGAACCAGGAAAGGACAGAGCCCTGGAATCCAAGTGAGGACAGGGTATCGAGGAGTATGCTATGATCGACAGTGTCAAAAGCAGCGGAAAGATCAAGAAGAATGAGGATGGAATAGAGACCTCTGGATTTAGCCAGTAATAGGTCATTGGAGACTTTAGTAAGCGCAGTTTCGGTTGAGTGGAGAGGGCGAAAACCAGATTGTAGTGGGTCAAGAATAGCATGTGAGGAGAGAAAATTAAGGCAGCGGTGGTAAACAGCACGCTCAAGTAATTTGGAGAGAAAAGGGAGGCGGGAGATGGGTCGGTAATTAGAGGGACAAGTAGGGTCGAGTGAAGGCTTCTTAAGGAGAGGTGTGACCACAGCATGTTTAAAGGCAGTAGGGACAGTTGAAGTGGAATGTGAGAGGTTGAGAATGTGACAGATAAAAGGAATAAGAGCAGGTGAGATGGCATTAAGAAGATGGGTGGGAATGGGATCAGAGGAACAGGTGGTACATTTTGAGGAGGAAAGGAGGAGTGTAGTTTCCTCTATAGTAACTTCAGGAAAGGAGGAAAAGGAATGAGGGGAAGGAGAGAGAGGGGAACGGACTGGTGGAGGGAGAGGTGGCGAGGTAGAGAATTTAAGGTTTATCTTTTGAACCTTGTCGTGAAAGAATTCAGCAAGGGTCTGAGGAGATAATGAAGGGGGAGTTGGGGGAGGGGGCACCTTGAGGAGAGAGTTCAATGTGGTGAAGAGAAGTCGAGGGTTAGAGCCAAGAGAGTTGGTCAGTTGGATATAATAATCCTGTTTGGCACGTAAAAGAGCAGATTGGAAGGAGGTCAGCATGAACTTAAAGTGTAAGAAATCAGCAAGGGCCCGAGATTTCCGCCAGAGGCGTTCGGCGGAGCGGGTACAGGAACGTAGGTAACAGATATTAGAAGTCAGCCAAGGTTGGGGTTTTGTACGCCTTATAGGGCGGGTCATCAAAGGTGCAAGAGTGTCTAAGGCAGAGGATAGAGTATTGTTGTAAGAAGAAACAGCCTAGTTGACAGACGTGGATGGTGCCACAGTAGAGAGGAGGTTTGAAACATGGGAGGATAGAGATGAAGGGTCAATATCGTGAAGGTTCCTAGATAAATTAGATAAGATAGGACGGGACTGGGAGGGAGGAGATTTAAGTGTGAAAGTTATAAGATGGTGATCAGAGAGGGGAAGATCAGAGGCAAGGAAACTAGAGGGTGAACAGTTGGAGGAGAAGATGAGATCAAGACAGTGACCATTTTGATGAGTGGGGGAGGTGGAGCATAGTTGGAGAATAAAGGAGGATGTTAAAGCCAGTAACTTGGTAATATAAGAGTTAGAAGGATCATTAGCAGGAATATTAAAGTCACCAAGGATGAGAGAGGGGGGGGAAGGATCATGGAAGAAGGCAAGCCAGGCATCAAAGTCACTGAGAAAGGATGAAAGGGACTTATCAGTCCTACAAATTACTTATATTAACTCACTCTGATGTTCATCACACAAACAAGGGTTACACCACTTCAGGCCCCAGACAACAATGATCCTGTCCTGCACTGTGGCAGGCCAATCAGCAGCTGTGATTCCTATAGCAGAATTCAGCACAGGACCTGCAGTCCCTCCTGCATAAATAGGTCCTGCTGTGTCACACACCTCACAATGGGCATAGATTACCATGATAACAGAAAGTCCCTGTGAGTTGAAGGGAGTGAAATATTGCATGGAGCTGAGAATACAGGAGGGCTCACATGCCCCACCCTGTGTTCTGGTGTAAGAATTGCTGCTCCTGATCAGAACTGCCACTATGCAGGCCAAGCAGTAAAGGTTAAGCGGTCTACCCAAGAGAGAGGAAAGATCAGGATGTGATGACTGTAGTGTGAAGGCATTCCTCCCCCTTGACTGTGGATACCCCCACTTAAAATCTGGCCCTGTTTGTCAAGTGTGTGATATATAATGAGTGAAGGAGGGCATATTAAAGTCTAATTTACATATGACATTTCCTCATGTACATACAATATGCACTAATTTTAGCGCATCTTCAGACCCCCATGCTAGGGAATTCATGCATAGGCTGTAATGTGAAGGAATTTAACAGATGGAAGTAGTCCTCATGTTGCTGTGATGTTCTGATCAACACTGAAGTTGTGATGCTGCCTATGAAAAATTGAGAATAGCAAGCTGGCTGTACAAGTAATTGTTTCCAGGAACTGAAGATTTTCTCCACATCCATCAACCAAAATAACACAACCCAGAACCCAAACCCTCATTCTCATTCATGATACATAATCTGCTATATCTTTCTGCTTAAAGAAAAAAAAAGCACTTTCTACAGAAATTATAATTATGTAGGTTGTGGAAGCAAGATCAACATCATGTTCATCGTACCAAGCCCGATCAATTTCACTTTCCAAGCAAAATGAAAATATATTCCATTTACAAGGTTTTATGTAACATCTTAATATCCAATGTAATTCCATTGAGATGGAGAGAGAAATTTTATTTACTAGTGATGTCAAGTTATTATGCACTTTAATATGTTTGTATTCTTGTTCCTTCCTTTGAACTGTAAATCTATTCCTGACATACAATATGAAAAAAAAGGAGGTATGGTGTTATTTTAGTTAGGGGGCAGCATAATAAGACATGGGGAAGGCAACTTTTCTCAAACTATTTACCCAGGTAAGTTGTCAAAAAGTTGCCCATTTAGCCAAACCACTTATCCCACAGCATTCTATTCTTAAATGGAATATTTACCAATAATATTGAAAATATCTAAAGATGCTCTTAAGTGCCCTCATACACTGTAAGTGGGACCACCATAGATCAAACAGACCAACTGTGTCACCATTGTAATTTTTTAATAATTGCACACATAAACCAGAATATATATTATTTTAAGTTTTTAACGCAATTAATTTCAAGTGTCAAATTCATATCAAAAGTTAACTTATCTTTTCAGAGTCCTCCCAGGGTCCTACTTATGGTGTATGAGCACATCTTTAGAAATTTTCAATATTATTGGTAAATATTCCATTTACTGTGGATTGAGTGGTTTGGCTAATTTAGCATTTTTTTCTCCAATGTTTCAAAAAAGAATTCCCCACAGCATGTATATATCCCCACCAAAACACCTGGCCTTGGTCACATATACAGTATACAGATTGCCACTCTTCAAATACAGGCTAAGTGTCCCGTCCGTGGCCGGGACCACCCTCAGACTTACCCTGTTTCTGGGAGTCAGTGTCTGTGCTGGCTTCTGCTTGTCTCTGTGTCTGTGTCTGTCTTAGGTTCTTTCTGGCTCTGTGTGCTGATTGCCTTACTGAACCTCACCTGTGTGGGCTATGCCTCTTCCAAGATGGCTGCCGCCTCTTCCTCTCTGCCAGTATCCAAGATGGCTCCCGCTGTTCCTTCCTATGGGATGACTGCTCTGAGTGTCAAGCCTCTGTTTGGTTGCAAGGTGATTGCTGCAGCTGTAGCTCTGGTGTTGAGGGCTTTATTAGTGACTTGGAGACTACAGTCCTGGCCTTTGCATCTCATCTCATCTAATCTCATCTAAAGGTCCTGGTGTATAGAGTGCCCTGTACACAGTTTCAGTGTTTGCTCTGAGTGAGTTTCTATGTTTGTCCAGACTAGCTAGCTTAGGCACCGTGTGGCTTGTAGCCTGTGTATAGCTTTGCTAGTGTTCTATGTTTGTCCAGACTAGCTAGCTTAGGCACCGTCTGGCTTGTAGCCTGTGTATAGCTTTGCTAGTGTTCTATGTTTGTTCAGACTAGTTAGCTTAGGCACCGTCTGGCTTGTTGCCTGTGCATAGCTCTACTAGTTCTCTATGTTTGTTTCCAGTGTTTGACTAGCTAGCTTAGGCACCGTCTAGCTTGTAGCCTGTGCATAACTCTGCTAGTTCTCTGTGTTTGTTCCTAGTGTAGACTAGCCAGCTTAGGCACCGTCTGGCTCGTAGCCTGTGCATAGCTCTGCTAGTTCTCTGTGTTTGCTCCTAGTGTAGACTAGCCAGCTTAGGCACCGTCTGGCTTGTAGCCTGTGCATAGCTCTGCTAGTTCTCTGTGTTTGTTTCCAGTGATAGACTAGCCAGCTTAGGCACCGTCTGGCTTGTAGCCTGTGCATAGCTCTGCTAGTTCACTGTGTTTGTTCCTAGTGTTAGACTAGCCACCTCCAGAGACAGTGTTGCGTCTCCTGCTAGCCGTCCTGCGGAGACAGTGACTTCAGCTAGCCGTCCTGCTAGCCACCTCCAGAGACAGTGTTGCATCTCCTGCTAGCCGTCCTGCTAGCCCTCCTGCGGAGACAGTGACTTCAGCTAGCCGTCCTGCTAGCCACCTCCAGAGACTGTGTTCCATTCAGCTAGCCGTCCTGCTAGCCCTCCTGCGGAGACAGTGACTTCAGCTAGCCGTCCTGCTAGCCACCTCCAAAGACTGTGTTCCGTTCAGCTAGCCGTCCTGCTAGCCCTCCTGCGGAGACAGTGACTTCAGCTAGCCGTCCTGCTAGCCACCTCCAGAGACAGTGTTGCATCTCCTGCTAGCCGTCCTGCTAGCCCTCCTGCGGAGACAGTGACTTCAGCTAGCCGTCCTGCTAGCCACCTCCAGAGACTGTGTTCCGTTCAGCTAGCCGTCCTGCTAGCCCTCCTGCGGAGACAGTGACTTCAGCTAGCCGTCCTGCTAGCCACCTCCAGAGACTGTGTTCCGTTCAGCTAGCCGTCCTGCTAGCCCTCCTGCGGAGACAGTGACTTCAGCTAGCCGTCCTGCTAGCCACCTCCAGAGACTGTGTTCCGTTCAGCTAGCCGTCCTGCTAGCCACCTCCAGAGACTGTGTTCCGTTCAGCTAGCCGTCCTGCTAGCCCTCCTGCGGAGACAGTGACTTCAGCTAGCCGTCCTGCTAGCCACCTCCAGAGACAGTGTTGCATCTCCTGCTAGCCGTCCTGCTAGCCCTCCTGCGGAGACAGTGACTTCAGCTAGCCGTCCTGCTAGCCACCTCCAGAGACAGTGTTGCATCTCCTGCTAGCCGTCCTGCTAGCCCTCCTGCGGAGACAGTGACTTTCGCTAGCCGTCCTGCTAGCCACCTCCAGAGACAGTGTTGAATCCTGCCGACTGCCAGAACCCGGACAGACCCTGCTTGTCTGCCTTGCCTTCGCCTAGGTGCCAGGGGGCACCCCTGGACTTTCATTCCTGCTGTTCCTGTAAGTCCTACCGGCTGCCAGAACCTGAGGGCTCAACCCGAGGGGGAAGGCAGTCAAGTGTAGGTGAAGCCTAGGTCCAGGGTGTTCCAGTTCCGCGGGTTCCGCTCCAGTGTGTTCCAGTCCAGCGGGTTCCACTCCTGTATGTTTCAGTCCAGTGGGGCCACTCCAGTGTGTCCAGTCCAGTGGGCCCCACTCCAGTGCGCACCCGTCCGGTGCGTTCCAGTTCCGAGTGTTCCGGTGTAGAACTCCAGTCCGGAGTTCCGGTCCAGTCTTATCTCCTCTCTACCTGGAAGGTGATTTTGCCTAAAGGACTCACAAACCCCGCGCTTCCGGGGAAGAAGCCTGAAGGTATGCCAAGGTCCTCGAGAGCGCGGCAAGCGCGAGAGACGCGACAGGATGCAAAGGCCATGAGTTCGGCGAGATCATCAGTCCAGGTGGGCTTCATGCCCATAAGTCCGTGCCCTATGGACAATCCGAGGGGAAATTCTGATTATTTTTTTTTTTATTCCAAGGACAGTCTAGTTTCTATTTTGGATCCCTATTTAAGCCTGTGGGAATACCGAGAGGAACTTCTGTCGAATCCAGCCTTTACGGCTACTCCTGAAGCAGCAGCGGAGAGAAAGCGTGTCTACCGGAGTCTGGGCCACTATAACCCAGTTTCTGACCACTATAACCCAGTTTCTGACATGAATTCGGCCATCACGCTCCGTGAGTACCGCCGCAGACTTCGGGAAGACCCAGCTCTGTGGGATACTCCGGAGGCTGAGATCGAAAGAAGACGCCGGGAACGTTCTCCGCCCGGGTCTTTTCGAACACCTCAGCCGAGTAGCCGGCCGTACCATGGTGGGGTAGCTCTTCGTCGGGATCCTAGTCCACCGATGCTGAGTCCAGTTCGAGGAGGGTTTCCGGTGGAGCCTTGGAAGCCTTTCCGAGTGAAGCCTCCAGCCAAGCCGCTGAGGTCGGGCCGAGGGAGGCGTCGGACCAAGCCCCTGACCCCAGTTCAAGTAGCGCTGCCTCCTAAGCGCCTGAGTCCAGTCCAGGGGATGCTTCATACTGAACCTCCAATTCCAGTCCAAGTAACGAGGAAGCTTAAGTCTCCGAGGCCAGTCCGAGGGAGGCGTTTGATGGAGCCTCGGATTCCTATGCAAGTGGCGCTCCAGGTCGAGCCTCCAGTCCTCGTTCAAGTGGCACGCCCCTTGAAGTCTCCGAGTCCAGTCCGAGGGAAGCTTTCGATGGAGCCTCAGATTCCTGTGCAAGTGGCGCTTCGGGTCGAGCCTCCAGTCCTCCTTCAAGTGGCACGCCCCTTGAAGTCTCCGAGTCCAGTCCGAGGGAAGCTTTCGATGGAGCCTCAGATTCCTGTGCAAGTGGCGCTGCGGGTCGAGCCTCCAGTCCTCCTTCAAATGGCACGCCCTTTGAAGTCTCCGAGTCCAGTCCGAGGGAAATCTTCGATGGAGCCTCAGATTCCTGTGCAAGTGGCGCTTCGGGTCAAGTCTCCGGTTCTTGTTCAAGTGACCCGTCCAGTCAAGCCACTGAGTCCAGTTCGAGGGGGGCTGCTAACCAAGCCTCCGGTGCCAGTCCACAGGGTGGTTCAGGTGGCACCTCCGCTTCCAGTCTGGAGGGTACCTCCAATCAAGCTCCGAAGGCCAGTTCGAGTGGCGCTTCCGCTCGAGCCTCCGATCCCTGTCCAAAGGGTGTGTTCTGCCAAGCCTCAGTTAAAGTTCCGTCCCTGCCAGGAGGCAGAGGGCGTCACGAGTTGCAAGTCCAGTCAAGATGCTGAGCCTGGACCGAGTTGCAAGTCCAGCCAAGATGCTGAGTCTGGACCGAGTTGCAAGTCCAGTCAAGATGCTGAGTCTGGATCGAGTTGCAAGTCCAGTCAAGATGCTGAGTCTGGATCGAGTTGCAGTTCCAGTCAAGATGCTGAATCTGCACCGAGTGCAGAGGTCAGCCAAGATATTGAGTCTGCTCTTGAGGATGAGATGACGTTCCAAGAGGACTATGAGAGACCTTGTTTTGATTCAGCCTGGGAGAAGACCTCCGAAGCAATAGCTGAGAGAAGGTGTGTTCAACGGCTTGGGGCCCGGAGAAACCCATTTTCTGCATTTCAGCCTGCTAGCATGCTCTGGGGATACCAGGGCCGTCTCCTCTTGAACCCTGCTCGGCAGAGGCCGCCTGAAGCTAAGGTTAGAGAGACGTCCCAGTCCGGCCAGAGGGGTGTGTCCAGCCCTGCAGCTGAATCTCTTCCAAGTTCCAGTTCCAGCCAAGAGGCTGAGTCCGTGTCCAGTTCCAGGTCCGACCAAGAGGTTGAGGTCGTCCTAAGTCCCAGTGTCCGTCAGGAGGCTGACCTTCTGCTGAGTTCCCGTCTCAGTCAGGCTCCTGAATCCAGTCCCAGTCAAGGGGTTGAGGCCAGTCCGGGTTCCTATCCCGGCTCCGCGTTGGATGCCAACCCGGGTGCTAGTTCCAGATCCATTTCTGTTCAGACTTCTAGCTCCTGTCAAGATGGGAATGCCACTTCGAGCCTCAGCCCAGCTTCTGATGTCAGCTGGGGTAGTGACTCCAGCCCTGTTCCTGTCATTTCATGGATTTGCCAAGAGGTTCAGGACATTGTGGGTTCCCTCAGGGGAGGGTTACTTTTGAATTGTGTTCCTCTTGATGCATCCATGTTCCTGAGGTTGCCCCGTGGTGACTCGAAGGAGCTTCCTGGTCACAAGTTCTACTTTTGTCTGCCAGTTTTGAACTTCATTGTGACTTCCAGCCCAGTGATCTATGTCTGGCTTTTGAGACCTATCAGGAAGTTTCATCATAGTTACCCCTGGATACCCGACCGCCTCCGGGAGACCGAGAGGGGGGTCTTGAGGAAGGGATACTGTCCCGTCCGTGGCCGGGACCACCCTCAGACTTACCCTGTTTCTGGGAGTCAGTGTCTGTGCTGGCTTCTGCTTGTCTCTGTGTCTGTGTCTGTCTTAGGTTCTTTCTGGCTCTGTGTGCTGATTGCCTTACTGAACCTCACCTGTGTGGGCTATGCCTCTTCCAAGATGGCTGCCGCCTCTTCCTCTCTGCCAGTATCCAAGATGGCTCCCGCTGTTCCTTCCTATGGGATGACTGCTCTGAGTGTCAAGCCTCTGTTTGGTTGCAAGGTGATTGCTGCAGCTGTAGCTCTGGTGTTGAGGGCTTTATTAGTGACTTGGAGACTACAGTCCTGGCCTTTGCATCTCATCTCATCTAATCTCATCTAAAGGTCCTGGTGTATAGAGTGCCCTGTACACAGTTTCAGTGTTTGCTCTGAGTGAGTTTCTATGTTTGTCCAGACTAGCTAGCTTAGGCACCGTGTGGCTTGTAGCCTGTGTATAGCTTTGCTAGTGTTCTATGTTTGTCCAGACTAGCTAGCTTAGGCACCGTCTGGCTTGTAGCCTGTGTATAGCTTTGCTAGTGTTCTATGTTTGTTCAGACTAGTTAGCTTAGGCACCGTCTGGCTTGTTGCCTGTGCATAGCTCTACTAGTTCTCTATGTTTGTTTCCAGTGTTTGACTAGCTAGCTTAGGCACCGTCTAGCTTGTAGCCTGTGCATAACTCTGCTAGTTCTCTGTGTTTGTTCCTAGTGTAGACTAGCCAGCTTAGGCACCGTCTGGCTCGTAGCCTGTGCATAGCTCTGCTAGTTCTCTGTGTTTGCTCCTAGTGTAGACTAGCCAGCTTAGGCACCGTCTGGCTTGTAGCCTGTGCATAGCTCTGCTAGTTCTCTGTGTTTGTTTCCAGTGATAGACTAGCCAGCTTAGGCACCGTCTGGCTTGTAGCCTGTGCATAGCTCTGCTAGTTCACTGTGTTTGTTCCTAGTGTTAGACTAGCCACCTCCAGAGACAGTGTTGCGTCTCCTGCTAGCCGTCCTGCTAGCCCTCCTGCGGAGACAGTGACTTCAGCTAGCCGTCCTGCTAGCCACCTCCAGAGACTGTGTTCCGTTCAGCTAGCCGTCCTGCTAGCCCTCCTGCGGAGACAGTGACTTCAGCTAGCCGTCCTGCTAGCCACCTCCAAAGACTGTGTTCCGTTCAGCTAGCCGTCCTGCTAGCCCTCCTGCGGAGACAGTGACTTCAGCTAGCCGTCCTGCTAGCCACCTCCAGAGACAGTGTTGCATCTCCTGCTAGCCGTCCTGCTAGCCCTCCTGCGGAGACAGTGACTTCAGCTAGCCGTCCTGCTAGCCACCTCCAGAGACTGTGTTCCGTTCAGCTAGCCGTCCTGCTAGCCACCTCCAGAGACTGTGTTCCGTTCAGCTAGCCGTCCTGCTAGCCCTCCTGCGGAGACAGTGACTTCAGCTAGCCGTCCTGCTAGCCACCTCCAGAGACAGTGTTGCATCTCCTGCTAGCCGTCCTGCTAGCCCTCCTGCGGAGACAGTGACTTCAGCTAGCCGTCCTGCTAGCCACCTCCAGAGACAGTGTTGCATCTCCTGCTAGCCGTCCTGCTAGCCCTCCTGCGGAGACAGTGACTTTCGCTAGCCGTCCTGCTAGCCACCTCCAGAGACAGTGTTGAATCCTGCCGACTGCCAGAACCCGGACAGACCCTGCTTGTCTGCCTTGCCTTCGCCTAGGTGCCAGGGGGCACCCCTGGACTTTCATTCCTGCTGTTCCTGTAAGTCCTACCGGCTGCCAGAACCTGAGGGCTCAACCCGAGGGGGAAGGCAGTCAAGTGTAGGTGAAGCCTAGGTCCAGGGTGTTCCAGTTCCGCGGGTTCCGCTCCAGTGTGTTCCAGTCCAGCGGGTTCCACTCCTGTATGTTTCAGTCCAGTGGGGCCACTCCAGTGTGTCCAGTCCAGTGGGCCCCACTCCAGTGCGCACCCGTCCGGTGCGTTCCAGTTCCGAGTGTTCCGGTGTAGAACTCCAGTCCGGAGTTCCGGTCCAGTCTTATCTCCTCTCTACCTGGAAGGTGATTTTGCCTAAAGGACTCACAAACCCCGCGCTTCCGGGGAAGAAGCCTGAAGGTATGCCAAGGTCCTCGAGAGCGCGGCAAGCGCGAGAGACGCGACAGGATGCAAAGGCCATGAGTTCGGCGAGATCATCAGTCCAGGTGGGCTTCATGCCCATAAGTCCGTGCCCTATGGACAATCCGAGGGGAAATTCTGATTATTTTTTTTTTTTATTCCAAGGACAGTCTAGTTTCTATTTTGGATCCCTATTTAAGCCTGTGGGAATACCGAGAGGAACTTCTGTCGAATCCAGCCTTTACGGCTACTCCTGAAGCAGCAGCGGAGAGAAAGCGTGTCTACCGGAGTCTGGGCCACTATAACCCAGTTTCTGACCACTATAACCCAGTTTCTGACATGAATTCGGCCATCACGCTCCGTGAGTACCGCCGCAGACTTCGGGAAGACCCAGCTCTGTGGGATACTCCGGAGGCTGAGATCGAAAGAAGACGCCGGGAACGTTCTCCGCCCGGGTCTTTTCGAACACCTCAGCCGAGTAGCCGGCCGTACCATGGTGGGGTAGCTCTTCGTCGGGATCCTAGTCCACCGATGCTGAGTCCAGTTCGAGGAGGGTTTCCGGTGGAGCCTTGGAAGCCTTTCCGAGGTGAAGCCTCCAGCCAAGCCGCTGAGGTCGGGCCGAGGGAGGCGTCGGACCAAGCCCCTGACCCCAGTTCAAGTAGCGCTGCCTCCTAAGCGCCTGAGTCCAGTCCAGGGGATGCTTCATACTGAACCTCCAATTCCAGTCCAAGTAACGAGGAAGCTTAAGTCTCCGAGGCCAGTCCGAGGGAGGCGTTTGATGGAGCCTCGGATTCCTATGCAAGTGGCGCTCCAGGTCGAGCCTCCAGTCCTCGTTCAAGTGGCACGCCCCTTGAAGTCTCCGAGTCCAGTCCGAGGGAAGCTTTCGATGGAGCCTCAGATTCCTGTGCAAGTGGCGCTTCGGGTCGAGCCTCCAGTCCTCCTTCAAGTGGCACGCCCCTTGAAGTCTCCGAGTCCAGTCCGAGGGAAGCTTTCGATGGAGCCTCAGATTCCTGTGCAAGTGGCGCTGCGGGTCGAGCCTCCAGTCCTCCTTCAAATGGCACGCCCTTTGAAGTCTCCGAGTCCAGTCCGAGGGAAATCTTCGATGGAGCCTCAGATTCCTGTGCAAGTGGCGCTTCGGGTCAAGTCTCCGGTTCTTGTTCAAGTGACCCGTCCAGTCAAGCCACTGAGTCCAGTTCGAGGGGGGCTGCTAACCAAGCCTCCGGTGCCAGTCCACAGGGTGGTTCAGGTGGCACCTCCGCTTCCAGTCTGGAGGGTACCTCCAATCAAGCTCCGAAGGCCAGTTCGAGTGGCGCTTCCGCTCGAGCCTCCGATCCCTGTCCAAAGGGTGTGTTCTGCCAAGCCTCAGTTAAAGTTCCGTCCCTGCCAGGAGGCAGAGGGCGTCACGAGTTGCAAGTCCAGTCAAGATGCTGAGCCTGGACCGAGTTGCAAGTCCAGCCAAGATGCTGAGTCTGGACCGAGTTGCAAGTCCAGCCAAGATGCTGAGTCTGGACCGAGTTGCAAGTCCAGTCAAGATGCTGAGTCTGGATCGAGTTGCAAGTCCAGTCAAGATGCTGAGTCTGGATCGAGTTGCAGTTCCAGTCAAGATGCTGAATCTGCACCGAGTGCAGAGGTCAGCCAAGATATTGAGTCTGCTCTTGAGGATGAGATGACGTTCCAAGAGGACTATGAGAGACCTTGTTTTGATTCAGCCTGGGAGAAGACCTCCGAAGCAATAGCTGAGAGAAGGTGTGTTCAACGGCTTGGGGCCCGGAGAAACCCATTTTCTGCATTTCAGCCTGCTAGCATGCTCTGGGGATACCAGGGCCGTCTCCTCTTGAACCCTGCTCGGCAGAGGCCGCCTGAAGCTAAGGTTAGAGAGACGTCCCAGTCCGGCCAGAGGGGTGTGTCCAGCCCTGCAGCTGAATCTCTTCCAAGTTCCAGTTCCAGCCAAGAGGCTGAGTCCGTGTCCAGTTCCAGGTCCGACCAAGAGGTTGAGGTCGTCCTAAGTTCCAGTGTCCGTCAGGAGGCTGACCTTCTGCTGAGTTCCCGTCTCAGTCAGGCTCCTGAATCCAGTCCCAGTCAAGGGGTTGAGGCCAGTCCGGGTTCCTATCCCGGCTCCGCGTTGGATGCCAACCCGGGTGCTAGTTCCAGATCCATTTCTGTTCAGACTTCTAGCTCCTGTCAAGATGGGAATGCCACTTCGAGCCTCAGCCCAGCTTCTGATGTCAGCTGGGGTAGTGACTCCAGCCCTGTTCCTGTCATTTCATGGATTTGCCAAGAGGTTCAGGACATTGTGGGTTCCCTCAGGGGAGGGTTACTTTTGAATTGTGTTCCTCTGATGCATCCATGTTCCTGAGGTTGCCCCGTGGTGACTCGAAGGAGCTTCCTGGTCACAAGTTCTACTTTTGTCTGCCAGTTTTGAACTTCATTGTGACTTCCAGCCCAGTGATCTATGTCTGGCTTTTGAGACCTATCAGGAAGTTTCATCATAGTTACCCCTGGATACCCGACCGCCTCCGGGAGACCGAGAGGGGGGTCTTGAGAAGGGATACTGTCCCGTCCGTGGCCGGGACCACCCTCAGACTTACCCTGTTTCTGGGAGTCAGTGTCTGTGCTGGCTTCTGCTTGTCTCTGTGTCTGTGTCTGTCTTAGGTTCTTTCTGGCTCTGTGTGCTGATTGCCTTACTGAACCTCACCTGTGTGGGCTATGCCTCTTCCAAGATGGCTGCCGCCTCTTCCTCTCTGCCAGTATCCAAGATGGCTCCCGCTGTTCCTTCCTATGGGATGACTGCTCTGAGTGTCAAGCCTCTGTTTGGTTGCAAGGTGATTGCTGCAGCTGTAGCTCTGGTGTTGAGGGCTTTATTAGTGACTTGGAGACTACAGTCCTGGCCTTTGCATCTCATCTCATCTAATCTCATCTAAAGGTCCTGGTGTATAGAGTGCCCTGTACACAGTTCAGTGTTTGCTCTGAGTGAGTTTCTATGTTTGTCCAGACTAGCTAGCTTAGGCACCGTGTGGCTTGTAGCCTGTGTATAGCTTTGCTAGTGTTCTATGTTTGTCCAGACTAGCTAGCTTAGGCACCGTCTGGCTTGTAGCCTGTGTATAGCTTTGCTAGTGTTCTATGTTTGTTCAGACTAGTTAGCTTAGGCACCGTCTGGCTTGTTGCCTGTGCATAGCTCTACTAGTTCTCTATGTTTGTTTCCAGTGTTTGACTAGCTAGCTTAGGCACCGTCTGGCTTGTAGCCTGTGCATAACTCTGCTAGTTCTCTGTGTTTGTTTCCAGTGTTTGACTAGCTAGCTTAGGCACCGTCTGGCTTGTAGCCTGTGCATAACTCTGCTAGTTCTCTGTGTTTGTTCCTAGTGTAGACTAGCCAGCTTAGGCACCGTCTGGCTCGTAGCCTGTGCATAGCTCTGCTAGTTCTCTGTGTTTGTTTCCAGTGTATGACTAGTTAGCTTAGGCACCGTCTGGCTTGTTGCCTGTGCATAGCTCTACTAGTTCTCTGTGTTTGTTTCCAGTGTATGACTAGTTAGCTTAGGCACCGTCTGGCTTGTTGCCTGTGCATAGCTCTACTAGTTCTCTATGTTTGTTTCCAGTGTTTGACTAGCTAGCTTAGGCACCGTCTGGCTTGTAGCCTGTGCATAACTCTGCTAGTTCTCTGTGTTTGTTTCCAGTGTATGACTAGTTAGCTTAGGCACCGTCTGGCTTGTTGCCTGTGCATAGCTCTGCTAGTTCTCTGTGTTTGTTTCCAGTGATAGACTAGCCAGCTTAGGCACCGTGTTGCTTGTAGCCTGTGCATAGCTCTGCTAGTTCACTGTGTTTGTTTCCAGTGATAGACTAGCCAGCTTAGGCACCGTGTTGCTTGTAGCCTGTGCATAGCTCTGCTAGTTCACTGTGTTTGTTTCCAGTGATAGACTAGCCAGCTTAGGCACCGTGTGGCTTGTAGCCTGTGCATAGCTCTGCTAGTTCACTGTGTTTGTTCCTAGTGTTAGACTAGCCACCTCCAGAGACAGTGTTGCGTCTCCTGCTAGCCGTCCTGCTAGCCCTCCTGCGGAGACAGTGACTTCAGCTAGCCGTCCTGCTAGCCACCTCCAGAGACAGTGTTGCATCTCCTGCTAGCCGTCCTGCTAGCCCTCCTGCGGAGACAGTGACTTCAGCTAGCCGTCTGCTAGCCACCTCCAGAGACTGTGTTCGTTCAGCTAGCCATCCTGCTAGCCCTCCTGCGGAGACAGTGACTTCAGCTAGCCGTCCTGCTAGCCACCTCCAAAGACTGTGTCCGTTCAGCTAGCCGTCCTGCTAGCCCTCCTGCGGAGACAGTGACTTCAGCTAGCCGTCCTGCTAGCCACCTCCAGAGACTGTGTTCCGTTCAGCTAGCCGTCCTGCTAGCCACCTCCAGAGACTGTGTTCCGTTCAGCTAGCCGTCCTGCTAGCCCTCCTGCGGAGACAGTGACTTCAGCTAGCCGTCCTGCTAGCCACCTCCAGAGACAGTGTTGCATCTCCTGCTAGCCGTCCTGCTAGCCCTCCTGCGGAGACAGTAACTTTCGCTAGCCGTCCTGCTAGCCACCTCCAGAGACAGTGTTGCATCTCCTGCTAGCCGTCCTGCTAGCCCTCCTGCGGAGACAGTGACTTCAGCTAGCCGTCCTGCTAGCCACCTCCAGAGACAGTGTTGCATCTCCTGCTAGCCGTCCTGCTAGCCCTCCTGCGGAGACAGTAACTTTCGCTAGCCGTCCTGCTAGCCACCTCCAGAGACAGTGTTGAATCTGCCGACTGCCAGAACCCAGACAGACCCTGCTGTCTGCCTTGCCTTCGCCTAGGTGCCAGGGGGCACCCCTGGACTTTCATTCCTGCTGTTCCTGTAAGTCTACGGCTGCCAGAACCTGAGGGCTCAACCCGAGGGGGAAGGCAGTCAAGTGTAGGTGAAGCCTAGGTCCAGGGTGTTCCAGTTCCGCGGGTTCCGCTCCAGTGTGTTTCAGTCCAGCGGGTTCCACTCCTGTATGTTTCAGTCCAGTGGGGCCACTCCAGTGTGTCCAGTCCAGTGGGCCCCACTCCAATGCGCACCCGTCCGGTGCGTTCCAGTTCCGAGTGTTCCGGTTTGTAGAACTCCAGTCCGGAGTTCCGGTCCAGTCTTATCTCCTCTCTACCTGGAAGGTGATTTTGCCTAAAGGACTCACAAACCCCGCGCTTCCGGGGAAGAAGCCTGAAGGTATGCCAAGGTCCTCGAGAGCGCGGCAAGCGCGAGAGACGCGACACTAAGTGACCATAAACTAAAAATATGAATGTAGGCAAAAATTAAACAAAAACACTAATATTGCAGATTCTGTATGCAGTGCAACACCAAAGAAAGAAAGAAAGAATGCATTTATTTCTCCCAAGAGCAAAATACAAAGAGAGCAGATGTAAATTCTAGAAACTGACATATTTCAGTTTTTCTGACCGTTGTATGGTGATTTTATTTTCCTAATCATTTTGATCCCAGTCTCTGTTTATGTTTCCCTCTGTCTGAGTTCTTAACTCTGTTTCCAGGACTCCTGTCCATTGCTATTTCTTTTCTCTCCTTCCAGCCCTACATCCATCTTTCCCATTTGTTTTGTCCATCTTTCAAGCTTCATGTTCATCTTTCTTCCATTTTTTTTCTGTCTAAAATCTATTGTTGTTATTCTTTGGATTTTGGTCACATCTTTTTCATTTGTAGCTCAAGGTGAGTTACATTCAGAAATACTAGGTATTTCCCTGTCCTAGCAAGACTCACAATGTTGTGCCTGAAACAGAGGAGGGTTAAGTGACTTGCCCAAGATCACAAGGAGCAGCAGTGGGACTTGAAAGAGGCACCCATGGATATCATGCCCTGTGCTCTAACCACTAGGCTACTCCTCCAGTATTTTTCCATCACCTCCCTCTTTCTTCTCTTCCCCTCCCCTCCATCCTTGTGCACTATCTCCTCCCTTCCTTCCATGTGCACTGTCTACTTCCTCTGTCTTCCTTTCCTTTACTCCCACATCCATATCACCTCCCTCTCTTTTCCCTTCCCCCTATCTCCCATTCCATGTGCAACATCTCCTCTCTCTCTTACCTTCTTCCAACCATGTATCATCTCCTCCCTCATCTCTTCCCTTCCCCTCTATTCATATGCACCATCTTCTCCCTCCCCCTCCTTGATCCATGAGCAAGTATCTCCAAAGAGTTGTGGGAAAGAGAAAGACAAGACTGAGCAGAAGAAAGGAAATGCCAGAAGGGAGGGACAGAGTGAGAGATGCCAGATCACAGTGGGGTGAAGGAGGTGTAGGAAGAAATGCAATCTCATGGGAGGGGGAGACGGAGAGAGCGTCAACATTAGGAGCAAGCAGTTATGGCAGTGTTCTTCAATGCAAGGCCCACAGCCTGCATTCAGCGCTCCCCCCCCCCCCCCCCCCCCCACAAAGAATAAAAGGACAGAGCCACTGCAGAGATTCTCATTGTCCTGTGGGCCTTGCATTGAAGAACACTGCCTTAGAGATTAGAACAACATCTCCACCATTTATCTTTAGGAAAGCTTTGAAAACATGGCTTTTTGATAGTTAACTGGAAGTATTGTGAAATCTGCTACAATGGAGGAAGGTATAGAATATTAGCCATTTTTAACTGGGCTTGAAATGCACAGATTTTTTTTTTTTAATTTAATTTATCTTATTTCAGTATATTTGTTGTTACTGTGTAACCTTTCTTGTCATTCTGGGTTTTTCTTTATTAGGATGGGATATATATATTAAAATAAATGATATTCCATGAGCAGTCACAACTGGTAGCATAACCACAGAGGTAATGACTTTCAATACTGGGGCAAAGAGCATCCTGTAGCAACTATAGAACCCTGTTTACTAAGGTGTACTAACGTTTTTAGCACATGCAAAAAATTAGAGCACACTAAAAAAAATAGAGACACCCAATAGAAGGTGAGGTGGGTGATGAGGTCATCAGCTGATGACTCATCATCACGCTGCTCTGGACTGGAGGCAGAACGTTGCTGAGGCAAGCACAACATAGCAGCCAAGTGGAAAGAGGAGGCAGCGTAAGCAAGCGTGCTTGCATGGGTGAGAACCCCCACCTCTCAGATAGGGCTATCATTGGACTCCTTTTGGGCGTGGGTTGGGAATTTTTTTTTTCCATCTGGCAACCCTGCATGTGTGTGTACTTTATAGAGTACTAGTAGTTATGCACAAAGTATACTTACACCCATGTAAACACTAACATTCTATAAATTTAAGTACACATATGACAGTGATATTTAGGTGCTCTGTTATAGAATCAGGGAGTAATTGTCATGCCCAAGAAACAGAGGGGAATAGCATCAATTGAATAGGGATCTGTACAGGACCAAAATGTTCAGTTTACATCAGTTCGTCTGGGGTTTTTCCTCCCAATTTTAGGACATCATTCAGTTCATTTCACACATTCAGTAAAAATATTCAAAATAAGCATTACCATACTGGGACAGACCGAAGGTCCATCAAGCCCAGCATCCTGTTTCAACAGTGGCCAATCCAGGTCACAAGTACCTGGCAAGATCCCAGAACAATAAAACAGATGTTATGCTAGAAATCAGTAGTGGATTTTCCCAAGTCAATCTTAATAATGGCTAATGGACTTTTCTTTTAGGACAGTAACCAAACCTTTTTTAAACCCTGCTAAGCTAACTGCTTTTATCACATTCTCTGGCAATAATTCCAGGGACTTGATATACCGCCTTTCTGTGGTTTTTGCAACTACAGTCAAAGTGGTTTATGTAGTATATACAGGTACTTATTTGTACCTGGGGCAACTGAGGGTTAAGTGACTTGCCCAGAGTCACAAGGAGCTGCAGTGGGAATCGAAGCCAGTTTCCTAGTATCAAAGTCTACTGCACTAACCACTAGGCCACTCCTCCACACCACTGCAGTACACTTTGCAGTTACCATGGTTTAACATGAACTTTACTACATAGTACAGTAGCAGCACATTTAACATGACGTATTGGAGATGCTCCCAGTATTTTCTATTGCAGGTTGTACATTAACATTCATATTAATGCATAGCATCTGCCCCCAGTTAACACGGAAGCAGTTACTGTCTCCTATTTAGGAGGTGGTGAGTGGTCCTACGTTAACTCTGTATTAACCAGTTAGCACGTGGTAAGTGCCACATACTAACTACCAAACACCTGCCATGCTCCCTGATAGAAAAAGCACTTACAGTTCACCACGTGGTAACTGCTGATGCCACTGTGGGATTACTGCTTACTGAGGCCACCTTTTACCACAGCGGGTAAAAGTGTTTTGTTAAGGAGACAGTAAATGGCTGTGTGATAATAAAAAATTGCTGTGAGGCCATATACTGCTGGAGCCCTTACTACCTCCTATTTAGGTGGTAGTGAGGAAACCTGGCGGTAATCAGGCAGCACTGATTACTGCTGGGCACACCTACTCCCCACCCACTGGATTTCTATTCCCTAAGTGCATCACTTTGCATTTCTTCGCGTTGAATTTTAATTGCCAAACCTTAGACCATTCTTCTAGCTTCCTCAGATCCTTTTTCATGTTTTCCACTCCCTCCCGGGTGTCCACTCTATTACAGATCTTAGTATCATCCGCAAATAGGCAAACTTTACCTTCTAACCCTTCAGCAATGTCACTCACAAATATATTGAACAGAATCGGTCCCAGCACCGATCCTTGAAGCACACCACTACTCACCTTTCCCTCCTCCGAGCGAATTCCATCACCACCACCCTCTGGCTTCTGTCCGTCAACCAGTTCCTAATCCAGTTCACCACTTCGGGTCCTATCTTCAGCCCATCCAGTTTATTTAAGAGCCTCCTGTGGGGAACCGTGTCAAAAGCTTTGCTGAAATCTAAGTAGATTACGTCCATAGCTCGTCCCTGATTCAATTCTCCTGTCACCCAATCAAAGAATTCAATTAGATTCGTTTGGCACGATTTCCCTTTGGTAAAACCATGTTGTCTCGGATCTTGCAACTTATTGGCTTCCAGGAAATTCACTATCCTTTCCTTCAGCATTGCTTCCATTACTTTTCCAATAACCGAAGTGAGGCTTACCGGCCTATAGTTTCCAGCTTCTTCCCTATCACCACTTTTGTGAAGAGGGACCACCTCCGCCGTTCTCCAATCCCTCGGAACTTTTCCCGTCTGCAAGGATATATTAAACAAATCTTTAAGAGGACTCGCCAGAACCTCTCTGAGCTCCCTCAATATCCTGGGGTGGATCCCATCCGGTCCCATGGCTTTGTCCACCTTTAGCTTTTCAAGTTCTTCATACACACACTCTTCTGTGAACGGTGCTCTATCCACTTCAATCTCATTTGTACTTTTTGCACTCCATCACAGTCCTTTTCCAGGATTTTCTTCTGTGAAAACAGAACAAAAGTATCTATTTAGTAAATTTGCTTTTTCTTCATCGTTATCCACATAGTTTTTAAATGTAGGGAGGAGACATTCTTTAATTATAAAATCAGAATTTTTCTTGATGTAGAGAAGCTGTTCAGTGGAAGGGGGGAGCAATTTGCTTTGTTTAAGGTTGGTGTTCTGCATATGCAGGCATTATTTGTTCTTCAATATCCTTGTAAATATCCATCTATGAGGTAGTATTGGTCAAAGTACTAGGTCAAGGTACTTAAGTAAAAATAAATGTATATGTTAATACTTAAAAGTAAAAGTATAGTGAAGCACACATAGAGCAAATTTACTTAAGTGAAAATAAAAAAGTTATTGCCTAATATAAGGGCCCTTTTTTCACACGGAGGTAGGCCATCATTAGGACAGGTTATTGTACTGGTAACCCAGGCTATATTAGTAGTTAGGTATCATGCATAAAATGGGACCTGTGCTAAATAGCATAAGTTTGTGATAAATTAACCTGTCTTACCTACATTGACGACAACTCCACCTTACTCTAAGATTATAAGCCCACCAGGGACAGAAGAAAAAAAAAAAACCTACTATACCTCAATGCAACTCGCCTTGAACTACTACTGAAAATGCATGAACTAATTCTAAATCCCTTCTCTAGTTACCCAAACAAATGGATCAGTTTAATCTGACATGATCACCTAAGCAGGAGTGAACCAGTTGTCTACTCTTTTGATTATTAAGTTGGTTTCTTATTTGTGAGTAGACCAAGTCATTTTGTTTCGAATTAAGGTAATCCCTCTAGTGGTCATTTGGTCATTTAGGGCACCTTTTGGTCACTTAGCCCCGGATTCCATGTAGTGCACCTAGCATTCCATGCCAAAATCCAAGTGTATTCTACAGCAATGCATGTAACGTAATTGACTTAACAGCACTTAACAAGCAATAATGAGCACTAAATGACAATAATTAGAATTTACGCACACAACTCCCTAAGCATATTCTGCAATGCACTGCACCTAAATTTAATGTACGCTGGCAAAAAGGGGCATGGTTATGGGTGGGGAAATGGGAGCTTCATGGGCGTTCCAAAATGTATGCATGTTATAGATATTCTATGTGCCAGGATTTATGCTATGTTTTTTGTTGGTGTAGTTTTAGGTGCTAGGATATCGGTTAAGCATATTATTCTATACAACACACCTACATCTAGGCACCGCTTATAGATTAAGCTTAGGCAGAAATGTTCTCTGCATGGATTTTCTAAGTGCTATACATAGAATCTGGCTGTTAGTCATCATTTGTGACATTTATATCCCACATTATCACAAACAAGTTTGAGTTCAATGTGGCTTACAATAAACAGTATAAGATATATGACAAAGAATAATGCATAAGAAAGTAATTTGTTGTACATATCCAGTTTTACAATACAGAATCATAATCATACTGGGATAGCTATGGATGTTTAACATTTAGAAAATCCTATTATGAATGAGAAATTGTACATGAAGCAAAGAGAAAGTTAATGATAACCAAGTCAGCTAATAATTGTTTGAGATATGGTCGTTCTTTGTGAGGGTTTGTGTGAATAGGAACGATTTGAGGATTTTGCGGAATCTAGTATATTCCTATATATTTCTTATTTTGTGTGGTAAGGAGTTCCACCATTTGGTTCCTAGGTAAGTGAAGTCTGCAGAGTGGGTCACCTTTTGCAATTTGGGAGGTGTAGTCTGAGATAGTTTCTTGCCTCATATTTAGCAGTTTTTTTAGGTAAATTTATATGGTGCCATTTAGGATTTGAAAGATAAAGGTGCATAATTTGAAGGTGATTCTCACTTTGATGGGAAGCTAATGTAATTTGATTAATAAAGGGAGACATTTCAAATGCGAGATTTTGTATATGAACCTGGCTGCAGTGTTTTGAGCTGTTTGGAGTTTTTTCAACAGGTACTCCTTACAGCCATCATATATGGCATTACAACAATTGAATTGAGATCATGTTAATGGTTGTACCAGTAGTCTGAATGTTTCTGATGAGAAACAGGGTCTGATCCTTTCCAAAGAGACCCGAAAGATTTTTTGATTACTGAGGAAAACTTGAGTATCAAATGTTAAATGTTTGTCTATAATTATACCTAGAATTTTCAGATTATTGTCAGTGCGGGATGAAGTGTTGTCAATTGTGAAACTTGTAGTCATTTTGGTCAAATAGGTTGGTAATGACCATGAACTTAGTATTTTCTTTATTTAGCTTTAGTTTGGATTCTGGGGCACAGGTTTCGATCAAAGTTAAGCCAAGTTTTTTTCTTTAGTAAGATGTCTTGAATGTTCTTTCTAAAGGTTATGTATATGGTAACATCGTCAGCATCATAGGAGCCAACTTTTCAAAATGATTGGGGGTGCTGAATTTTTTTTTTTTTTTTACAGGTGGTGCATTCCCCCCTCCTCCCTCTGAGTTCCAGAGGGTCCCCCTCCCTCCCTCCCAATCCAGGGTCACCCCTCCCCTCCCTCCGAGTTCCACAGGGCCCCCCTCCCTCCGAGTTCCAGAGTCGTCGTCCCCCTCCAAGTTCCAGGGTTGCCGTCCCTCCCTCCCTTCGAGTTCCAGGCCCCCTCCCTCCGAATTTTAAAAGCCATCTTGACTTACCTCGTCGGGGTTACAGCGGCCGGCAGCAGTGATAAAAAGCGTGCAGGCTCGGCCCTTAGTTCAGTTTTCCCTTCTCTCTCTCTCAGCTCTGGTCACGTCCTTGCAGAAAACAGAAATGAGAGCGGGACCAGAGCTGAGAGAGAGAGAAGGGAAAAACTGAACTAAGGGCCGAGCCTGCAGGCTTTCTATCGCTACTGCCGGCCGCCGTAACCCCGACGAAGTAAGTCAAGATGACTTTTAAAATTCAGAGGGAGGGGGCCTGAACTCAGATGGGGGGGATGACAACACTGGAATTCGGAGGGGGAGAGGGATCGAACTTCCGGTGGGTGAAATATTAGGGGTGCTCAAGCACCACATGGTCAGCATATTATGAATGTTTTGAATCCTGCTGTTTCTAGTGTTACCTAGTGGTGACATCATTACATTAAACAGTGTGGGCAATAGTGGAGAGCCCTGAAGGACTCCACAGTCCAGTGACCAAGGAGAGGATAAGGTTCCTTTCATTTTCACTTTGTAAGATCTTGGGAATCCTTGAAACCATTTGTGGATTGTGCCACATATTGCCAAAGTTGTCTATGTTAGTAGAATATTATGATCTACTACATCGAATGCGCTAGACATATCGAACTGTATTATTAAAATCTTAGACCTTATGCTAATTTCTTTGTGAGATTTGATACTAGGGTGATAAGGACAGTCTCAGTGCTATAGCATGGTCTGAAACCTGATTGTGTTTGTGTAGTAGGGAGAAATGTGAAAAGTAGTCCATAGTTTGTGCTGCTACTATTCCTTCCATCGCCTTTATTAAAGGAATGGAGGCTACTAGTCGGTAGTTTGTTACATCAGTTAAGATGATTGAATTGGTACTGGTGTTAGGATAATAGAGCCTTTGTTATCAGGGAAGGGGATATGCTGCTGAAGCAGATTAATGAATATATTAGGAGCTCAAGGATCTAGTAGGCATTGTGAGGTTGAGTATTTTAGGAGGTAATGTTTTACTGTGTCATGGGTTGGTAGTTGGAAGGAAGACCAGATTCTGTTGGTGGCTATTCCTGTAGGTGTGTTTGACTGTTTTTTGTAAATATCTTGATGGTTGGTTGTTAATTTGAGTACTCCTCCTCTGATTTTAACTATTTTTTTGTTTGAAAAAAGTAGCCAGTTGCTCTGCTATTGGTGGGGACTTAGTGGTTGTGGTTATTTCTTTTGTGGATAATAGGCTTTTTATCAAATTGGAAAAGTTTACTGGTATTAAGAAATTACCACCAAGTTATTTTATTATAGTATTGAATTTTTGCAATTTTGATCTCATTTTTATATGTTTTGATGGCAATTTTCCAAGTAATTGTTTTTTGTTGATTTATCTGTAGTCCATTTTCTTTCCAGTTTTCTACATTTCTTTTCAAAAGAAGGATAGATTGATTTAAACCAAGTTGACATTTTCTGGGTTGGTTTGGATGTAGATTTGAGGAGAGCAATGTTTAAGCTTTTTCGCATAAGTCATCCCATTTAATCATGAAGTTGTATTACTGCTGGAGAAAGAGCAAGATTGTTCAGATGTTAGACCAGAAGGTTGTGGTATTTATTTTTCCTCTAGTTTTGTGAGGAGTCGTCATACTTTATTTTTTCATTGATTTTGTATTTTCCCTCCAATAGAGGGAGAGAGTTTGCTGTGATCTGACCAGGAGTTTGAGTCCAAGTATCGTTACTTTGATGAAAGTTGTTGTTTGCAAATTTTAGGCTAATAGGTCAAGTAAGTGACCTTTATTGTGAGAGGTATGGCTGAATGTTGTATGAGTTGCCAGTAGTTTAAAAATGTCCCCTATTAGTAGGGCATTAACAAATTTAGTGCATATGTTAGATAAAAATTCAGTGAAAGATATTTTTCTGTTGATTGTCATCTCCATGGTGGGTGTAAAAAAAAGGATGATGCAGATAGGATCAGATAATGTCATTGTTGATTTTGCAAGCAACTGTTTCGAGAGTAGGGAGTTAATATGAGATATCAGTTCTACTTTGAAAAATGATTTCTATATTATGGCAATTCCTCCTCCTTTTTTTCCCTTTTCTAGCTTGAAGAATTTTGTAACTTGGGGGGACATAGGTAATTTTAATATTGAATCGTCTTGCGCATGGAACCAAGTTTCAGTAATCAGTAGGAGGTCTAATTGTCTTCTTCTTTCCATTCTCTGATTATCTTTGTTTGGTTTATTGTAGATCTGGCATTAGCAAATCCAATTGTGACTGGTATAATAAGAGTGAATTATGTGTGTTGCATTTAACGTTTATGAGGTGTTTTCTTGTGGAAAAGAATTATGTTTTGTTCTTGAGTAGGGTGGCCTTGAGTCAGGTGTTTTTTGATTGATGCGTGTATGATTTAGTTGATTAAAATGATTGAATTTGTCATATTGTGTTTTGTGGTTTCCTGCTTTAACTTTAAACCTGTTAGAAATAAAAGACTGGGATATTAACGTAGGTTTGTAAAGCGATAGAGGGAGAACCAGTTAAAAGTGACATAGAATATTAATACATAGCCAATTAACTGTGAATAACTGGAAGAAAATTTGAGATGAGTGTGAGAGGTCTGGAAGAAGACTTACTATAATATCATGAATTTAAGGCAGATATTTGATAAAGATTTATGTCTCCGAAGCGGAGTGTCCTGGTGCCATTTGGCACTCTGAGCTTGATTTCCCTTGAGCCTGCTGGGCACTGATGTCAGCACCTGACAGCATGCCTCAGGCTGCGATTGTTGGTAGATGACAGCAGTGTCTGGTTTAGAGAGGCCAGTGTCTGGTTGAGTATGGAACAGGTCTAGCCAAAAGCATCCCATATTTTGGCCCTAGATATTTTCATTTTGTTTCATTACTTTCCGGAAAACGTCTATCTTTTGGTGCTTCCCATGTCCCACCCAAAACATGCCCCCAACATATCCTTTTGAAATTGGATGAATTGTGCAGCTAAATGTGTAAAATCTAAGTATAGAAAATCACAACTTGGACATTTTTGAAAAAAAAAACATTCTGCCATCTTATAATTTTTTGTTTTGAAAATGAACCCTGTATTCTATAAATTGTACGCATAAATCTATATCGCATAAACTGCAAGCGGGCATGTGCAGGTCAGAGGAGTGCTTAACAGTAACAACACATAGAGGGTATTTTGCAAAGCGGAGGTAAGCCCAACGCAGGCTTACAGCTCGCTAATCCGGAGCTACCACCTGCCCAACGCAGCTGCCGGCAGTAGTTCTGGCTGGAGCATATACCATTTCCAGCACTCTGGAATTTTATTGTCTGTAGCATGGCTTTAACCTGGCAGTAATCAGGCATTGCCATGAGCTGCCTAGTTACCGCCAGGTTACTGCAGGAGCCCTTACCACCGCTTCATTGGGTGGCGGTAAGTGTTCCCCACAGCTTGGCCATACAAAGGGTTATCTTACTACATGGCTATTTTACCTGCTGCGGTAAAAAGGGCCCTGGCACAAAAGAAAAATGGCCCCCGCCACTACTGCATGGCCCCTTTTTTCCCACAGCTTAGTAAAAGGACCCCATAGGGCCTGTTTACTAAGGTGCGCTAGCATTTTTAGCGTGCACTAAATGTTAAACATGGCCATATATTTCCTAGTGGGAAAACCAATTTATTAAAAGCATTCCCAAATATTTCTCTGGAAAAAAATATAAGACAAGTAGTGCACTACCAGAGAATAATCTAACCAGGAGATAAGTAGTGAAAGGATTGACCTAGAATGGTTCTGGGTAACCATTAATTTAATAATTGGTAGAGATGTTCTCAAGAGTTATAAACTCACCCAAGCGAGGCACCACACTGTAGAGTAACGCCTCTTAGGGTGGACGAATCTCTCAATCATGGAACTTCTCATGAATGTATTTTTTGTAAAGTTTTTGAACAAAAACACCCATGTTCATAATAAACACTCCTTAATATGTGAATTCTTCCCTCACAAATCTCAGAACCGAGCAAGTCGATCCTATCACTTGCTCCAATAAAAACCTCACACACATCAAGGAATAACAACAGATGTGCTCTAAGATCACTCAATACTAAAATATATAGTCTCTGTGATAATAAAGCACCTAATTTTGTGCTATCTGCATTATAATCAATCAAAAAATTAAAAAAATAGGCACTTAGCATTTAAATAGTCAAGAGGATCCTCGATAATTCGGTCCTTGTCAGCAGTCTGGTCTCCATATAGGTATTCGAAGAGGCTTCAATGGACGCTGTCCTTAGCAGTAGTTTTTTCTCTGTTGCTGACTATATTCACGTCCAGCTGTATACCATAGGAAAGCAAAGGAAGGTAGGTAGTATCCTTCACCAAAAACTTTAGATGCTGTAATATAGTCTTAAAGTCACTACAAGGTCGAGTCATACGAGGCTGGTCCCGCAGGACCTCTGTACAACTATCCAACCTCTCAACTTGACTATTTAAGGTCCTTCAAAATAAGTCATAATGAGTTCGACTCTGCAGGGTTTTGAATATCTTCTTCAGGAACTCGAATATGATGATTTCTTTGAAAAAAAATTTTTATGACAAAAGAGTGCCTCTCTCTTCTCCGTTGTTGTACGCTACTTCTGAAAATGAGGATATTTAAATGCTCCAGGCAGGAAATGATGTCATCGAGCAGGTGCAAATAGTTAAAAATGGCAAAGGTGCACTGAGATCAGGAATGTTCGCTTGAAAAAATATCATTACCTGAAGTGATCTTGGTAGCTACCAACACAATTAAATAAGTGTATTCCATTTGATCAAAATCGTTCATCCATCAGGAGCCAAAATTCCCAATTCAAAAATCCAATATTGCTCTTTTCTGATTAACATCTGGTCCATATCTCCTCCTCTGATAGAATGTACTACTTGGTCAATGATGAGCCATTTCAACGCAATGCACTACTAAAGGGACTTGCCTATTCAGTCTACTTTTATGTTCTGTGAGACGAAGCTTGATCTATCTCTTCGTGCGCCCAACATACCATTTCTGGCAGGGGCATATTATGCCATAGACAACATAAGTAAATTCACAAGTAGTGTTAGTTCTATATCGAAACACTTTATTAGGTAATCTCGGAGAAGGACCATTGGGTGCCCTGGAATAGTTTGTACACAAAATTGACATGGCCACATGCTTTATGACCTATCAGAGGTTGTGAGGAGTCATTAGTAGTGTGTACTGCATACACTAATTTGTCACGTAAATTCTGACCTCTTCTATACGCGATGCAGGGACGCTGTTGGAAAGGTGCATGGACAGAAGTATATCCCAATGCTGATAATAATACGTACTATCTGTGGAGCCAAATCTGTGTATGTGAGAACAATACAAATTTGTCCAATGCTTCGACTGATTTTTCTTGCAGCAGTAGTGGGCATTGGGCAAACCACACTCTTTTGTATGCTTTGCGAATGCACTGTTTCAGGGTACCCCCTTTCTTGCAAACGGTTAATCAACGTCATAGCTTGTTGACAAAAATGTGGCATCAGAGGAGCAAATACATCGTAAGCGTAAAAACTGTCCTACCGGTAACAAGTCTTTCATACGGTAGGATGGTGACTCTGATATTGGAGCAAGGAATTGCAATCAGTTGATTTGCTGAATACTGACACTGCAATTTCTTGTTGATGTTTATATATCCAAGTATCCAAAAATGATATGCTCTCACTATTACTTTGCATGGTAAATACAAGATTTTTATCAAGAGTGCTCAACCATGTCAGAAAACGTTTGTAAAGAATGTTGTGATGCTGTCCAGATGAAAAAGACATCGTCAATAAATCGATGCCAGATCTTCACGTATTGAAACCATTCTGAGGTATATAGATATCTTGCTTCAAAAGCGCTAACGTATAAGTTAGCAATGTTGGGTGCCGCTGCAGTACCCATGGCTACCCCATGATGTTGAGCGTAAAAAGTGGATTCAAAAAGGAAATAATTTCTCAAGAGACCATTTCGCTAATTTCATCAAAAAATTGGTGGTGACACGTGTGGGTGGAGATCTTTTAAGTAATGTATCATGTACTATCTGCAAGGCTGCTGTCTGAGGATGTTAGAATACAAGACTCAAGATCCATAGTTTCTATAATGAGCAGCATTAAATCTCTTGAACACCTGTTCAAGATGGCCGCCCATCACTCTAAAATAATTTTCGATCCTGAAAGATCTTTGGGTCTTTACGAATTCTTATCCCCCAGGGTATCATCTACTGTTTCACATATTCAATCAGTTGTTGTTCATGCAAGTCCAACGTATTAAATTTCTACAATGCTGTACAAACTGTGTTTTCAAAGTGGAAAAAGTGGTACCAGTGTTTGGTGCCTATAACAACGATGACCTCTGAACTATAGATTTAACAAATTCATCCATATATCCAAACATTCCCTGCCACTGGGCTGCCATTATATAACCCCCTCCCCCCTTTTTTATTATATTGTGGTCTTATGTAGCTTAGCATAGGTAAACAGATATTTGGTTATTTTTTGTTTGTTTGATTTTTTTTTCTTATTCTGACCTTCCATGGTATTTTTGTGCAAATGGATACCTGTGATGCATTTGTAATTGTAATAAACATTTTTAAAAAAATGTTTCTGTTGATTTCACCCCAGCTCCTTTTTAAGCTATTATTCTTCACTTACATCCTTCCATCATGCCAGCAACTCCATTTTATTGAGATTAGTGCATTTTAAATTCAAGGCTTTTGACTGCTGAGTGATGCCTCATCGTCTTGGCTGTTATATCAAATCACATTTTGAATAAAATAATAAGGCAAAAAAAAAAAAGAAAAAATTACACCATAGCATTTCCAGTATCACTGTTTTGTGAAAATTGGCTGAAATTCTGTATACACTGTAAGTTTTATTAACAAGTGTTGTTAATAAAACTTACAGTGTTAGTAATTTCTGTCCTGATTCTGTATCCATTATGAAAAAAAAAATCTTAATCGTAACCCTTTTTTAAAAAATTTGAACAGCAAAAGCCCTGTTTCCTAAACTGCGTTATAGGCGCATTAGCATTTTAACTCACATTAACCGTGTACGCGCCTACAATATTCCTATAGGTGCCTACATGGTTAGCCCTAAGCCTTGAATTGCAGACATGTAAGATTACAGGATACAAAAGTGAAAGGACAAAAAGCTATTCTGTACAGGAAGAAAAAAGGATAAAGACTTATACTCATCTTTGAGCCTGGATTTAACAGCTTATGTAAGCCTAATGAATTGAGTTGATTCTATTTATTTATTTTTCTAATTTACTGGTGGGGAAAGCCAGGCTAGGACAAAAGCTTTATTTTCAACAGGGCCCCTGGAGGCAGCAGACTGCATGGAACATATTAACAGTAAAACAATAGAAGAGTTGCAACACAGCAATTACAGAAATATCCAGTCAAATCATTTGTAAACATGCTTGGTTATCAGATATTGATCTATGGCAGGTTTAAAGCTCCTAATAGCTGAATTTCTACACAGGTGAAGCAGATATTCCCTCCAAGAAGCTGAACCAGCAAAGCAAAAATACTTTTAAATAATTGTCTCCTGAGGCAGCTTATTTCCCTTCCAATACTGGCCTCAGAGTAAATGTTCTGCTTACAAAGAAAGAATTCTTTTAGAAGGAAGCTTTGCTAAAACAGGAAAATAAGAAGTACTTGACTATTTCTGATGATTGGATGCAGTTATTTCTTCTATTTTTTAGTGTATCTCAAAGCAGAAAAAGTGCTACTGCACTGATAAATGCATCTGTCCTTCTACTGATCCTTCCAAAGGCACAATAATTCTCATCCTGTTTGATCTAATTTGACTCAGATTTGTTTCAGTATTTGTATTGATAGTAAAATTATTTCAAAAATTACTTCTGTAGTTGTCAATCAGAATGGAAACCCTATAGCTAGTATGGGCATTCTGATCTTCAGGAGGTGGAATATAAAGAAGCCTTTACAGGTACTGCCTACCCCTTTAAAATGAATAGTTAATAATCACCGCTTATCCTCTAAAACAGTGCTTTTCATTCATTCTTAAGTCGGATTCACTTTGCAGCCAAATGAGCTGAAGGAGAGCCGCCAAATATCTCCCCATATGGAGCTGTGACACAGCTGACCAATGACATCCATCCCTTTCTAGCTCACCTTCAAACTTCTCATTGTGGGTATCCTCAAGGAGGAGGGTATTTCCAAATGCATTTTCTTCTATTAAGAAATGCCTTGCCCTTCAAGCATGCAGCTCTTCCTCCCATCCACTTCCCCCTTTCATATGCAAGCTTGGGTAGAGAGACAGAGTAGTTAAAAAAAAATAGAATGGTGGTGGGGGCCACTCCAGAGGTTTCCAGGGGCTGCCATTGGCCCCCAAGTCTTACATTGAAGAACATTGCTCTCAAACCACACCATTGAGGCGAGGAAAGAAGGATGTGCTGGTTTGGTTTTTACACCAGACTCCAGAGTAGAGCTCTGTGCATTTCTGTTGGCATCATCATGTGGTGCCAGGTTGCTTACAAAAGGCTGACAGCAATATTTAGGCCACAGCTTATGTGATACCAGTGAGAGAAAAGAAAAGAAGGTGCCGGTTTGGGATATTCTCTGCTGAACCTGAATAAGGGTAGAGTTCCACCCCCTCCATTGACATCATCACCTTGTGACAGCTTGCCTATAAAGAGCTGTGATATGCAGCAGTTGGCATGTAACCAAAGCTATAAACCAAACGTGTATGGTCTTTTGGCAGTACAGCAGAGGGAAAATATAAAGAGACTTGTAATTAATAATTTATACATTTAAAAAAATTTAAATAAATGCAAAGTTAATAATTGTAAAAATTATTTAATTTTGTTACAAAACCAACAGCAAACATAAAACAATGAAATTGTGACATGAGCATGTTTCGGCAATCTGAATGCACTATGAGTTTATTGATCAGATATTAAATCCCCAAAACAAAAAAATCTCATGAACAATAAAAGGGCTAGAATGATTCCATAAAAATATACATGAGTGGCTTAAAGATATAAGGGTAAATATTCCGCCAGCGGTAGTAAGCGATTTTTTTTAAAGACTCTGCCAGCTTTATGCACCAATATTCAATACTGGGCCAGCACTGAATATCCAAGTATATGCAGATGGACAACACTTATCCGATTAAGGTCAATATTCAGCCTTTAACTGAATAGGTGAAACCAGACAAAGATAGGACTGTATTTTATGTGGTCTAATTTGTTACCTTAAGTGGTTAAGGGGCCCTTTTACCAAGCTGCAGGAAAAAGGGCCCTGCGCTGGCGGCGAGGGCTGTTTTTTCTTCACGCCAGGGCCCTTTTTACTGCAGTGGGTAAAAAAAAGCCCCCAGCAAACATTCCTGTACAAATGATAGTACTCATTGAATTACAGTTCACTTTTTTCAACAGCAATATAACAGCATAACCTCTGCACATATTCCATGAAAAAACAACTACACATATCTACCGCATCAGGAATTCTAATTCCACTAAGAGCTCGAGAATTGACCCCAAGTTTTTAGGATTTTAATAAACCCAGGCCCATCTACCCTCCCCCCCCCCCCCCCCCCCCCCCCCCCCCCCCCTTAACATTTGCAATGTTTTACTCACAATTTCACTAAGGGGCCCTTTTAGAAAGGCACAAAATTGGCATTACCTCCCAGTTTGCACGTCAGCCGGGCGGTAATTCCAAATTCGGAGTGCGCCAATGCACCAATCCTTGAGGCACTCCACTACTCACCTTTCCCTACTTCAGGGAAATTCCATTAACTATCACCCTCTGACGTCTGTCCGTCAACCAGTTCCTAATCCAGTTCATCACTTTGGGTCCTATCTTCAGCCTGTTAAGTTCATTCAAGAGCCTCCTATGAAGGAACCATGTCAAAGGTGTTGCTGAAATCTAAGTAGATTACATCTATCACACGTCCTTGATTCAGTTCTCTGGTCACCCAGTCAAAAAATTCAATGAGATTCGTTTGGCATGATTTACCTTTGGTAAAACCATGTTTACCTTTGGTGAAACTATGTTTATTCTAATAAATCCTACCATAACAAATTCTTGATACCTCTGCTCTGCTGATAACGTCCTAGTTCTACCATCTCCCACGGAGCTCTGCCTCTCCTTCTCCCGTGATGCTACCTTCCATTATACCACTCCAAAGCTTCGAAATGACCTGCCTCTCTCCTTTAGGAATCAGACTTCTCTCCTAACCTTTTAAGCAGGCTGTCAAAACCCACCTCTTTTCGACTTGCTTCTCCCTCCTACTTAATTTTCCTTTTGTATGTTACTTTTTGCTGCTTTTCATTTACCTGTTACTTACCTGTCTTCCCATTTGCTGTTGCTTTTAAATTATTGATTTTTATTTTTAGCCTATTATGTAGGCTTTGTGTTCTTTTAAACCATTCAATTCTTTCTTTCTTTCTTTTTTTAATAAACCACCTAGTTGCCTTTGTCTAGGCTTTTATGCAGTATATCAAACGTACACAATAAATAAAATAAACTCATGTATGATCTTTTATTTGTATTCTGATCCTCTCCTCTGTCCTTGGAGTTACTGCTTCCCCAACTACAATGGGTGAGTGTCAGACCATAGTGTTTTTAAAAGGCCTACCCATCTTTACAACCGTGTTCTTACCAGCCTATTTCAAGTTAGTCTTCCATTATTAGTGAAGCTTCTTGAATGAGTTGTTCTATGATTTATTTTTGGGGTGTCACTATCATTTTTGGCTGTGGAACTGCAGGGCTGAAGAAGCTAAAATATCTGCCTTTGTTACTCAAATAGTTTTAAATATGTACCTGTGGCTTGTGCTTATTGGTTAGAACTAGCCAAGGCCGGAATCAGGTTTTTCCCAACTGCCCAATAGGGGACTCTGCTTTGAAATTCAAACAAATCAAGCTTTTGACCTATGTGCCTATAAACAAAAGATTGTACTGGCTTCACTTCACACACACTATCTTCTGCCCATATTTAAACTCTACTGTTCTGTAGTCATTGTTCTGACAATTAAAAATAAATAAATAAACATGAAAACATTGAAATATATAACAGACTTGGCATCTGTTCCTTATCACTAATCTAAATTGCCTCTCTGTAGATAGCAAACACTGTAGGATAAAATGAACATTTCTTACTGACCTTCATGACCTAATTTCTCTTTATCTTATGTTTTCCATTTGACCTGTGACTTCATTCTCATGCACTTGTTCTTTTTTTGTGAACAAGTCAAGACAAACAGATAACCTCAGCAGCTATCCTTCCCTTCCAGTGGCTCATGAACATATCGCATAATTTGCAGTCAAATGGTAAATTCATCTTACTAATACACTAAATTTTATCATAGAAATTTAGAACATGCTGTGCTGAATAGAGAAATATATAAATTTGATATTGCTTATCACCTGCTATCACTTTGCTTCCATTTAGCAGTTCTCATTAAGGTTCTCTTAGTAGGTATATGCACACTGACTAAAAATGAAACAAAATATAAAGAACAGCATTTTATGAAGAATGTGCAGAGGGGAATTCATACATCCAAGTCAGGACGTGTGGCATTCCCACACTATTTTAGAAAAGGTTCTCCCACAAAACCCCTTGTGAAATTGGAGCAGGGCTGCACATCTCAGCCCCTCCCTGTCCAGAGGGAGGGCAATTTGGCAAAGCTGCATATGGAGAAAAAAAAACAGTTCCTTTCACTCACCCCCAACACAGGTAGTGGAGAAGATTTGTAAAATTGTTGCTCCCTCCGAAAACCCTAGGAAAACACCCCCTTTCCTGCAGAAGTATGCACCCCCGTGGCATCCTACACCCTCTGCAGCAGCACCCCCTAGCCCACAGCATTACCTCCCTTGTTACAACATTCCCCTCGGGGCCTACCCCTGATAGCTTCATCCCCAGCAATAGACCCCTCCTCAGGACTTACCTTGATACAGCCCCCCTCAATCCTCATCTAGTGGGCAATCATCCCTAAGACTCCTCATTAGGGAAGAAGGGACAAAAAGGCTTCCTCCCCCTCCTTGCAGCTCCAACCCATCACCCAGGGTTACTGGTGCTTCCCTAAGGTCTAGTGGTGCAGGAGAAATGCTCATGTGCTCCTGTTACAAAGGTTCAAGCCCTCAAAACGGCTTCCAAGATCTATAGCAGTAATACCACAATATTACCACCTCAGCTCTCATCTGACATTTTAAGGGCTGGCATCATCATGTTAGGAGTTAGTGGGCATCACTCCTGCCCTTCTAAGCTCCAGAGACCCCCAGTAAGCCCAAGGAGTGTATCAGACGGTGGGAATTGCTGGGGCTGCAGGGGGATTCATTTGCCTCAGGACTCAGGTGGAGTTTTAGGGCATCGGGGGGAAGGGTACCATGTTGCGGGTGCTTGCACACCATGTGGAGGATCATAGAAGTTGTATCACAGGAGTCCTGCAGGGGCAATCCTGAAAGTGGGGGTTGCTGTTGGGGGGGGGGGGGGGGTAACATGATGGGGGTTAATACTGTCAAAGGGATGCCACAGGAGTGATGATGTAATGGAGAAACCACAGGGGGTGATTCTAGAGGAGGAGGTGTAATGCTGCAGTGGAGCAGGTGATGCCTGGGGGGGTGTCCATGACGAAGGCAAATATTGGAGGGGGTACTCAGTGGGGCCAATCCCTTATGGCAGGCATTAAGATATTCCTCGTGGCAGCTGTAAATAACAACATACCTTTTTTCAGTACAGACATAGATTCCCGATGTGAAATGGAGAAATGCACATCTGTATTGCAGACCCACTCAGGATACCTCCCCTTGATATCTAGACGTAGGAAGCATCTCCACTTTTAAATGGCCTTTGTTCTTAAATGACATTTAAACAACTGAGCCTCGCCAGACATTTAAATGCTGCCTTTCACATGTAGGGAAGCTTCTAAGGTAAGGGCCAAAATGAATTTTTGTTGGGATTTTTATTTTTTTCAGTTTGTTTTAAAATGAACCAAGTGCATTTTCTTGTGTTTTTCATTTCAATTTAAACTGAGTGGACATTCCTGTTTTCTCAGTAATCTGACTTAATTGCAAAGAAATCAGACCAGCAGAGAGGGGAAATGACACTGGAGCTTGTCTCTGATCATTGAGCCAACTTTAGACAAGCATCTGTTGTCCTGATTCATGCCAGGCTGTTTGCCATTTGTATGTCCTGTTTTGAAATAACATAGCCAGGCCCAGGCCAGGAGATACTGTGAAATGCTATAGACCTTGAAACAAGAAATATTTGGAATACATCTTCTAAGGAATATTTTGGAAAGCTGGGAAGCAGGAATGAGACAAGGACAATCTTGCAGTTTCACCATAAACCAGACACATGACAAGTGAGAACGAAGCAAAAGACCATAGTAGAAAGATAGTACTAGGCAGGAGTATATATGGCAGATATATAATCAAATCCATTTTTCTTCTTAGAAATCAGCAGAGGGATCGGGCTGGTCCTGTAAAAAGAGTAGGCTTTGCTATTTTTCTGGGAAGATATCTATTGTAGATTTTGTAGGTGTTGGTTGGCTACTACAGGCATGTTGGGGGCAGTACAGGGGGTGTCATGGGCGGTGCACAGTCACCGACATCTATCCCCAATTCGTGATAGCATGCCGATGTACAACCAGCACAAGATCTCCATCGGTACTTCGACCACCTTAAAATCAGAAATAAATGCCGCTGCAGCATGTCTTTATGACCGCTTGCATTGATGCTGACTGCAGGAGAATTAAGAGTCTGTGAGCCTGATTGCTGTTTCTGTTCACCCAGGTCTGTCGTCTGTGACTCTTCTTGTACCTACAACACCCAAATCCCCTCCCCCAACCTGCTAACAGCCCGCTGCCTTGCCAGCTTCCAAATTACCCTCCTCCCACTTGCCACCCTGCCCCATCACTAACTGTGAGCACTCACCATATTCCTCCCTGAGCTTGTTCCACCCGAGACCCTTTGCCAGGGTCTGCCAATCTTATCTCACACTCCAAACCCACCCTCAGTCTGTGTCAGTGGCATTGGAGCCGACTCTGTGGGTGCTGTGGGTGCTTGAGCACCCCCAATATTGAGAAAATTCCTTGTATGTGTCCAGGGAGGGGTCATTTCCATTGGGCTTAGCACCCCCAATAATTTTGAAAAGTTGGCTCCTATGGTCAGTGGCTGTATGTGTGTGCAAAACAGGTGGCATGAGAGAGTTCTGTCCTTTTGGTTGTCTTGTGTTGTTTCACACTATCACTATTGTGCCTGTGTGTGTTGGTGGTAGAATAGTCACACAATGAGAATCAATGAATTGATAACCATAGAGGCCATCATAAAAAGAACATTTGGACTGTTAAAGATACACTTCAGGTGCCAAACAGGTCTGGAGGGGAGCTGCTCCAGAAATCAAAAAAAGTATGCCAAATCTTCCTGCCTGCTGCATCCTGCACAATCTCGCACTAAAGGAATGAATCCCAATTCCTGAAAGGCAGGAGTCCAATGACAGAGAACCTGAGGAGGAAGGGGAAGAACAAGCATCAGCAGGATAGCAGCAGCCACAAAACCTATGCCATAAGAACATAAGAATAGCCATACTGGGTCAAACCAATGGTCCAACTAGCCCAGTATCCTCCTTCCAACAGTGACCAATCCAGGTCACAAGTACCTGGCAGAAACCCAAATAGTAGCTACATTCAATGCAGAACCCCAAAGAATAGCAAGATTCTGGAATCCTAAGTAACAAGTCTATGTTACTGATCCCAGGGCAAGCAGGGCATCCCCATTTGTCTGTACTATGGATTTTTCCTCCAGGAACCTTCCCAAATCTTTTTAAACCCACAAACCCTAACTGCTATTACCACATCCTCTGGCAATGAGTTCCAGAGCTTCAGTGGCATACCAAGGGGGGGGGGGCGGTAGGGGCGGTCCGCCCCAGGTGCACGCCGCTGGGGGGGTGTTGCGCGCCGGTCAGCGTCGTTGGTTTCCATGCTCCCTCTGCCCCGTTGGTTTCCATGCTCCCTCTGTTCCGGGGCAGAGGGAGCATGGAAACCAACGACGCTGACCGGCGCGCGGCACCTCCCCCCCCCCCCAAGCGGGTGCACCCGGGGGGGGGGGCTTTTGCCGGGGTGGTGGGTGTCCCTTTGCCGGGGGGGGGGGGTCGCACTGCACGGAGGGGGGGGGCGCTGCACCCGGGGATGCGGGGCGCATCGGCGATCCACTCCGGGTGTCAGCGCCCCTCGGAATGCCACTGCAGAGCTTAACTATTCATTGAGTGAAAATATATTTTCTCCTATTTGTTTTAAAAATATTTCCATGTACCATCATTCAGTGCCCCCTACTCTTTGTACTTTTTGAAACAGTAAAAAAAAAATTTGGTTCTTTTTTATCTCTTCTGCACCAATCAGAATTTTATAGACTTAAATCATATCCCTCCTCAGCCATCTTTTTTCCAAGCTGAAGAGCCCTAACCTCTTTAGCATTTCTTCATATTAGAGGAGACCCATCCCCATTATCATTTTGGTCACTCTTCTTTGAACCTTCTCTAATTCTGCTATATCTTTTTTGAGATACGGCGACCAGAATTGAACGTAACACTCAAGGTGAGGTCACACCATGGAATGATACCGTGGAATGGTGTTATTTTCCATCCTTTTCCTAATTCCTAGCATCCTGCTTGCTTTTCTGGCCACTGCCGCACACTGTGCTGAAGATTTAAGTGTATTGTCTACAGTGACACCTAGATCTTTTTCTTGGGTGCTGACTCCTAAGTTGCAGTGCATATGCAGCATAGGTTCAGCTGAGGGAAGTCTTGCCTAACCGATTTGCTTCATTTCTTTGAAGTCGTGAATAAACATATAGATAAAGGTGAGCTGGTTGATGTAGTGTATCTAGACTTTAAGAAAGCTTTTTGATAAAGTTCCTCATGAGAGACTCCTGAGAAAATTAGAGTCCTAGAATAGAAGGCGAGGTTCTGGTGTGGATTAGGAATTGGTTAATGGACAGAAAACAGAGGGTAGGGTTAAGTGGTCATTTCTCTCAATGGAGGAGGGTGAACAGTGGAATGCCACGTGGATCTGTACTGGGACCGGTGCTATTTAACATATTTATAAATGATATGGAAATCGGAACGATGAGTGAGGTGATCAAACTTGCAGATAATACAAAACTACTCAAGGTTGTTAAAACACATGTGGACTGTAAAATATTGCAGGAAGACCTTCGGAAATTGGAAGACTGGGCATTCAAATGGCAGATGAAATTTAATGTGGACAAATGCAAGGTGATGCACATTGGAAAGAATAATGTGAATCATAGTTACCTGATGCTAGGGGTCCACCTTGGGGTCAGCACTCAAGAAAAGATATGGGTGTTCTAGATAATACGTTGAAATCTTCTGCTCATTCTGCAGCAGTAGCCAAAAAAGCAAACAGGATGCTAGGAATTATTAGGAAAGGAATGGTGAATAAGACCGAAAATACTATAATGCCTTTGTATTGCTCCATGGTGCGTCCACACCTTAAGTATTCAGTTCTGGTCGTCGTATCTCAAAAGAGATATAGCGGAACCAGAAAAGATTCAAAGAGTGACCAAAATGATAAGCGGGATGGAACTCCTCTTGTATAAGGAAGGCAAAGAGACGGATGAGGGGAGATATGATTGAATTCTACAAAATGCTGAGTGGTGTAGAACGAGTAGAAGTAAATCGATTTTTTACTTGTTCCAAAAGTACAAAGACTAGGGGACACTTGAGGAAGTTACATGGAAATACTTTTAAAATAAAACAGGAGGAAATATTTTTTCACTCAATGAATAGTTAAGCTCTAGAACTCTTTGCCAGAGGATGTGGTAACAAAGGCTAGTGTAACTGGGTTTAAAAAAGGTTTGGACAAATTCCTGGAGGAAAAAATCCATAGTCTGCTATTGAGACAGACATGGGAAGCAAATGCTTGCCCTGGAATTTGTAGTATGGAGTGTTGCCACGGTTTGTATTTCTGCCAGGTATTTGTGACCTGGCTTGGCCACTGTTTGGAAAACAGGATACTGGCTAGATGGACCATTGGTCTTACCCAGTATGGCTACTCTTATGTTCTTATGTTATGTTTTATGTAAAGCTTTTCTGTGAAAGTAATTTTACTCAATATAAACAGTGTGTAACATGAACAAGATTATTCCCCCAACTCCTTGCCCATTCTCTATTCCCTCCCCCAATGTGCCACACCGACCCTCTCCCCTGTGTGCACACCATGATCCCTCCACCATCTCCCCTCTGGAGTAGAATAGGTACCTCCATGGATCCTGGCTAGTTTTGTCCATCACTCTGTCCAGAGCTCTCAGTACAGTCTGAGGAACTGGAAGAATTCCCTATCACCACACCTGTTGCCCTGGCATCTTGAGCAAATGGTGGAACCATCATGATGGATGTTGGTGGCCTGTCTCTGTGACATTGTGTGTTTTCATGCTGCCTGTAGGGCATGGATGCCCCCAGGAATCCTCAGAATGAGCCCTGCATCTGTTTCAGTGAGCAACCTTATAAAGGCAGTCTGGCCTCCCCTGCTGCTGCCATGCAGCCATAAGATGAGTAGGTGGTGATGTATGGCTGATGGTCACTCTGCTGAGGGTGTGCAGACCTCATAGGTGGTATAATATAGGCCACCTTCTCACTTAGTGTTTCCATTCTGCAGGAAAGTGTCAAATGACATCCATCATGTCTCGTCTCAGCTAACTGTGCTCTGTGCTTTCTGCTTCCTACAGATTCATCATGTTCATCTCCTCAGAGGAGTGTTTTCCCTTGCAGGTCATGAGCTGCTGTTTTTGGAGCCATTACAAACCTCCCTATGTAGGTACTGGAAGAGATTGTAAAATTGTAAGCTATACATTTTAATATGCACTTTAAAAATGTGTAGGCAGGAGGGATGTAAATGTAGCTAATTTGTACGTTGAGGTTTCTGAAATTGACAGCAAGTCTATGCCTACCATCTTACAAAGCAGCAGCAAAACATTTCGAGAATTAGCAGCACGTGTAAATATTTTCTGAGTAAAAAAAAATCTATGCCTTCCATTTTATCTTTTAAAAGGTTATGAGTCAATACAATTGTTACATTGGACATATGGCCTGTATGAAGCAGCATTGATGCCTAGCCCATGTGTTAACTGACGTGCTGACCCCCAATAACCTGGCCAATGAAGTATACCTAAAAACCTTATGCACAACTGTGGAATATGTATAGGGCACCCTGATTACCTTGACTCACCTGGGATTTTTACAGGTATGCACCATGGTGGAAGACGGACCTTGATGGGTATTTGTTCCCTCAGAACTTTGGTAGCACTAGATGTGATTTGATTACACCATCAGGGAAGTAGGTGAGACTCTAAAAATGTGTTGCTTATATCCATCTTTGTTTGATTTTACAGATCACAAAGTTGAGCACAGAATCAATAGGACAATATCTGATAGCTGTACTGGCCAGTGCTAGGCGGGATTGGATGATTGAGGGGCAAGTTTGTAAATACATTTACACTTAGGGGTCCATTTACTAAGGTACGCTGAAAAATGGATCTGCGTGCACCCAAAACACACGCTTACACTAGCCAAGGCCAATACTTGCTCACTGTTTGGTTTTTAATGTTCGTGTGTAGGTTGGGAGTGGTCTTTCATTGGGAATTATTGTGTTTCTTATTTGGTTTTATCAGTTATGGGGTATTAATAAAAGCTAGGATTGCTGCTCTCAGCAACAGAGCAGTTCCCAAATGCCGGGCCCTATTGGAAAGGTTTTGCAGAGGCTCAGGTCTGTTGACACCGAAGAATGCTGAGAGGCTGCTTGAGGATTCCTCAGTTAGCAGAGGTATGATGAAACCTTTTGGGCAGGAAGTCACCCTCAGCCTGGAAACTAGAATGCCGCCCCCACATCTACCGTTTCTAGCTCCTTCAGCACAGTTTCAATGGGCGCCCTGTATGGATGGCAGTTCTGACGCCAAACAGCAAAAGAGACTATTCCATTGCCGGTGAGTGGTTTGGGTCATTCAGCAGAGGATAAACAATTCCCTGGAGAGTCGATTTGAAGAGCAGAGGGTGAGCAAGTGTTTTTAATTTGATTCTTTGGAGCCTGAGATTCAATCGGACTTTCCTTCATTCTTGACTTTGACTCCCACTGAAGTCGTGCTAGATTTGATTTGGAGAACTTTGGTGGACCTTGGGAAAATGATGTTAAATCAAAATAATTCCTTAAAAGAGAGGGTGTTTAAATTAGAGGAACAAATGGATGAAGACCTGGCTGATAAACAGAACTTAGGAAAAAAGACTGAGGAATATGAGAAGGATGTTAAAGATTTAAAAGCACAGGCTGCTTTTATTGTGGACATAGCTGATTTATGTAGGAGAAATGAAGCACTGGAAAATCATGCTAGGAGTGATAATTTACGTCTGTTGAATTTTCATTGTTCAAGTTCGGTGACACCAAGAGAGATGTTAAAGAAATATGTAAGGGAAGTTTTAAAAGTTCCAGATGATAAGATTCCACTGTTTACTTAGGTTTATTATCTGCCTATGTCAAAATCTTCTGAGAAGGAATCTGAGGGCCCACAAGTTATGGAGGCTTCTGTGGATGTCTCTGCTGTACTCGAGACTTCAGATAGTGAATCTTTGACTAGCTCCACTCGGATTGCCACAGTGGCTTTAGCCCCAGATAAGATCTGACTGTTAAATCTTTTCTTTAAACACAGAGAGGAACTATTTCATGGACAGAAAATAATAATATTTCCTGATGTCTCACTTGATACTCAGAGGCGGAGGTGGCAATTTATTAGGTTGAAACTCAGCTAGGAGCCACCTTTTTTCTTAAGTATCCTTGTAAATATATAGTCCGATATCAGGCTTCTAAATATGTCTTTTTTTAACCTGTTCAGCTTACTGCTTTTCTTGTGACTAAACAGATTGCTGCTTCGCCTTTAGCTGTTACAGAGGGAACATAAATGACTAGTTTAGGTATTTAGGTCTTTGATAGTCAGGTCTATTTTTCTTTGGGTTTTTTTTTCTCTCTTTTTTAAGTTTTGTTGTAAGCTTCCAAAATTTAAATCTTAAGTTCCAGCATTTGTGGACTTAAGTAATTTACTTTCTTTTGAATAATTTTCCTTATGTAGAAACACTTGTATTTACTTTGCTGTGTAAGTGATTACTGCTTGGTTAATGATGTAAAATTTTATAAATTAAAAAAAAAGGTAGGAGATTGTTCAGAGAGGTAGGAATGCAAATGTAGCTGTAATGCACTGCCTGGGGATGGGCCACTTACACCACATGGCAGATGGTTTGCAGCAGAGTAACTCAAGGCTTAGTAACAGGGTTGCAGATTTCAAAATGAGAAGGCATGCACTCAGGTGTATTGCATAAAATGTACAACATTTGTATTGTGAGAAAATAAGCATATATATCCCTTACATGATGTTGCAGTTTCTACAAAAATCAACATCCAAGAGGTGGTGGAGAGGAAAACGGTAACGGAATTCAAACATGCGGGGGATAAACATAAAGGAATCCTCCTCAGAAGGAAGGGATCCCCAGAAGCTTAGCCGGCGGTGGGAGGCAGGGCTGGTGGTTGGGAGGTGGGGATAGTGCTGGGCAGACTTATACGGTCTGTGCTAGAGCCGGTGGTGGGAGGCGGGGCGGGTGGTTGGGAGGTGGGGATAGTGCTGGGCAGACTTATACGGTCTGTGCCCTGAAAAAGACAGGTACAAATCAAGGTAAGGTATACACAAAATGGAGTTTATCTTGTTGGGCAGACTGGGTGGACTGTGCAGGTCTTTTTCTGCCGTCATCTACTATGTTGCTATGACACAAACATGTTGCCCACAACATAGCATTGATCCACATCACTGTACAAATATGTGCAGGTAGCTTCATGGTGGCAGCAGTAACAGGGTGGTACGTGGCCTCCAGCAACAGATATTACAATTGGGGGAAGAGGATGGGATGGGGGAGAAAATGCCTTTAGATACCTCATGGTCACTGTTAAGGCATGATCCTGTGTAGGTGGGTAAAGGCCAGCAGCAGGTCCAAACAGAAACTGGCAAACTCCTATTGGTCTTTACTCACCCACTGTGGCTCCAGGACAGTCGGACCTCATGGTCATCACCATGGACAGCAGAGAGGTAGGGTGTTGGCGGGGGGGGGGGGGGGCTTCAGCTGCAGGGGCCTTCTCTACCTGCTTTCCCTATATAATCTGTCCTCATATTGGAGGTCCAGGAGGGTGAAGTGGTTTCATTCCCTGTCAGGGAAATTTCTCTCCTTCCTGGCCTCCATCTTCTACATGCAGTACAAGTCTTTTATTCATATTGATATTGATAAACACCACAGTCAGCAATAACTTCAAATTGTTATTGTAGCATTTAATTTTATATTCAGTTATTCAGCATTGGGCCATACATAGAAACCAGTGTTTGATATCCAGGTACAAGGCAGCCGCTGGAAGCTATCTGTGTACACTGTGCCCAGGTACTTTTCTAGATAAGTTAGGATGGCTCAACCTTGGCTCCATCCTAGGACTACCCCAGTACTATCCATTACTTCCCTCACCCGTAACTGTCTTGTCTCTCTGTATTATTTAGATTGTAAGCTCTTTTGAGCAGGGACTGTCTCTTTGTGTCAGGTGTTCAGCGCTGCGTGCGTCTGATAGCGCTATACAAATGCTAATAATAATAATCTATAATGGATTTTGGAGAGCAGCTCCAGTGTTTCATGTTAATATAGAGATCACCACCAAGAAAAGTCTTATCTTATCTTAGAAAGGTCTTATGGCCTGATAAGGGGAGAAGTTATCAACGTGGGCTATCATTAAGATGGGTTATTTTACCACAACTCATACTATTTTAACACAGGTCCCATTTTATGTAATGGGACTTAATTACTAATAACCCAGGTTAACAGTAAAATAGCACTAGCACGTCTTAAAGGTAGCTCACATCGTTAACTTCCTCCTTCAATCCCATATAATAAGTTCAGAGTGGGTTACAGCAAGAGTACCTAGTCATAACCAGAAATATATAATAAAACATAAGTAAGCTGTAAAATTAGTCACAATACTCGTAATAAAAATAAGTTTTCAGCAAGCAACGAAACATTAGGTAACTAGATATAGTTCTAATAAATAAAGGAAGACTATTCCATTGCCTTATAGCAATGAACAAAGCAGGGTTTGAGCTAATCTCTTTTCCTCTGTTTTACTTTTAATAGGGAATCAGTCTCTCTCTCGCTCTATCTTAATAGGGAGTCAGTCTCGCATGCTTTCTCTCTCTCCAGGGCCGTGCCAACACGGTAAGCAAGGTAAGCATGGCAGGAGGGCGCCATCCTCTGGGGGGCGCCCCGCCGCACCATGCTTACCTCGCCCTCTTCTCCCCTGATCCTTTTCCTTTTTTTTTTTGTTTAAATTTACCTCTGTCCGGTGGCAGCGTAGCGTTAGTGAGGAGGCGGCGCTCCCCCGCCCCGACGTGTCAGTCTTCCCTTCGCTCAGTTCCGCCTTCTTCTGACATCAGAAATGACATCAGAAGAAGGCGGGACACTGAGCGAAGGGAAGACTGACACGTCGGGGCGGGGGAGCGCCGCCTCCTTCTCACTAACGCTACACTGCCGCCGGACAGAGGTAAATTTAAACAAAAAAAAAAAGAAAAGGATCTGGGGAGAAGAGGGCGGGTAGTGTAGCGATCGTTTTGGGGGGGCGGGGCCAACTGCAGGGGGGCGCCGGAGACCCTAGGCATGGCCCTGTCTCTCTCACTCGTACAATGAAAAGACTCCAATCCAGGCCTTATGCAACAAACAGGAACTTTACTGAACTTATGCAACAGGCAGCTCAAATCTTTCTTGAGATAAACCAGTCCATTTTTGATCAACTTGATATCTTTATACAAATGGTCACAAGCCAATTTAGGGATCTGGTGTGAATCCTCTAATCCAAATTTGTAGATCTATAATATGTACATATTTACAACTCCTCCTGTACATTAGCTATCCCTTCTGGGTGGAACAATCTACGGCTGTGGCCTGTACCACTGGTGCAACAAGCGACCTTCCTTTTTAGACTAGACTTTCTCATCTATCCTCTCTTTCACCCATGGTGTACCTTCTGGGCTACTACATTGGGCTCCAACAGATTCTTTCCTGCTCCTGCTCCTGCTCCCAGACTGGATACCCTATTTCCCACCTGGAGCACTTCTACACTTCAAAGTTACTGCTTTGACTGGTAGAAACCTCTCCTTTTTGGTCAGCCTTAGCTTCTTGAACCCATCCAGGACTCCCCCTCTCCTCAAGGGGTCCTGGTGGGGGTAGAGACAACCAAAGACCTCGTACACTCCTCAGCAATATTATTTATCAACTTCAAACTCCTCCCCTACTGTCGTTCAACAACCAGGAACATTTTCTCCTGTGCTTTCCCCACAAAACTCCCCCACAGGGCTGGGTTTCTCATATCATCATTACCAACCAATTCCCTCCCCCCACTGACTCTAGAGAGGGGCTACCACCAGACTAGAAATCCTCTTATAATGGGGGATTAAATATATTAAGTAGCATGCATATGTATGCAAAATAAACTGAAAAAGTTGTGCATGCCAAAGAGAGAGAGAGAGAGAGAGTAACAAGTTGAGCGACATCTTATAAAATTATCCTCAAAATGTGAGGAAAGTCTTAATAAATCAGATCTTTTAGTATCAGACAAAAAAAGAAAAGACTGGTGACAGGGTAGTACTTTGAGGTAATCCTCTAAGAGGGATATTTCCAGTCACCATGCTTTGCTATTTCTGTTGGAAATATTGCTGCCGCCTTATTAGGTGAAGGGAAGAGATTTGGATTTAGTTCATGCCTTTTCAGTAAGACCTCAAGGTGAGTTACATTCAGATACAGTATGTATTTTCCTGTCCCTGGGAGACTTACAATCCAAAGGGCCCTTTTACTAAAGCTTAGTGTGCACTAAATGCTTCATGTCCTATTTTATACCTAAGGGTGTGACAGAGTACATTAATGTCTGTTACATGCACTAAGCTTTAGTAAAAGGGCCCCGAAGCTTGACCCTGAAGCAGTGGAGGATTAAGTACGTTGCTCAAGATCACGAGAATCGGTAGAATTTGAACCCTGGCTTCGTTGGTCCTCAACCTCCCACTGTAACCAGTAGGATACTCCATGACTCCTTTTAGCTGCAAAATACTGCAACTGATTCATTTCCGTTATCACTGTCTGTTCCTTTTCCATCATTCACACCCCCCCCCCCCCACCCCCCCCACCCCCACCCCCGTTGATTTTGCTGTTCTTAATTTTGGCTGTAGATGTTCAGCTTATTTGTAGCAGTTGTTTGGTCTCTTGTATTCTAGGACATCTGTCCAGTTCTGCACTGTCTCTAAGTTCATCTCCCAACATTTTAGTTCCCTCTTCCTTTCTTTTGCAAGGTCTCTTCCCGAGTTCTCTGTAAGAGACGTAAGAGGTCTGTTTCTGATTTCTCACAAGGAGTACTATAAGATCTTTTGTTGGTGTCTTCCAGAGAGGAGAAACTGACATACAACGGAGTCTCAGTTGCTCAGCAAGAGACCCATTCCTTACCAGAAACCCATTATCCACTTTATTATTATTTCCCTGAAAGCAAATCCCAACCTTGGTAGCCAGCTTCCAGGAGCTGTTTCAATGCTGTTTTTGGCACCTCCTCCTCATGCATTTTGGATAATGTGAAAATACACATTTCTGCCACTGTTCAAAATTCTACTTCTTCAGCTTGCTACCCCCTGGATCTTTCCCTGGAGAAATCCAGAGCATGTGGCAGAGCTGGTTAGTTTTTGCAGCCAGTTCCCTGTAATGCATCAGTGCTTGGCACTCTTATGCAAGACCCTCTGGCATTAATTTGCTGGCACAGAGGCACAGGATGGGGAGCAAGGGCAGAGCAAAGCTAAGTGGAGAAATTTGAAAAAAAAAAAAAAAGGGTTCTTGGCAAAATCTTGAATTGTAAACCTGATACAGAAAGAAAGGAGAAAAAAAGACTGGCTTTGCAATGGAACAGTTAGACGTATATGGAAAGTGGTGTGGTCTAATGGCTGGAGAACAAGCTCGAGGTCCAGAAATTTTCCCAGTTCTTTGGCAGTAAATATTAGCCACTTGGTCATGTTTTCTCCTTGATTTCTCAGAGATCAGATATTCAGCTGAGGTCTGACAAACTTCACCCACAAGAAGGGAAAGGGACTTGATATACTGCCTTCCTGTGGTTTTTTTTTGCAACTACATTCAAAGTGATTTACATACTATGTAGAGATACTTATTTGTACCTGGGGCAATGGAGGGTTAAGTGACTTGCCTAGACTCACAAGGAGCTACAGTGGGAATTAAACCCAGTTCCAAAGTCCGTTGCCCTAACCAGTGGAGGAGTGGCCTAGTGGTTAGGGTGGTGGACTTTGGTCCTGAGGAACTGCGTTCAATTCCCACTTGAGGCACAGGCAGCTCCTTGTGACTCTGGGCAAGTCACTTAACCCTCCATTGCCCCAGGTACAAATAAGTACCTGTATACAATATGTAAGCCGCATTGAGCCTGCCATGAGTGGGAAAGCGCAGGGTACAAATGTAACAAAAATAAATAAATTAGGCTACTCCTCCACTCCAGTTTATGATTTTTTTCAGTCTAGATTTGCTATTAAGACAAATCATCTTACATCACCGTGTTATAAAGTAGCTAGTAATTTAGTATGGACCAGCAAAGGATAGCATAATTACATTTTTCAAATTAATTCCTCAAATGAATAAACCATAATTATTTTCTATAAAAGTCAGTAAACAAAATTATTTAAGTCTCTCAGACATCATTATTTTAAGGTATATCCTAGTAGCTTGCTTATAGCAGTGACTTTAACTAGTAAGTGGCCATCTTTTCAAAGAGCCTCATTGATGTACATATACCTCCAGGCGATTGTATAAACACCTACTTGAGCTCATTAAACTTGGTCTAGATGTTCAAGTTGCCACATTTAAACATCAACCCCAAGTTTCTATATATGGTACCCAAATTTACACATGTGCACTCAACTTGGCTGCTAACAATCAATTATTGGTGCTAATTGGCAGCAATTTACATTTGTACATGCATCTTGCTAAGTACTATAATGCCCCTTTACCTGGGTGCTTCTGGGCTTGGGATCCAACCCGGTTGAAGCCTCCCAAAGGCAGTCCCCATCGGACCCTTCACTTACCTGGTGTTCAGTGCCTCCACCTGGGGAAAGAAACGTTAGTAGGTGGCAGGAATAAATTGACCAGGCAACTGGGCAGTGCCCAGATGCCCAGCATGCTGCTGGTGATCTAGTGACCTCAGTGGGGGGGAGGGAGAACATGTTCTTTCCTGCCTGGCCCACTGGGCTGCTGCTATTCCCCTCTGTGCGGCAACACTGTATTTTGAAAATGGCAGCTGAAACTCCCTGTGGAAGTCTTGCGAGACTGTCAAGACCCACAAGACTACCGCGGGACATCTTGGCTGCCATTTTGAAAACACGGCAGCACCAGCAGGTAGGGGAATAGTGACAGTGCAACAGGCAGGAAAGAATATGCCCCCCACCGCACAGCCCACCAGATTACCAGGACCCCTCAGGTAGGACCAGGGCAGCAGGGCATTGGCCGAGGTGGCAGTGGCGATAGGGGAGGTGTCAGGCAGCAGCTGGGTGGGGGGTCAAGATCTCCCTCAGCACCCGGGAGCCCAGACCACCCTCAGTCCACCCCTGGCGGATGGGACCCCTCTTTCCTCCCCAGGAACTCCAGAAACAAATCCAAATGCCACTGTGGGAGATAAGGCTGGCTGTCAGGTTTAGAAGACACTTACATTCTCGCAAGTCCAAAAACCACTCTGAAGTCAGTAGTTAATGCAAACTCAAACTGTTTATTCTACAACTCTGGAAACATTCAGAAACATCAACCAAAATCAACTGTTCAACATTTAAGGCAAGTCTCTTAAAACCACAATCCTTCTGGTATTCTGTATTCTCCGTCCTTGTATTTATGTACAAAGTCTTTCCTGCAGGACTATTTACACTTTATACAAAATCCTGTCCATTCCTATCCCAGAGAATAGTCTCAATAGCTGTGCTCCTCTCTCTTTTAGAGGTCCAGACCCTCCTGGCCTGACCTCCTTCCAAGGTGACCTTTGCGTTGGCTCACCTTGGTCCTGGGATGGGCACTCCCTGGCTCCTATCCCACATTCCTGGGCTGGGTCTCTCTTCTGGAGTGGAGGAGTAGCCTAGTGGTGAGTGCAGCGGCCTATGATCCTGGGGAACTGGGCTCAATTCCCACTGTAGCTCCTTGTGACTGTGGGCAAGTCACTTAACTCTCCATTGCCCCAGGTACAAAATAAGTACCTGTATATATGCAAACCACTTTGAATGTAGTTGCAAAATACCACAGAAAGGCGGTATATCAAGTCCCATTTCCCTTTCTGCCCACCCGTAGTTCTCCTCTTCCACAGTTGTTGCTTTGCTGAGCCACAACTCCTGTTTACAGACAATGATTTTAATTCTCCTATTTGGGATTCCCCATACTCCCCCCTGTCACCCTTCAGTCTCGAGGCACTATCTCTCTGTATTTTATTTCAAAACTACTTCCCTTGGGCTGTGCTTCCTCCCATTCAGGGGCGTCCCAATCACTCTTCCCAGTGCCACTCAACAGGGACTTACTCCCCTAGTAATCCCAACCTAACAGGGGATTACAGTGCTATTCTATAAAGGTCCACTCACAAATCTTTAAGCACACAAGTCAAAAGTGGGTATAGCCATGGGAGAGGCATGGGTGGGTCAGGGACATTCACTTATATGCATAGCTTACAGAACACTTATCAGTGAGCTGCATTCCTGCTACATTTATCCAACCGGAATCACATTAGATCTGTGACTGGTGTAACTCCAGTCACATATATGTAGGCACCCAGATGCCATTATTTATTTATTTATTTTTGCACATTTATATCCCACTTTTTTCCACAGGGATGCAGACTCAAAGTGGCCTATTATAGAATAGGCTCTCACCGTACAGCATTGGGGCACCTAAAAGGAGGCTCCCAGTTACTGCTCAAATTCGCTACTCAAATGTAGAAATTCCTATTACAGTGTGGAGTGGATAGTGTTAATGTGGAGGTTCCTTGCTACAAAATGGCATGAGATATGAAAAACAAACTGTCTGATCTCTTGATCTGAGAAGTATTGTAAATCATGATCCAAACACAATCTGTAAAAGGCTGACCATGGGAAATTTGATCCATATATAAGAATCCTTTCAGGAGCCTCATTAAACCAGTATGCTCCTGATTTCAGGACCTTACACAACTCAGTTTACAGAGGAGGCATATATATATATATCATTCTCAGGGGCACAGCTACTATTGAGCGAGCCTGGAAAACACCCAGAACTGCCTAATGAAAGGACTGCCTGCAGCTAAACCCTCCCTTCTTCTCCTTTCCCCACACCTGGGTCCAGCATCTCTCCAGCTCCCCTCCCGCTTCACCTGGGTCCAGCATTTCTCCAGCTCCTCAGCTGCTCACCAGTCCTCTAAATCTGCAGCCAACCATGTCAGAGACAGCACTGAAAGCTGCCTTTCTCTGGCTGACAAAGCCTTTCCTCCACCACATGCCACCCATTTGATGCAACTTCCTGTGGGTGGCATGTGGCAGAGGAAAGGCTCTGCCGGCCAGAGAAAAGTAGCTTTCAGCCCTGTCTCTGCCTTGACCCGCTGTAGCATTTGGAAGATTGGTGGGTGGTTGAGGAGCTGGAGAGACGCTGGACCTTGGCAAGAAAAGCTGATGAAGACTTAAGGCAAGATTTAAAGATGGAACAAAAATCTTTGCCTTTATGCACTTGTTCCTGAACAATTCTGTATTCAACTTTTTGATTAACATCAGATTTATGCCTTAGGCAAAAATTTAGACCATCTTAGAATTGTGTAAGCAAATAGATTTATGATAAATTTGCAGAACATTTTCATGTAATTTTCTCATGGATAATATATTTCGAAGAATGCTTATTTGTATTAGCCATATTTAAATCCTGTCTCTGACTTGTCTTTATTGAACAGGGCCACACTGAGTACCAGGCTAAAAGTGCTCATTTTAGAAAAACTTTCTTTCCAGGTGTAAATCACCTTTTACATGCAGAAAAGGGCATTTTCTAAACTTGCACGGCTGTATCTCTACATATAACTATGGGCTCCTTTTACTAAGCCGCAGTAGTGATTCTCGCATGGCAAATGTGACAAAACCCATAGGAACTGAATGGGCTTTGTCACATTTGCCACTCCAGGAATCGCTACTGCAGCTTATTAAAAGGAGCCCTATGTGTGCTGACAATAATACACATGCTTATATGTAGGCATTCCTGGGTGCAGAACAGCAATATACACACTCATACCTAACTCTTTCAAAAAGTACAAGGTCTAGGGGGCCATGCAATGAAGCTATTAAGTGGGTACACTTCCCCTCCGAAGGGACACCACCTTGTAAGTGGTGGAGGGGCTTCCATGTTTCAATGACTCAGAGGGCTATGTTGAAGGGTTACCCATATCAGACAGGCCTCTGAGGAGAAACCAGACAAAGAGTGTCCCAAATTAGGGAGAGAGGAAAGATGGTGACCTGAAGCTCGTACACTCAACGGCCCAGCTGTCCTCTGAAGTTCAGTTTTTGTTCACTTGAAATTTCCTCTCTGCATTGCAGTTGCCTTAACAGAGGAAGGGGACAATGGGGGGTCAGCCGCCGATGACCAGTGTTTTGTCCCCTGTGCAGCAAGTGTGGGACCGCTGTGTGACGAGCTGCCCATAGATGACTGGGTTGATGAGTCCTTTGATTAGCGCCGACGAAGGAGCGTCGATGCTCTTGGACCTAGAAACAACTTCATCGCTCAAAAATCATTTAACCACCATGCCCAAAGGAGTGGAGGAGTGAGTCAGGAGTGTATGCTGAAACGGAAGTCGTTTGCAGCTGAACCCGTGTCGGCGGTGCTACTCCTAAACCCTTAAGAGTTATCAGCTTGGAGTTTTTGGCTCCCGTGGAGGTTGCATTGAATGTCATCTGGAGGGTGCTCCAGGACCTGACGGTGGTAGAGAATGACTTTGCTTCAGATATAGTCTTGTTAATGAGCCACATGGATAATCTAATCGAATCCTTTGAGAATATACAGCAAATGAAGTTCTACTGAAGTAGGAAACGGTTAAGATTTGAAAATGATAAAAGACCAGAAAATTTTGAACAAAATGAATATTGTTATAGATGATTAATATCGAGATTGTTGTTTTCCCAGAGTTCCGGGTATGACTCCTAATGTTTTTTTTTCCTCTGAAATGATTCCTCTTAATATATTAATTCAAAAGGAGTGAAGCCTGTGAAACTGGGATTACTTTAATCAGCGGGAATTGGATTGGAGATTCAAGGGTTTGTATTGTTAAACAATTTCTGGTTTTAAAAGGGAAAAAAAATGAAATCAGGTGTATTACTTTCACTAATATTGGACAATAAGTATGTTTCCAATGAAATTGATGGACTATGCACCGTTGTGGTCTTGAAGAAACCAACCAGATGATCAATGTGGAATAATGATTTAGATAAATAATAACTGGGGATAATCGGGTTAATACCACGTTTTCTTTGTTTGCTGTTGCTTAAATTGATCTCCTTGTCTTGTTTCACTCTCCCTATTTATTTTGTGGTCTAAGAAAGAGAAAGATTGTATAAAATCCATTTATCTTGTTGAGATTGTTTTTTTCTTCTAATATTGTTTTAATGTACAATCATCTCTGTTTTACTGTTTTGCAAGTGATCCTTGTAAAATGAAAAAATTATAAATAAATGATTAAAAAAAAAAAAAAAAGTGGGTACACTTAAAACAAATTGGAGAAAATATTTCATCATGCAATGTGTAATTAAGCTCTGGAATTTATTGCCAGAGATTGTAGTAAAAGCAGTTAGTGTAACAGGGTTTAAAAAATGTTTGGACAAATTCCTAAAAGAAAAGTCCATAAACTATTATTAAGGTGGACCTGGGAAAATCCACTGCTTATTCTTGTGATAAGCAGTGTGAAATGTATTTTACTCTTTTGGGATCCTGCCAGATTCTTGTGACCTGAATTGTCCACTGTGGGAAGCAGGATACTGGGCTTGATGGACCTTTGGTTATATACTTAGGTTTGAGCAGTGCAGGTGAAAATCTGTGCATGCTCAGGGTGTTTATTTTATAAAGACACATAGGCATTATTCTGTTCTTACTTTTTTCTTCAGCATGTTTTTATAAAATTCTATTGGGGTCATTGCTGGAAAGAAGAGGGAGGACACTCTTCCATGGCTCTAGCCTTGAGGAACTTCAATGCCAGACCCTGATCAGTAAAGTCACAAAAAGAAAACAATCAAGCACACACTGCTTTTGTTGTTGAAAAGCAAGTTTGATTTATTGGTGAATTCTTGGGAAGGCAGAACAAATGCAATAAAAACAAAAAATCAATCAGTCCTTGGTAACTTTAAATACTTTGGGGTCAGATATTCAAAAGAACATAAAGGTGGAGGGCAATTCTATAAAACTATGGCTATATTTAGGCACCTAGAGAGGTTGCCTGGGTGGCACTTATGCTATAAAAAGAAAGTAAGTTCGTACTTTCCTTTATGGAATACTAGTGTAACAGGTAAAATATGTGCCTATAATTTCAGCACAAGCACTTACAACATAAGAATAACCATACTGGGTCAGACCAATGGTTCATCCAGTCCAGTATCCTTTTTCCAGTAGTGGTCAATCCAAGTCACAAGTACCTGGCAGAAATCCAATTACTAGCAACATTCTATGCTACAAATCCCAGGGCAAGCAGTGGCTTCCCCATGTCCATCTCAATAACAAGACTGTGTTTTTTTTTTCTTCCAGGAACTTCTCCAAACCTTTTTTAAGCCCAAATACGCTAACCGCTATTACCACATCTTCCAGCAATGAGTTCCGGAGCTTAACTATTCTTTGAGTGAAAAAAAATATTTCCTCCTATTTGTTTTAAATGTATTTCCATGTAATTTAATTCAGTGTCCCCTGGTCTTTGTACTTTTTGAAAGAGTGAAAAATCGAATCACTTGTACCCGTTCTACCCCACTCAGGATTTTGTAGACCTCAATCATTTCCCCCCTCAGTTGTCTCTTTTCCAAGTTGAAGAACCTCTTTAGCCTTTCCTCATATTGGAGGAGTTCCATCACCTTTATCATTTTGGTCACTGTTCTTTCAACCTTTTTAAATTCAGCTATATCTTTTTTAGACACGATGGCCACAATTAAACACAATACTCAAGGTGAGATCGCACCATGGAGAGATACAGAGGCATAATATTCTTGGTCTCATTTTGCATCCCTCTCCTAATAATTCCTAGCATCCTGTTTGCTTTTTTGGCTGCCACCACCACACACTAAGCAGAAGATTTAAGTGTATTGTCTACAATGACACCTAGAGCTTTTTCTTGAGTTGACCCCCCTAGTCATGGCTGGTGTAAATGCTTCCACCTAAATTGCTGAAACCACAAGTTAAATTATAGCATTCTATAATTTAAATGCATAACTGTGTGCCCTGCCCATGCTCTGCCTAAACACCCATACATTCACCTACCTTCCAGCTCCATGCCACTGCATTATCACACCATTTTAAATAATAGTGCTCGGGAAGAACTTTTGCATTTATATGCATATATGTAGATGATGTCAATGTATTCATGTCTTCTGTTTGCATGGGCACCTGTGAATTTCGAGTATCAAGCTGATCCTTTATAACAGTTGAGGGGTAAACTAACCTCCTCTCAGCTGATCTACTCTTCACAATTGTCTCTCTTCACCTACTTCCAGGGAATTATAGTGAAAAAAAATGTCACCCTTTATGTACCATATTATCAGGGCTGGTCTTAGGCAGAGGCGACCAAGGCGACCGCATAGGGCCCCGCACCTAAGAGTGCCCCGTGCAGCGCCTCAACTCTGCCTCGCTCGTGCCTCTGCTCCTTGCCTTAGTCGCCTGAGATGATCCCCATTCCCGCGGCTCGGCCACTCCGCTCCCGCCACCACCGGCGCGGCACCCACCCCCGGCTTGGGCCCGCTGAGCCCGCCGTCAGCTCCCGAGTCCCCAGACCCCGGCAACTAACTGAGCGATGCCAGCGAGCCAGCCCAGGCAGCGTCGGCCCCCGCCCCCAATGGCGACGACAGACAGTTGCAGCGCGACGGCTCACCTCCAGGCTCCAGCTTCCCGCTCAATGTCCCGCCTTCTGATGTATTTCCTGTTTCCAGACATGAGGGCGGGAGTCACTGAGCAGGAAAAGCTGGAGCTTGGTCGGAGGTAGTTAGGATGTGAGGTGAGCCATTGTTGCTGACGCCAACAGTTGTGCACTTATGCCAAATCGAAATCGGATTCCATGCAGGCAGGAAGATCAGGAGAAGTGTCTCTCTCATCTAACGACGCTTGTGGACGGTGCAAGGGTTGGAAATGTCTGCCTCCCTGAGAGGGATTTGGCCCAACAACATTAGTTGCTAGAGAAACTGAGCAAGTAAGATCTTCTGGCTTGGAAGAGGCTGTGTCTAACATATCTGGGTTATTTTCACATAGATCTGCAGATATTTCCCTTGATAAAAATTTGGATGGCAATAGCAGATTTAGCTAAAACACTGCTTCCAGTAATTAATGATATGACACCTCGAATTAATCATTTGGAAGCTAGACTGCAATCACAGGAAGAAAAGATTACTAAGCTAAAATCTGAGAATGGAAATCATGAAGTAGCAAAATCTGATATAAAGTACGTACAATCAGTTCAAACTATTTAGTAACTGATGTGGCTACTTGCCTCTCTGGTTTGATGGGTTACAGAGTAATAGGGGAATTTGAAAGTACTGGATCTTTTCTTAATATTTTTCCTTTATTCTCCTTTGTTATGAGAATTGGAACTACTAATTGTAGTGGACTTGAACTGAATAATTTCTGGGGAGGGGAGGTTTCATAATAGCATTATGCTTATTATTTCAATCAGGTTTTTTTTTGTACAAGTTTAGCTTCATTTGTCTTTATTTGAAATTTCATAAATAAAAAAATGTTCTAAAAATGGAATAATCTTATCAATGGGGTGGAGCTAGGGTGGGGGCAGGGCTAGGGTGGGCAGGGCTAGGATGGGGACCCACCAAATTGGTCTGCATAGGGCCCCGCACTTGCTAAGACCGGCCCTGCATATTATAGATTCATTAGCCCTTTCTCCCAAATCCCGGATCCTCTTGAACTCAAGGGACACACTTCTTAGTGCTTGGGGACTTCTCCCTGATTCCTAGCATACCTCATAGAGGTTACAAAAGACATACTATGCTCAAATTCAGCACCTCAGTTTTGGAAAATATTTTTCTTTCTCTCTTACAGGATGTCACAGCCTCTTCTTCTACTGTTGCTAGTAGAGCACATGGAAACTCTGAAGTTCTTTATTAATGGAAAATGCATTGACAAAAACAATATCTTTCCCTTAACCTGAGGATGGATTCTCCATGGGACGGAGGAGGCTTAGTCTCCAGGGTCTGGGTGTGGTCTGTAGTAAATTATTGTCCTTTAATTGTTAAAAAAATTGTTTCATCATAACTTTATTGGCAAACTTTGTGTGGTAATAACACCAACTATCCTTTCTTCTAATTATATCTAGAAGTTCAAACATAAACCTGTGTCTGATCACTTGAATTTTCCTTTGCAGAGTCCCATTGTCCCTTACTAATTTGGGGGGAGGTTTCTAGGCTCTGTGAATGGGCAACTCCTATTCCTCAGTGAATTTCCCCCTCCATATCCAAGATCTTCTTGCTTGGTCTTCTACTTCAGTCTCTAACTCAATTTCTCTACCTCTCAGCTGCATCAGACTGATATCTCCTTCACCTATCATCTCTGGGAAAAACACCTGTGATGATAATTTTTCTGCTTCTTTTCTCCCCCCCCCCCCCCCCCAATGACAGGTACCAGATGAGTATCCAAAGTCCTTGTCTCCTATTACCTTGGTGGTTGCTGTGCTGCTCAGAATTGGAAAACTGGATAAAGTTCTGTTTCTGTTCTTTGCAGAAGTTGAAGCTATCTGTCTTCTCCAATTACTAACTTGACTACCTCAAACTTGTATTTTATCCTGTGCAAAAGTAAGTACAATTTAGTGGAATTTCAGCTGTAAATAAGATTTAGAGGAATGAGGAATGAGTTTTTTCACTAATCAACATCAACTTAAAAGTCCACATGGTTACTATTGTTCTCTGGCTTATATAATTCAAGGAATCAACCATTCCAACAAAATCCCAAGGGAATGCTGTAGCAGAGATTATATCTTCCTCTACTCTACTTGAGGTGGGCCCCAATTTACACAGATTGTAGATGTCTAAGTCAGAACATACCTGTTTATATGCTAGTATGTACAGTGAGAACAACCATTTTACAAATATACATGTTGGCTTCCAAATGGATGTATCGGCATTTACACATGGAAGTGCCAATTTTGCAACTTATGTAAGTGGCACTATTTCCATGTGTAACTGCTCCATTTGACAAACCTACACTTGCTACTATTTGGGATTCTGCCAGGTACTTGTGACCTGGGTTGGGCACTGTTGGAAGCAGGATACTGGGTTAGATGGACCATCGGTCTGACCTAGCGTGACCAGTCTTATGTTCTTTTACACAAGGTAAGTGCTGCAAATTTAGTGATACTGCAGTTTTAACTTGTTTCATTTTGGAGGTGGAGATCTATTACTTAGAATTAAAGAGAGAGACTCCCTTAATCCCTTCTATAAATCCCGGCTGAAACAAGCACTTTTTAAAAAAAACCTCTGCATGCCTTTGGGCTGGTGTAAATCCCAGCACAGATATTTTTCCCCATAGATGTGTATTCTTCATTTTTCAAAGAGGATACACAAGTAGATTTTAGTCCCACCCAAACCATGCTATTTACTATTTACATGTGGATATGTTTCTAAAATAGTGGCCATAACTCTACTGCAAGGAGCATACCAATTACATTTGACATGTCGAAAAACAAGTTTTGTTCTTAAAGTATTCCGGGCAAGAACAGCTTCTACCCTCCATGTGTCCTAATTTCTAATGGTCACTTGAGGCAATACAAAGACCAATGAACAGATCATGGACCAATGTGATGTGAATGCAGGCAATCGTGCTTTAATTCTTTACAGGCTATTTACAAGTAGCAGCTTTAAGGACAAACAGCATGCTAGTCCTACAATACAAAAATTGAATCATGAAAAAAAGAAATATTCACTGCAGCCAGATTGAAACAAACTTAAACCATAGCTAATGTACTTTTGTCAGCACAGGAATCATTCCAGGCACACTCAGTTTCCAGCTTCAGGGCTCAGCCAAGCTAAGCTCCTGATTCATACACAAGAAGAAAAGTAGCATTTAGGACACTTGCCTCTTGGCAGCCTGCAGACCTACCAGCAGCCACTCAGAACTCTTCCACCCTGTGTCTTTTGGAGCACACTTCTCCCACTAGCTAACAACCCTCTTCATTGATCAGTAACCTGCATCTCCTGTCCTCCAAGGAAACCAATGCTTTCTCCATTCTGATTTTATCACTTGATTTCACGCCTCCCGGTAATCATCCAAGACAAGTTATAATGTTCAATAAAACACAAACTCTTAAAACAAAATTACTATGTCCATTTGACATAGTAAATGATAGTAGAAAAGAACGAAGTGGCCTATCTAATGTATCCAGTAATATGATTAGGGTGGTAAATGCTGCTCCATAGAGGTGTCTCCATCCCCCCCCAGCCTCCATTAAGGGTTGTAGTGCTGCATCATATTTTCATTTGGGTTGTAATTGACACTCTATGCAGGTTACTCCCGTGCCTTTGTTTAGGGTTGTAGCCTTTTTTCTTATTCCTCCCAAATTCGTCCATGGTGCAGGGGCGTAGCCAGACAGCACATTTTGGGTGGGCCTAGTCAAGAAGTGGATGGGCATCAAGAGTTCTCCCCCCCCCCCCCCCAACTTAAAAAAAGTTATCTCAACTTGCGGGAAAATGCTGCTGTCCACTTTGGCAGTGTGCAGCAGGCATGTGCTGAGGCCGGTATCAGCAGCTTTGGAAACTTAGACAGGGGGACGTCTTCATCTGGCAGAGCTTGGGATCCTCACCAGCTAGCACTAAACGTATGGTGCTGTTGGGTGGGCTTGAGTCCTAACTGGATGGGCCCTGGCCCACCCAGGCCCACCTTTGGCTGTGCCACTGCCATGGTGACTTCTAGGTCCACCACAACCCACTTGCATTTCCACTGTTGATACCCACATTGTATCCAGCTGCTTGACAAAAATAAAGGCCATGCCTTAGGTTACTATGTCTTACTCTTCTTTTCTTATCTCTGACGGCTCTGGTATATTTTTTCTTCCTGATGCTAACTTACTCCAATCTTTTTCCCTACTTCAAACCACTGGAATCCTCAAGACCACCCACATTCCCTACATTCTTCACCTTTCCAGTCATTTTGTCTTCTACCCTGCTCTCTGCTCTTTAGCTTCAGTTTTCTTCCTCTTTTTTGACCACCTCCCTTCTCCTTGAGAGCATCTCATCCTCATGTAATTCTTGTTTGCCAGTGAGCACCAGGACAGGTTACATTTAGTAAATGTTGAATTTGTTTTTGGGGTCAGAACCAGAACCAGCAGGAGCTGGGAGGATGACAGCACAGTAAATCCACTTACTCAGCATTCTCCTTTGATGCAATAAGTCAGTCCAGGATACAAGTTGAAGTTCTGAACCAAAGAGTTTGTTTATGTTTCAATGATGCAGGCAAAAAAACATAGGACAAAGCTTAGCAGCAACTATATAAAAGAAATGGTAGAACAAAGGTTGGCGGTCAAATAATACCACATAAATAGCTGTCCTATCATTAACCACTAAAAAGTTAACTGGTTAGCGCTGAATGTAGGCATAACTGGTTATGTCATTTATCAGCTCCCTAATAAATCCCTTTCTCTCTCAATGAATATGAATCCTGACTTTCTTCTTGAACCACCTTCCCCTTCCTTCATTTTTGGGGACTTTAAAAATTCACACCAATGACCCCTCTGACTCAAAACTCAAAGCTCCTTTCTTTAATCTCCTTATTGACCTTCAGCTATGCTCTACCACCCCTTTTCACCAGCATGGCCACTGCCTCAATTTTGACCTGTTATCCAAATTCTCTCTCTCTCAGATTTGTCTACCTCAAATTTTTTCCTGTCCAACCACCTTTCCCTATAGTCTTGTCCAATTACCAACAACAGATTTAGAAATCTATAGATACTTGTACTCATCCACCACTGTTTCATCTCTCTTCTTACATGCTATGTCATCTGACTGTCAATAAGGCAGTCTCTTCTTATAATCATATTTTCTCTTCTGCTTTGAACACTTTTCCTCCTCCCAGTTCCTATACTGTAAAACATATCTCCCTATTTTCCTGTGCCCACTCTGCAAAGCTCCTTTGCCTAAAATCCATGCCATGCTTGCTTCATACATCTCAGATTCATGCTTACTTCATTCCAGTTTGCTCTAGCACTCACCAAACAAAATTACTATGTCCATTTGACAAACTCCATTGCCTCCAACCTTCACTTTCTTTACTACGCTCAACTAGCTCCTCAAAGTGCCTCCATCTCCAAACCACCCCACCCCACTCCACCCCTACCCCTTCACCATTTTTGCAGTCTGTGATTGACTATTTCCATAATAAAATTAATTTTGATTTCTCCACAGGGTCACTTCTGCTTCCCCTTTCTCCACTTCATTCCCTCACCCTTCCTTCTACCCTATCCCTAGCATCTTTTCTTAAGGAGGTGTTTCACAGTGATGGCTCTAAGGCGTACAAAGTGACATCAAGAAAGCTAAATTGCACTAAGCGGCGTTTATATAATTTCTGATTAAAATAAAGTTAAGTTTGTGTACAAGAAGAAGGTGTTTTTGCCAATGATGACGATCTTATGCTCTTTGAGGTAGCTTTACCCTGGGAGCTCTTTGAGGCATTTTTCCGTCCTTCTTGCATTTATGCTTCTGTTGTTTATCTGCATACCAAATGTTCGCCATCCATCTAGCTTCCAATTATTAATGCAAAAATCTGGAGAATCCTGAAAAAAGTAAGACAGTTGGTAATCCTAATTTCCTGAATCCTGAGGACATTTTACAGATCTCCCTAAACAGTTTGATCCTAGTATGGACATAATTTGCCCATGTGTCAATCCAGCACTGCTCATGGCAACAGCCATTAGATGGCCGTACACATAACACCATTAAGAAAAAACCTAAAGGGTTTGTTCACTAAATCCTGGACAGTTTCTAATTACTTGATGATCTGTATAGCCTCTGTATCTCTGATTGTAGCAGACTTAATGCCTTTTTCTTCTTTTTCGCAACCACTTCAAGCAATACTGATAACGCTCCTGCATTAAGTGGGATCCAAGAAAAGAATCATCCTTGTTTTGTTTTGGTTTTTTTTTTTTTAACCAGCTTCCATTCGGGGAATGTACTGGGGGTATGCTTTATTGTGTTTATACATTGGTGCTATATTATGGCTCCATTACTATGGCTGCTAGTTGGGTAGGGATGAGCACAGGAAAAAAAAATGTCAGTTTGTTTTTGGATTTTTCTAAATTTCTTTCCTGATTTCAGACATATATTTTTTGTTTCACTCATTCATTTTAACAAACAGTTTAAACATGCATTAGTACTGTTTAATGTATGCAAATAAATTGTATGCATGTTAATTAGTAGGTTAAGATGCAATAGATTTTGCACATCCTAAAGCTGTGGTACTCTAAGCTGCATTATCCTTTAGTACAGGGTTTACTCATGATTTTTCAGTGTTAATCTTATTCCTGGAGTGGAGGAATAGCTTAGTGGTTAGTGCAGTGGCTTTTGATCCTGGGGAGCTGGGTTCAATTCCCACTGCAACTTCTTGTGACTCTGGGCAAGTCACTTAACCCGCCATTGCCCCTGGTACAAAATGAGTACCTGAATATATGTAAACCACTTTGAATGTAGTTGCAAAAACCTCAGAAAGGTGGTATGTCAAGTCCCAGTTCCCTTTCCCTATTTGAGATTCTACATGGAATGTTGAAACTATTTGTAGATTCTACATGGAATGTTGCTATTCCACTAGCAACATTCCATGTAGAAGCTTGCCCTTGTAGATGACCAATGCGGCCGTGCAGGCTTCTGCGTGGCCGCATTGGTCATCTACAAGGGCAAGCTTCTACATGGAATGTTGCTAGTGGAGGAGTAGCCTAGTGGTTAGTGCAGTGAACTTTGATCCTGGGGAACTGAGTTCAATTCCCACTGCAGCTCCTTGTGACTCTGGGCAAGTCACTTAACCCTCCATTGCCCCAGGTACAAATAAGTGCCTATATATACTATGTAAACCGCTTTGAATGTAGTTGCAAAACTCGGTCCACAGAGCCCTATTGCACTTACCACCCCCTCCCCTGACTTACAAAAAAAAAGGATCCTGGTGACCCAAGTAGATCCCCAACCCCAACTTCTAAAGTTGGAAAGCAAGAGTGATGCCCACTCCTGCCTCCAGCAGTGTCGTCTTCCAAAATGCTGATGCCTGAACCCTAACAGTATGTCAAAACACACTGCTAGGTTTCAGTCTTCCAAATAAGGCAAATAATGGCAAATTGACCCCTAGCAATGTATCCTAATATACTGCTAGTGGTCAGACACTGCCATTTTGGGAGGTGGTAGTACGAGAGGAAGGCGCAACTAGGAGTCACTTCTGCCTCCTAACGTTAGAGGTGGTTGTACGAGTGTCAGGGGTCCAGTCCAACAATGAAGACTCTTTGGACAAGGGCCTCCCTGTGCTGGGTGCCTAAGGCAAATGTGTCTGGCCAGGGATGCCCTGGATCTTATAGTCTTAGGGATGGAGTCCAGTGGTGGGAGTATTTGGGGTTGAAGTGTTAGGAGTTTGGCAGCCTGCTTTTTTGTTTTTTTAAGTATCTCCCTGTCAGGGCATGAGCAAATCCATGCTAATGCACTGGCAGGAGGGAAATATTTATAAACACCTGCATATTACAGTAATGGTGCCGTAATTTTCAGGCCTTTAGTCTACTCAATCAGGAGTAAAGGGTTTTTTTCCCCCCCATGTATATTAGAATGCTGTTTGCTGATGTTTAGTGCAGTACTCTAAAACACTGCTTACCACTTCAAGACCTAAGGCGGTAGTAACTAAGTGTTAAGAGAATAACCTGCTTTTTAATATGCCTTAAATGTTTGTAGCAGCATAAGCAAGAGCGGGCCAGGAGCCTTGACAAACACAGCCACATAGATATGTGGATGTGAAATAAAACAATTTCTTTACATGAATGGGAAAAGGAGTGACCTGTTCCTTTCACAGATCAGAAGAAAACGCACCAAAATTCAGTTCTTATGTTCATAAAATTCTCTCCCGTGTCCTGCTCCTGCAGGGCCATGGTGTGCTCTAGTCTCTCTCTCAAAAGGCAGCACAAACAGCTTCTCTCTAGCCTGGAGTCCCAGAGTTAAAGTTCTGTCCTTCAAAATTCAACCTATATTCAACCTAATGATGACACTCTTGGCCAAACTACTATCAAACCAAAACCTCAATCCGTACATATACGCTGATGATGTAACGATCTACATACCATTCAAACAAGACCTAAAAGAAATTTCCAATGAAATCAACCAAAGTCTACATATCATGCACTCCTGGGCAGATGCCTTTCAACTAAAACTCAACGCAGAAAAAACCCAATGCCTAGTACTAACCTCTCAACACAACAAGAGCAAATTTACCACCATCAACACACCAAAACTAAATCTACCAATTTCGGACACCCTGAAAATTATTGGAGTCACCATTGATCGGCACCTAACACTTGAGAATCACACGAAAAACACAACCAAAAAGATGTTCCACTCAATGTGGAAATTAAAAAGAATAAGACCATTCTTCCCAAGGACCGTCTTCCATAATCTGGTACAATCATTAGTACTCAGTCACTTAGACTATTGCAACTCACTGTACCCTGGCTGTAAAGAGCAAATACTCAAAAAACTCCAAACAGCCCAGAAACACGGCAGCCAGACTCATATTTGGAAAATCAAAATACGAAAGTGCAAAACCCCTACGAGAGAAACTGCACTGGCTCCCACTCAAAGAACGCATCACGTTTAAAGTATGTACCCTAGTACATAAAATCATCCATGGCGAGGCCCCAGCCTATATGTCCGACCTGATAGACCTGCCACCCAGAAATGCCAAAAATCATCTCGTACATTCCTTAATCTTCATTTCCCCAACTGTAAAGGTCTGAAATACAAATTAATGCATGCATCAACCTTTTCCTATATGAGCACGCAATTGTGGAATGCACTGCCACGTAACCTAAAAGCAACCTATGAACTGACCAACTTCCGCAAACTACTAAAGACCCATCTCTTCGACAAGACATACCACAAAGATCAAAACGTGAAACATTTATCCAGAAATGTTAATAATGCCTTCTGTTATATTATTATTATGTATTCCATTACCATGTAACTCAAAATCCTTCTGTAATACCAAATGTTTACTCCTCTCTCATTTCCACTATCCATGATGTATTGTAAGCCACTTTGAGCCTGCAAAAAGGTGGGAAAATGTGGGATACAAATGCAATAAATAAATAAATAAATTGGGCCAGGTTTGGCCCTGGGTTCCAAAGTTACAGTTTCAGCATGGTTCCAAGATAAACTTGGCCTACTTGAGTAGAGATTCTACAGCTTATATTCTGCAATAGTGTCATAAGGTGAAGGGCTTCTCTTCTCTCCTCTGGGCACCTCTGACTGAGCTACTGTTCAGAGGGGTTTTTATCCTGCTTTGACCACACCCTCCCTACTGTGCCTCTGCTGAGTCATCTCCTCCCTGCTCTGTAGCCTAACTTTTAATGTGGCTCTGAGCGGTAACTTCCCATAGACTCCTTCACAATGTATTATTTGCCTTTAACATGTTTAAGTATGCAAAGCACCTCATTACTATACAAATCAAATAATACAGCTTGCATTTAACTTCTCAAGCTGCATTATTCATGATAAAATAATACCAGCTTTGAGCTGGCAATATCCTTCCTCCTGGGAAACATCACACTGCTAATGTATAGCCTGATGCTTCTGTGGATCCTCTTGAAGGGCCTGGTACCTGTACTTGTGTTCTTATATACTTGATTCCCCCTGAAATCTCTTCTCCTCCAACATTCAGATCTCTATTTCGCCACTCTTGAAATCCTCTCGGCTGGCACCTGTTGGGTTCTTTCCCTGGTGGCTAGCAGGAGAGTAGTAGTGACCCTCAGTTGCTAGAGTTCAAGATGGTTCCAGTCAATCTCTTGGCAGAGAATGCATGTATGATATATACAGGCCGAGCTGGCGCTGAAGAATTTTCGAGGGAAAGGCCCTTGAAACAGCCTTTTGTGGCGAAACGTATCATGTCGGATGAGTCATTTCCCTGTCTGACTTAGTCTCTGCTTAAGATAAGTATATGTCATAATAAGATTTACAATTTAAATTGGATGAATCATAAGATTTATACAAGACAATATCAGTAATTAACATATCAAGTCACAGTGAATTGGTGAATTGGCACTTGAACCCTTTGAGAACCGATGATGAGGTGGGTGCATAAATCCTTACATTGAAAATGTTATATATGTAAGGTGCACCGCTGAGTTTTTCAGGGCTCGTTTAAATTCCTTGTGGGATAATATTGAAGATATGGGTTTTCAATTAAGAGTCGCCCACTCTAGCATCGGGCCCACCAGTCAATCTCTAGCAGTAGTCTCTCAGTACTACTACTAGAGGTCAAGCTGCCAAATAAAGTGTGAAAGGTGCTAGGAAGAGGATTTGACTGTTGAGGCGGTGTCAGGGGGTTGTGGAGATTTGGTGTCAGGAATGTTAGGGGGATGGGTTAATGTTTTCCACCAGTGACCCTTTAAAAGGTAGTAGGCCTGACTTAGGACCTACTACCTTGGTGTTGCTGCACCCAGGACTGAGCCATGTTCTCAGCTGCTGCAACACATATTTAGATTTCTCACAAGTTAATGACTATCATAATAAATATTGCTGTGGTAAAATGAACTGCTTTTCCACAGCTTAGTAACTACTCCTCTACATTTATTTAAATGTGCTAATGAACGTACATCCCTCATACATTTGTTTTTGTTTTGTCACTTAATCCTCTATTGTCCCAGGTACATAATAAATACCTGTATATAGTATGTAAATAGCTTTGATTGTAACTACAGAAAGGTGATATAACAAATCCCTTCCCCTTTCCCTTTCACTTTCACTTTCCCTATTGCATCCATTGAATTTTACAGTGAACCCATTGCCTTTATTTAACTGAAAGGTGAGGACATTAACTAGGAGAGTATGTGGGGAGTGAACAGGGACTGGAAAGTCTTGGACTTTTCCGTTCTAAAAGAATCGGTGTTTTCACTACCTTTCTAGTAAATGTCTTAAATGTGTGCTGTGAAGAAACAGTGTGTTTTAAGCCTGTAAAATGTATTGGATATTTTCCTGCATTAATTATATGTTGAAGTGTATTTCTCCTATTTGGCCAGCAGGTGGTATTTCTTTGCTGTAGTGCTGTTACAGGGAAATGAATGTTCTCTCTTTAGTTGTTAGCATACAGATAGGAAGTAAAAAGCAGTATACTTTTGAATTTTTGTTGTTTTGGGCTCTGATTGGCCCAGCAGCTCATTTCCTTTAGAGTGTACTGGTTTTACCTCCAGTCTTAGCCAGGGAGAAAAAGAGAGACAGATCTCTTTGCTGAGACTCAGTGAACAGTTATATGTCCTGATCTTCCCTGGTACTTTTTAGAAAGTAAATAAATGTTTAGTTAGTTTTATAATTGATCCATATTTTCAGTTACCTGTTAATGTTTGCTGATTGTTTCACTGTTCAAGTTCTGACAATAAACAATATTAGTTTGTTGACTCTGCCTGTCTGGACTGATAAAGAATCCTGGTGGTTTGAGTGTTGGGTCTGTGAGTGCTTTCTGGGAACTGTGGGACAACTGGGAGTGTGGCCCCAGAAACCTAGAAAACACTAGGGATACTTTGAGAGCGGGAGACCCACCCAGAGGAGGTTGGGACCCAGTTGGTGGGAGGAAAGTGCTAGTGTAGACCACAAGAGACAGATGCAGGCAGACCTGAGCTGTGCTGGGGATAGACCCTGTAAGTGGCTGCGGGGTAACCCCAGGCCCAGTTTGAGAAGGTGTGCAAAGATTTGTTCAACCATTACCCACAAGACCTACAGACTAAAGTTCCAGACTTTGCAAAAGGGGGCGGATGATACTCATAGCGAGTTTGTGATTCAGCTAAGATACCAGCATCAGCAGTGGCTCAGTGGAGCTGTAGTTAAAACCCTGGAGGACTGCCAAATCCTGATGGTCCTGGAGCAGTTTCTTCAGCGTTGACGTCCAAAGGTGAGGGAACATGTTCAAGATCACCAGCACTGTACTCCAGAGAAGTTGGCCGAGTTGGTTGACATCTTTATGGCTAACCGTCCCTGGTTGGCAAAGAGAAGCTGTCCATATCCACAGCAGCTAGGATCTAAGGGCAGCCAGGGCCCTAAGCCAATATCCCTGCAACCTCACAGACTGTCAGCAAACCCTCCAGTGTTCCCCAAAACCTAAAGACTTTAGGCATGAACATTCATATTACCAGTGTGAGCACACAGGACATTTCAAAGTGGATTGCCAGACAATCCCAAGCCTGCACTAAAGTGCATTCCAGTTTCTGCACCAAGGCTGGCGGCTTTCGTGGGTGGCTCCAGTACCACAAAGGAGACCCAAACAGTTGTTACAGCATAAAATGTTACTGGCTATTCATCATGCAAGGAAGCAGATAGGTTTCCACAGCCCTACAGCACCCCAGTAACTGTGAATCAGACCCAGGTAGCTGGGCTTGTGGACACTGGCTCTTACATGACTTTATGACCAGAGCTAGCGCCAAAAGATGCTATTCTACCAGGGTGCACTGCAGAGCTAATGTTAGCTAATGGATCCAGAGAGACTGTACCCATTGCTCAAGTATTCCTGGATTGGAGTACCAAGCCTGGATACAGAGAAGTAGGAATAATGAAAAACATGCCAGTACCAATGCCATGTGGGACCAACATGGGTCCAATTAACATTACCCTTGATAGTGGAGTCAGCATTTCTGCTGTGGTTAACCATAGTCAGGCCAGGGCGACTCAACAACCAGAAGCAGCAAAGATCACCTCTCCAGTTACAGATCTTGAGCCAGTCCAGGTGGAGCCATATGACCAAGCAGCAGGAGGAGGCACTTCAGTGCTTCCAGCAGCACCATTTCCAGAGGTGACCGGGACCGTGAGTATGGAACAGCCTGACTTAACTGACACACCTATTGATCAGACTGTTGACCCTGTTTTGTCAGAGTCACCAGCAAAGACCCTTCCATATATGGATACTGATATAGGACAGAAACATGCTTTTCAGAAATCACAGCACTCTGACCCTGACCTGGAACCCCTGAAGCAGAGGACTGGTCAACCCACCAGTGAGACTTGCAAAGATCGTATTCTATTCTATGGAAAAGGGGCTTGTTATACAGCGACTGATCCTGTTGATCCTAATAGGCCCTGGACAGCAGGCAAGCAGCTTATAGTGCCCAGGGCATACAGGGAACAACTCCTAAAGATTGTACATGATATTCCACTAGCAGGATATCAGGGGGTGACACACACACACACGCACTAGATTGACCCACAACTTCTATTGGCCAGGAGTATCTCGAGCCGTAGCTGACTACTGTCGAACCTGTAATGTGTACCAAAGAGTGGGTAAGACCCAACATAACCCCCAAGCACCCCTGAAACCCATTATCAGTGAGCCTTTTGAGAGAATAGCTGTCGATATAGTGGGCCTCTAGCTGTCCCTAGCTGGACTGGGAAAAGATATATATTGACAGTGGTGGACTTTGCTACCAGATATCCTGAAATGGTAGCCTTATCCTCCATAGAATCAGAGAAAATTGCCACTGCCCTGCTAGAAATATTTTCCCGGGTAGGATATCCATGAGAAATACTCTTAGATCAAGGGACACAGTTTATGCCTGAGCTGATCCAGAATCTGTAGGCACACTGTGGAGTGAAATCTTTACGTACTACCCCATATTACCCTGATAATGGGTTGGTGGAGAGATTTAATGGGGCATTAAAGCATATGTTAAAGACTTGTGGAATCAGAGACCTTACTAGAGGGATCTATACAACAAATTTTAGTGGGAGAGCAATTAACCCCTACCCAGAGACAGCAGTTAGAATCAGTAATGCAAAAGTATGCTGATGTGTTTTCCACTAAACCAGGACTCACTCATTTGGCTAACCACAATGTAAATACAGGTGGCCATGACCCACTGAAGGATTTTGGATAAACCAGACATCCCTTTGCCCTCAGTGATTTTTCCACCTTCAGGATTGGAAGAACTTGGAGATACTGCTCTGGGTTCTGTGAATATTGAGATTACTATAAAGGATACATGGGAAGTGGTCACATGAACTGAGTCTCCCTTAAAAGTGTCCTTTTCTCCACTGTGTAAATTTTCAGAGGAGACAATATCTAAGCTGTATGTTCATGATAAATTATTGAATGAAATGAGCACACGAGTTGCTAAAATAGAATTGCAAACTGCCATTATTCAATGAGCTATCACCTATAATCTGAAAGATATGGATTCACTTTCAATTAGTTTTTTTGAGAATTCATTAAGATCTTAAGATTTTAGAATTTAAGGTTGATAAATTTTCCAAAAACTCAGTATTTGGCTCCAATTGAATTGTTCAGGAAGTACTCGAGAGATGTCTTGCTGCACCCTCAGGCTGATTCTACAAGTAGGATCTAATATTTATTATTTGTCTCAGGGTTCTTAAACCATTAATCCTCTTAAAGGAAATGTAGATCTGATTTCAAACCATCTGATTTTATAGAGTCCTCCTAGGATGACATTCCAATGTGTGCCATTCTGTTGGTTTCTCTGTAATCTGAGATGCTTAAAAGAACTACTGTAAACCTGTATTTTGTAAAGAAAGCTGTTCATTATGGTGGCCTGGAGATTAATATATTCCCAGGTGTGACCCTGAGTCTTAGCTCTAGGGCCACTTTTCCCCTTAAATTCCCCTGTAATTGTTTGATTACATGTGGACTCAATTCATTCAGAGAACTTTACAGTTGAGAAATCTGTAACAACTAATGCAACTGTTGTTACCTAATTTTCTTCTCTGATCCTCAGGTGAGAATAGTAAAAGGGAATCTATATGAACGTTTGTGGGTCTTGTTATGCCTAATTGTTTTGTTGATTTGGGATTTTTCTTCTCCTTATGTAATGAGCTGCTTGCTCTCATAATGTGGACTAGATGATGTGATTTTTCTCATCATTTCTTTTTTTTTGGGGGGGGGGGTCAAATTTTTATGTTTTATTTTCTTGGCTTTGTGAAATGAATGAGTAAATTCATTTAAAATTATCAATTAATGACTGTACTTTAATACCAGATGACCCTCTTGGACAGCAGGTCAGCTTGCATCCGGATATAAGACCACCACATATTCAACACCCAGGTCTTAGAGGTTAAATCTCTCCCTCCTCCCCACAGAAGAACCCACAATGTTAAAAAGGATGATAGAACTGGGCACAAAAGAATTAGCCTGGTATTGAGTCCTATTCAGTAAGGATGGAATGGAGACGAGGTTAAAAATATGGCCTGCCCTGGTCATGGTCCTTCCTTATCACTTTTTGTGAAAGTCCCATATTGAGACTGCAGATTTAAAAAAAAAAAAAAGCTGGTGGAAAATAACTGTATTCCCTCATCTTTTATCAGTTCTTGGTTGGTAATGAATTGTATAAGCTAAAGAACAGGGTTCAGAAAGAATACACCCTCCCCACAAACTGGACAGCAAAGTTTCAGTACTGCAGAGGAGATCTGTTCCATTATCTACAATTAAGGTTATAAATTATAGACATTTTATTAGATACAGACCTTGAATTCATCTTCAAGGAAGTCACTGTTCAAAGAGTTCTGTTGTGCTAATCCTTTCTTAGAACATGGCTTAATGGACAGACCAAGATGCTTGAGGTTTTTCAAGAAACCTAACATTTTAGCTGGATTATATCTTCCTTTGCCATAGACCACTTCAAACAATTTCCCTGTATGTTCAGAATTGTCCACAACTAGCTTCCCACATGTTCATAAATCATTAAAATCCTCAACACCAGATACACATACACATCCTTAAATCTTCCACATTCAATATAAAAACATTAAAAGACAGAAGCCATAAAATTGGCCCTTGAAAACTCTGAAACAGAAGTAAAAGGAATAAATTAGACCAAGTGCTATCTCCTATAAAAAGCTTATAAATAATCATTTAAACCAGAGATTTTCCTACTAAAACTGCATAGTCACAATACAATAAAGAAATTATGCTGTAGAAGCATTCGCACACCTCCCAAGTTACTACCCAAAGGGGTGGCTCCTTTACTTTGCCATTACAATGGCGACCCACCATCCTCAGTGGAATGGCTTATGTGCTCAATTCAACACTTAGGGGCCCTTTTACTAAACTGCATAGGCGCCTACAAACACCCAACCCGCTCCAGTTTAGAGTTACCGCCCGGGGCACGTGTGGCCCTTGTGGTAATTTCATTTTTGACACGCGTTCACTACATGTGTCCAAAAAATAATTTTTATTTTCTGATGCGTCAGCTACGCGCATCAAATGGCATTCTATATGTGTTGGTCATTACCGCCCGGTTATCGCGTGAAACCTTACCACTAAGTCAATGGCTGGAGGTAAGGCTCGGACCCAAAATGGACGCGTGCCAATTTTTATTTTGCTGCACGTCCATTTTCGGGAAAAAATTTAAAAAGGCATTTTTTACAGGCACATTGAAAAAATGGATTTGCACACGCCCAAAACCCGAGCCTCCATTACCACAGGCCATTTTTCAGTGCACCTTAATATAAGGACCCCCTAAGGTCACTAATGTAATTATTTTGTATTTAATTTAAACATTTACAGATTACTTTTATACCACAAAACCTGTTTACATGGGGTGCCTGGTAGCCTGTTTCCAGGTATTAACCGCATATTATGGAGGACATTCTATAAACGGTGCTCAAACTTTGACATCAGAAAAAACTGGCGCTAAACCATGATTCAATGTAGGGTGCGTGCCATTTATAGAATCATGCTTAGCGCTGATTCCCGCACCTAATTTAGGGGGTCTTTTACTAAGCCACGGTAGTGTTTTTAGCTCGTGGTAAAAATCAGCTGGCGGTAAATGCAGAGATGCCCATAGGAATATGAGTGTTTCGGTGTTTATCGCCAGCTGATTTGTACCGTGAGTTAAAAACGCTACTGTGACTTAGTAAAAGACCCCCTTAGACTCTAGACTTATGACTGCTGAAACACCATGTTAGGCGTTCTGAGGCCATATTCTATAACTATATGGCCACACCCCCTTTTGAGTTACACACTAGTAGACTTAGGCGCCATGCCTTATAGAACAGCGCACAGCCAGATGCATGCATAAATTTTAATGAATGCCAATTAACATCAATAATTGATTGCTTGCCCCCAATTATTGATAGTTATGGGCTTGTTACTCAATTAAATTGCACACGCATCTTGGGCGCTGACAAATTTATATACCTGCCAGCAGAAAAGACATAGGGGTAGTTATCAAGCAGTGTTATTTTCACCTTAATATGACTTAAAAGGCCCTATTGCTGATTGCTGCTTGACTAAAAATACCACAGATATATTTAAGTTGTCACGGGTTACACCAAGGAGGGTCTTCAAGCAGGAGCGAGGCCCAGTCACTCCTGTCCAGTCTGGCATCTTCAGTAAAATAGTGCCCCTAGCAATAGTTTCGAACGACTACCACAACTAGATTGGATGAGTAAACATTCACCTTTGCAGACCTTGAGGATTGTGATACTCAGAATAAATCAGTGGTTGCTGGATCCTTTCTTCTTGAACAATCTACTTACTGAAGAGCAAAATATATAGTTTAATCTCTATTGCCATAATGGAAAGTAGTGTTACTGCTCTAAGAGCCAAGACATTTTGCTATTTTTACTCTCCTCCCCTCCCCCACCCACATTGTTTTTCTCTAACCCTTGTTAATATGATACGATTGTATGTTAAGCTTACCGGTACCTGCATATAATAAATGTAAACCACTTTGTCTGTACCACAGAAAGGCAGTATCTCACATCCCATTAACCTAACCTAACCCTGTTTTTTTTTTATTCATCATGTGTAAAGCCATGTTATCCCTGTCTTACAATGTTTATCTATCTTGTCTTATTTTATTATATTTAACTTCATGTTATTTTTTGTCTGTAACTGTAAACCACCTAAATATAATATTTTTATGATTCACAGTATATCAAGAAATAAACTGTGAACTATAAAACTGTACAATTATTGTACTTTGAATTGCAATTGCAATTGCTGAGCTGTCCTAGGAGAAGTTGGAAGGTGGTGCTTGTGGGCTGCTGCTTCTCTGAACTGCATTTCTGACAGCTGCTGCATCTTGGCTAGAATAGTTTGTATTACATAATTCACTCAGAAACCACAGTCTGCACATTATAAGGATTGATCACTGACCAAATCAGACAACAACCACATAACTCAGATAATGTCTCTAGAATCCAATGTTGTACGCCACTTCATCCTTAAGAACGGCATTGATAGAATTAAGAAGTCCTGTTGAACTTACAACAGGAAAATGAAAATAAGCGTATCAGAAGAACAAAATTAAGGTATCCTGTGATAGGTAAAGAAAAAGAACTAGTTGGTGGGTCTATATTTTTTTAATGAAACTTTTTTTTCTTGTTTGTTGCATTAAAGAAAAAGCGAAAACAATACTGCAGTTTTAAGGAAATTAAAGGAATCTCAGGCCATGGTTTCCTGATGAGGCCTTGGTAGTAACCCAGATCATTTCTCATGGGCTAGCAGTCCGTTTCATACTCAAATTTGCTACTCATGCAAAACAGGTGGGTAGAAAACATGTATGCTAAATTTAGCTTCCAAAATAGCAATAATAATAATTATTATTATTATTATTATGTCTCAACTGAGACATAAAGAGGTTTTTGCATGCAAGTTTTGCAGCATTCATAATTTTGAGGTGGCTTTGCTTAATCTTGCTTTGCAGCAGCTTATTAATAATGGGCCCTGTTTACTTAGCCACACTGTACACACGCTAATGCTTTTAGCATGTGCTAATACTAGAGACACCCATAGGAATATATGGGAGTCTCTAGCATTAGTGCGCACTAATTTTTAGCATGCGCTAAAAATTCTAGCATGCCTTAATAAACAGGGCCCAATGTTTTCAATTAAAATTTTGTGTGTGCACAAATTATACTACTGTGCACAGAAAATTAGTCCAAAACTTCACAAAGGTGGGCATCATGCACTAAAATGTGTGAAAACCCATATTTAGGAGGAGAGGGGGTCATGCATTTTAGAATATGAAAACCACATGGACTGCATCTCAATTCCCTCTACTTTGCTGGTTTCTCTTAACTAATTGTATTTTTGGCAAGCAAGCTTAGTACTCCCTTTCTGCTTTCTGAAAACTAACAAAGAAGTAACAGAACTACGAATTTATCCTATTGTGTGTGGGCATCAACATTTGTTTGATTCAAAATTAAGCTTTTCTGCCAGAGTATATTATAGGGCTAATATACTTCCTTATTTTTCAGATCATGAACAATCCATGTTCAAATCTCTTCTTCTGAGGTTAATTACCTGATTTACAAAGAAAAGAAGTAAGTCATTATCACTGAATGTAATGCCCCAAACGCATTAATAGTACGTCACTTGAGAACATAACTATTTATATTTTCTTAGTCACCGGAGCCTCCCTGTGTTTCAGTTCTACCATAAATTTCTGCTTCTCCGAGAGCCCAGACAAATTACTCTATGGTATTGATGAGTCAGCCTGCATAAAAAATGAAAAATTGTCATATGCTACTTAGCAACAGGCTTCTAGCATGAAAATTAAACTCATAATACTCCTTCCCATTTCTGCCATGGTCCTTATCTCAACAGTAACTTTTACTGGCACTTCTACTCCCAATGACCCTTTCCCAGAAATGGTGTATCATGTGGGGTGAACCAGATTTGCCCAGAGTAATAGTGATCCTTGACCTCCCCATTTCAGCTAGGGATGCAACATGTGGAATCATCAACATTTCCCTAGAGGAGTAAATTGATCTATTCTGGTTGTCACTTTCTTATGCATACACATTGTAAAAAATCTCTTATTTGGAGCTCTTCCTCTGCCATGGGACAGTGCAATTCTCTTATAATTCTCCATACCTTCCACAAAATGTCCCATATGCTCACTAACTAATGAGGTAGATTGTTATGACATTTCTACAAAAGGTATTAAAAGGAAGGATTTCTGATATTCTTCATTACATATATGCCACTGATGTCTGTCGAGGACAATGATGTAAGGAAAATTATGGGTGTCTAATTAAAATGGCACAGGTTTAAGAAATCTATTTCTACCCTTAGGCTGACCTTCATGATTTACTTTAATAGATTGTCAGATTCCAAGACAAGTTGTTAAAACTAACAGGCAAGAAAATGAAAACGTCTTACATATATCTTCCTGTGCACATGCAGCAGGAACATTCTAGATCTCTGCTTGGAGAAGGAGCTCGAGCTTTTGGATGGAAGAATAAAACCTAAGTACAAAGGAAGAGATATGTCTTCCTCCCTCAGAGGGTGTCCAACAAGAAGAATGTAGAGGATCAGTGGGTAGGGAACCCCACCTGGGGCACACCAGAACCTTGCTTCCCTGCCCTAGGTACTAAGGAAAAAAAAAGCGGAGGAATAATGCACAGGGGCTGCCAGCTCTACTCTCAGCTGAACCTGGAGCAAAGGAGAAGATGTTAAGCAAATTGGTCAGAGGAAGTCAGCCTGACTCACAGCCACCTCTCTGAGGCACAGTGTGCCATAAGAAAGAAGGTCCGGTCATGGGGAAACTAGACCTGAATATCAGTCAGAGAGAACAGAGTGAAGCTGTTAACTTCTGGGAAGGGATTTGAAGCTGGAAATAGTGGAGCTAGCACTGGAAGAGGAAAGAGTGTACTACTACACTCCCTCCTTCACTGTTAAGGTACTGGGGCAGGCTGCTAGACCACCAGGTTTGGGTGGGGGGGGGGTGCTTAAGTTTGCGGCCACTGGGCCACCAGCAAAACATCCAAAATCGGATTCAGAGACAACATATTGAAAATGCCCCTCCATTCTTTTTCTGTAATATTTGCTTGTGATTTATATTGTGAACATTTGAAAATATAATATTTATGTTTAAATCATGTTGATTAAACAGAAGCAGTGCTGTACATAGGCTTAGTCATTACTTTTCAAATACTGAGATAACAAGACCACTTAGCCACCCCCCCCCCCCAAACAGAATCAACTCTTTATTTAAAAAGGCAAAATTTGAAATACTGGGTTCAAGGATTGTTTAATATACTGAACTGCCAAGGATAGTAGTAATTGTAACAAAAGCATTCTATTATGTCAATGCACAAAGCATTTAAATAAAGAAATAGTGAGTTCAGTCCAGTTATACTAACCACAGAGCTTCCCAAACATGTCTTAGGGATCCTACAGCCGGTCAGGTTTTCAAGGTAGCCATAGTGAAAATGCATGAGAGAAATTTGCATACACTGGAAATTAGGCATATTGAAATTTATTTCATGCATATTGATTGTGGTTATCATGAAAACCCAACTTGTTTCCCTTTATATAGTTTCTAATAGACTATATAAAATTTATTACCAATGAATATGAATCATCTTATACAGAAACAGAGAAATATGTAGGTAGAAAAAGACTATATGGTCTATCCAGTCTGCCCATCCATGCCATCCACTATCCCTATCACTCCCTTAGAGATCCTATGTCCCAAGCTGTCTTGAATTCAGATACTGATTTCATCTCCACCACTTCCACCAGAAGGCTGTTCCACAAATTCAACACCCTATCCGTAAAGAAGTATTTCCTCAGGTTACTTCTAAGTCTAACATGGGATAATACCATTAGCCAGTAATATTTTTTAAATATTATTCAACTAACACACATAAGGGAGGGGTGGGGATGATGTTTAAACCAACACAATAGGGAAAACAAAGAATAGTTGCTACCAGAAACTGCCATGAGGCTTAAACAGAAGGCTCTGCTAATCGAAAATGCTATAGTGACGTAGTAAGTTTTTAGTGCTGCCTTAAAATGCTGAAAATAAGTTTCTGAATGGAGATACAGAGAGAGTAATCACCTAGGCCTCCGATGGAGCACTTTATTTCACAAGAGTGACAAAGCTCTTCAAAGAGGTTGCCACCTCACTGCAGGCTCCTTCTGCAGGCAGATGGGCTGTCAAGCTGGAGTTTTACTGACAACAACTTTGCTTTTAACATTTATAAGTATGAGCATATTTTTCATGCTGGAAATTAATATATTCATTAAAAAGCATTCAGTCTGTCAGGAGAATGACCTGTCCAACAATTTACAGCAGGAGATAATTTATTGGCGGTACAGTTAATGCTTTCAGTGAGATTAAAGGTCTCTGGAATTTTCTGGTAATTAATATTCATGCCCTATGTTCTTTCCCTCACCTCTATCTCTGTTATGTCTTTTATGATACTGATCATATTACACTAAACTCGCCTACGCACAATCCAGCTAAGAACGTCACTAGATTCCACCTTCATATGATCCATCTAAAGTAGCCTCAGTGGTCTTCAACCTCCAGATGCAACAGCACCTTGGCATAGTTCTTATATCAATTCAATAAAAGGCAATACAACCTGCAAAAAATCCCACTTTTGCTAGGACTAGAAAAGTTACTAAAATCTGCAAGAACTAAATATGTAAAAGAATTGATATCGTCTTTTTTTGTACACAAATAGAATTCTATCCTGCATTCTGATTTGTTCCAAATTATGCATTTAAGCAATGAGTTTTATTCATGGCTCAGTGAAAACTGAAAACCTAATATTTACTTTCTACCCTGCTATGACATCTGTGTGGCTTTTCACTAATTACAATGCAGAAAAACTTCTGCAATTATTGCATCCCTTGTACTCTCCCTTCAGCTAGAGATTTAAACTGATAATAGGGATCCTTATGTGTATGCTGTAACGTTCCTGAATCTCAGGTGAAAGGGGAATAAATTAGTTTCAAAACTTTAATACCCATTCCTCATAATATAATAGTAGATGATGACAGATAAAGACTGAATTGGCACATCCAGTCTGTCCAGGAAGGTGATTGCTCCATGCAGTTTCCCCCACTCCCACCTAAGCAGTAAAATATTATCCCACTAACTCTACAGATGGTGCTAAAAATTGCACATGCGAATTTGGGCTTCCAATCAATTTGTGCACACAGGGGGTCTTTTAGTAATGTGTGCTAGTGTTTTTAGCATGCGCTAAAAATCGGCATGTGCTACACGCTAGAGACACCTATGTATTCCTATGGGCATCTCTAGTGTTAACGTGCACCTATTTTTAGCATGCGCTAAAAATGCTAGCGCGCCTTAGTAAAAGACTCTTACAATGTAATTGAATAATGAGCTAACTAGTGCCAATAATTGGGTCCTAACAATCGACCATTGGTGTTGATTGGTATCAATTTCAGTTTACATGTGTGAATTTCCACGCATAGATCCGTGCATAAATTTTATGTGTGGCTGAAAAAAAGGAAGGGTCATGGGTGGATCAAGGATATTCCCGTAATTTATGCATACTGTTATAAGGGGGATCTGTTCCTAATTTAGGTGCGATGGTTTATACCAGGGTTCAGTTGGTGCAAATGCTCTTGCCTAATAGTAGCCATGGATCCCAGCGCTAAGCACTATTCTCTAAAAAGCACCTAATTTTGAGCACCGTTTATAGAATAACACTAAGTGCTCTTTTTTTCTGCGCCAATCTTTCAGCAACCTTTATAGAGTTTGATCCTATATCGCTGCTGTTTTGAGCTGAAGGAATCCTGGCTTTAAATGTTCTTTGAATTTCATGATCAATTCAATGGATTCTTTTGGAAAGAGTGGATAGATAAGGGAGTCTTCTATCTGTCTGATATTGTTAATGCTGATAATAGTTTTTGGTCCTTTTCTGAGGTGGTATCCAAATTTTCTCTACCTCCTACTATGTTCTTTCAATGGATGCAACTTACTCATAGTGTGAAGGCATCTGTTGAGCTGGCATCATTGTCATCTCAGCTGCCTTCTTTATTTGCCAACGCCCAGGACACTAGTATTAGCTGGGCACACAGCTTCATCTATTTATAAAATTTTTATTAACGCAACACACAACTTCAATACTGCCCTTCAACATAATTGGCAGCTTGATACAGAGTCTGTGGTAGATGAAAATATGTGGTTCTGTTTCTGGTCTAAAATTATGAAACCTCTTTCCTCTGCAGCGGTTTTGCAGTCTATGTTTTTTTTATATCATAAAACCAATTGGACTCCTCGAAAACTTGCTACTGCTGGCCTGAGCTCATCAGACAAATGTTGGCACTGTTTGCTGCAAGTGGGTACTGTCTCTCATATGCTATATGAGTGTCCTCCGATCTTTCAATTCTGGAAGGCTGTTTGGAATATTATACAAAAACTTTTGCCCATAACTGATGACCTGACTTATTCAATTGTAATTTTTAAGTCCGTTCATGCAACTTTGATTTGACCTCCCCGCAATCAAAACTATTGGACATTCTCCTCACTATTGCTCAACAGCATATTTTGCAAAACTGGAAAAACGCACAGTTGCTGAATATTCATTTCTGGTGGAATACAGTCCTGCAGCATCAGAAGTTTGAGCTCGCCATGGCTGCGAAAAGTCGGATGATAGTATCTATGGAAAAAATTTGGTCTATTTTGGACAACTACCTCCAAACTATTCAGGCCACACCTTAAACCAGTACAAAGGACTTATTTGTTAAACACCTGGATGCTTTCCCCTCCTTTTTTCTCTTCTTTTCCTTTCTCTTTTTTTTTCCTTTCCCACCTGTTGTGTTTCTTGCTTCCTATGTTTTTCCATCATTGTTTTCCTGTTATTTGTATTCTTTGAAAATTAATAAAATATTTGGAGAAAAAAAAAATTCAATGGATTCCACTGTGTATATCCCACTATCTTTTCTAATACTTTCACAATTTTTGTCTGCACCCCTTCTCTGCAAGGGCATTCCAGGCATCCGCTACCGTTTCTTATGAAAAAATGTTTTCTGACACTGCTCTTGGGTCTACCTCCTTAAAGCTTCATATCATATTCTGCAGCTTCTTCCATTGAAAAAGGGTTATTTCTCTTGTATTAATACCTTGCAAGTACTGAAACATCTGTATCATATCTACCCTATCCCTTCATTCCTCTAGTGTATACATATTCATGTTTTCTGGCACAGATCCTACCAGAACGGGCTAAAAAGAAGCAAATCACCAAGAAATCTTTCATAAAAAGATGAATTTATTCATCACAAAAGTTTAAAAGTCATAAGCCCAACACGGCCATGTTTTGCCCCTAAAGCGCTGCATCAGGGGTTTGATATACCATACAGTGGTGCAGTGCAAACAATTCCACCTACTGAATTTAGGGGCCTTTTTACTAAGCCATGTAGGCGCCTATGAGTGCCCAACATGTGCCAATTCAGAACTACCGCCCATCTACCACGGTAATTTCATTTTTTATGTGCACCTACTACGCATGCCATAAATTTCTGGTGTGCAGCGCTAACTGGATGGTAATCGGCATTGTATGTGCGCTTACAATTACCGCCCAGTTAACGTGTGAGACCTTACCGCTAAGTGAATGAGTGGTGGCAAGGTCTTAGGGCCCAAAATGAACACACACCAATTTTCATTTTGCCGCACGTCCATTTTCAAGCCACAAAAAAACAGAGACCTTTTTGCAAGTGCACTGAAAAATGAACCTGTGCGTGTCCAATACTCGCGTCTATACCAGCGCAGGCCACTTTTCGGCGCACCTTAGTAAAAGGACTCCTAAAACAGCTCCTCTCTTGAGAAACAGCAACAGCAATTCATGGTGAATCTGGAGTAACTATAAAGAGAACAGAATTATCACATCGGGAAATACACCAAAAACAAAACCTACAAAAAACCCTATTGCAAAAAACTTTACAGAACAAATAGGTTTTCATCATTTATGAAATCAAAGGTAAGAAGGAATAGATCTAGATCCTAGATGATAGGTAGAGAGGATTTCTCATAAACACTTTTTGGAGGGTTTTAGACCCTTCACTGAGGGCAAGTCCAGAAAAAAAAAATTTATACTGCTGTAAGAACCACAACTCAATAAACATAAAGAAGAAACATTTTTAGAAGAGTGGCCTCGCAGAAGCTTAGAGACCAGATAGCAGATTTTAAACCAAATGCTTGCTTTCAAAGGTAACCAGGGAAGTTGCACCAATAGTGGAGACATCTGATCATATTTTTTCCCTAAATATTAAATGAGCTGCTGTATCCTGTATTAGTTGAATATTATTTTATAATGTTCCTGAAATACCTGAGTAGAGGGAACTGCAATAATCCAGTTGCAAGAGAATCAGTAGCAGGCCTACCATTGTAAAATGATCACTGGAAAAGTTAGAACAAACTAAACGGAATTTATGTTTAAAATTTTTCTTAAGTAAGTTATCAATCTGACATCCCATACCCAAAGAAGATTCGAGTAATATCCCTAAAACCATAGATGCCTCTACAGTTAAGGGATTCATCCCTCATGAACTACAATGTGGAATTTCATCAACCTTGGAATTAAACCAGATAATGTTAGTTTTATTAGTATTAAGCTGTAAAGAATGAAAATACAGTGGTGGTTCTGATCTGTCCTCTTTCACCCCTACCCCCCCCCCCCCCCCCCCCCCCCCCCACACACACACACACTTCTTTCTGCCAGCAACTGACTTACCGAAACAAAAAGCTGCCTTAGGAGCCATTGATCTAGCAAATATGAGAGGGCCCTGGCCATGAGCCTTGTTTGGTTAGGCCTTAATCTTGCCTTACACTATTTTGGCCACTTTTATCTGGAGTACCCTTACCTCTTTATGGACTTTCAAGTACTATGAACATGTGCTTCAGAATAGACTTTATTTTACTGATCGGCACTTTTCTCTTTATCCCTTTGTGGACAAATAAGGCAGATTTTAATAGGGCCACTGTTTCAGCACTAGCTCTAATTTGATGAGCCTTGACTTTGGAGCTGATAATACAACTGTAAATAGCAGAAAGCAGAACAGTCTGCTAGATTTCTTTTTTGTAACTGACATAACAGTTCTGTTAGAGTAAAATAAGATGACAAGTTAAGTCGATTTTCTAATAATTCAGTTCTTTGTAAGTAGTATGCAGGAGACTGTTTACAGTCCAGATTATAGAGGGATTTCTCACAGGGATTTGAATGAGATTTCAGACAGAAGGTAAGAAGTAATATTTCCTCTTTCTGAAGAAACTTGTGATAATGGAACTGCAAGGAGGTTCAATATGTTACCAATGCCTGAATATCTTTTACTCTTCTAGCTGATGGGATTTGTAACAGGAAGACTACTTTCCAAGTGAGGAATTCCAGAAACTCAGCGATCAATACTGAAAATGATTTAATGGGGCAGGAAAGGCTCTTCACAAGTTAAATTATACTGACCCTAAAGCAAATATTCGGGGACACTTAACCAGAGGAGTAAATGGTTGAAGTCTCTTAGATGTAGAATAGGGCATAAGCCTCCTGTCTTTGGAATAAGAAAGTATTTTGGTCGCAGCTGGTAGACATTTTTCACCTTCCTGGCTCACTCACTTATCAATTTGTGATTCTCAGGGATCAGTATTACAAGAGTCTGCTGACTCCTAGTGAAGGGGCTCTTGTTAGCACCCTGGTTTCTTTAGCATTCAAGGTAATCTTCTCCCATTGGAAGTCTTTACATCAGGCTACCTACCAGGAATGGTGGAACTTAGTGCTCCAAATTTACAAATTCGAATCACACCTTGCAAAGAAATCTTCTCGTTTTGCTTCATATAGGAAAAAATGGCTACCACTTGTTGCTTATTTTGATACGGTACAATGATAAGTACTAAATTTGATGTGTGTTTTTTGACATGTGCATGCTTTACACTTTGATTTGTATTCTCCAGCCCCCCTCCCCTTTTCCTCTTCTTTTCCTCTTTCCTCCCTCTCTCTTGTTTTCACTTAATTTGATTCTGAATGTAGATTGCTGCTTCTTACATGTAAGCTACGATATTGCCTTACTTTGAAAAATGTTACTTGTTGTTATGTTGTGAGCTCTTGATGGTATCTGTATCAAAAATCAATAAAAGGAATTTAACTTTGAAAACAAAAAGTATTTTAAGTAGAAATCTTGTTTCCTCTCACATAGAGGAGCATGTTCTATAGCCTTAGCCTGAAGTAGAAAGTGGAATTCTTCCTATAAAAAAATAACTGAGATGGCATGAAGTCCTGGGACATCGTGATCTTCTGCCAAACAGGCAGGAAGAATTGAACCCATAGGAAGGACAGGATAAGTATTCTACAGAGTTCAGAGGTTTGGAGTATAGGCAAAGAGAAGGCTGTTGCTTAGAATGAACAAGAGTCACTTGCAAAGGCTGAGCCTCTTCTCTTTGCCTTGGTTTTGGTCACCAATACATTGAGCTTGCTGGGGTGCTTCTTGTTTAAAAAAATACTTTTTATGGCAGTAATAACTATGTAAATATTGGTTAAAGGAAGTATGAAGCAAAGGTGGATGCAACACAGGGCTGAACTGAAGAATAGAAAACTGTTTTTAATCATAGCAACTGTCTTTTTCACCTCCCTGAAGAGCGATTCTCTCATACAAATGGTCTCTTGTAAATGGAATGGACATCTTTATGCCACCTGGAAGCTTGCAACCATGCTAGATGCCTTTCTTCTCCAAATAATCTAACAAATAGGAGTCCTTTCTATAAGGAGTGTTACAGAAATCTCCACATTTCTTTACCATTTTCATGGTTGCTTCAACCACTACTGAAGAGTATGAAAGTTAGACCTTATGAAATGCTGAAGTTAGTTGGAGTTTATATACCATGGTCAACCTTTTGGATTCTGCCCCCTACGGAACTGTTGGTCCTTCAGCATGCCTGAACAGGTACAGCTACCATTTGGGGCCCTCTATATATTTTAAAAGGCCAGAGATGTCAGATCCCAGTTCCATTTCCCACTGAAGCAGAAAGAACTTATTTAGCCATTTTATTGACAATTTGAATATGAAATGTCCTCATGCTGAGAAATCATTTCTCTACAATGAAGAAGGAGCAGATGGAATTCCCATAGACTTGTCTTCATCATTGCCTAGAGAGGACAGTTGAATATCAAAGGAATCTAGAAGGCCCTCTACATGAGATGGAAGCCAAAGAGGTTGGCAGAAGCAAATGTGCAGGCTCATGTTCCAGGTCTAAAATAGAATAGGCAAGACAATGGGATCTGGATGACTGTCTTTCTGTGCAAGAGGAAGGCCTGAGGAGTGAGTGTGCTCTTTAGGCCATGGCAGTGACCACTGTTACCACATTGGTGTAGAAAGCATAGGCCAATGCAGAAGGGATTGTGCAGAAATGTGTAAGTTTGCACTGAATAGGTCTTTTACAGGCTGCAAAGAAAAAACATTGGTACTGTGGTGTTACACACAATGTGAATCCAAGCACATCCTCTTAATAGTATGAGTGTGTGTGCTGGTATGCTGTGCACAACTAGGACTGGATTCAGTAAATGGTGCTTAAATTTGGGTGCCAGGACTTATGCCTCATGAAACCAGGTGTAATTCTGGGCGCTCAATGTAGGGGCACATCCCTGGTACTTTATAACACTGCGTGCAAATTTTAGGAATTCCCCTGAACCACCCTTGCTCCTCCCAAGACCATGCCCCCTTTTGGGTTGTGCACTATAGTATTTGAACACACATTGTTATAGAATAGCGCATAGCAAGATGTGCGCCCAATGCCAAATTAGGACTGCTTAGTGCCAATTAGCATTCAATTATTGACACTAATTGAATTGTGAGCTAGTTGGGCGCACATCTTGAATCGGCATCTTTGGGCACCATATATAGAATCTGGGAGATAATGTGCAGAACCTGGAGATACTGATTTCACAGCATGATTCATATCCACAGACCAATATGATCCTGAGCAAGGAAAATGCAGAATAGCCTTGTGGTACCCCACACTCAGAGATCCAAGAGGTTGATAGCTATTTGGACATCTTTACAATGTAGGATCTAGTCTTTAGGAAGCCGTTGAACCACGCAGCCACTGTACCGCTGACTCCCATATAGTCAAGCAGGGTCATCAGTATTATGTAATCTACTAGATCAAACACAGTGGAAATGTCAAATTGCATTAATAATATATTCTGGCCTTGGCTTATTAAGCTTCTGAACTTCGTTATCAGGGTGGTTAGGACCGTTTCAGTGCTCTTGTGGTCTGAAACCTGATTGGGAGTTATGTAGGATTGAGAATTTTGTGAGGTATTCCATTAATTGATGTATTACCAGTCCCTCCATCATTTTAGTCAGTAGTGGTATTGAGGCCACAGGCCCGTAATTTGTGAGATCACTGATCTTGTTGGTTGTGTTCTTGGGGACTGGAGTGAGAATGATTTTGTCTTTATCTTTTTGGAATTGTCCTGGTTCTAGCATGTATGTGATGTGTTTGGTGATGCATTTGATGAACCAATCTGGTAAGTTTTTCATCAAGTGGTTAGGGCATTTGTCTAGCAGACATTTCACATGTACATATTTGTCAGTAGTGTCCTTACTGTGCTCATTTTGGGTGGTTCGAGTGCGGACCAAGTTCTGCCATGGCATGTGTGTGTTGGTTTTGCAGTCTTGTAAGACGTCAGTGATGGATGGTTGTGGTGTCGTGAGGTAGATCTTCTTTTTGTTATTTTTTGTTTGAAGTCTTGTGCAACTCATCTGTGGTAGGTGGTGTTTCGGTTGATGCCAGTATGTCTTGTGTTTTCAGTAGATTGTTCATAGGTTCAAAACAATTTTCATATTGGTCTGTTCTGGATTTGTGTATGTGTTGTAGTATTCTGCTTTGGTTTTCTTTGTATTATGTTTGTACATTCTTATAGTTTTCCTCCATATAGTTTTCTTTATTTCTGTTTTGTTTTTGGTCTATTTTCTTCCTAGTTTCCTGCATAGTTTTTTATATGCAATAACTGATCATTGTACTAGGGTTTGGGTTGTGTTTTATTTCTTGTTTTTGTTTTAAGTGGTGCTATTTTGTCCAATGCTTTTTCGCATGCTTCGTCCCAATTTCTCATGAAATGGATGTTACTTGATTCTAGGTTTCTATGTTCAGTCATCCAAACGGTCTGGTTGTATATCTTTTGTCTGGTCGTGAGTGTGTGTGGTGATCTTGGTTTTCTCTTTTTTTTCCATTCGCTTTCCATTGCAGTGTAAAAATGAGCATATTGTGGTCTGATCATGGTACCTCTTCCCATTTGTGGTTCTCTATTGTGTGATTGTCATTTGCTGGTAATCTGTGGGCTAGCAAGTCCAGTTGATGACCTTTTGCATGGGATGAGGTGCCTTGTGCTGTTGTGAGTTCCATTGATTTAGGAAGTTCATCAGAATTTTGGTGTTAATGTTGTTTCTGCTTGTGTAGGTGCAGATTGATATCACTAATTAGTAGGACATTTGTTGGTTTGTGCAGGTGTTTGATACAAAGTCTATGAAGTCATCTTGGGTGTTTGTCAGATACCTGGTGGTCGATAGAACAGTATGGTGCATAGTTGGCCTGCGAGTGTTGTATCAGTGATTTTCATGCCAGGATTTTGATCTGTGAGGATAGATGTTTAGCGACAGGCTGAACAGTGAAAGAGGATTTGAATATGGTTGCAACTCACCCTCCTTTCTTTTTGTTTCTGTTTATATGCACTGTTTTGTATCCTGGTGGGCATAGGTCTAGCAGTATTGGGTCATCTTCTAGATGTAGCCATGTTTCTGTTATGAGTATTAATTCTAGTTTTTCCATTTCAATCCAGTCTCTCAGTATGGCTGCCTTGTTGACTGCCGATCATGCATTTATGTATCCTATGGGTATCTTGGTGTATTTATTGCAACTGATTTTGTATTTTAATCTGTAGCTGTCTGTGCAGTCTGGCTATTTTTAGGTTGTGATCTTATTGTGTGTTGTTCTGGTTTGTCTTTTGTTGTTGGATGTTGATTTTGTCTCTATTTTGTGGAGATGGTTATATTTTGGTTCTTCCAACTGATGGTGGGGTCTTCTTTTGTCAGTGATACGTATGGAGATTTTGTTCCATTCATTAGGTGATGCCACTAGTATCCCAGTTATCCATATTGTTATTATGTAATATGAAACCCATGTTCTTAGGTTTGCCATTCTGAGGTGTGTTTAGGCACATGGAGCTGCCTTTCGGAAGTACTAATGTGAATCCTAATTAGTTGCCCTCTTGTAAGTCTCCTGAAGGATGTTTAGGTGCAGAGTCCTGTTGGGGACCCTATGTAAGGGCCTTCTGTTTTCTCCCTTCTGGCTTTTTGGCACAGTGTTCACATGGGACCCTCTGGTTATTCATGTCATCTGCACATGCATGTCAGCTTGCAGTTATAATCTAGGCCCTAGGGTGCAATTATCAGTACTAAAGGTGTACTCGCACCTTCAGGAAATACAGGTACCCACGTACTCTCGCATGCAGCCACATGCGTGAGAGTATGTGTACATTATCTAAGTCATTAGAGTACAATTATCAGTATTAAAGGTGCGCCCACACCTTTAGGAATGCAGATACCGCATACTCTCACGTACAGCCATGTACATGTAGCAGCATAGAGTTGTTATTTTGGAACATACTCACTCATACCTGTATAGAGAACTTTGGGGATCCTTCCACAAGTTTGCAGGTCCTTCCAAGCCTTTACAGGCGTCCACATTTAGATTTCACAGAGGGAGAGCAATAGTGTTGTCGAGAGAAAGGAAGTTAGTAAAGGCAGTTGAAAAAGAGTAGTCCTGAGCCTGGTTAAAATGTCTCCTGCCCGTGAAGCATTTAGAATCCCTGGCTCAGGAGTTCTTTGTAGGAGTTCTTTGGCTCTTTATCAGTGTAAGGGGGATTTTTACCTCTGCTGCCTCTGTCTGGTGGAGAGCAGAGTTTCATGGCACTCCTAGCACCATAGTACCCCGGAGTTACCATTATTCGGTTCAAGTCTTTCTCATTATTCCAGCGGGTTTCAAAGCTGTGGCCTGATGCTCCCAGGCTAGAGCCTAAAGGTTTGATTGGTGCGTTTTTCTGTCGTATAAATTGGCGTTCCTTTCCATCATTTGTTTAACCTGTAAACCACTGAGCTCTGCTGGTCAGTCTGTGTGGTATAGAATCTATAAAGGGGCCGGTGCAATTCCTCCTCCACCAATCACATAGCCCTACCCCATGATCGATCCCCTAACCCCCAATCACATCCCCCACCCCCCAAAGGGAGGGAGTGGGTGACATTAGGGGGGGAATGGGTATGGGGGTTAGGAATCCCTGTACTGCTTACCTAGGAGCTAGCCACTGGTGATCATCCCTTGGTCAAACCTGCAGTAGATTTCTGAGTGCTGCAGTATATAGCCATCATTGATGGACCCTGGTTACCGAGCAAACATATCCACAATCACCCCCTGGGCTTTACACATGACCTGCATGTTCCTGAAGTGATATGATTTTCTATTCCTATAGGTGTCCTCATATGCAAGGTCTGAGTGCAACATGTGTGCAGTCGCTGAGCACTATGACTGAAGGGAAGCGATCTATGGTGTAGAACTGAACCATGTTATTCTGGAGGGCTTGGGTAGTAGTGGAGAAGTTAATATACTGTGAGGTGTGGGAGAGGAAGGCATTGAGGAACTGGGCAAGACAGTTGGAGATGGTGGGCTAGATGAGGCTTGTATTGACTGCTAGCACTGACTGAAAAGTGCCAGTGGCAAAAAAGGCTAGGGAGGCTGTGACCTTAAGGTGAACTGACACTGGATTATTCCTGAATGTCCTGGCCTGGTGGAGGGTTTGTAGCTGGTCACAGAGGTGCTGTATGGCAGCCCTAGCAAGGCATTCCTGGTCAGTGAGGTCCAGGAAGCAGGTCCTGGCCTAAATAGTCTCAGATAGGGGTATCTCCTCTGGGGCCTCCCTCTAAACTCTCAATCACATTAGCATTCAGTGCATTCATGATTGACATACAGGTGCCCCACTATCACAGGCACAACCCACTACCCCAGTAACACTACTATACACACCTCCATCTACTGTACCTAGTGAGATCAACACCAGCACACAACACTCACTCTTGCAGCATCACCACACAGCACAACCCTCACTCTCCCAGCAGCAACACACAGCCCTCACACAAACAGGTCAAAATCTTAAAATGGATCCTCTTGTCAATTGGTAACCAATGGAGGGAAGCCAAGACCAGAGAAATGTGATTGAATCTCCGCCCATACTCTGTCCAAACTCTGCTCTTGTACATGCCTCCTGGCAAAGAATGCACCATCATGTCTTGGTGTATACTTTCACACTGGTCGGTGTTTTACGAGGCGACAAACGCTCAAAATGGAATTTATAAAATTATTTCCAGAGCATGAAATGTGCTGAGTAATTTCTCCCTGTTTACATCTATACTAAGATGCCATGTGAATGTTTGCAGTGCAGTCTAAGCTATATATGATTTCTGTCAGATAACCTCCATGTAGAGCTTCTATGTAAGACAATGTACAGAGTTTTATGTGATTTCTCGAATGAGCATTTTAATAGATGCAGCTATGCACCTTTATTCTGGTGTTTTGTGTCTAAATAGACTGTAAATAGTACTAATGTTTGTTTTCTAGTACAGCATGTTCTCATTCATTATTGAAAGAACATGTCAACCTTATAACAAGACACAGAACAACACAGAGGCAAACGGGTGAGCAGAAACTGGAATGATGTTCTTTGCTGGCCTTTAATGAAAGCCAAGTTGGGGACCTGTTTATGTTACAGCTGATTGTACATATTTGAACAAATTTAGGGGCCTCATTCACTAAACATTTTCCCCACCGACACAGGTTTACAAGCACATTTTCAAAAAATATTCACTGCTCAAGCTAGACAATAAGACTGGCCATTGAAGTTTAGACAGATTTTCAACCTAGATAGCCAGATTTCTTCACTGAAAATTCACCCTAAATCTTGGACCAGCCAGATTTACATTTGCTATTAGAAATCCTATGTTGGGGTGTCCATGCTAGATACACCAATTACCTCTCCCCCCCCCCCCCCCCTCAAGACACACACACACATCATATTCCCCCCCTCGCCCGCATTCCTCTAACATCACCCTGGTATATCCACATCCCCAGCCTTACCAGGAGCCCTGGTGTCTAGTAAAGCAAGTGCAATCCTCAGTAGGTCCTGTTTGTCATCCTGGTCCCAGGTTCAAAATGGGCAGCCATAACTCTTAATAGCAATCTTGTGATACATCAGTGAAAATCAATGCCAGTGTAAGATACATATCGTAGATATCCTTATTAGCAATATGTGTCTCTCCAAAAGGGACATACCAAGTCGAGTATTTTAGGGGTGTGTACCACATTGCCACAGTAACCCTATGGGCAATACAGCCATGATATTTTCCTAATGCTAATAACAATAGTGTTTCCCAAGTTGGTCCTGGAGTATCCCTTGCTAGTCAGGTTTTCAGGATATTCACAATGAATATGCATGAAAGAGATTTGCATATAATGGAGGCAGAGTATGCAAATCAAGTTCATGCATATTCATTGTGGATATCCTGAAAACCTGACTGGCAAGGGGGTACTCCAGGATTGAACTTGGGAAACATTGCTCTAGAGAAGATGTGGATTATTTATGCTTAACTTTTGAATAGGCAAACTGACCAGCCCATTCCTTCTTGACATTTTTCCTAAAGTTTCATTCTGCTGAACTCTACTGAATCTTTGTTTGATTTGACTTTAAATTCTACAGTGAAACCACAGAGAGAGGAGAGTTGCTGTGTATCAGCAAGCGTGATTGTTTTCCCCTTTGCTATATTTTGTGTTATGGAAAGGAGGTTTTTAGTCTATCCCTCCCTTCCTAAAGACACAGAAGAAGAAGAGAAATTCAGCTATGATAAGTCTGAAAATGAGAGAAAATATAATAGATTGCCTAAGTGGCATCTGGGTGAGAGAAGAAGGAAGCATAGAGCTATTATCACAGGAGCTTCATCGCTTCTCAGCCTTTTGGCTAAGATCAAGTGTAGAATCACAGGAGCTTCATGAGAAAAGACAAATGGAGAGATCCATAGGGCATCTACGTGTAAAGGAAGAGAATCAGGAGGTGTATGGTTCAGGGGCGTAGCTATGGGTGGGCCTGGATAGGCCCAGGCCCACCCAGTTTCGTCTCAGGCCCATCCTCACCTTCTCTCACCCCCGCCGTAGCGCTGCCTCCTCTCCTGCACTTCGCGGTCTCTGTCTCCCACCCTCACGGCAGCGCTTTCAATTTGCTATCAGCGCTGCCTGTCTGACAGCTGACAGACACGGCGCGACGTCCTCCTGCTCCAGGGCCTTCCCTCTGCCGCATTGATTCAGCTTCCTGTTTACGCAGCGTGGATTGTACGCGGTAGAGGGAAGTTCCCGGAGCAGGACGTCATCGCGCCGCATCTGTCAGCTGTCAGGCAGGCAGCGCCGATAGAGCGCTGCCGCGGGGGTGGGAGACGGAGACCATGAAGTGCAGGAGAGGAGGCAGAGCCACGGTGGGAGAAGGTGAGTGGAGGCAGCGCCGATAACTTTAAATGTGCTGCGCACTGCGAGTGTGTGGGGGGGGGGGTTGTAGTGCCCACCCATCCAACCCGCTGGCCCACCCAAAAATTGTCTTCTGGCTATGCCACTGGTATGGTTAGGAAAGCAAGCCAAGAATCCCAGGTAAGAAACAATGGTATTTCATTAGGAGTAGAAAAGTTTCTAATTCTCCCAGCAGGCTCAGGGAGAGCCTCACAAATCCCCTTTGATCTGTTGTAGGAAGAAGATAAATACAGCAATTATGGACATAGGTATTTATGTGAGCTCTGCCAAGACTATTGCTTAGACTATTAAGAGATTTATTTGTACACAGTTTATTTACAGTAAAATTATGTTACAGCACCATATTGTACCTTATCTGATTATTAACATTACTAAGTTTAGGGGTTTACAGCACCTGGACCCAGAAGATAATATGCTCCTCTGCTGGAGTAAAAGAGAATATTTGAGAGGTACTAGAATCCCCTGTCCCATTTTAGAGGACAGCCCTGGGGCAGAGTGTGCACTAAATTCCTAAATTCCCTTCTCCTAATATTGGACAGCCCCTGGGCCTTGGGGCTGTCCAATACTGTAGTGGCTAAATTTAGTTGACTAATGAAACTAGACTCTTAAGTTTAGCTACCATGGGGGAGGAGAGGAGAGGGATTTAGCCACCTAATTTCCTAATTAGACAGCTAGTTGCCTTTAAAAGTCTATTTCATTAATAAGTCAGACTCTGAGTCATTCAGGATTTATCAATTAAAAGCAAAATATAACCCTGTAAGTTATAAAGAATACATTTGGGACTAAAAAAGGATCTTGTTTTTAAGCTCTCTCTGTTTTTCTCACACATTCCTTGTGCATATAAGTATTCCCATGATAACTGATGAGAGTTCTAATCTCTCCCTGATTAGGTGATTCACCAGCTCCAGAAGCATGCCTCAATAATTCATGAATGTAAGTCAAAACAATCTACAAGCAAATTTTCTAGGTGAAATCATGTTCGAAGTGTCTTATGAGCTGGAAACATGTACCATCTCCACCTTTTACACAGAAACTTTTCAATTGGGCAGAGACACCTTAACCACTTTTGGGGCCTTGGGCAAACTTTTGAGGATGAAGATCCTTTTATTTCTCCCAGATTAAACCTACTCTCATGCACACCTCCTGCCTCCTCTGGTCCCTGCTTTTCTAATCCCCAATTTCCCATGCTCCCTGTCACCCACACTCACCCAATCCCAAGTCCCCGCACTTTCCTCCCCAGACATCTTCCTCCTCCACTTCTCCCTGTACCTGCTCACCTCCCCAACAACCCAAATCCCTGTCAAGCCTTTGTTTCTCCCCCACTCCCTGGTTTCCCTCCTCCTCAATGTCTGAAGCAATCCCTAGACCACCAGAGTTTAAGGTAGGCCCATGGGAGGCCAACAGGGAAAGTCCAGGGAGGCCTGCAGGGAGTAAAACATGTGATAAGTAAAACACTTACAGCACAGCCATTTCAGGGGGAACCCTTCCCACCACCCATTGGGATGGTGATAAGGGCACCCTCGCTAACTTGGCGGTAACCAGGCGGCGCCAGTTAAGTTCGGCACTACAAAAATAGATCATATATTTGTAGCTCCAGAAATGGCACGCACTAGTGATGGGATCTACTGCTGGGCTCCTGCTTAGTAAAAGGGTCCCTAAATGTTCCTCAGGGTTATCCTTAGATAGCTTCTCCTCCTTAACATTTGAAGGCCACTTGACACTATGAGACAACTCTGTAGTTAACAGTCTTGTCAAAGTGTCACCATTACAAACAAGATCTATCATTCCAAAGCAGAAGGAGTCTTTGTACATTGAAAAGGCAACTATGTGATGCTGAATGTCAATGAAGTAAACAACAATCTGCAGCTCTCCTTGCTTCTTACAAAGGCACTAAAAGGCTGCTATTCAAGCAACTAAGAAATAGTACTAGTCTGCTCTTATTGATCAAGCCCCTGATTCTTCCAATCCAGGGGTCCTCAATCCAGTCCTCGAGGTCCACAACCCAGCCTGTTTTCAGGATTTCCACAATGAATATGTATGAGATCTGTTTGCATACAATAGAAGCTGTGGATGAAACTAGATCTCATACATATTCATTGTGGAAATCCTGAAAACCAGGCTGGGTTGTGGACCATGAGGCCAGGATTTGAGGAACCCTATTCTAATTTTTTTAAGGAAGCATTGCTGGTCTTCCTTCTTTTCCCATCAGTGATGATTTTGCTTTTTTAAAAAAAAGTAGAAATGGCTCAGTTTCTCCTCACTCCTAAGATCCCTTCCACTGTTTCACAGTTGTCCAAGAATCTTTTAACTTTATATGATGTTCCTTCTAGGCAGGGCTCTAACAGGGTGTCCACATTTGTCTGTCACTTGGGCACATATATGTACAGAATATCAACTCTTTTGCAGGCAAATGTACTCTTAAGTTCATAAATGACTGCAAAGTAATTAAGTGCTATTCTGTGATGGCACATGTGGCACATAAATGCAAGGGGGGCATTCACATGGGTGGAGAACAGGAGAAGCTGCCATTTATGCACACAATTTACCAGTGGTGTAGCCATGGGTGGGCCTGGGCAGGCATAGGCCCATCCACTTTGGACTCAGGCCCAGCCAGCAGTGGCACAGCATCAATGTGGCTGGCAGGTATCCTCAAGCCCTGCAAGCTGAAGACTCTTGGCATCTCTCCCTGTGGGAGATCAGGGGATCACTTAACTACCCCCCCCCCCCCCCCCCCCCCTCTCACACATACACAAACATACTCATGCAGCCAGCCCAAACATTCCCTCTGATGCAACTTCCTGTTTGAGAGACCAGGAAGTTGTGTCAGAGGGAAGGCTTGGAGCAAGGAAGGAGAATGACTTGCTGCTCGCTGTTGTCAAAGACCTAAAGGATTTAAAGGTATGGGGGGTCGGGGAGTGGAGTTAAGTGACCCCCCAACCCAAATCACTAGGGAGAGGATGAAATGCCAGGTAGGGAGCAGCAGGGGTATGATTGTCATGCCCACCCACTTAGGGCTCAGGACAACCCAAAATTAGGTGTCTGGCTACGCCCTTGCTTACCAATACTGTAAGTTATGCATGCCCTTGCTACATTTATATGACCACAGTTATGCCAGGTCGGTGGCTGGTATAACTGCGTTCATGTAAATGTTAAGTACGCAGATGACAGGTTCCACTGATCTGGGTACTTGGATGCCTTTATAGAATAGGCTGTCACTGTGCAGTATTGAGGCACCTAAGAGGGAGTTCCAAGATATACACCCCCCCCCCCCCCCCCATATGTTCATACTCTTTTAGTTTTAAAAATTCTGGAGAGCATTAAGCCTTCTATTGCTCCTCATGACCCCATTCTTTCTAAGCTCATTAAGAAATTTCATGAGCCAGTAAAATCTGGAAAGAGTTCAGGTTCCTGAAAGCTGGAAAAAAAGAATACATCCGTCCTAGCTTGGAAAAATCCTAATTTTGTTCCTAACATTGCAACTAGCTATTTTTCTATTTCCAATCTTCTTTTTATAGCTGAAAGGTAGCTTAATCTCTAATTTCTGACTTTTTGAGAAAAAAAAACTACTACCTTGCATCCTAAGCAAACTGGTTTTAGGGCTCATTACAGTGCTGAAACCCTTTTGATAGGATTGACCAATTTCTTCTTAATTCATACTGATACAGTTAAATAATTTTTACTTATTTCTCTTGATCTTTCCTCAGCATTTGACCTCGTTGATCACTCTTTGGACTCTACAGCTTTGAGTTATGAGACTCTGCTTTTGATCGGTTTCATTCTTTTCAGTTCAGTTCAATACAGTCATCTGGCAGAACTACCCCCTCCACTATAGAGTTCCTCGGGGCTCTATCTTGGCCTCTATTCTATTTAATGTCTTTTTAGTTCCTGGTTCTGCATATTCAATCACTAGGGTTTACTACTTTTATATACACAGATCACATACAGTTATTTAATAAAATAAGCCCCAAAACTCAGGCAGGCTACTCTGGTTAAAAGCCACTATTTAGTCATACTCAATAAGAGTCCAATTTCATCAATTAAACAACTGGAAAACAAATGGCAGTATGAAAAAAAACTCCACCTAATGTGGAGAAAAACCAAACTGCCCTAAAAAAAAAAAAACAGACAAATGAGCTAAATCACTTGCAGTCTCTACTAAAAAAAATAGAAATAGCAACAGTTACAAAAAATACTCAAAAACACTGTCTCATCAAAAATTAAGGCAATTGGCCCTTTTACAAAGACATACCAAAACGTGGCCTGCAGTAGTGTGGGTGAGTGTATTGGACACCTGCTGGACCATTTCTCTACTGTGTCTGGAAAAAAGTTTTTATAGGGAGGGCTGGGAAATGGACATGCTGCAAAATGAAAACCAGCGCACGTCTATTTAAGGCCTGAGTCCTTAACGCCACCTATTGACTTAGTGGTAAGAGCTCATGCTTTACCCGTGTGGTAACCGTCCAGCACACACCAACTGCCGATTACCACCGGGAACACCCCCCATGATAGAAAATAGAATATTATTTTCTACTACTATTTTTTTGGCATTCGCCAACTTCAGAATTACTGCCCCGGGGCACGTGGTAGCTGGGTGGTAATGCTGATTTGATGCATGCTGGATGCGTGTAGGCCCTTATGCACCTTTGTAAAAGGGCCCCTCATGATGTCTCAACAAACAGTTCCAAGACGGATCTCCATCCTCATAGTAAGCTGCAACATATCCCACGAAGCTCAAAGGCACATAGATGGTCAGAAAAAATTGGTGGTGGAAGTCCAAGGTATTTTGACACATGATTCCATTTCTTTAAAAGCTATTTGAGTAGAAGACAATAAAAACCAATAAATGTATGTTTCTCCTGATACACCCATGTAGCAATACCAGAAGCATGCTAAGGGTCCTGTTTACTAAGCAGTATTATAGGCACATTAACATTTTTAACACGCGTTAACCATGTACGCGTGTTAACCATGTACGTACCTACAATATCCCTATAGGCGCCTACATGGTTAGCGCACACGCTAAGTGTAGGTGCGCTACAAACACTAACGTACCTTAGTAAACAGGGCCCTAAGAGTATAATTGATCTTGGGGACTGGCATCATATTGATAGTTTCCAGTCTTCCCCACCATGACAATCAAAGGGGAGACCATTTATTGACCAGTGTCGGTAACATTTATAAGATGTTCAAGTGAATTGTGTCTTGGATTGTGGGTCCAAAGAAAATTCCCAAGTACTTCATAATTGTAGGAGACCATCCAGCTTATAATTGAAAAAGAAAAACGCCTATATTGCGACCCAAATCGGGAGATAGACGTTTATCTCACAAAAACGAATAAAGCGGTATAATCGAAAGCCAAATTTGGACGTTTTCAACTGCACTCCGTCGCGGATGCGGACAAAGTTGATGGGGGCGTGTCGAAGGCGTGGTGAAGGCGGAACTGGGGCGTGGTTATCGGGCGATCAGAGATGGGCGCCTTTCGCCGATAATGGAAGAAAAATATGCGTTTTTAGCGAGAATTTAGGGCACTTTTCCTGGACCCTGTTTTTCCACGAATAAGGCCCCAAAAAGTGTCCTAAATGACCAGATGACCACTGGAGGGAATCGGGGATGACCTCCCCTGACTCCCCCAGTGGTCACAAACCCCCTCCCACCACAAAATATGCCGTTTCACAACTTTTTATTTTCACCCTCAAATGTCATACCCACCTCCCTGGCAGCAGTATGCAGGTCACTGGAGCAGTTATTAGGGGGTGCAGTGGACTTGAGGCAGGTGGACCCAGGCCCATCCCTCCCCTACCTGTTACAATTGTGCTGCTTAATGCTTATTAGTCGTCCAACCCCCCAAACCCACTGTACCCACATGTAGGTGCCCCCTTCACCCCTTAGGACTATAGTAATGGTGTAGACTTGTGGGCAGTGGGTTTTGAGGGGGATTTGGGGGGCTCAACACACAAGGGAAGGGTGCTATGCACCTGGGAGCTCTTTTATCTTTTTTTGTTTTTGTAAAAGTGCCCCCTAGGGTGCCCGGTTGGTGTCCTGGCATGTGAGGGGGACCAGTGCACTACGACTCCTGGCCCCTCCCACGAACAAATGCCTTGGATTTATTCGTTTTTGAGCCGGGCGCTTTCATTTTCCATTATCGCTGAAAAACAAAAACGCCCAGCTCACAAATTGTCGAATAAAACATGGACGTCTATTTTTTTCGAAAATACGGTTCGGTCCGCCCCTTCACGGACCCGTTCTCGGAGATAAACGCCCATGGAGATAGACGTTTTTGTTCAATTATGCCCCTCCATTGGAATTTATATTGTTCAACATCATATTTTATATCAGGACAATTAAAAGGCATTATTTCATTTTGCTAGCATTCGATTTATAACCAGAAATAGTTACATGTTTTGAGATGATCTATAATATTGCAGGTATAGAAGATGGAGTGGTATATAAAAGGACGTCATCAGCATAAGCCAAGACTTTAACTGTGACTGAACTAAATTTATCAAGATACCTTTAAGGAGCGAAGATGATTGGATAGCTATTACGAGAGGTTCAAAAGTGAAATTAAATAATAATGGGGATAAGAGGCAGGCCCTGTCTTGTACCACATGTGAGATAAAAAGGAGATGAGGTAACGTTATTGATTTGGAGTTTAGTGGATTGGGCAGTGTACAGAACTTTAATCATGTTACTGATTATGGTTTATTATGGTTTATTAAGATTTGCTATACCGCCATTACCGACTGGCAATACTCAGCGGTTTTACAATGCAATAAAAGTTCAAGAAAATTGAAAGGAACTACAAATTTATATATGACATCAGATAGAACAGAGATCACAGAAAGAAAGGAGAGCTATCAACAATAAAACAACATAAATAAAGAGTGATTGCTAAAACATCATACTATGTCAAAAGAGCTATGCATTAAGTTTTGCTTTCAATGTTTTAAAAGAAGTCTCAGCACAGATGTTAGACAGAAGGGAATTCCAATGAGAGGGGGCTGCAACAAAGAAAGCATGATGGCGAGTGGACTTAACCAGGCAGATTTGGGGCCAGGAAGTACCAACCGATGGTCGTTAAGTGAACGGAGGAGATGGGCCAGGGAATAAGGAATGGTAAGGGAGAACAGATAATGTGGGAGACTGAGTCTATTGGATTTGTATGTAAGGACCAGACGTTTAAAGAGAATATGCTGATGAATTGGAAGCCAGTGATATTTTTGAAGTAATGATGATGTATGGTCATAACAATGAGCATGATGATTACAGGAGAAAAACCAACCACTGCAAAACATAAAAAAGAAAAGGCCATTCTACATGATTGAACACTTTCTCAGTGTCCAGACCTATAGCAACAAAGGAATCATTGGTACATAGTCTGGTATTATCAGTAGAGTATCTATCAGGCATGAAACTGGTCTGGTCACTAATAATTAACTTAGGCAATACCAATTGTAATCAGTCTGCAATAATTTTAGCAAACATTTTGGCATCTAGGTTGATCAAGGACAGAGGCTTCTAATTATGAATCCTTGCCAAGTTTTACTAACACAATTATTGTGGCCTCAGTGAAAGTACCACATATATCCCCAGACTGTATAAGATACGTGTAAAATGAACTTAATATGGGGGCCAACTGATTGGAAAGTCAGGTAAAAATCTAATGTAAAGCCGTCAGGCCCTGGAGTCTTTTTCTTGGCCATACCTTTTAGTGTGGTAATGATATCAGATTCGGTGATAGGTTTGGAAAATATTTCATTATCAGTGGAAGATAAAATGGGGTGCTCAAGGTTGTTAAGGAAGGATAAATCAGAAGAATCAAAGTCTACTTCTGATATATATAAGGAAATGTAAAACTATGTGAATCTATGTACAATATCCTCCTTTGTGATTAGTAAATTATTATTTTCATCTTTAATAACCACTATATCATTTCTCTCTGATCTAGATTTTAAGTAATTAGCTAGGAGATGTCCAGATTTGTTACTTTTGGCATAATATTGAGCCGACTTCATAATCAGACTCCCAAGGAAACTCTAACAACCGCAAAACTGTAGCCAGGAGGAAGACTCTTCCAATAGCCAGGGCCAAATCTCAAGGCTGGACACAAAATGAATTCCTGGCTCCCAACCTCCCACAATCCACTGCCATTGGGCTCCTGAGCCAGCTCTGACATCAGCGAAATCAGACCTGGAAGGGAGACTCTCCCAGGCCACAAAGACTGCTCCCAACAAAATCTGCAAGGCTTTGAATGTAGTCCATCAGCTGCTTTGAATCTGCATAGGTGGCACAACTGAGGAATACTGAATAAAGAAGTGAGCGCTCCAAGAGAGGGTCACAATGGCTAGCAAGGCAGTTCTTCTGCCAAGACTAGCACTGTGGAGGTGTGAATGTGCTCCCACACATCCCACAAGCCATATTCACCATGCATGCAAGAAACAAAGTCAGTCCCCCAGTAGGCTCCAGATTTCCCCTCCCTTCTCATCCCAGTAACCCACGCGAGTACACTAGTCTACTACACAAATCAAACACACCGGGACAGCATTAGACCCAAAGAAAGTACTGGACAGTAAAAAAATTGGACAGGGAGAAGACTTCAAATCCATCTCCTTCAGCCCTCATCTGTAGCTCTTCAACCGACCAGGGAGAATTTGTGGCAGGAAAAATCACAGCTTGCCCATCTCCACCAGCCTTCACCTCCAGTTTACAATGGACTCCCCCACTTCAGCTGGTAGAAAAAAAGGAGAGAGTCTTGATTAGGGACAGGGAGAGGGAAAAGAGAGGAAGAAATTTTGGACCCAGTGGCAGACGGAAGGAGAAAGGGAGATGCTGGAACCATGAGGCAGAAGAACAGGAAGGAAGAAATGCTTAAATATAGTGGGGTACAGGAGGAGAGAGAGAGAGGGAGAGATGCTGGACCATGGGGTGAGGGGAGGGAGTGGACTTGATGAGGGTCAGAATGGAATGAAAGGGAAAGCAGTGGCGAGAAGGGATCAGAAAGGAGAAAGAGGGGGAAAGAAGGGAAAGTGTGGAAGTAGGGGGTAAGAAGGGGGAAGGGATGAAGGATGTAGTGGGGTAGAAAAGGGTTGAGATGCACTGGAAGAGATGAAAGTGACATCTGAGAAAGAAATGAGAAAACAAGGGGCTGGGGTTGGTAAGGGAATGAGACATGGAGAAAGATAAATGAGGGCTGGGGAAAGGCAAGAGTGGAAGATGGAAAGTTCATAGGTGAGATGTGAAGAGAGAAACTAAGAACTAGAGGATGAGAGAAAGGGAGAATGAGAGATACAATCTAGCTGCTTAGTGGCGATGCACAGAAGAGAGCAATAGAGAAAAGATTAAGGGGAATGATCAAAGTCAGAGACAGATTTAGAGAGGAAAGGAAGACAAGAGATGAATAAAGAAATAAATTGAGACCCATGAAAAGAAAACATGAGAGGCTGGGCCCAAGTGGATTAATAAAATAAAATGCACCAAAGAACAAAGGTAGAATATTGGAGCAAAGAGACTATTGAACAAGCCCAGCAAAAAGCCTGGGGCTGCTCGATGATAGGGGCTGCTTGCTGTTAAACTGAAGTGCCCTCTTATGAATTGGCTTCCTTCTTACTCTCTGTCCCCACCATCCAACATCTGTCTCTCCCTCTCCACTGCAAGTCCAGCATCTTCTCCTCCCCCCTCCCCCAGAGTGTAACATCTCTCTCTCTCTCTCTCTCTCTCTCTCTCTCTCTCTCTCTCTCTGCCCCCTCCCCCATGGTCCTCCAAATTCATGGTGGGTCAGTAACAGTGGAGGCAATGAAAAGAGGTTGCTTCTGGAAAGCTCCACCAAGGCCTTCCCTCTGCTACTTCCACCTTCTCTGATACAACTTCCTGTGGACAGGATGCAGCACAGAAAAGACCCTGATGGGACTAGCCAGAGGTAGTCTCATTGGTACCACTGCTGGAGTCCCACGGCAAATTTGAAGGACTATGGGAGGATGTTAGAAAGAAATGCCAGAACCATGGGGGGGGGGGAAGAGGAAGAGAGAATGCTGGATCTACATGGAGGAATGGGAAGGGTAAGATGGAAAGATGCTGAACCTTCGGGGGGGGAGGGAGATTGAGGGGAAGAGAGACTAGACTGGGAGAGAAGACAGGGGTAGAGATGTTGGGCCCAAGGGGAAACATAGGGAACAAAGAGAAAAAAAAAACACTGGACCAGGGGAGAGAGGGACAGAAACATTGGACTAATGGAAGGAAGAAGAGAGTGATGCCAAACCACTGTGGGAGAGGTCAGAATGAGAAGGAGATATGCTGGCCCTGAAGTGAGGAGGCAGGGGCAGCATGTGAGAGAGAGGGAAAGATGCTGACCCAAGGGTGAGAGGTGCAGGAGGAAAGAAAGTGAGGTGAGAAGCTGGATATGGAGAGGGATGGGGACACAGAAGAAATGCTGGCCATAGCTGAGCATAGGGACAGGGACATAGAGGAGTGATGCTAGACCCAGAGGAGAGATAGGGACACAGAGGGTGAGATGATAGATAAAGTAAGATAGAGAAACAGAGAAGATGTGCCAAACAGAGTAAGATAGGGACACAGAGAAGAGATGCTAAATATGGAGGAAGGATAAGGTCACTGAGAGGGCAGATACTAAATATGGAGGGTGGCATCTTTATGTTCCTCCCTCCATTGGTCTAGTGTTTCTCCCCTTATCTCCCCCTGGTATAGTATTTTTCAACAAAAGTAGAGAAAAAATTTTTTCTGAATTTATTCATTAAAGGGAAAGGGAATGGGACTTGATATATTGCCTTTTGGTGGGTTTTGCAACTACATTCAAAGTGGTGTACATAGAGGCATATTTTCAAAGCACTTTGGGAGGCTAAGTTCCATAGGTTTCTATGGAACTTTGGGAGGCTAAGTGCTTTGAAAATGAGCTTGATTATAGTATATACAGGTACTTATTTTTACCTGGGGCAATGGAGGTTTAAGTGACTTGCCCAGAGTCACAGGGAGATGCAGTGGAAATTGTACCCAGTTCCCCGGGATCAAAGTCCACTGCACTAACCACTAGGCTACTCCTCTACTCCTAACATAGCAGCTTTCGGAAATATACATTTCAGTTTCTTCTTCTGTCTCTAAGACAGTTTTCTGTATAGATCTGGAATATGTTTGTTTTTTGCAGTGTTTGTTTACTGAATCTCTAAGGTAGGTTTTCCTTGCCCCCTCCCTCCCCCTGCCATTCTACTACCTTGGTAGAGATGGTGTTATGGGGAGCCCATCTTAATTTTTCTGCCCAGGGCCCATTCAGTCCTAGTTATGCCATTGTTTCTGCCCCCCCCCCCCCCCCCATCACATGCAGAAACTTCACTTCTACAGCACAGAAACTTCCTCTGTTCCTGTAACTAGAGCTGCCTTCCTATTGGCTCGATGCTACTTATATGCTGTGCTACTAATTACGATGGAAGCAGGTCAAGGTAGGCTCTCTCAAACACAGGTGGAGGGGCAGGAGGAACTAAAGAACTACTGAGGTTTTATATTCAGAAAAATGTCCAGATTATGTTACCCATCCTTCTGCCTTCCGGACATTAATGTAAATTTCTGCTGACCTGAAAAAAGCCAGACAGTTGACAATCCTAACCTCTTCAGTCTTGCATCTGGTCCTTGGTAGGGTGCAGGGCATAATGCAAGAGGTGGCAGTTTTGGGTCCCCTGGGAAACAGTGATCATAACATGATCAAGTCTGAGCTACTATCTGGGATGAACCCGCAAAAGAAATCTACTGTAGCTGTATTTAATTTTCGAAAGGAGGACTATAATAAAATGAGGAAAATGGTTAAAAAGAAACTAAAAGGATTGGCAGCAAAGATTTGGACACTAAATCAGGCATGGACGTTACTCAAAAATACCATCTTGGAAGCCTAGTCCAGATGCATTCCATGTATTTGCAAAGGTGGAAAGAAGAGAAAACTTCAACCTGAATGGTTAAAAGGTGAAGTAAAAGAGGCCATTACAGCCAAAAGATTGTCCTTCAAAGAATGGAAAAAGAACCCAAATGAAGAAAATAAGAAGCAACATAAGCACTGGCTAAAAGAGAATATGAAGAAAAACTTGCCGCAGAGGCTAAAACTCACAGTAAAAAGGAGCAAAAGGGGCGCTCAGGGAAGACAAGGCCATAGCAGAGAGACTGAATGAATGTTTTGCTTCTGTCTTATGGAAGAAGATGTAAGAGACTTGCCTGTACCGGAAATGGTTTTCAAGGGTGATGGTACAGAGGAATTGAAAGAAATCTTGGTGAACCTGGAAGATGTACTGAGCCAAATTGACAAATTAAAGAGTAGTAAATCACCTGGATTGGATGGCATACATCCAAGGGTACTCAAAGAACTCAAGCATGAAATTGCTGATCTGCTGTTAGTAATACGTAATCTGTCGTTAAAATCATCCGTAGTACCTGAAAATTAGAGGGTGGCCAATGTGATGCCAGTTTTTAAAAAGGGCTCTATGGGTGATCCAGGAGATTATAGACTGGTAAGCCTGATGTCAGTGCCTTGCAAAATAGTGGAAATCATTATAAAGAATAAAATATAGAGCATGTAGACAAACATGATTTAATGGGACAGAGTCAGCATGGGTTCAGCCGAGGGAAGTTATGCCTCACCAATTTGCTTCATTTCTTTGAAGGCGTGACTAAACGTGGATAAAGGTGAGCCGGTTGATGTAGTGTATCTAGATTTTCAGAAAGCTTTTGATAAAGTTCCTCATGAGAGACTCCTGAGAAAATTAAAGAATCATGGGATAGGAGACAAGGTTCTGATGTGGATTAGGAATTGGTTATTGGACAGAAAACAGAGGGTAGGGTTAAATAGTCATGTCTCTCAATGGAAGAGAGTAAACAGTAGAGTGCCGCAGGGATCTTTACTGGGGCTGGTACTATTTAACATATTTATAAATGATGTGGAAATCGAAAAGATGAGTGAGGTGATCAAATTTGCAGATGATACAAAACTATTCAAGGTTGTTAAAACACATGCGGACTGTGAAATATTGCAGGAAGACCTTAGGAAATTGGAAGACTGGGCATCCGAATGGCAGATGAAATTTAATGTGGACAAATGCAAGGTGATGCACATTGGAAAGAATAATTTGAATCACAGTTACCTAATGCTAGGGTCCACCTTAGGGGTCAGCGCTCAAGAAAAAGATCTGGGGATCATTGTAGATAATACGCTGAAATCTTCTGCTCAGTGTGCAGCGGTGGCCAAAAAAGCAAACAGGATACTAGGCATTATTAGGAAAGGGATGGTGAATAAGACCGAAAATACTATAATGCCTTTGTATCACTCCATGATGCGTCCACATCTTGAGTATTGCATTCACCTCTGGTCGCCGTATCTCAAAAAAGATATAGTGGAATTAGAAAAGGTTCAAAGAAGAGCGACTAAAATGATAAAGTGGATGCAGTAGCGTACCAAGGGGGGCGGTGGGGGCGGTCCGCCCCGGGTGCACGCCGCTGGGGGGTGCCGCAGCACGTGCCTGCTGCGAGAGTTCGATAACTTCTCTCGTTCGCTGCAGCTCCCTCTGCCCCGGAACAGGTTACTTCCTGTTCCGGGGCAGAGGGAGCTGCAGCGAACGAGCAAAGTTAGTAAACTCGCAGCAGGCTCACGCTGCGGCACCCCCCCCCCCCCCCCCAGCGGCATGCACCCGTGGGGGCTCTTTCGCGGGGGGGTCCACGCTGCATCGGGGGGGGGGCGCTGCACCCGGGGAGCGGGGCGCCGCCCCGGGTGTCCGCCCCCCTAGGAACGCCACTGAGTGGATGGAACTCCTCTGTATGAGGAAAGGCTAAAGATGTTAGGGCTCTTCAGCTTGGAAAAGAGACAGCTGAGGGGAGATACGATTGAGGTCTACAAAATCCTGAGTGGTGTAGAACGAGTAGAAGTAAATCAATTTTTTTACTCTTTCCAAAAATACAAAGACTAGGGGACACTCAAAGTTACATGGAAATACTTTTAAAACAAATAGGAGGAAATATTTTTTCACTCAACGAATAGTTAAGCTCTGGAACTCTTTACCGGAGGAAGTGTTAACTGTGGTTAGTGTATCTGGGTTTCAAAAAGGTTTGGCCAAATTCCTGGAGGAAAAGTCCACAGTCTGCTATTGAAACAGACATGGGAAGCAACTGCTTGCCCTGGGATTTGTAGTAGGAGTGTTGCCACGATTTGGGTTTCTGCCATGTACTTGTATCCTGGCTTGGTCACTGTTTAGAAAACAGAATGCTGGGCTAGATGGACCATTGGTCTGACCCAGTATGGCTACTTCTTATGAAAATGAAATAAAAGGATTATTTACATTCCCTGTGTGTCCTTCTGTGAGGTCTGCATGTGTTTGCTTGTTTGTTTGTGTGTGAGTGTATATCTGTTCTATGTTGTGAGTGTGTGTGTGTGTGTGTTAAGTTAAATCCTCGAGATAAGGGTCTTCTATAGGTGGAAGGGAGAGAACGCAGAGAAAGCTGGAGTCAGTCTATGTGCTCCGGACCAACCATGTAGCCCTAGGAGTTGGAGCTGAAGGTGAGATTGAATAAATGAGTTTTAAGAGCACTCTTGAAGTTACTTCAACTGAGTTTGGTAAACAGAGTTTGGGAAAGGGAATTCCAAAGGGAGGGAGCAAGATAAAAGAAAGCCGACTGGCAAGTAGAGTCAAGTCAAGCTTGGGAGAATGAAGGAAGCCTGAGAAGACATTCTGAAAAAGATCATAATTGACATGCTGGTTTGTAAGGAACTATGGTGGAAACCAAATAAGAAGGGAGCCCAGTAAAAATGGCGCTGTGGGTCAACATAAGGGTTTTAAATTGAAGGCGATATTTTCACAGGGAGGCAGTGAAATAAGCACAATGAGATTCGCTCAGATTTCTTCAGATGAAATAGGAAACACACAGCTGTATTTTGAACTGACTAAACAATTAAGGGAGTATTGTGGAAGACTGGCTATTATGGAATTACAGTAATCAAGTTGGAAGGTAACTGGGGCATGAAAGATTGTCTGTAGGTCAGTAGTATGTAGAAGAGATCAAACTGAATAAATGATGTGGAAGTTGCAGGGGGGTTAATTATGGAGGGTGGGATAGCTAGAAAGTAATTTTTTGAAATGGGGCAATTTGCAGGAGTAGTTTTAGGGGTAGAGGCAGGTTGGGGGTGATGTGGCAGTTGCAAGGCATATTTTATAGTTGTAGGGGCAATATAAGGGGTGGTGGGTCAGTTGAAAGAGTGGGTATGGGAGTGTTTTGGGAGATAGGGCAGTTTGTGGGGTTGCATGGCAGTTCCAGGGGGTAGGTTTTAGATATGGCAGTAATTTTTAGTGATCGGGCAGTTTGCAGGGTGGTGTGGCATTTGTAGGGGAGTAGTTTTGGGTGTGGGAGCAGTATGCTGGCTGATGGGGTTGTTGCAGGTGGGCAGTTTATGGGCTGTGGGGCAGTTTGGGTGGGGCATTTGTGAGGGGTAGTTTTGGAGGGTAGGGGCAATTTGGAGATTTAGAAGAATAGGGACTTGCACCTTTTAAACTGTCTTTCCCTGTTCTCTAACTGCTACATTTCACTCTAAATTTCTATGATAAAGAAGCTGACACTCCTTTTCCAAGAGAAATGTATTGACACATATTTTAGAGAGCTTATTTCTCTGGAACTCCCAGTTTGATTTGGCCTATTTTTAAACTCAGTGTGTCGTTTTTCTGGTTTTTCCCACATTCCAAGTTTCATCCCCTTCCATTAATGTTTCTATGCTACAGAAGATAGGACAACTTCTTCCATACCAATGCACTGGGCCATTGTTTAGGGGGGGGGGGGCGTATTTTTGTTTCTGGAGCCCTCAGTCTAATCTGACTCATTTTCAATTTTTTTGTGTCTTTTTTGTTGTTGTTGTTGTTGTTGTTTTTCCTTCTTGCCAATTTTCATTCTATTCTGTTAAATTTTTGTACAGTTATTTTGCCCCCAGACAGATGGATAGACATTCTCGACTCCTTTTATATAATTCTTTCCAAATTGCATTGAGTTGGATAGAATAAAAAAAGAGATAGAGAAGTAGATATCTACATCTGGAACAAAGAGAAAAGGGAAATTAAACAAAGGAACAAAAAGAAAAGCAAAATTTTCAATAATTTTTACATTTACAAGAAATCAGCAGAGGACAAACCTCCTCTTTCTAGCCTCACATACATGTAACATAGTAGATAATGGCAGATTAAGATCTGTATGGTCCATCCAGTCTGCTCAACAAGATAAACTCATAGCATAAGGTATGATGTGATATTACATATGTATACTTGATCTTGATTTGTCATTGCCATTTTCAGGGCACAGACTGTAGTAGTGTACTTGGCACTGGCCTTGTTCTCCAACTTCTGAAGTTGATATAGCAGCCCACTCCAGCCCATCCAAATCTGTTTAGCCACAATCATGGCACAGACTGTAGAAGTCTGCCTGGCACTGGCTTTGCATCCCAATTATTATAGAGAATCTTTATTCTGTTTATGGTACAATAAACATTTGCCAATATATATGGTATTTACATTATGTTAAACACCCCTACTGACTTCAGCTTCCTTCAGTACCTGTGTTCATGAACACTGGACTCATTAAATTCTCTCAACTACAAGAGTACTTTAACACATCCAAGCAAGAAACTGGAACCAAGAGAAATGCTGCAAAATCTCTACAATTTACAAGTGCCCAAGGAGAGGCCATCTCCAAGCCCAGAGGAGAGGAGCCAAAAGGTGTCGGAAACTTTTGAAGTAGCAGCATATTAGCAATGCTAGCAATCTGCTCCTCAACGGCAATGGCTGCAAGGATAAGTCACCATAAAGCAACGGCAAAAATATAGGGGTCAACGTTTTTCATAGAGAGGGTAGTGGATTTCTGGAATGCTCTTCCATTGGAGATAGCAGAGAAAAAAATGATGGCAGAATTCAAACAGGTATGGGATAAACAAAGAGAGCAATAGTATACAGCAGAAGAGGAGTAGGTGAAAAAGGGTGCTGGGCTAAGTAGAAATCTAAGATGTTGGACTATTTAATAATGAAAAACTTCTGTCGTGATTTATAAACACAGAGGATCCCTTATGGCAAGTATAGAGTACTTCAAGCAACAAGCAAAACAAATGGCTCACACAAAAAATCCATGAGGGGGCAACTTACACAGAGCAGCAGGTACAATCTTGGCCACCTTTCTGGGTAGACTGGATGGACCATACTGGTCTTTATCGGCCATCATTTATTATCTTACAATGTTATGCTATTCTTGTACTGCTCTTGTTTGTCCATCTAAAGAACATTAATACCTACAGGTGATCCATATTGAACCAACACCAGAGAAATATCCTATGGCAATTCAGAAACCAACACCAGGAAAAATCCCTTAGTGCACAACTCTGATTAACTTCAGAGAAAATACAGCAGTTCTAAACTTCCTGACAACCCGGAATCAAAGGACCTCCAAAATGTTAACCTCCGTAATACAGTGGAGGTCTGCTGAGGCGGAGAAACACTGAGATCCCATGGTAGAATGACAGAAGAACAAAAGGAGTGGGAAATAGACCAGGCTAACCAGGAACAAACAAGGAGACTTCAAATGATGGTAGACAGTTTATTAGTGAAGACTCGACACGCACCGTGTTTCGGCAGTAAGTCTGCTTCAGGAGTCTTTCTATAAAATATGTAAAACCAGCACGCATATTTCATAGATTTTTTGATAAAGGTCTTTTTAAAGACCATACTTCCTCACCTGTGTGTATCAACATTTATTGAGCATATGATGGTTTTACATATCTTACAGAAAGACTCCAGAAGCGGGTTTACTACCAAAACACGGTGCTGTGTTGAGTCTTCACTAATTAACTATCTACCATCATTTGAAGTCTCCTCATTTGTTCCTGGTTAGCCTGATCTATTTACCACTCCTTTTGTTCTTCTCCCAACCTCCTTAATACACCAGCACCAGGAAACCTCTGATCTTAACAGCACTATATTCCCAACTTATGCATTCCTCTCATCTAAATCTTAATGCATCTTGTACTTTGCCCCATGTCATCTAGAGATTCCTTCCTTTATCATACCACAGCATTTCCCAGGTTGGACATAAATTTATAGAGTGCTAAGTGACAGACAGTTCCATCTCCCACTCATGGTATCATGGAGGGGCATAATCGAAAGGGGCGCCCAAGTTTTCCTGAGGATGTCCTCGCAGGACGTGCCGGTGAAGGGGCGGGGAAACCCGTATTATCGAAACAAGATGGGCGTCCATGTTTCATTTTGATAATTCGCCCAAATCGCAAAATTTAGGTCGCCTTAGAGATGGTCATCCTTAGAGATGGTCGTCTCCGATTTTCGGCAATAATGGAAACCGAGGACGCCCATCTCAGAAACGACCAAATCCAAGCCATTTGGTCAGGACCCAGCATTCATAGTGCACTGGACCCCTGACATGCCAAGACACCAACCGGGCACCCTAGGGGGCACTGCAGTGGACTTCAGAAATTGCTCCCAGGTGCATAGCTCCCTTACCTTGTGTGCTGGGCCCCCCAAAACCCACTCCCCACAACTGTACACAACTACCATAGCCCTAAGGGGTGAAGGGGGGCACCTACATGTGGGTACAGTGGGTTTCTGGTGGGTTTTGGAGGGCTCACATTTACCACCACAAGTGTAACAGGTAGAGGGGGGTGGGCCTGGGTCCACCTGCCTGAAGTGCACTGCACCCACTAAAACTGCTCCAGGGACCTGCATACTGCTGTGATGGAGCTGGTTATGACATTTGAGGCTGGCATAGAGGCTGGCAAAAAATATTTAAAAAGTTTTTTTTTAGGGTGAGAGGGGGTTAGTGACCACTGGGGGAGTAAGGGGATGTCATCCCTGATTCCCTCCGGTGGTCATCAGGTCAGTTCAGGCACCTTTTTGAGGCTTGGTTGTAACAAAAAATGGACCAAGTAAAGTTGCCCAAGTGCTTGTCAGGGACGCCCTTCTTTTTTCCATTATCGGTCGAGGACGCCCATGTGTTAGGCACTCCCCAGTCCCATCTTTGCTACACTTCTGACACACTCCCGTGAACTTTGGTCGTCCCCGCGATGGAAAGCAGTTGAGGACACCCAAAATCGGCTTTCGATTATGCCGATTTGGGTGACCCTGGGAGAAGGACGCCCATCTCCCGATTTGTGTTGAAAGATGGGCGCCCTTCTCTTTCGAAAATAAGCCTGATAATCTCTCAGTGAGACATCTGAGCATCTAGTTCTTGGTTAGAATGTGATGCCTCTACCAGAGTGTTGCTCTCCATGGTAAAGGCATTTATGCACTGCTTAAATCAAAACATGAAATATTCATAAGGCAGTAAAGCCATAGAATCACTGTCGGCTTTCTTATGGGAATATCAATAGAAGTGGAGACAGACCTAATTCAATATTGAAAACCTCTCTTCGCTTAGCAGTCGCATTTTCCATCTATTATTTTTTGTTTGGTTGCTTCATGTGCACTAATAGTAAGTCAATGTCCAAAGCAAAAGGCTCACTAAAAAGAAAGAGGGTAACACCTAACTCCTAGTCATAAGTAATAGATCATTTCTAGTTGTTTGTTTTCTTTGCTTATATCCAGGATGGTCCTGTAATTTGTAATTCTAATTTAATTAGCATACAACATGATTACATCCTGAACTGATGGCAAAAAATAATATTTGACTATTGCCTCTCATAATCTGGAGCTATATCTGTAGTCTTCGAACTACTTTCTACTGGTATTTTATTTTTTTTAAAAACCCTTGTCAGGGAGGAGGGGTAGGGGAGGGGCTAAAGCAGAATAGCTAAACTGCATGAACTGCAATTGCAATTAATGATACTTTCTGCGTTGCAACAAATGCAAATTTTTACTTTGCCACTCTTTGATCGCCAGAGGTGTTCTGGTCATAGCTGTACATTTTAACAGAGTGCTGCCTTGTTGCCATCTGGCTCAGTGACCGGACTGGGGCTAATCCACCTGCTTTCATCCTCTAATTGCTATTGCTGAGAACTGCTGGGGTGATCACTAGCTCTGTTCCCTTGTTACATCAGAGCAGGGGTGTGCTGGTAAAATTTTAACAACGGGCTCTCTCTCCGGACATAGCCGGCCCTGAAATTTGTGGGGAGGGCGGAATACATGCCTTTCTCTCCCCTCCCTTGTGCAGGCACACTAGGCATACCTTTGCCGAGCCCCCACCAGCAAATAAATGGACTGCCACCATTCTCTGCTGCTTGTTTCTGGCTCTGAACAGCATGATGGAACCTTCTTGCGCTTGCATGAAAAGTCCCAGCCTGATGCTCAGAGTCAGAAACAAGGAGAAGGGAGCAGCAGCAGTCTATTTACTTGGCTGGTGGGGCCAGCATCACTGCCAGCAAAGTAAAAGAGAATTCAGGAGGGGGCCCAAGCCTACATTTTGGGAGTCAGTTGTTAGAATAGCCATGGGGAGGCCTACTTTAACAACCGGCTCCCAAAATTCTTAAAAACTTAACAAACGGCTCTCGCGAGCCCATGAGAGCCCGCTCCAGCACACCACTGCATCAGAGGGGAATGGCTTATTGCTGCATGTCTCGTGCTAGAGGCACGGAATGCTATCTTTGTCATGCTGACAAAGGAGCACAACTAAGGAGCTCCTTAGAGTGAACTTTGGATGACTGGACATTAGGGGTTTTATTTTAGGTAACTGGTTTGTGTCTGCACTTCAGTATAGCCATGGTTGAGGTTATCACGGGACAGGGGAGATTTGGACTTTTGCTATCTCATTTATGTAGTAAAAGATTATTACTGGTATTACTAAAGTTTATGACCAGTAATGATACATAATGGTACCCAGCTAAAGGGAAATATGTTAAAAATTGGGCTTATAAATGCGAGGTCTGTTAGGAATAAGATTCCTCTTATTTAAGATATTATTAGTGAGAATTTGTATGTGTTATTACAGAATCTTGGCTGTTGATGTCAAACTTCTACTTGTTAAACAATGTTGTCCACCCAATTCTTGTAGGGATGAGTCTTTTAGGACCTGATATTTAGCCGGTGGCAATCAGTGTTTTTCTGATCGTTAAACCCAGAAATTTAATGCCAGGCCATGTATGAGCACTGGCATTGAATTTATGGATTTCCAGAGCCTGCTAATGCAGCGCTAGTTAAATGTGCCTTTCAGCACTTAACCAGCTATAGGTTACCGCATAAAAATAACACTGAGTATTATGCAGTCCTATTTATCTGGTTAACCTGGACGGTTAAGTGTGGAATATCTGCACTTAACTGGCCAAGTGCTGACTCCACCCCAAAACACCCCCAAAATAGCCCTTTTTCAGTTTGGCGATAGCTGCTAACAGTTTGGCGTTGATTTTTGGCAGCACTATCCAAGTACTGATGCAAATTAGCAGATATCCCCAAACAGGCAAGTTAACCAGCCAGGATCCTTTTCTGACTGGTTAAATTGCTTTGAATATTGACCCCTTAGAAGTTACAAACAGGGTGGTGGGGTTGCGGTGTTTTATAATCGCATCCTGGGTTTAAAACAGGTGCATGCTGAATCCAACAGTTTTGCTGAAATTCTGTTGGTTTCTAATGGAGATGTCTGTTTTCTAATTTGTGGAGGAGTGGTTAGGGTGGTGGACTTTGGTCCTGAGGAACTGAGTTCAAATCCCACTTCAGGCACAGGCAGCTCCTTGTGACTCTGGGCAAGTCATTTAACCCTCCATTGCCCCAGGTACAAATAAGTATCTGTATACAATATGTAAGCCGCATTGAACCTGCCATGAGTGGGAAAGCACAGGGTACAAGTGTAACAAAAAAAAAATACTGTCCTCCAAGGATTTTAGTGTCTGATAGTTCTCTATTATTGGATTTTATTACGACTTTGCCTGTAGCACTGAAAAAATTATGTATTTTAGGTGACTATAATATCCCATTTGATCCTTTGTCTCAGCTGTTCAATGAGTTTTATCATATATTTGATATCTTAGCATCATGTTCGTTTGAACAGATTGTTGGAACTTCAACACATAATGCAGGACATGTTCTGGATCTTGGTTTTTTTTTTTAAATCAAGTTTGTTTATTAATTCTCTGATTGTGTCACCAACTTTTGAGTTAGCTTGCCTAGATGAGAAATGGGTGCCACATTTGACATTCCCTCTTGATTGCTCAATTGATAAAGCCATTGGATTGTAGGAAAATGCCTTGACTAAATCACTTGATCAAATTGCCCCATTAAAGAGAACAACTGTGAACTGTTAGGGATACTTATAATTGATGCCCTTGGACAAATGCTGCTTTGGTTGCTTTAACCTGTGAATTACAACAAATGAAAGGGTTGGAAAATGTCTCATGACCCAGATGACTATGATGGTTATAAAATTAAATTATTAATTATGAATGAGGAATATAAGTATAATTGTCCCTTCCTATAAACACATGTTTTAATATCCAACAAAGAGACTAAATAAACTCAATCATGCAATTTTCAAACACTTAGCAATAAAATATAAAAACTATATATATGTGATAGGTGCTCAGTAATCAACAGCAGTCTCAGCTGATATAACATATGGTGCTATTGAAGCTGTTGACCCCTCATTCAATCATTGCACCAGTCATAGTTTTGGTAATATGAAATACTAAAATAAAATCCACTTATCTGATCGAGGGACTGGATAACTCTTCAGCTAGAATTTTAAAGCTGACAGTGTGACCACCGTGAGTCTCTGATGGATCACTAATCAAAGAGTCTTGCGTGAATGAAAATAACTCCCCAAAATGACATGCTCAAAAATCACCGCTGTGTCAAAAGTCTAAAAGTTGCTGCAAAAAACTTCTTAACTTGAAGAATCCACAAAGAAGTTATCCCATCAAAAATATTCACCAATTAAAGATGAACAAATGGATATCATCAAGAAAATAACAAAAGCTAAAGCAGCAATCCTGCCAATATTCTAGGGCTCGCTGTGAAGCATCATGATAGATTCCAATGTCTCTGCTGTATCCCGCTGCTATAGTTTCCACGTGGTTGCAGACAGTCGCATATCAAATCCATTCAGTCAGCAGATGTAAACATATAGTTCAATGTTCAAATGATAGGGGATAGGTCTATGAAGGGGTTGAATGTGGGCAGAAATGGGGTTAAAAAGATGGTGAAGAGAGACAATAGGAGATGGAGTAGAGGGTAAGAGAAGAATGGCCTAGAGGCCAGGGAAGGAAGGAAAGACAGGGATTGAGCTGGGGCTGGTGATGGGCTGAGAGAGTAAGTACAGAGAATAGAAATGAAGGACTAGGGAGTGGGTTAAAGATGAGGGGAGGAAAGGAGGCTAGGGAAAGAGAGAGACAGAGGGTCCAACAGGAGTGCTGGAGAGGGAAATAGGAAAAGCCGTTAGGTAGATGAGATGTGAAAAGGAGACTAAGGACTAAAGGTGAGGGATGAATGAAGTCTGAGCAGAGAGAGAGGCAGAAAAATAAATGAAGGAAAGCTGAAAGGAAAAGATCTCTTACATCCATCTCTGACTTTGAAGAAGACAGGAAGGGACAGAAGAAGTGGCAGATGGACTGGAGACTTTGGAAAGAAAGTTAAGAAAGGACAGAGGAAAGCAGAGACTGGAGACTGGGACAAACATGATCAGGGAAAAAAAATGACCAGACAGCAAAGGTAGAAAGAAGAATGGAAAATGTCAGTTTACAGTAGATTTACACTGCTTTATTTGTATTTTGCGGAGTTTATGACACTTTTTCTTTCTCTTCTCTGGTGTTTCACTGTCTATAGAATGTGGCTTCTTGGGGTTTAAGTTTAATGTATGTCTACATATTCATATTTTAAGCTTGTGGTCACTGGGGGTCTTTTACTAAAGATTAGCTCGAGTTATCTGCAGCAGGGTCCATAGGAATAAAATGGGATCTGCTGCAGATAACTCAAGCCAACCTTTAGTAAAAGACCACCTTATTCTGTATTTGGCAAGAGTTTATTTGTGTTCAGTACTTGTGACCAAGACCAGGAACACTGTTGCATGGAGTTTCTATTTCAGCATCTCTAATAATTCAGCTTGTTCAGTTTCCCAATATGCATATTGATGTTCTAGATCCCACTGCAATATTTACTGTGTTGCTTTTTCCTAGGTAGGGTCCTTGTTGTGTTACTTCTGTAAGTTAGTGGTGTTACAGTGAACTAGATGAGTTCTATAGGTCTTAAGTGATTTTTGGTACTTCACAATATACTTGGGACTAGAGGGGGTTTATATTTTTATGGCGATTACACCAAAATCAGAACTATTTTTGTATGGTGAGTTATTAGGTTATAAAGCATTAAAATGTGTTATAAAGAAAAGTTGAAGAATATGTGCCATTGTGGTAATTATTTTGCAGGATACTATGATGTGTGTTGAGATGTTGAACAGACGCAAGCCTACTCTTGATGGCAAAGTTAGGTTATGGGATAATGCAAAAAATGTTAGTGAACTTCCAAGTTTCCATAAGTGTGTATGTGGTTTATGTTGGCGAAGGACAGATTGTTTACTTATTTCTAAGGCGTTATTTAGGAGTATACCAAGCACTACTTATACCTATATGCCTAGTGCTCCCCCACCCCATGTTAAGTATGGGCTCCCCCCCAAAAAAATGTCCGGTCTGGCTATGCCACTGGGCTACAGAGGTTACGGCTCTTCAGATTGGAAAAGAGATGGCTGAGGGGGGATATGATTGAGTCTACAAAATCCTGAGTGGTGTAGATTTTTTATTCTTTCAAAAAGTACAAAGACCAGGGGACACTCAATGAAATTCTATGGAAATACTTTTAAAACAAATAGGAAGAAATTTTTTTCACTCAAAGAATAATTAAGCTCTGGAACTCGTTGCCAGAGGATGTGGTAAAAGCGGTTACCATATCTGGGTTTAAAAAAGGTTTGGACAAGTTCCTGGAAGCAAAGTCCATAGTCTGTTATTGAGATGGACAAAGAAGACTGCAAGGAACTGTGGTGGAAGTTCAGTGAGTGGGGGTTCCCTAAATGAGATTGTGCGACTGCTGTTGGTGAGATATGGGGGTCAGGAAACCTTCTGTGACACATGTTAAGTCTCTGGGAGCATGTGTGGTGAACATGACCTTAAGGTAAAGGAAAGCATATTTTAGTTGCTGGGGAGTTTTGCTGAGCTGGTAAAGGGACTGCCAGCCAGAGCTGAGGAAACAAATTCTCTAGAATGTTTAATTGCAGTAGGATTTCAGTCAGGGGTTAGATCCCTCAGCACAGTAATAAGGAGAAATGCCAAGTTCCAGTGTTTTTAAAGGAACAGTTTTCTGCAGTATGAGGTTTTGAGACAATGATTCAAATTGAGAAGAAATTTACAAGAAATTTAAGTTCTGGGTTATTGTACAAGAAACTTGTAGCACAGGTCCCACTTAATGCGATGAGACCAAGGGGGGAGTTATTTGCAGCAGGTCCCATTTTATTCCTATGGGCCATGCTGCAGACAACACCAGCTAATCTTTAGTAAAAGACCCGTCTAGTTACTACTAAGAAGGGGTTAACAGTAAAATACGTCTTAACAGTGGCCCATGTTGATAAGTTCCCCCCTAAAGTTCCTGTGAAAATTTCTACCTGACTTCTCAGAGGGTTGTGTGTAAAGGTTTCAGAAGATGGGGATTGCATTTCTGTTTCCACATTGAGAGTATATGTGTGTTCAGTGAGCTCTCTGCTTCTCAATATAACATTAGCAGGGAAGTAGCTACATAACCACATAAGAACACAGGAACATAAAATAGCCATACCACTGGTCTATGTAGGCCAGTATCTTGCTTCTAACAGTGACCAATGAAGGTCACAAGTACCTGGCAAAAACCCAATTAGTAGCAACATTCTATGCTACCAATCCCAGGGCAAGCAGTGGCTTCCCCCCAACTGTGCCTGTTTTCCCACCTGAAGCACTGACACTAGCCTTCCTATGTTTTTCAGAGCACAAGTATAGCCAGCCTATCGCTAAAAGGTGAGGGTAGCCCTGCAAGTCCCACACAGAATCATTTATTTAAGGTGCCTGTTGCTTTAAATAGGGAGAACTTAGCAACAATAGCAAAGATGGGTAAAGTGAAGGGTGCTGGGAGACAGGGGAAGAAAGAGTTCAGGCCTAAACTGGAGACATTTCAAAAGACAAAACGACAACAAGGGCACCATAAAATATTTTTGAGTAAAATAACCTTGTAGCTGGCCCCCATCTCGGTTTGGACTGAAGATGACCCCATGGGCATTTATATACCTTATTTATGGTATCTGTAGATATAAAACCGAAACTCTTCCAAACTCCTTTCTTAAAACACACAGAACGTATATATAAAGGTTCGCTATAGATGGGATGGTTATCTAATCTTTGTATAGTCCCTGGATAGGCACACAAAATCCACACAGGAAAAATAACTGAAGGTGGCTGATAAGGATTACGATATAAGGGCGTCTTTTACTAAGGCGCACTCACATTTTTAACACATGCTAAAATTGTGGGCACGCTAAACGTCTCATGGTCCCAGGTTCATCAGCTTCTATGTTTATAGGATATTATGGGCATCTACATGGTTAGCACACGCTAAAAATGCAGCTTAGTAAACAGGATCCTTAATGTTTAGCAATTTATTGTTAACCGCTATGATCAATTAATTTTGTAATGGCGGTATATCAAGCTTTTAATAAACTATAAACAACAACTGGTCGTCTCCATTTAGGCCATTCTACAACAGAACATAGGCAGCGAGGTTCTGTTATAAAACACTAATGTAACCTGGCATCAGCATTCCTAACATGTGCATGCCCTACAGTTACACCAAATGAAAGCAACGACAGCAAAGGTGACAGAAAAGTTCCAAAGCAAGCTGTGTGGTGCAAAATCTTTATTGTTGGGTAACACAGACTCAACACGAATCGTGTTTCGGCTGTAAGGCCTGCATCAGGAGTCTGTACCAAACATCCACCTTATTGCAGCTACAGTAGTGAACTTGATAAGATCAGTGTCAATTTTTGCACCAGTGCTATTCACAAATAATACATTTCAAATGGGAAATTCAAACCATAAGCATCGGCCACTAGTGCAACTCTATGATAGTGTCACACTAGTGGCAGATGCTTCTGGTTTAAATTTCCCATTTGAAATGCATCATTTGTGAATAGAACCAGTGCAAAAATTGACACTGATCTTAACAAATTCTCTACTGTAGCTGCAATAAGGTGGATGTTTGCTACAGACTCCTGATGCAGGCCTTATAGCCGAAACACGATTCATGTTGAGTCTGTATTACCCAACAATAAAGATTTTGCACCGGGAAGGGGAGGAGTCAAGATGGCGGTTCGTGCTTGAGGTTCTGCGAGCGCTGTGCTGAACTTTACCAATTTTACCTCTCCTAAAAATGCCGCATTCAAAGAGGAAAGGTGCAGTGAAGGGCGCTTTGTCGTCGGCTCAATCACTGCCTCCGGGTCAGCGAACGCTACTGCAGTTCACTACGAGCACTCTCGTGGATACTGGTGAGAGGGATCCCGCTGTTGGTCTCGCCGAAGGAGAGGCGTCTCCACTTGGGACGGAAATATCGTTGTCCCCGCCAGAACTTAATCCACCGCTTTGCCCTGCAGCACTCCGGATGAGCGATGAAGACCCGAAGGGGCCGGAAGTCGGCAACCAAAGGGCCTCAGATGACAGAACTCTTCCTCAGGATGCAGATGGTGTGATCATAGAGCCAATGGTTCCCCAAGCGGTGACTTTACACTCCATTTGGACTGCAATTCAACAACTAACATCTGCGGTCAGGAAAACTTCCCAGGATACAGCATTGCTGGTAAATAAGTTTGACTCTTTAACTTTAGCACTGGAAACTGTTAAGACGGAGCAAGCTAATCAAAAGGCTGAAATGACATCGTTAAAAGCTCTTTCAGATACTTTGATGAAAGATTAAATAAAAACTTCCTTGAAGTTAGAATCTTTAGATAATTACAACAGAAGATTAAATCTGAGGTTGTTGAATTTTCCCTTTGCAATAGGAGTTTCTCCAATAGATTTCCTTAAAAAATATTTCATGGAGGTCTTGCTTTACCCGCAATCTGCAATACCACCTATTAATAAAGCTTACTATTTGCCTGATAAATCCTCCAAGGCGAATCCAAACGATGATAACCAGTGCCCAGAAATAAATCTACAGAACTTATCCGCATTCTTAGAAGAATCTATTTCGGAGATAACTACTCGGAGGACATTACTTATATCCTTTGTTTTCGAACAAGATTTAAGGGTATTATTAAAACTTTACTTTAAGAATGCTTCTAAACTGTTTCATGGACAAAAAATCTGGATTTTTCCAGATGTGATTAAAACTACTCTGGATCGCAGGAGAGCGTTTCTTGTTTATAGAGAAGAAGTTAAATCTATGGGTGCTACCTTTTTGTTAGCTTATCCTTGTAAATGCTGTATCAAATATTTAGGGAACAAATATATTTCTTTTGAGCCTGACCAGTTGAAAAAGTTTATAGATGCTAAAAAATTGACCAAGTAGGGTGTAAAAGGTATTAAGGATATGGAAGTAACATGGGCGTAAAAGAACCAGGCCATTTACTTTCTACAAATGTTTTCTTTTAATTTATCTCCTTTATTGCTTTATCCTCCCTCCCTTTTCAATTTTTGTGGTCTAAGAAAGTAGAATATGTTTCAATTAAAATTTTCCTGAGGTTTAGCTAAATAAGTATATCCTTTGTTTATAGAAATATTGATTAACCTGTGATATAGCAACCAGTATAAGGTATTACTACTGTATTTCCATTTATAAGTTTATCTTGTAAATTTTGAAAAATTTAATAAAGAAATAATTTTAAAAAAAAAGATTTTGCACCACACCGCTTGCTTTGGGACATTTCTGTCACCTTTACTGTTGTTGCATTCATTTGTTGTTGCGAAGGTTTGTTCATCTTTGTTTCTGTGCTACAGTTACACCGGCCATACACCTGGCATTAGTGTGGGTGCCTAAATGTTGCAGAGATGTGTATACATTGCAATATCTAGTAAATTATGCGCACAACATAATATTCTGAAAGTTACACACATAACCTAGAGGCACACTCATATCCCACCTATGCTCCACCTCTGTGTATGTCTCCTTGCAAATATGGGCTATGTTAGTTAAGCATAGGGCTTTTTTGAAGGGATACTTGGGGGTACTGAGTACCGGCACCTTTTCCATTGTCTGCTAAAATTGACCCATGGTCTCCAAGTTTTAATGAAAGAACTCAGGCTCTACACACCAATTCTGCCTTGTCATAGATTCTGTGACGGGTTGCAGGGGTCCTGGCTATTGTGGGGTGGGTCCAGTGGTGTGCTGGTAAATTTTTAACAACAGGCTCTCTCCCCGGTCCACCTCGGCACCCCCCCTCTGTCCACCTTGGCGCCCCCCATCCACCTCTGCGCCCCCCCGTCCACCCCTGCGCCCCCCCGTCCACCTCTGCGCCCCCCCCAAAACAATTGCAGAGCTGGCTATACCCGGGGGGGGGGGGGCAGCGGCCAACACATTACTCTCTCCAGGAAAAAAAAATTAAATGATCCCAGGTTCCAATCTAATTCATGTTTAATATGGGATAAAATGCCATAAATAAGTAAATAAATATAAACTTTTAACATTCAGCACCTGATTCTCAAAGTGGACATATTCCAAACACTATAATGAAAATAAAATTATTTTTTTTCTACCTTTGTTGTCTGGTGACTTTGTTTCTCTGATCATGCTGGTCCAGTATCTGATTCTGCTGCTCTCTATCTGTTCCCTTGACTCCGTTTCCAGGGTTTCCTTTCCATTTATTTCTTTTCTTTCCTCCTTTCCTCTTCATTTCTGGTCCTCTGCATACTTGACTGTACAGTGGATCCAGCTTCTGCCTATTTTCTCCATCCATGTGCAGTTTCTCTCCTCACTTCCTTTTCCCTCATCTAATCTCCTTCCTCTATCTTCCCTCCATGTCCAGCATTTCTTCTCTCTCCCTTCCCTCCCCTCCATCCATGTCCAGAATTCCTCTTGCTCTCCCCGCCATCCATGTCCTGAAACTCTCCTCTCTCCCCTGCCCCTCTCTATCCATCCATACCCAGCAATTCTCTTCTCTCCCCTGCTCCCTCTGCCCAGCAATTCTCTCCTCTGCCCATCCATGCCCAGCAATTCTCTCCCCTGCTTCCCTCTGCCCATCTATGGCCAGCAGATCTCTCCCCTGCCTCCCTCTGCCCATCCATGGCCAGCAATTCTCTCCCCTGCCTCCCTCTGCCCATCCATGCCCAGCAGTTCTCTCCCCTGCCCATCTGTGCCCAGCAATTCTCTCCCCTGCCTCCCTCTGCCCATCCATGCCCAGTAGTTCTCTCCCCTGCCCCCCTCTGCCCATCCATGCCCAGCAATTCTCTCCCCTGCCCATCCATGGCCAGCAATTCTCTCCCCTGCCTCCCTCTGCCCATCCATGCCCAGCTGTTCTCCTCCCTTGCCTCTCTCTGCCCATCCATGCCCAGCAGTTCTCTCCCCTGCCCCCCTCTGCCCATCCATGCCCAGCAGTTCTCTCCCCTGCCCCCCTCTGCCCATCCATGCCCAGTAGTTCTCTCCCCTGCCCCCCTCTGCCCATCCATGCCCAGCAATTCTCTCCCCTGCCCATCCATGGCCAGCAATTCTCTCCCCTGCCTCCCTCTGCCCATCCATGCCCAGCTGTTCTCCTCCCTTGCCTCTCTCTGCCCATCCATGCCCAGCAGTTCTCTCCCCTGCCCCCCTCTGCCCATCCATGCCCAGCAGTTCTCTCCCCTGCCCCCCTCTGCCCATCCATGGCCAGCAAATCTCTCCCCTGCCTCCCTCTGCCCATCCATGGCCAGCAATTCTCTCCCCTGCCCCCCTCTGCCCATCCATGCCCAGCAAGTCTCTTCCCTGCCCCCCTCTACCCACCCATGCCCAGCAGGTCTCTTCCCTGCCCCCCTCTACCCATCCAGCGATTCTCCTCCCTCCCCTGCCGCTCTGAAGCATGTCCAAAGATGTCCTTCGCTCCCACCCTCCCCTCCCGCTCCCCTCCGTCTTTTTTTAATTACCTCCGTCGAAGCGCCGCCATTTAAAGCCCTGCTGCGTGCTGGCTGGCCGTCTCCAGGCTTCCCCTGCTTGATTCGGATGATGTTCGTGCCTTAGTCCCGCCTTCGCGAAAAAAGGAAATGACGTCAGAATGAAGGCGGGACTAAGGCACGAACATCATCCGAATCAAGCAGGGGAAGCCTGGAGATGGCCAGCCAGCACGCAGCAGGGCTTTAAATGGCGGCGCTTCGACGGAGGTAATTAAAAAAAGACGGAGGGGGGCGAAGGACATGGTTGTACATGCTTCGGAGCGGCAGGGGAGGTAAGCATGGCCAGTGATGGCGCCCTCCTGCCATGCTTACCTCCCGCAATGGAGCCGGCTCGCCCCCAACAACAACCGGTTCGCAAGAGCTGTCAAAATTTAACAAGCGGCTCTTGCGAGCCGGTGCGAGCCGGCTCCAGCAAACGACTGGGTGGGTCCCTCAGTGATCACCTCATCCCTGAAGGGTGGCCTGACATTTGAGTACCGGCACTTTTTATGCTGGAAAAAAACACACTGATTAAGCACTAAACTTACATGCGTGAGTGCCAGTAGACATTTGTGCACATGGGGGGGGGGGGGGGTTATGCACTTGATTTACCGCCTTTCTGGGGTACAAACAAAGCAGTACTTTCTCTGTCTCTAGTGGGCTCACAATCTAAGTTTTATGTGGAGCAAAGGAAGGTTAAATGACTTGCCCAGTGTCACAAGGAGCTGCAAGGGGAATCAAACCCAATTCCCCAGGTTCTCAGCTCACTGAATGAACCAATATAGTTTTTCCCTTATAGTCCATATAAAGATTGGAAATTAAGCTTGGACAGGCATTCCAATGATTAGAAGAAATGAGTACGAATTTGCCTGTAAGTAGGAGATAAAGCTCTTTAAAGTGAATCAGCAAACAAGCAAAGAAGTAGCAAGTGCACAAATACAGTGGGAAATATAAAATGTTACTCCAGGAACCACATGTGGATCACGTCCGGACACATGAATGGTTTAAGGAGAGCCCTAAAAGTTAAGGATGAGAGATTGATAGTTGCAGGCCAGGACAGCAGCTTATGGACAAGATGGTTCACACAGCAAGCACAGAAAAAACTAGTACGACCAACATCTGTCATGGTATGCACAAAACTAGCCCATCTGGAGAAATTGCCCCTGAGACAATCCATATAAACAAAGTAAAATAATGGCAAATGTGTCAGGTGTGCTCACAATATTCACAGTCCATGATCTCCTCTGTGCTGTGCCAACTCCTCCACTCCTGCTTCTTTGGCACTCGTTTCATGGGTGGCTAGGTTTACAACCCTCTCTACTTTGTAGTAAGGTCCTAAGGTCCTCTTCACTTTAGGGATCTGCAGCAGTTGCAAATTAAGGGAGTCTTTTACTAAGCGGCGGTAAGACCTACGCGGGCTTACCGCTCACTAAGTCGGAAGTACCTGTCGCGTTCTCGAGGACCTTGGCATTCTGTCAGGCTTCTTCCCCGGGAGCACTGGGTTCGTGAGTCCTTGGGCCACTACCGTGGAGCGGCAGTGGCAGGCAAGGTCACCTTCAAGGTAGACACGAGACAAGACTGGACTGGAACCCCGGACTGGAGTTCTGCACAGGAATACACAGGACTGGAATGCCCCGGACGGGTGCGCACTGGAGTGGAGCCCGCTGGACTGGAACACACTGGAGTGGGGCCCACTGAACTGGAACACACTGGAGTGGAGCCTGCTGGACTGGAACTCACTGGAATGGAGCCCACTGGACTGGAACCCACGGGACCGGAACCTGCTGGACGGGAACACACTGGACCAAGGCTTCACCTACGCTTAGCCACCGTTCCCCGAGGGTTGAGCACTCAGGTTCGGGCGGCCGGCAGGGCTTACAGGAAAACCAGAACTGGAACTAGCAGGCAGGAACAACAGGAGTCAGGATACAGAAGTGCCCCCAGGCACCTAGGCGAAAGCAAGGCAGACAGGCAGGGAATGTCCGGGTTCAGGCAGTAGGCAGGTCAAAGAGCGGGCAGAGAGTAGTCAGATTCAGGCAGTGGTCAGGTCAAGAAACAAGACTATGGCTGGAGCTCCAGTAACAAGGAGTACTGGCAACAGACAAGACTAAGGCTGAAGCTCCAGAAGCAAAAGAAAACACACATGGGAAAACCAGAAAGCTAAACACAAGTAGACTAGTAAAGCTGTACAAGCTAACAGGAAAGCTATGCCCAAGCTAACCAGTCACAAGCCAGAAACTCACACTAAGCAATACACAGGAGAACTAGGAAAGCTGTACACAAGCTAACAAGCAAAGCTGTGCCCAAGCTGACTAGTCATACACTAGGAACTCACACTGAGCAAACACAGGAGGACTAGTAAAGCTGTACACAGGCTAACAAGCAAAGCTGTGCCCAAGCTAACTAGTCATACACTAGGAACTCACACTGAGCAAACACAGGAGAACTAGTAAAGCTGTACACAGGCTAACAAGCTAAGCTGTGCCCAAGCTAACTAGTCAAACACTAGGAACTCACACAGAACTGGACCATGTAGCAGTGCACAGAGCACTCTAACATACCAGGGACCTTAGACGATGCAAAGGCAAGGGCTGCAGTCTCTAAGTGCTTAATAAAGCCCTTCAACACCAGAGGTGCAGCTGCAGCAATCTCTAAGTAACTACGGAGGCTGATCAGGCACAAACCACAGAGCAGGCAGAAAGCACAGTGAAACACAGAGAGGCTTCCCACACCCAGGAGTAGTGTAATGAAGCAATTAGAGTCATGCTGGAAGCAGCCAGCACAGAGAGAGAGAGAGAGAGAGAGAGCTAACCCAGGCAACACCCACAGGTGCAGTATAGTGAAGCAATTAGTGTCATGTTGCTGGATGCAGCCAGCACAGAGAGCCAGAGCTAGCTCAGAAAGGACAGGAGCCAGCTAGGAAGCTGACCCCCAGGAACAAGGTAAGTCTGAGGGTGGTCACGACCACAGACGTGACAGTACCACTGAGCTACCGCAGTAGCCCAGTGGTAGTTCCCACCCTGAGTGCGCCATTTCCAGCATCAGTGTTTACCCGGCAGTAATTAGGCACTACCCAGTTAGTGTGGGAGCCCCTGCTGCCACCTCAATGGGTGGCAATAAGTGCTCCCCCTCCCGAAATAGCCGCATGGTAAGTGCTTCACTTGCCACATGGCCATTTCTTTAAAAAAAAAAAAATAACAACAGCCTTTTACCCGCTGCGGTAAAAGGGGGCCTCAGCGCACATCAAAAACACACGCTGATGCCACCGCAGTCCAACTTTTGCTGCAGCTTTAGTAAAAGGATCCCATATACTCTAATGAGGGCTAGCAGAAAACACTGTTTTCCTCTCAGGATAAAAATTGTTTAAAAGGTAGCTATGCTAGTCTGGTATAATAAAATTGACAAAGGCAGCGGCACCTTTTAGACTAACCAATTTATTGAAGCAGATGCTTTTGAGGACTAGAGTGCACTTCATCAAAAGTAGGAGGATAGAGGAGACAGCACACCACAGAGGAGTTCAAAGACTGTAAATACTTGCACGGTCTTTCTGTTGCATGTTGGCCTAATATTTTGCCGGTTATGTGCCAGTCTCTGTACAAAAATTTGCAAGCTTATTTTTCCAGTGTCCTTATTTTTACTTTCTACCAGTCCAGCAGCTTAAAGGGCATTAAGGTTCTGATGGATCCATAAGCCTTACAGATCTCTTTCATAATTTGTCCAGTGAGGTGGGACTCTGTGTCATTACTAATGGTCAATGATAGTAAAAATGGGAATAAATTCTCTTAACAATTCCTTTTTGCTGACTGTAACAGAGTCAACTTAAGCGCTTGGGGCAAACTTCTACCCTTCCTGAAAGCATGCATATGATATCAAAACATCTAATATAATAAAACGCACCGTGAACGTTCTAATGAGGACAACGTTCTGAAGCTGGTTCGTGGGGTTCGTGGAGTTCGTGGCGTTCGTGGTGTGAAGCCATCCAGCCGTCTCTGCCCCGCCCTCGCGCCTAAACAAACAAATACGGAAGCGAAGCGTCAGGGAAGGAGGCGGCGCTCCCGACCTCTAGCCTTCCCTTCGCTGTGTTCCGCCTTGGCGGAACACAGCGAAGGGAAAGCTAGACGTCGGGAGCGCCGCCTCCTTCCCTGACGCTTCGCTGCACGAACCGCCACGGAGGTAAAGTTAAAAAGAATAAAAATAAAAAAAAAGGGATGCATGGATGCGAAGGGGGGGGGGCATGGATGCGAGGCATGGATGCGAAGGGGGGGGCATGGATGCGAACGGGGGGGGGCATGGATGCGAACGGGGGGGAGAAGAGGGCGGGCCAGGCTGGGACATGGGAGAGAGAGTAGCATGGATGCGAGGGGGGGGGGGTCATGGAAGGGCGAGAGGGGACTTGCTGGAAAAGGATGAATGGAGGCGGCAGGGGACAGAGGAGCATGGATGGGTATGGATTAGGAGGGCAGGGCACAGGGAGAGAGGGGAATTACTGGAAATGGATGAATGGAGGGGGCAGGGGACAGAGGAGCATGGATGGGCATGGATTGGGAGGGCAGGACTCAGGGAGAGAGGGAAATTGCTGGATAGGGAAAAATGGAGGGGCCAGGTGACAGAGGAGCATGGATGGGCATGGATTGGAAGGGCAGGACTCAGGGAGAGGGGAATTGCTGGATAGGGATGAATGGAGGGGACAGATGGGCATGGATGGATATGGATTGCAGAGCAGGCCTCAGGCAGAGAGGGGAAATGCTGGATAGGGAAAAATGGAGGGGCCAGGTGACAGATGAGCATGGATGGGCATGGATTGGAAGGGCAGGACTCAGGGAGAGGGGAATTGCTGGATAGGGATGAATGGAGGGGACAGATGGGCATGGATGGATATGGATTGCAGAGCAGGCCTCAGGCAGAGAGGGGAAATGCTGGATAGGGAAAAATGGAGGGGCCAGGTGACAGAGGAGCATGGATGGGCATGGATTGGAAGGGCAGGACTCAGGGAGAGGGGAATTGCTGGATAGGGATGAATGGAGGGGACAGATGGGCATGGATGGATATGGATTGCAGAGCAGGCCTCAGGCAGAGAGGGAAAATGCTGGATAGGGAAAAATGGAGGGGCCAGGTGACAGATGAGCATGGATGGGCATGGATTGGAAAGGCAGGACTCAGGGAGAGGGGAATTGCTGGATAGGGATGAATGGAGGGGACAGATGGGCATTGGATGGATATGGATTGCAGAGCAGGCCTCAGGCAGAGAGGGGAAATGCTGGATAGGGAAAAATGGAGGGGCCAGGTGACAGAGGAGCATGGATGGGCATGGATTGGAATGGCAGGACTCAGGGAGAGGGGAATTGCTGCATAGGGATGAATGGCGGGGACAGATGGGCATGGATGGATATGGATTGCAGGGCAGGCCTCAGGCAGAGAGGGGAAATACTGGATAGGGATGAATGGAGGGGGCAGGTGACAGACAAACATGGATGGCCATGGATTGGGAGGGCAGGGCTCAGGGACAGAGGGGAATTGCTGGAAAAGGATGAATGGAGGGGGCAGGGGACAGATGGCCATGGATTGGGAGGGCACGGCTCACACTGTCTCTCTCATATACAATGTCTTTCTGACTCTCACTCTCACACACTCTGTCTCACACAGTATCACATTCACTCTCTATGTGCCACACAGTCACTCACACACTCGCTTGGTGTCATACACTCACTCTCACAGAGAATCTGTGTCTCACACACACTCTGTCTCTTGCCCACACACACACACTCTCTCTCACACTGTGTCTCACATACACACTTGCACACACTCTCATTCTCACACACACTCTCTCACAAACACACTCACACCCAGAGTCACTCTCTCTCTCACACACTCACACTTTCACTCTGACTCTCAAACACTCACTCTCACATACACTCACCCAAACATACACACTCCAAGGAAAACCTTGCTAGCGCCCGTTTCATTTGTGTCAGAAACGGGCCTTTTTTACTAGTGTTTATATAAACAATACTTCTTCATTTATACACACGTCAACTTAGGCATTTATGAAAGGGCCCCACAGAAGTAATATTAAACCCCTAAAAGTTCAAAAACTAGTGAACTAAGAGTGAAAAATAGCACATCGTTTATCATTTACTGTTGATCGTTTATTAAAATTTGATATACCATTTCGGTAGCCGGGTGGTAGTTCCAAATTGGCACACGTTGGGCATGCATAGCACCTACGCAGCTTAGTAAAAGGTTCCCTAAAGCAGTTCTTTTAAAGCTTGCAATAGGGACTGCTAAAACAAGGATAGAAGCATCGGTAGCATCTATCCCTCTGGTAGTCAAACTGTTGGAAAGCATGGTAACCAAGCAACTCACTGACTACTTAAACAAATTCTCAGTATTACACGAATCACAATCAGGTTTTCGCTCCAACCACAGTACTGAAACAGTACTAATTACTCTCCTAACCAAATTCAAACAAGAAATTGCAACTGGCAAAAGCATACTTCTCCTTCAATTCGACATGTTTAGTCCATTCGACATGGTAAACCATAAAATACTACTAAACATCCTAGAATACTTCGGGATTGGTGGAAGTGTACTTAGTTGGATCAAAGGTTTCCTAACCACTAGAACATACCAAGTGATATCAAATTCGAACATATCATCACCGTGGAAATCTGAATGTGGAGTACCCCAAGGATCACCACTATCACTGACCCTTTTCAACTTAATGATGACTCCACTAGCCAAATCCTTATCCAACCAAGGCCTGAACCCTTACATTTACACAGATGATGTCACAATATACATCCCTTACAAACACGATCTAACAGAAAAGCGAATGCTACATACCTGTAGAAGGTATTCTCCGAGGACAGCAGGCTGATTGTTCTCACTGATGGGTGACGTCCACGGCAGCCCCTCCAATCGGAAACTTCACTAGCAAAGTCCTTTGCTAGTCCTCGCGCGCCCGCGCGCACCGCGCATGCGCGGCCGTCTTCCCGCCCGAAACCGGCTCGAGCCGGCCAGTCCAGTATGTAGCAAGACAATACACTTCAAGGGAAGACTCAACTCCAAAGGGGAGGTGGGCGGGTTTGTGAGAACAATCAGCCTGCTGTCCTCGGAGAATACCTTCTACAGGTATGTAGCATTCGCTTTCTCCGAGGACAAGCAGGCTGCTTGTTCTCACTGATGGGGTATCCCTAGCCCCCAGGCTCACTCAAAACAACAACCATGGTCAATTGGGCCTCGCAACGGCGAGGACATAACTGAGATTGACCTAAAAAATTTACCAACTAACTGAGAGTGTAGCCTGGAACAGAACAAACAGGGCCCTCGGGGGGTGGAGTTGGATCCTAAAGCCCAAACAGGTTCTGAAGAACTGACTGCCCGAACCGACTGTCGCGTCGGGTATCCTGCTGCAGGCAGTAATGAGATGTGAATGTGTGGACAGATGACCACGTCGCAGCTTTGCAAATTTCTTCAATGGAGGCTGACTTCAAGTGGGCTACCGACGCAGCCATGGCTCTAACATTATGAGCCGTGACATGACCCTCAAGAGCCAGCCCCGCCTGGGCGTAAGTGAAGGAAATGCAATCTGCTAGCCAATTGGATATGGTGCGTTTCCCTACAGCCACTCCCCTCCTATTGGGATCAAAAGAAACAAACAATTGGGCGGACTGTCTGTGGGGCTGTGTCCGCTCCAGGTAGAAGGCCAATGCTCTCTTGCAGTCCAATGTGTGCAGCTGACGTTCAGCAGGGCAGGAATGAGGACGGGGAAAGAATGTTGGCAAGACAATTGACTGGTTCAGATGGAACTCCGACACGACCTTTGGCAAGAACTTAGGGTGAGTGCGGAGGACTACTCTGTTATGATGAAATTTTGTGTAAGGGGCCTGGGCTACCAGGGCCTGAAGCTCACTGACTCTACGAGCTGAAGTAACTGCCACCAAGAAAATGACCTTCCAGGTCAAGTACTTCAGATGGCATGAATTCAGTGGCTCAAAAGGAGGTTTCATCAGCTGGGTGAGAACGACATTGAGATCCCATGACACTGTAGGAGGCTTGACAGGGGGCTTTGACAAAAGCAAACCTCTCATGAAGCGAACAACTAAAGGCTGTCCTGAGATCGGCTTACCTTCCACATGGTAATGGTATGCACTAATTGCGCTAAGGTGAACTCTTACAGAGTTGGTCTTGAGACCAGACTCAGACAAGTGCAGAAGGTATTCAAGCAGGGTCTGTGTAGGACAGGAGCGAGGAGCTAGGGCCTTGCTGTCACACCAGACGGCAAACCTCCTCCATAGAAAGAAGTAACTCCTCTTAGTGGAATCTTTCCTGGAAGCAAGCAAGACGCGGGAGACACCCTCTGACAGACCCAAAGAGGCAAAGTCTACGCTCTCAACATCCAGGCCGTGAGAGCCAGGGACCGGAGGCTGGGATGCAGAAGAGCCCCTTCGTCCTGCGTGATGAGGGTCGTAAAACACTCCAATCTCCACGGTTCTTCGGAGGATAACTCCAGAAGAAGAGGGAACCAGATCTGACGCGGCCAAAAAGGAGCAATCAGAATCATGGTGCCTCGGTCTTGCTTGAGTTTCAACAAAGTCTTCCCCACTAGAGGGATGGGAGGATAAGCATACAGCAGGCCCTCCCCCCAATCCAGGAGGAAGGCATCCGATGCCAGTCTGCCGTGGGCCTGAAGCCTGGAACAGAACTGAGGGACTTTGTGGTTCACTCGAGATGCGAAGAGATCTACCAAGGGGGTGCCCCACACCTGGAAGATCTGGTGCACTACACGGGAATTGAGCGACCACTCGTGAGGTTGCATAATCCTGCTCAACCTGTCGGCCAGACTGTTGTTTACGCCTGCCAGATATGTGGCTTGGAGCACCATGCCGTGACGGCGAGCCCAGAGCCACATGCTGACGGCTTCCTGACACAGGGGGCGAGATCCGGTGCCCCCCTGCTTGTTGACATAGTACATGGCAACCTGGTTGTCTGTCTGAATTTGGATAATTTGGTGGGACAGCCGATCTCTGAAAGCCTTCAGAGCGTTCCAGATCGCTCGTAACTCCAGAAGATTGATCTGCAGATCGCGTTCCTGGAGGGACCAGCTTCCTTGGGTGTGAAGCCCATCGACATGAGCTCCCCATCCCAGGAGGGACGCATCCGTGGTCAGCACTTTTTGTGGCTGAGGAATTTGGAAGGGACGTCCCAGAGTCAAATTGGAGCAAATCGTCCACCAATACAGGGATTTGAGAAAACTCGTGGACAGGTGGATCACGTCCTCTAGACCCCCAGCGGCCTGATACCACTGGGAGGCTAGGGTCCATTGAGCAGATCTCATGTGAAGGCGGGCCATGGGAGTCACATGGACTGTGGAGGCCATGTGGCCCAGCAATCTCAACATCTGCCGAGCTGTGATCTGCTGGGACGCTCGCACCCGCGAGACGAGGGACAACAAGTTGTTGGCTCTCGTCTCTGGGAGATAGGCGCGAGCCGTCCGAGAATCCAGCAGAGCTCCTATGAATTCGAGTCTCTGCACTGGAAGAAGGTGGGACTTTGGGTAATTTATCACAAACCCCAGTAGCTCCAGTAGGCGAATAGTCATCTGCATGGACTGCAGGGCTCCTGCCTCGGATGTGTTCTTCACCAGCCAATCGTCGAGATATGGGAACACGTGCACCCCCAGCCTGCGAAGCGCCGCTGCTACCACAGCTAGGCACTTGGTGAACACCCTGGGCGCAGAGGCGAGCCCAAAGGGTAGCACACAGTACTGGAAGTGGCGTGTGCCCAACTGAAATCGCAGATACTGTCTGTGAGCTGGCAGTATCGGGATGTGTGTGTAGGCATCCTTCAAGTCCAGAGAGCATAGCCAATCGTTTTGCTGAATCATGGGGAGAAGGGTGCCCAGGGAAAGCATCCTGAACTTTTCTTTTTCGAGATATTTGTTCAGGGCCCTTAGGTCTAGGATGGGACGCATCCCCCCTGTTTTCTTTTCCACAAGGAAGTACCTGGAATAGAATCCCAGCCCTTCTTGCCCGGATGGCACGGGCTCGACCGCATTGGCGCTGAGAAGGGCGGAGAGTTCCTCTGCAAGTACCTTCTTGTGCTGGAAGCTGTAAGACTGAGCTCCCGGTGGACAATTTGGAGGTTTTGAGGTCAAATTGAGGGTGTACCCCTGCCGGACTATTTGCAGAACCCACTGATCGGAGGTTATGAGAGGCCACCTTTGGTGAAAAGCTTTCAATCTCCCTCCGACTGGCAGGTCGCCCGGCACGGGCACTTGGATGTCGGCTATGCTCTGCTGGAGCCAGTCAAAAGCTCGCCCCTTGCTTTTGCTGGGGAGCCGCGGGGCCTTGCTGAGTCGCACGCTGCTGACGAGAGCGAGCGCGCTGGGGCTTAGCCTGGGCCGCAGGCTGTCGGGAAGGAGGATTGTACCTACGCTTGCCAGAAGAGTAGGGAACAGTCTTCCTTCCCCCGAAAAATCGTCTACCTGTAGAGGTAGAGGCTGAAGGCTGCCGGCGGGCGAATTTGTCGAATGCGGTGTCCCGCTGGTGGAGAGACTCTACCACCTGTTCAACTTTTTCGCCAAAAATGTTGTCCGCACGGCAAGGCGAGTCCGCAATCCGCTGCTGGAGTCTATTCTCCAGGTCGGCGGCACGCAGCCATGAGAGCCTGCGCATCACCACACCCTGAGCAGCGGCCCTGGACGCAACATCAAAAGTGTCATAAACTCCTCTGGCCAGGAATTTTCTGCACGCCTTCAGCTGCCTGACCACCTCCTGAAAAGGCTTGGCTTGCTCGGGGGGAAGAGCATCAACCAAGCCCGCCAACTGCCGCACATTGTTCCGGATGTGTATGCTCGTGTAGAGCTGGTAAGACTGGATCTTGGACACGAGCATAGAGGAATGGTAGGCCTTCCTCCCAAAGGAGTCTAAGGTTCTAGCGTCCTTGCCCGGGGGCGCCGAAGCATGTTCCCTAGAACTCTTAGCCTTCTTTAGGGCCAAATCCACAACTCCAGAGTCATGAGGCAACTGAGTGCGCATCAGCTCTGGGTCCCCATGGATCCGGTACTGGGACTCGATCTTCTTGGGAATGTGGGGATTAGTTAAGGGTTTTGTCCAGTTCGCAAGCAATGTCTTTTTTAGGACATGGTGCAAGGGAACAGTGGACGCTTCCTTAGGTGGAGAAGGATAGTCCAGGAGCTCAAACATTTCAGCCCTGGGCTCGTCCTCCACAACCACCGGGAAGGGGATGGCCGTAGACATCTCCCGGACAAAGGAAGTGAAAGACAGACTCTCAGGAGGAGAAAGCTGCCTTTCAGGAGAGGGAGTGGGATCAGACGGCAGACCCTCAGACTCCTCGTCAGAGAAATATCTGGGGTCTTCCTCTTCCTCCCACGAGGCCTCACCCTCGGTGTCAGACACAAGTTCACGAACCTGTGTCTGCAACCTCGCCCTGCTCGACTCAGTGGAGCCACGTCCACGATGGGGGCGTCGAGAGGTAGACTCCCTCGCCCGCATCGGCGAAGCTCCCTCCGCCGACGTAGTCGGGGAGCCTTCCTGGGAGGTGGCCGCTGCCGGCACCGCACGCGGTACCGACGTCGGGGACCTCAACCTGGGCGATGGGCCAGCCGGCGCCACGCTCGACGGTACCGGAGGCGCAAGCACCGCCGGTACCGGAGGGGTAGGGCGCAACAGCTCTCCCAGAATCTCTGGGAGAACGGCCCGGAGGCTCTCGTTTAGAGCGGCTGCAGAGAAAGGCTGTGAGGTCGATGCAGGCGTCGACGTCAGGACCTGTTCCGGGCGAGGAGGCTGTTCCGGGCTGTCCAGAGTGGAGCGCATCGACACCTCTTGGACAGAGGGTGAGCGGTCCTCTCGGTGCCGATGCCTGCTGGGTGCCGAATCCCTCGGCGACCCAGAGCTCTCGGTGCCGACGCGGGGAGGAGACCGGTGTCGATGCTTCTTCGACTTCTTCCGAAGCATGTCACCGGAGCTCCCCGGCACCGACGAGGAGGACGTAGAATCCATCCGTCGCTTCCTCGGGGCCGAGGCCGAAGAAGGTCGGTCTCGGGGGGGCTGTACCGCAGGAGCCCTCAGGGTGGGAGGAGACCCACCCAAAGGCTCACCGCCACCAGCAGGGGAATGGACAGCCCTCACCTGCACTCCTGACGATGCACCACCGTCCGACGACATCAGCAGACGAGGTCCCGGTACCACCGGCGTCGATGCAGCTATCCGATGTCTCGGCGCCGATGCAGAGGCCCGATGCCTCGATGCACTCGATGCAAGGGCAGCCGAGGAAGATGGTCTGGACGCTGACGACGTCGATGCACTCGAAGATCCCGGTGCCGATGCCGACGAAGAGCCCGAGAACAAAACGTTCCACTGGGCTAGTCTCGCTACCTGAGTCCGCCTTTGAAGCAGGGAACACAGACTACAGTTCTGAGGGCGGTGCTCGGCCCCCAGACACTGAAGACACGACGAGTGTCGATCAGTGAGCGAGATAACCCGGGCGCACTGGGTGCACTTCTTGAAGCCGCTGGAAGGCTTCGATGTCATGGGCGGAAAAATCACGCCGGCGAAATCAAAGTCCGAAATGACGGAAAAAGAGCACCAAAAACTTTAGAGGGAGAAATCTCGACCGAGGCCGAAAAGAGGCCTACCCCGACGACGAAAGAAAACTTATCGGGGCCAAAAGCTGGAAATACGGGGAGGATTGAAACGGAACCCGGTGGAGGGGTTCCGGAGCACTTCCCGAATAGAAGAAAAGCTTTTCCGAAGAAAAAACACGTTCAACAATATGGACGCGCGAGGTCGACTCTCCGGGGCTCGACACGGCGAAAAATACGACCGTACCGAGTGCGGACAAAAAAAGACTGGCCGGCTCGAGCCGGTTTCGGGCGGGAAGACGGCCGCGCATGCGCGTGCGCGCAGGGCGCGCGAGGACTAGCAAAGGACTTTGCTAGTGAAGTTTCCGATTGGAGGGGCTGCCGTGGACGTCACCCATCAGTGAGAACAAGCAGCCTGCTTGTCCTCGGAGAATCACCAACGAAATCAAACTCAGCATGCAAATCATGAACTCATGGGCGGATGTATTTCAATTGAAACTCAATGCAGAAAAAACACACTCATTCTCTCATCCCAATACAACACGAACAAACCCACCAATATAAACACCCCAGACTACACCCTTCCTGTTTCAGACAGCCTGAAAATTCTCAGAGCTACAATCGACGGAAACCTCACGCTAGAAAGCCAAGTGAAAACCACAACAAAGAAAATGTTCCACGCAATGTGGAAACTCAAACGAGTAAAACCTTTCTTCCCAAGGGAAATATTCCATAACTTGGTACAATCAATGGTACTAAGTCACCTAGACTACTGCAATGGAATCTACGCGGGATGCAAAGAACAAATCATTAAGAAACTCCAAACTGCCCAAAACACCGCAGCAAGACTCATATTCGGAAAAACGAGATTCGAAAGCGCCAAACCCCTACAAGAAAAACTGCACTGGCTCCCAAGCAAAGAACGGATTGCGTTCAAAATCTGCACTCTTGTTCACAAAATTATCCATGGCGAGGCCCCTTTATACATGGTAGACCTCATAGACTTACCAACCAGAAACACAAAAAGATCAACATGCACTTACCTAAATCTCCACTACCCAAGCTGCAAAGGACTCAAATACAAATCAACCCATGCATCCAGCTTCTCCTACATAAGCACGCAACTATGGAACGCATTACCAAATGTCATGAAAACAATGCATGACCCAACAAACTTCCGGAAATCATTAAAAAACAACTTGTTCAAAAAGGCATACCCTAATGATCCAACTTAAACGCCTGAACCCTGCAACACAACAAAACTAATACTCAAACTGGACAAAACTTTACTCTTCCTCCTTGATTCCCTAATATATCGCTTACTCATGAACCTTAACACTATACTACTCTGTATTTGTCATACAGGAATTGGCGATCACCATCATGGTACTATGTAAGCCACATTGAGCCTGCAAATAGGTGGGAAAATGTGGGATACAAATGCAACAAATAAATAAATAAATATATTTATCTGAAAAATAAAAATCTAGAAATCCAGAAACGGAACAAACAAAAACTGATATTTATTAGGAAAAAGAGTAATTTATGCTTAGCAAATAAATTTATGACAAACTGGCATCACATTGGTTCTCTTATAATTATTCTGTTCATCACTTATACCCAGAAAGAGAACATCCACAATCTTATAAGGAATGAGACAATACAGATTAATACCCAAGTACAAAATGTAATACAATTATAGATTATGTAACCCCTAAAAACATCCAAGCATCAGTACCTTGTCCAAGTTAAATTAAAAACCTTTAGTCATTTATTTTTAATTCTATAGATAATACATCCAAACTTTGTGCCAAACTTTTGCTAATGGAATATGAATAACTCTTTATTGCACAGACAAAGAGGATTTGAGGACAATGAATGTTATGCAATTCCCCCCAAACCATTTCTGTTTACTACACATGAATAGCAGTGACATCATTTAAGTCAAGTAAAGATCTCTCTAAAATGAATATCTCCCCAATCCCCATCCACACACAAGTTTTGCATTTCCCTGACCCCATTAAGATGCTCATACTTACAATGGGGTTTATGGCTGTCAAAAGTGCAGGCACCTAGACGTCTGGCGTGCTGATACTGGTTTATACTAGTATTGTATAATGGAACCTGGGTGCCTAGGTTCCATTAGAGAATAGGCACAACCTTGGGGTACCTAAATGGAGACATTCAGTTACAGAATAGCCCCTGAATGTATATGTATGGATAAAGGATACTAAAAACTCTTATCTCTCCTTAAGATTTTGACCCACTAAAATAAACATGGGGCCCTTTTATCAACTGGCAATAAAAAGTGGCCCGCGGTAGTGTCAGCGTCTGGGATTCTCAAACGCCAAAGCTACTTTTTACAGCGGCGGGTAAAGGCATTTTTTTATTGCCAGAAAACTTTGTCCCATTAGCTTTGTCTGAATATTTAGCCTGAATCCATGTCAGCTGAATATCCGGTCAAAAGTTACTCAGAGTTGCCTGGGTAATTGTAGGCCTTCTGTCTGTTTTGAAAGTCACCTAACTAACTTGGTCCAGCCAGTACTGACTATCAGCACTGACAAGATAAAATAAAATCAAAACTCATATGTCATCTACTTGTGTGCAGAAATATTTTATCTGGGCAAAGATTTGCAGTTGCTGATAACTTTTTTTCCCCTAACCTTCAGTATCCCCCTTTCACCTCCTTGTTCTTCCATTCATACCCTTTCTCAGCACCCTTCCCCTTCAGGACATTCACTGGCTCTCTCCAAGGTCAGCACAATGCCTCTTGCAGAGGTCATTGATATTCATGTTTTACTTTTATTTGATACACTGCAAATCTAAAAACAATTTAAGGACCCAATATTTAAAACTATATTTAAAATGTTTAAATCACCTGTTTGGGGCTAACTGTGCCTATTCAGTGGCACTTAACTGGATAATGTAACTGAAAATATCCAGTTAGCACCCAAACCAAAACTGGCTATTTTGGGGGCGTTCCAGGAGCGGAGTCAGAACTTGGACAGTTAAGTGCCAATATTTAACACTTAACTGGCCAAGGTAACCCTGTAAATAGGACTGCATAAAAGTCAGTCCTATCTTTTTGTGGCTCACTATAGCCAGTTAAATGCTGACTATCACACTTTACTGACTGTTTTAAGCCACCCAGAAATTCAGGGGGTCTTTTACAAAAGCGGGCTAGCGTTTTTAGCGTGCACTAAACACTAGAGACAGGAATATATGGGTTTCTCTCTAGCTTTTGGCTCATGCTTATTTTATTTCATGCTAAAAACGCTAGTGCACCTTTATACAAGGACCCCTCAATGCGATAGCCTGTCATGTCCCCTACCTCAACGCAAGCGGCGTCCTCGGGCTGTGCAGGGTCCCGTCAACATGCACACTTGACTGGCACAGCCCTGAGCCATGTGTGTATAGTTCTTCTCTGGCTGCAGACTCCTTGATTGCTTTGCTTCCATGCACCTGTTTCTGCTCTCTCTCTTTGCCTGGCTTCCAGGATCCTTGATTGCTTTGCTTCCACCCACCCGGGTCTGCTCTTCCTCTGCCTGGCTTCCCTTGCTTCTCTCCTATTGATCTTCCGGTTCCTCCTTCCCCTGCACTTGTCATACTGCCTACTGACTCTGCCTGTACCTGGGTACCTAGAATTGCCTTCCACTGCTCCCACCCCCTAATGCCTTTCCATTGGCTGTATCCTATGCACAGTCTCTGCTGCTACCAATGACAAGGCAGGCTCACTCATACGGTGGGGCGGGGGAGGAGGAAGGCGAAGAGTGTGAGGATTGGAGATCTGGAGATAGAGGTTTAAAATTCAGAATTCTGTAGAATTTTGCAAAAAGCTAGACAATTGGTAATCCTGACCTCATGAGTCCTGAGCACATCTGACATGCCTGCCTTTAGCAACAATTATTAGTTGGAAGTACACATAGCAACCATTAAGAAAGCTGTGGAATTCAGTTAATAGATTTCACAGTAGAATTTACAAAAAAAAAAAAAAAACAGAAAATGAAATACGCATCTGAATCACTAAAAGACTCCCCATTAGTGACAGTAGTGTATCGGCACTGTAGGAGATATGTAGTGGGAAAAGCATGCAGAGTATCCCCAGATGCCTAGATGCAGTGTCTATGAGTGTGTTGTTTATCTGTATGTTTTGTATATATTTATTGTGTGTGCCCCTGGGTTGTGTGTGTGTATATATCTGTGTGTAGTGTGTGTGTGGGAGGGGGGTGATAGATAGATAGATGGAGTGGAGTGGAGGAGTGGCCTAGTGGTTAGGGTGGTGGAATTTGGTCCTGGGGAACTGAGTTCAATTCCCACTTCAGGCACAGGCAGCTCCTTGTGACTCTGGGCAAGTCACTTAACCCTCCATTGCCCCAGGTACAAATAAGTACCTGTATACAATATGTAAGCCACATTGAGCCTGCCATGAATAGGAAAGCACAGGGTACAAATCAGGGGCATATCTGAACTGCGGCGGTAGGGGGGGCCAGGGCCAGAGAGGGGGGGCACATTATAGCCCCCCCCCCCGCCGCCGCCGCCGCCATTGCCGATCCCCCTCCCCCCAGCCGCTGCCATTGCTAACCTTCCCCCTCCGTTGCTCGCCTACCTTCGCTGGCGGGGGACCCCAACCCCCGCCAGCCGAGGTCCGCGTCCTCCTGCCGCTGCCGGCTGCCTTTGGTCCTTTCATTCTTCCATTGAAGCTGGCGCCGACGAAAAAGTTTCTTTTGAATCTGACGTCGCTGCACGTTGCACGTTGTACGTGCAGGACGTCAGACTCAAAAGAAACTTTCGTCGGCGCCAGCTTCAATGGAAGAATTAAAGGACCAAAGGCAGCCGGCAGCGGCAGGAGGACGCGGACCTCGGCTGGCGGGGGTTGGGGTCTCCCGCCAGCGAAGGTAGGCGAGCAACGGAGGGGGAGGGTTGGCAGCGGTAGGGGGGTCCAGGGCGAAATCTGCGGGGGCCCAGGCCCCTGAGGCCCCACGCAGATACGCCCCTGGTACAAATGTAATAAAATAGATAGATATTGGCCAGTTTTCAAACTCAGTGTGTCTTTTCACTGATTTCCCTCCATGCCAAATTTGATCCCATTCCATTAAAATTTTAGAAAGTTATTTTGCCACTAGACAGACATTCTCTACCCTTGTATATAAGGTTTTCCAACATCAAATGGAAAGTCTATCAAACTTCTTAGAAAAGCACCATCCTAGAGCAGTGTATTGCGGTGACGTTTTGGGTAGGTAAAGTCACTTAATCGTGAGATTCTTAACAGAGGCCTTACTCACTAAATTAACTAATCACAGTTGAGCTGCATTAAATTCCTTCATATGGCATGTGATGCAATTAAGATGATGTGCACACTGGCCACATTTCCAAAGGGAATCTTCGGACTCTCTGGGGCATTAGATTATCAGTGAACTGTGCAAGTACTATAGACCAGAAGAGGTCAGATCAAGTATACAGACATAACATGCAATTCAAAAATGATTGTCACTGAGATAGTCTGAGAAGCGATGCTATGACCTTTATGGACAACTGGATTCAACAAAACTAGGAAAGGGCTGGCTGTGAAACACCACTCTCTTAGACATTAAAAATTCAAACTTAGAGATTGCTTTTGGAGGAGCATACTGTTCTACCAGCTCAGTCTCAAATTGTCTCATCGCAAAATTGTAACCATGAAGAGAGCAATATTCTTATTATTAATGGTCTCTTATAAATATTAAAAAAGATTTCCATGAAGTGATAACAGAAGTAGCATCATGCTAAATGCAAATACATTGCATCTTCTTGCTAACAAAACGCTTGCAAACTCAGCAGTTTTGCAAAGGAGGGACATTTCAAACCACCTGTTTTTCCTTCCCTTTTCCACAGCCTCTCTTTATATTTGTCCCGAATAATCAGGATTTTGAAAATACTGTTCCCTCTCTATCAGATTTTGGTGCATTGGAAGAGGCACCTTTAGCCCAGAGAAACTCTAAATTACCTAAAAATAATTAAGATGCAAATGAAACTAGAACATAAGAGCATAGCTGGAATTTCTAGCTGACATTCATGATTTGAGAGAATCTGGCTTTTAATCACATTGACTGGGACTTAGTGGTACCTTTGCTGTCCTGCTTTGTGATTTTCTGAGTCTGAAAAGTATTGTACCAGAACTATCACCATGTGCCCTCTATGTCCACACCGAGTAACGTTCTAGAGTCCCTATTCCCAGTGGCCTAGCTAGGACTGAATGGGCCCCGGGGTGGAAAAATTAAGATGGGCCCCCCTATAATACAATCTCTCCTAAGGTAGGGGACTGGAAGGAGGGGGAGGAGGAATCCCTTTAGAGCTCCAGTGTCAAATCTTGCAAAAAGCAAACACAATTGAGCCCTATATAGAAAACCTGTCATAGAAATAGAAACTGAAATGCAAGATATCAGAGATGCACATTTCCCAAGGCTGCCATATTACAATTAATAAATTCAGAAAGCAATACCTTTTTCTTCTATCTTTTGTTGTCTCTCTTTATTGCTTTTCTCTGTTTTCTTCCTTTTGACATTCTCTCTTTATTTCCACTATCCATCTTTCTTCTGCATCCCTATTCCAGCATCTACTTTCTATGTCCCTGTCTCTTCCACCCTCCTCCATGTTTAGCACCTGCCCTCTCAGTGTCCCTTTCCCTCCCCATGTCCAGCATCACTTCTCTGTGTCCCTGTCTCTATGATCCCTCCATACCCATATCCCTCTCTCTCTCTCTATCCCCCTCCCACATTCCAGCATATCTCCCTTCAGGATCAAGTCTCTCTCTTTTCCTTCCACTTACCCTGAGGACTAACATATCTCTCCCCACCTCTCTCTCTCTCTCTCTCTCTCTCTCTCTCTCTCTCTCTCTCTCTCTTTCTCTCTCACTCTCACTTCCTCCACTCAGCCCATTGGGTCCAGCACCATCTCTCACTTTTTCTTCCCCAGGTCTCTCTCTCTTTCCTTTGCCTTGATTCCACCCCTTCCCCAACACAGGTCCTAGAGAGCTGCACAGGCACGGGGTTCACGGGAATTCTGTGGTTCCCGCGGGGACGGAAGCAGTTCTGCAGGGTTCCCGCGGGGACGGAAGCAGTTCTGCAGGGTTCCCGCGGGGACAGAGGCAGTTCCTGCGGGGATGGAAACAGTTCTGTGGGGTTCCCGCGGGACGGAAGCAGTTCCTGCGGGGTTTCCGCAGGGATGGAAGCAGTTCTGCGGGGTTCCCGTGCAAATGTAAGCTGCACCTGCACCAGTCTTTCATCTACTGAGTACCAAGTTCTTTGAGTGCTGTCTTCTCCTCTTCTTCCTTGCTTTAACAGTTGTAAAGAGTATGTAGGCAGCTCTGGGGAACAGAAAGAAAAGAGGAGAGCAAGAAACTACAACTCCCCGCATGCCTCAGGGGGTCCCGGGGCTAAGCCATAATACCCCCCGTTATAGGCAGGCCTTCCCCAAGAAAGAACTAGAAATAAGGAACTACAACTCCCAACATGCCCCAAGGGAACCTGAGGCTAAGAGAAACTATGTGCATTCCCAGGAGTCTCCAGAGGGGGCCGCAGGGGAAGGAGTAAGGCTGATTCTCAACCTGGTGGAAGAGGTGGTGGAACAGGTGGGTGGAGAAAGAAGAGACACCAAAGAGCTTTAATGAAGGAAACGAGGGGCAGCTGGGGGAAGGGAGGGGTGAAGAGAATATGGATTGGGCTCCTGAGGAGAGAGAGGAGGAGAGTGAGCCTTGCCCTATGGAGTTGACTGAACCGGAGAACACCCTGGAAGAGCCGATGGACTTTTCAGCTCTGGCTCAGCGAAAGCCAAGGAAGTAGCGGGGCCAAGCCGGGTCATGCGGGAGGAGGTCAGGTAGGAGTATGACTGACCAAGAGGGTGGGACCCTAGGCTTTGAGCCCGCGCAAAGCCCTTACTGTGTTGTTGAAAGCCTGGCTGGACTGAGCTGTGTTTAAGGCCTGGCTAAAATTGAACTGTGTTTTGAAAGCCTAGCTGAACTGAGCTGTGTTTTGAAGCTTGGCTAAAATTGAACTGTGATTTGAAAGCCTAGCTGAACTGAGCTGTGTTTTGAAGCTGGGCTACAATTGAACTGTGTTTTGAAAGCCTAGCTGGACTGAGCTGTGTTTTGAAGCTTGGCTAAATGTGCACAGTGTTCTGAGGCCTGCTCGGTGAAGTATTGTTTGTTGTTTCGGAGCTGCAACCCCGTAGCAAAGAGGATCCGCTTTACAATTGGTGTCAGAAGTGGGATTGCTTCGAGGACCTGTCGCTCGAGGAGGCCAAGACCAGCAGGACAGACAAGCCCGACGGAGGGGCCAACGCTGAGAAAGGCGCAGACCCGTCTGGGGTTCCGGTAAGCGGGGCCTAGATTGGGGGAAATAAAGGGATCCTAGTAAAAGGGGAAACATAAGTAGTGAAACCGCACTTGGAGGTGTCCTCTGTTTTTTTTTCCCACCAGGAGTCGCTGTTCCGGAGCAAGGATGGACCCCAAGGAGATCTTCGCTTGGATGACGATGCAGTTCCAGAAACAGCAAGAACTGACGGGGAAGATGGTGGAAGACTCCTTGACGGCGGCACGAGAGCAGCAACAACCGGTGCTGAATATGCTCCAGGACTTTTTTCAGCGAGGGATCGAGGCTCCCAGGGGCGGTGGAGCTGGAGCAACTGGACAGGGGCCAGGAGGAAGCGGTGCGGTAGGACCTTTATCCCTGAACTCACTTACTTGGGGAAAGTTGTCTGAGCAGGTTTAATGTAGATGATTTCCTGACTGCCTTCGAGAGGGTGGCAGTGGCCGCAGGATGGCCACAAGAGCAGTGGGCCATGCGGTTAGTGCCTTCCTTATCTGGGGAGGCTCTAGGAGCCTTTAGAGACTTGGCCCCTGGGGAAGCTGCCAACTATGGGAGGTTGAGAGAGGCCATTAAAGACCGGTATGGACTGAGTACCCAGGCTTATAGGCGTAAGTTTCGGGCCACTAAATGGGAGAAGGGGGAAACCCCTAAATCGGTGGCCACTAAACTGATGGACTTGGTAAAAAAATGGTTGGAACCTGAGCGCCACACCCCGGGAGAGATTCTTCAAGAATTGGTAGTGGAGCAATTCCTGCAGGGCCTTCCAGGGAGATTAGGGCAGGATTGGTCCAAAGGGGCTGTAAGACGGTGGAGGCCGTGACAGCCGGGTTGGACTGTTATTTGGAAGCCCAACATTGGGGAGGACCCGACCTGGAGGGTGGAAAACCCCGACCTGGGGGAGGCTGGGGTTCCAAAAGTTCCTTCTTTAAGACAGATCCAAAGGGGGGGAAACCCGATGACGGCTGGGGTGGTAAAAAGCCCGTAGTGACCTCAGGCCCTGAAAAAAAGGCCCCCTCGTATGAAGGAAAAATCTGTTATAAGTGTGGGAAGACTGGGCACTTCAGGAGGGATTGCCCAGGTCGAGAGGGAAGGACCTCGCAGGTGGCCCAAGGGTTTAGGCCTCGGTATACTGCTAAGGTAGAGGTTGAGGGTTTACCGATAGTAGCCATGTTAGACTCCGGGGCAGACCAGTCCATGATCTCTAGGAGGTTATGGGAACAAATAAGAAAGAGGAGGACAGGACGTAAGGATACCTATGAGGGAGCAGTGGCTATTCAATGTATACATGGGGCCAGTACTCGTTATACCCTTCATAGGGTTCTCGTGAAGGGGCCCACAGGGGAGATAGAGATAGCCATTGCCGTTCTGCCCAGACTGCCCCAGGAAATGATTTTGGGAAGGGACTGGCCCCCCTTTCCGAGTGTATTAGTGAAAAAAGAGTGTTGGTCACTACCCGCTCTCAGGCTCGACGAGACTCTGAGGCTGAGGAAGAGGGAATAGGAGGTATTTTTCCTTTTCAAGGGGAGGTCTTAGGGGAGCCGGGAAAAGAGAGAAAGGGGAAAGCTTTGAAAAAAAAGGAGCAGAGGGGCAGACGGGAGGCCTTGGAGCAGGCAAGAAAAGAAAGTTATTTGCCAGTAGCCCCGAAAGAACTGAGCGAGCAGGTTCCCCAGTTTCATAGGGAGCAGGCCACGGACCCTACTTTAGAATATGCCTGGGAACGGGCCCGACAGGGAGAGGGCCGGGAAGTCCCGGGGTTCATGATAGAGGGGGACATTCTATATCGCAGGGTACCCAATTGGGAGAACTCTGAAGCGGGGAGACAGCTAGTAGTCCCCCAAGCTTTCCGGCCCCTAGTAGTAAGGCTCGCGCATGATCACCCTTTGGGGGGCATAAGGGCTCCCAAGCTACCCTGACTCAGATATTGGGCCGGTTTTATTGCCAGGAGTTTATGGGGAGGTGGAGAGATATTGCAAGTCTTGCCCAACTGTCAGAAGGTGGCAGACCGGCTACCGCCTAAGGCACCTTTAAAACCCCTTTCTAGAGTAGAACAACCGGGGAGGAGAATCGCAATGGATATTATTGGCCCGGTAACAAAATCTCAAAGAGGCTTCCTCTATGTTTTAGTAGTTATGGATATGGCCACTAGGTACCCCTGGGCCATACCTTTGAGAAGCATAGCAGCGAAGGGCATTGCCAGGGAACTGATAAAAATCTTTTGTGAGGTGGGATTCCCCCAAGAAGTTTTAACTGACAAGGGGTCCAACTTTATGTCGAGTACCTTAAGGCAAGTGTGGGAGGCTTTTGGGATCCAGCATATCCGTACAGCGGCCTACCATCCGCAAACAAATGGGATGGTGGAACGTTTTAATAGAACTTTAAAGGGTATGTTAAAGAAAGCATTAGGCGAGGATAGGACAGTTGGGACCAGCTGTTGCCCTTCGTGCTATATGCCTACAGGGAGAAGGTGCAAGACTCCTTAGGTGTTTCGCCTTATGAACTAATGTTTGGCCGGAGGCCCAGGGGAATTTAGATATATTGCAGGAGCACTGGGTACCCCCGGAAACAACCGATCAGTCGGTGGTCGAATATTTACAGGATCTGAGGGCCAGATTGGATAAGTTTACAAGAATATTCCCAGGATAGGCTAGAACAGAGCCAAAATCAACAAAAGGAATATTATGATAAAGGTACTCGGGAAAGGGAGTTTGTAGTAGGAGATAGGGTCCTTATCCTAATTTCGGAGGATCCTCATAAGTTGCCTCTAGGTGGAAGGGTCCCTGGGTGGTGAAGAGGAGACTAGGGCCTCTCACGTATGAGGTAGCGAACGAGAAGGGACGGGTCCAAACCTACCATGTTAACCTGATGAAACCCTGGATAGCAAGGGTAGGCTTTCAGACCAGGGGGGAGGAAAAGGAGGGAGAGGAATTGGACCGCAAATAAGAGATATTTTCAAGCCAGGGGAGCCAGGGGTTTAATCCCCGGTTGACACAGGTACAAAGAGAAAGAGATAGGAAGGCTCCTGAAAGGGTTTGAGGATGTGTTGACGGCCTGCCCTGGAAATACTCACCTAGTGGAGCATGACATTATAATGGAAAGGGGTAAAGTAGTTTCGGCAAAAGCCATATAGGCTGTCCCCATGAAAAGGAGGGAGGTGAAAAACAGGTCCAGGAAATGTTAGACTTCGGGGTGATCGAAGAGTCAAATAGGCCCTGGTCAAGCCCAGTGGTGTTAGTGCCAAAACCCGAAGGGGAGTGGAGATTCTGCATAGATTTCCGTCAGCTTAATAATATCTCTCAAGCAGATGCATATCCTATGCCCTATATTGAGGAGCTGGTGGACAGGCTAGGATCTGCACAATATCTCACCACCCTGGACTTAACAAAAGGGTACTGGCAGATTCCCCTTACGTCAGGGGTGCAAGCTAAGACCGCCTTTAGTACGCCCATAGGCCTGTACCAGTTCAAAAGATTGCCCTTTGGCCTTAATTCAGCAGCTGCAAGCTGCCAGAGGTTGCTGGACAGGGTTCTCCGACCACATCAGGCATATGCCGCCGCATATATGGATGACGTGGTAATACATAGTGGAGACTGGAACACCCATTTAAACCAGGTAGAGGCAGTGCTGCAGGCTTTCAGGGATGCAGGTCTCACCCTGAACCCCCAAAAATGTTATTTTGCACAGTACCGGGTGAAGTATTAGGGTATAATGTGGGACGGGGAGAGGTCCGGCCCTTATTGAATAAGGTTAAAAAGCATCCAGGAGTTTCCCAGACCAAACACCAAGAAACAATTGCGTAGGTTCCTGGGGATGGTAGGGTATTACCGCCGGTTCATCCCTCATTTTTCCGCAATGGCCACTCCCTTAACTGACATGCTGAGAGGGAAGAATCCGGACCACCTGAGGTGGGGAGCGGAGGAGTTGAGGGCATTTGAACAGATGCAGAGGGCCCTGTGCCAGGAACCTGTGCTGAAGGCAGTTGATTTTGAAAGCCCTTTGTCCTTCAAACAGATGCTTCGGGGAGGGGGTTAGGCGCAGTGCTGTCCAGGAGCATGAAGGGGAGGAACACCCGGTACTTTATTTAAGCCGGAAGCTCCTGCCTCATGAGGAGCATTACTCCACCATAGAAAAGGAGTGTTTAGCCATACGATGGGCAGTGCAGGAGTGTAGTGTCTATTTAGAAGGGAGAAAATTTAAGCTGGTAACGGACCATGCTCCCTTGAAATGGCTGAGTCTGATGAAGAATAATAATGGAAGACTAATGCGCTGGTATTTGGCGCTACAGCCGTTCCAATATTCCGTGGAGCATCGCCCCGGGCGATGTTTAGGAAATGTTGATGCCCTGTCCCGGATAGAGGAAGAGAATGAGAAAGAATGGGGGGATAGAAGTTTAAGGGGGGGGGGGGTATGTAAAGAGTATGTAGGCAGCTCTGGGGAACAGAAAGAAAAGAGGAGAGCAAGAAACTACAACTCCCCGCATGCCTCAGGGGGTCCCGAGGCTAAGCCATAATACCCCCGTTATAGGCAGGCCTTCCCCAAGAAAGAACTAGAAATAAGGAACTACAACTCCCAACATGCCCCAAGGGAACCTGAGGCTAAGAGAAACTATGTGCATTCCCAGGAGTCTCCAGAGGGGGGCCGCAGGGGAAGGAGTAAGGCTGATTCTCCAACCTGGTGGAAGAGGTGGTGGAACAGGTGGGTGGAGAAGAAGAGACACCAAAGAGCTTTAATGAAGGAAACGAGGGGCAGCTGGGGGAAGGGAGGGGGTGAAGAGAATATGGATTGGGCTCCTGAGGAGAGAGAGGAGGAGAGTGAGCCTTGCCCTATGGAGTTGACTGAACCGGAGAACACCCTGGAAGAGCCGATGGACTTTTCAGCTCTGGCTCAGCGAAAGCCAAGGAAGTAGCGGGGCCAAGCCGGGTCATGCGGGAGGAGGTCAGGTAGGAGTATGACTGACCAAGAGGGTGGGACCCTAGGCTTTGAGCCCGCGCAAAGCCCTTACTGTGTTGTTGAAAGCCTGGCTGGACTGAGCTGTGTTTAAGGCCTGGCTAAAATTGAACTGTGTTTTGAAAGCCTAGCTGAACTGAGCTGTGTTTTGAAGCTTGGCTATAATTGAACTGGGTTTTTGAAAGCCTAGCTGACTGGGCTGTATTTTGAACTGTGATTTGAAAGCCTAGCTGAACTGAGCTGTGTTTTGAAGCTGGGCTACAATTGAACTGTGTTTTGAAAGCCTAGCTGGACTGAGCTGTGTTTTGAAGCTTGGCTAAATGTGCACAGTGTTCTGAGGCCTGCTCGGTGAAGTATTGTTTGTTGTTTCGGAGCTGCAACCCCGTAGCAAAGAGGATCCGCTTTACACAGTACAAATGTGGAAAGTCTTCCATTAAGGAGGTGGTAGAGACACAAATGATGCTGGAATTCAATAAGGCATGGGAAAATGGAAGTTATAAAAAAACCTAACCTTAAATGGCTGCATTTGTGTGGATGTGTCAGGCGACGCTTAGATGGCGACTCCGGCTGTGATGAACTAGGGCTGATACCAGGCAAACTTGTATGGTCTGTGTCTCATACGTGGCAATCTGGTTTAGGATGGGCTGGAAAGGGTTTATACAGCAACTTCATTGACTGGAACATAAGGACAGTGCTGGACAGATTTTTACGGTCTGTGTCCCACAAATGAGAAGACGAATAGACTGGAGTGGGCTTCAACGGCAGCTCCAGCAGTTGGAACATAAGGATAGGGCTAGATAGACTTCTATGGTCTATGTTTCAGAAACATGAAAGACCATAATCAAGTATATAATATCACACTCGTTGATTTAATCATGAATTGATAATGAGTGTGACTATTGGGCAGACTGGATGGACCGTTCAGGTCTTTATTTGCTGTCACTTACTATGTTACAATTAATCTTCTTTGCTCCCAGGCTGATGTGCAGACCTCAGCTCTGACACAGGCATGAGCATCGGATGTCACCTGACCTACTGGCGTGTGCATATGGTGACCTCTCAGCACACAGTGGCAGTAAATCAGAGACAAATCTTAATATGCACCAGAGTGTTCCAAGTTTCAACTTCTATTCCTTCCTTGCCTACAGGGCTGTAGCTCAAATCTAGAGAGAGACTGAGGGAGCTGACAGGAATTTTCTTTTATGTACCATTAAATTCTTACGGGGATGGTTGGGAATGGGTTAAATTCTTGCGGGAATGGGTGGGGATGGGTTGGGATGGGTGGGGATGGGTAAGATTCCAGCAGGGACGGGCGGGGATGGGTAAGATTTCTGCCCCGTGCAACTCTCTAGTCCTAATATCTATCCTCCTCTCTCTCTCCCCCAACCCTATGCAGGTCCAGGTATCCCTCTCTTCCTCTGCCTCCAACCCCTGTTGTCTGACTTCTCTCTAAATCCTCTTCCTTCAGGTCCTGGTATTTCTCCTCTCTCCCCCCTCCCCAACTGCAGATTTCATATCACCTTTCCCCATGAGTTGTGGCATCTCTCTAACCCTTTCTCCTCCTCCACAACCCTTGAAACCCATGGCAAGTGGCAGGCAGATACAACAGCAGCAAGGTAGACAGACTGACTCTAGCCAGTGCTGTCAGGTCTTTCCTCTTCCACTTCTCACCTCTCTGATGCCATTTCCTGTGGGCGGTATGCGTCAGTGGAAAGGGCCTAGTGGCACCGACCAGAGGCACAGTTTTAAGGGTCACAGGAGGATACTGGACCTGTGTGGGAGGATAGAAAGGGGGGAGAAATGCTGGGACCTGGGGGGAGCAACAGCAAGAGGCTTCTACCATTGGGCATTGTCGGGGCTCGCTCAATGGTAGCTACCGCCTTGACTACTCCTATCCTGACCTTTTCAGTATTACAAAGTCTTGGAGGATGATCTGTCTACCATTCATTGATATAGAGGAAAGGAAAAAGGTCTTGTATTAAGAGCTAAGATCTTTTCTCTGAAGGACTTCAGGTGAGTAGGAAAATGGTAGACACAACCTGAGAGGTTGTCCCCTTGGCAGCAGGATAGGTCATTACCTAGGAATGCTGCCATCCCTCAGAAAGTAATTTCATTTGAATAGGAGTTTAAATATATGTCATATTTATATTTATGTTACTAGAGTTTGTAATTTATTTGCTTCTTTATATTTTTTCTACTGTATAAGTGATTATTTTACTTTATCATAGATGTGACATTATGAATTTTTTATGTTTTATGACCCACATTGCATTCTTTAATTGCTTGTTTCTGTATCTTTTGACATTGATAACCCTGATGCAGTCTATGAGGTGAAACATGGTAATGGTAATAGTAATGATTCTTATAGTCTGCCAACTGCATTATATAGTTCAAAGTGGATAATACCAAATTAGTTTTTCAAAACAGCAATAGAATACAAGAGATATAAAAGCTGTATTAAAAAATACCTTAATAAAGAAATTTTTTTAACAAATGGGCTTTCAAATGTTTCCGAAACAGTAGATAAGAAGAGATCATTCTGAGATCAGCAGGTAAAGAACACCATGCAGAAACTGTATGGTAAGGAAATTAAGTCATAGCAACATACTCAATGATGGCAGATAAAGACCTGAATGGTCCATTCAGTCTGCCCAACAAGATAAACTCATTTTACATGGTATGTAATATTTTATATGTATACCCGAGTTTGATTTGTCCCTGCCTTTCTCAGGGCACAGATCATAAAAGTCTGCCCAGCACTGTTCCTGTACTAAACGTTCTGAAGCTAATGTTGAAGCCCCTTAAAATTTACACTCCAGTCCCTCCATATCTATTCAGTCACGATCAGGGCACAGACCATAGAAGTCCACCCTGCACCGGTTTTATTCTCCAAATTATTCTCCAAATACAGGTGTCGCCACCCAATCTCCGCTAAGATTCCATAGATCCATTCCTTCTAAACAGGATTCCTTTGTGTTTGTCCCATGCATGTTTGAATTCCATTAACGTTTTCATCTCCACCACCTCCCGCGGGAGGGCATTCCACGTATCTACCACCCTCTCCATGAAAAATACTTCCTGACATTACTCCTGAGTCTGCCCCCTTCAACCTCAATTCATTTTCTCTAGTTCTACCACTTTCCCATCTCCGAAAAAGGTTTGTTTGCAGATTAACACCTTTCAAATATTTGAACGTTTGTATCATGTCACCCCTGTTTCTCCTTTCCTCCAAGATACACATGCTCAGGTCAGCGAGTCTCTCCTCATACGGTTTGCAACACAAATCCCATACCATTTTTGTAGCTTTTCTTTGCCACCGCTTCCAGTCTTTGTACATCTTAGCAAGATATGGCCTCCAAAACTGAACACAATACTCCAAGTGGGGCCTTGTCACTTTAAATATAAGTCAAATGTTGGATGTTCATTGGTTTTTCTTGTTCTATATGAAGCTTACCAACCAAGATACACATGCTCAGGTCAGCGAGTCTCTCCTCATACGGTTTGCAACACAAACGTTTGTATCATGTCACCCCTGTTTCTCCTTTCCTCCAAGATACACATGCTCAGTCTTAATCCATGATTAAGACATTAAGTTTTGGATGTTACTGAATTCTGTTATTCTGTCTCACTGTATTTCCAGTTTTGGCACAGTATAAGCCATCACAAGAACAAAATATAAGAAAACCAATGGACTGCATTAGGGGCTTATAGCCCTTTTTATTTATGTTTCAACAAATGAGAGATATGTATGAAACAAAATATTTATTTTATTATTTTGACTAATAAAACCACTTGAACCTGAAAGATTCTTAAACAACAGAATAATCCATTATGTATCTAAAATGAAAATTTCTACAAAAGAGATGAAGATGTGATTCCATGTTTATTTCATTTAATTTCAGTCTATTTCTTCTTTATAACACCAGGCTTCACAAGGCAGATTACAACAACTGTTAAAAATTAACCCATCAGGAAACAGGATATCCTCACTGAAATTTGGCCATCAGTATTGTATAGAGCAGTGTAGAAAAATGAGCACAAAATACAGAAATGCTGTTTCTACCATATACAATAATCTTTGACAGCTGTGTTAGTGATATTCCATTTTTATTATAGATATTTATATCTAGATATGGGAAGCTTTCAAAATAAATTAAAAAGCTGTCAAATAAGTTAAAAAATATTTGTCCTCCACCTTTTAAGGTACTGCCTATCCAAACTGGAACAGCTTTTAACTTTTACAGAAGGGCCATGCATAGGCAGTCCCTATTTCTAATAATCTTGGCTATTATTTTAATAGTGTTTGCTATTGTTTGGGGTGAACTAAGATGGCGTCAAGCTCAGCCTCCTGCTTGGAAGCTCCGCCTACCAGACTAGATAAGGCACATCCTGTCTCCTGTTTTCTTCAACCTCCCTGGACAAATAATAAGTCATGCCCACCAAGGAGAGGCTGAGGGGAGGAGTCAGAGGATCAAACAGTGCTGCTAAGCGTAAAGGACCGGAGGCAGAGATAGAACTGGGAAGGAGAGCCAAGCCATGGGAACCAAAGTGGCTATGGACATAGAAAGCACTGAAAGAAAATAAGAGAACTACTTTGACAAGCAGCCATAGGAGGTTTCACAGTGTTGTGAAAAAAAACTGTGAAACAGAAGGAGACCTGCGGGCCCCATATGAATGGGAGCCAAATCAGCTGAAAAAGTATAAGAGTTGCTCTACTTGTGAATTCCTAATGGACTAAAATGTTGAACTGATGCGAGGGCCAGCATATTGTGGTGATACAATCTGATTGCCCTGGGCTCAAGCGGCCCACCAACTTCTGGAAAGACGTACAGTAAAACTAAGCCTAACCTGTTCCCAGGCCACCTAAGGGCATATCTGGTAAGGAAGCAACTAGAACTAATTATAAGAACGTCTTTTTTTTTTTTTTTTTTGCTTTCATATTTTTATTAGAAATTTGTGTCAAACATAAAACAGACAATAAAACAAACAATAACAGCAATCCATGGCATATACAATAAAGATCAGAGCATTATCAGCGTTCCATCTCTAGATACCAGCAGAAATTACAAGATCAGGTAGTGACAGGAGATTCTTGACAAAATAAATCCAAGCGGGCCCAGGTCTTTAATACTACCTTAACTCTATATGTTTGCGAGCCAAAATCTTTTCATACTTCTGATCACACATACATAGCTCCACCATTCATTGTAATTTAAATTGTACTTATTTTTCCAATGGAGACAATTAATGCAAGGCAACAGCTAATAGGATGTTGAACAATTTCTTAGCCGATTCTAAAATAGTGATAGAAGGAGAAGAGGCTCTTAAAATCACTATTTCATAAGAGATTGCTGTGGTCATTGGCAGATGAAAACAAGACACATTTTTGCCCAAATAAGTCACCAGTATGCTCTAACATTCTTACAGAAGAAAACCATGTGTGCTAGTGACCCATTAAGGGCCCTTGACACGACCAACATTTATAGGTAACACTTTAAGTGGTCCTAGCCACTCTAGCAGGGGTCCATTAGGCTCTGTGGAATATAAATAAGAGATTGGGATTATGCCGCTGATTTAGTAGGCCGCAGGATTAACCAAAAGGTATACCAATCAAAGTCAGTTGTGTCAAAACTCAATCCGCTTCCCAAGACAGCCGCAAGGGAGCAACAGCATCCACATAGGAATCTTGAAGTTTCTTATACAAAAGAGATGCCTTCCTTCTACCCGTAGCATGCACGGCTGAAGGAGACGAAATCGAAGGAGTAGTCAAAAGAGAGCTAGAGGACAAAATACATTGAGCTATGTCCCTCCACCCATGTGGATCTATTAAGGAGACATCATATAATGTTGATACAGCATCCGGAGATAACAGAGAACCAGCAAGAAATAGGTGGGATAACAACCATATACCCTTTCCCATCCACTCCCTCACATAGAGACCCGCAGGAGAACCGTGGGGAAGGCAGAGTTATACCAGAGAGAGACATCCTCCAGCGAACTAACGCTATATCCAAGACCAGTTCTAAAAGTACGGATAGTAGAAGCAGAGGCTTTTAACAGCCTAAGGCGTTGGTGTATGGATACAAATCCATGTAAGGGAGAACACTTAAAGGGCACGGATGGACCAAGGCGGCCTCCAAAATCAGCCACCTGGACGTGAGATGTGAGAATTCCCGTGGAACCACTGCAGGGACTGTGCAAGTTGAAAGGCAATGTGATAATTTTAAATCAGGAACATCAGACCTCCCAAATGCTTTGGCAGCTTACGTTTCTTAAGTGAAATACGAGGGGGGTTTTGTCTCCAAAGAAACTTAAGCAACAGAGAGTCAATCTTGTTATAGAGAGTACTCGGAAAAGAGAAGGGGGTCATACTAAAAATATAATTTAACTTTGGAGCTAGAACCATCCTAATAGCCTCTATCCTTCCCCACCATGTCAAATAAAGTGGAGACCATAAATTCAAAATTGAAGAAGTTAAAGTTAAGATTTGGTCTTTAATAAGGGCCATAGTCGATCCACCAATACTTAATTTTGTTAGGCTCCCACAGGAAAATGGGAAGTGAGAAATCTAAGATCTATGCACCAGTGAATTTAGCGGCATTACGGCTGATTTGGACCAATTTATTTTATAACCAGACAAAGAAGAAAAAGAATTGATGACATCCAATATACTGGGAAGAGATTGGTTGGAGTATATAACAATATATCACCCGCATAAATGGAGAGCTTGAACTCTCTCTCCGAACTTCTAACAGCATGCAAGCTTTATGGGAAGTATTAAAGCCTTTGTTTTGAGTTTGGAGACAGAGAAAAGGAAAAGATGAACCTGAAAAACCTGAACTGGTCTGCTTTAAAGCCTTGGATTGAACTCCCTTAAGGCACTGTAGTGATATTTGATGCAAGGAACCATGCACCCTCAGAGACAAATCTTGGATATTACACCCTACAGATGTCCTTAGTGCCCTACCCTGTGCACCTCCAGTGTTGAGAGGCAGGAATGATGCCAATGTGTTCCCTCCTTTGCACCACAATTTGAAAAATGGTGGCATCTGACCCCCACATAATGTGCCAATTATTGCCTTATTTGGCAGTCTTCCCACATGCAGTGCATTTTGACACTCCACACAGGGTCAGGTGTCACCATTTTTCAAGATGGCAGCACAGAAGCAGGAGCATGAGGGCATCACTCATTCCTATCAAGGTTGGGAGTACCACAGAAGGAGACACAGAGGTACAGGAGCAGGCAGTAAGGGAGCTGACAGTCCACTAGTGACATTTGTCCTGGAGTTCAGGGGGCCTGTGGCCATCCGAGGACATTTGTGGGGTTATGGCTGGGGGGTCCAGAGAGATTGGGGGGAAATGTGTGGGAGAGAATCATAAGTGCAGGAAGGTAGTAGGCAGGGACTGACCTGTTCTTTTTTTTTTCCTTTTCATCTCCTTGCCTGTCAGTGCTTGAGCCAGTTCCCGCTCACACACTGACTGGAAGGTAGAGGTTTACTCAAGATGCAGAAATGGCTGCATTTTAGTGCTATGGTGTGTGCTGCTTTTCCGGACGGTGAACGGTTTCTAATGCAGCAGTAATTTGCATTCCATTACTTTACTGCATTGGATGTAAAAGTTTGTTTCAGTTCAAGCATTAGAATGCTGTGTGCTGGAGTTTAGTGTAGCACTATAACACAGTCAGGTCTGAGTTTGGAACTGGGGTAATGTGGGTAATTGTTCAGATTACAAGGAGCAGCAGTGGGATCTGAATACTAGTTTCCTGGTTTTTTTGCCTACTTCTTTAACCATTAAGCTGCCCCTGTGTATCATAGTTGCTATTTCAGCTTCAAGGACAGTGAAAGTTTACTTCTCTTTGGGTAACTTTACTGGTTATAGATTTTCCAGTTTGCTTTCATCCTATTTCATGCTGTAATACTTTATCTGTGGAAATCACCAATAAAGGAGCCTACTTGGCCTCTTTTGTGATTTTTGTTCTTTGTTTCAGTTCAGTTTAGGCCCTGAGGTTTTTGCCTCCCCATCCAGCAAGACCCTTTATTTCTTTGTCCTGATCATTGTCTGCTTCCGTTACTCATTTAAAGTGCCATACTTTTTTTTTCTCTTTCATCTGGTACTCCAGAGAATGGCCTCATCCTCTAATGAGAAGTCCCTTTGCTATCATGATATGACATGACATACAGGGCTCGATTCTATATATGGTGCTGTAAAATTCGGTGCTAAAAAAATATGTCTAGGCATATTCTATAAACTATGCCTAACGTTAGGTATGGTTTATAGAATATACTTAGGGTCCATGCAACTAAATCTAGTCATGGGAATTTACACCAAGTAAACTTGGTGTAAATACCGGCAACTAACTTAGGCATGGAGCAGGTGTATTCTATAACAGAGAGTATAATTTTGAAAACGCCCATGAACCGCCCCTAACCACGTCCCTAGCCACAACCCCTTATCAGCATCACACATTAGAATTTATGTGCATCACTTTGTAGAATTTGCTTAGCAAGCTGTCCATGCAAATTCTAATTAAAGCCAGTTAGTATTAATTGCTTATTAATTGTAATTATCAGTGGCTGATTGGCTTATTAAGATATTTAAGTTGCGCACGCAGTACAGAATACAAGCAGAATTGGGTGCACAACTCAGGTCGTACTATATAGAATCTGGGGAATCTTGCAATGACATAAGGGAGGGGAATTCTATGAATGGCACTCAAAATTCAGTGCCCAAAAAGACATGCTAAGCCCTTTATAGAATCATGCTTAACGCCGATTGCCATATCTAACTAGGCGCCAGACTTACACCTGCTGAAACTTGGTGTAAGAGCTAGTGCCCAAATTAGGCGCCCTGATTCAGTATTCTATAACTACGCACATAACATTTTGGAATATCCCTGAGATGCCTATGCCCCTCCCATGGCTCCTCCCTTCCTACTGGAGATAGGTGCCAAAAACATCAATAATTGGTTGTTAGCACCTAATTATCGATGATTATGAGCTTGTTATTCATTAATTTGCACACACATTTCGGGAGCACACCTACATTTTGCAGACAATCTGGATGCTGTATATAGAATCCGGGGGGGAAATGCAGAAGAGGCATTGCTTACTGTTGTAGTATCTTTTAGGACCAGAAATCTACCGTTAAAGAACACAAAGCAAGATTGGGTCAAAATTGAAATTCGTAATCCTTCTGGATTTGTTCAAAAACAATTTTAAAAAAATGACCCAATTTTATGTCAAAAACTTTAGGGAGTGAATCTGTGGCTGTGTATTCTGTTTGCCTTTATTTTAACAAGATGAAAAGAAGGAAAGCACATCATCTTTCAACTGTTCATCAAGATAAAGTCAAAGAAAAACCTTAGCATGGCAGAACCCTCTGACTCCTACTGTCCTCTTGGGAGAGTTCAAATGGACTGAGAACTCTAGTTTAAACCACTCTCCCTAAGTGAAAACACTGAGCTGAATAGCTTTCTCCTTCAGAGCTGCAGTGCATTCTGAGAGTTTGAGAATTCCCTAATCCATCATTAAGTTACAGACTCATGCAAAAGGGCTGCAGGGAGTTACTTTATTTGTGCTTGCATGGTTGACAAATGCAGAGGAAAGAACTGAAAAGAGACACTCAGCTCAGGGCCCAGTCTTCTTCAAACAGGTCTTCACACTTATGGGAGGTCATTTGCAAAGGGATTTTCAGGAGTAAATGCTGTTTAACCATAGAAGAACCCCTTTACCCCATATAAAGTTTCCATCCACCTTACAAGAAAAAGCATGCATGCTGTCCACAGTGCATGTACTTTTTTCCCATGAAGTAAAGAGATGGGGATGGAGAACAGAACTGGTTGAATATGTGCTTTGATTACATTTGGAATCCTGGCACATATGTTATCCCACAGCGCTGGCAGCTGCAGATTTTTCAAAAAGGACACTTCAGAGGGAGGTTCCCTGTCAAAAAAAGACCTGCAAACACTGAAGCCTCTCTTAAAAAAAAATTCCTCCTTATAATTCTTATATATGCATCCTAAACAACTGGTAAATGTCATGAATACACAGTGTGCTCCATATAGGAATCTATGCACTAAAGGCTACCATGCATGCCAGAGGCTGCTTCACATTCATAAGGAACAAAAGATGGCTGCCCATCTTGTTTCGATAACACGGTTTCCCCACCCCTTCTCGGGGGATGTCCTGCAAGGACGCCCTCAGGAAAACTTGGGCGCCCCGTTCGATTATGTCCCTCCACGTCTTTTTGAGATGCGGTGACCAAAATTGTACGTAGTATTCCAGGTACAGTCGTACTATGGAGCAATACAAAGGCATTATAACATTCACATTTTGTTTTCCATTCCTTTCCTAATAATTCTTAGGATTCTAGTCGCTGCTGCACGCTGAGCAGAGGGTTTCAATGTATCATCAACGATGACACCCAGATCCTTTTCCTGGGCATTGATTTGTAATGTGGAACCTTGCATTATGTAGCTATAGTACGGGTTCCTCTTTCTCACATGTATCACTTTGCACTTGCTCACATTAAATGTCATCTACCATTTGGATGCCCAGTCTTCCAGTCTCCTGAGATCCTCTTGCAGTTTTTCACAATACTCTTGCAATTAACAACTTTGAATATCTCCCTATTTAAGGTCATTTATAAATATGTTAAAAAAACAGCAGTCCCAACACAGACCTCTAGGGAATCCCTATCTACTCTTTCCCATTGAGCATACTGATGATTTAACCATACTCTCTTTTCTTTTAACTAGTTTTTAATCCACAATAAGACATTACTTCCAATACTATGACTTTGTTATTTCCTCAGGTGTTGTCATGAAGTACTTTGTCAAATGCCTTTTGAAAATAAAGATACACAATATTGACCAGCGCACCTTTATCCACTTGTTTATTCACCCCTTCAAAGAAATATAGTAGATTGGTGAGGCAAGATTTCCCTTGACTAAATCCATATTGGCTTTGTCTCATTAATCCATGCCTTTGTATATGCTCTGTAATTTTGTTCTTTATATTAGTCTCTACCATTTTGCCCGGCACTGATGTCAGGCTTGTGGGAGGAAAAGGCCCATACAAGAAGCACTATTCAACACTGTGAACCTGACTTTAAAAGATACAGACTCAGGCCAACTTCAACTCTTATGCTGGGGTTCTTTTGTTTCAATAAACCTTGAGCTTGCAAGCAGTGAGAAGGACATTTGTTAAACACGGCCAAGGCCATAAGACAGTGAAAACAACTTCAACAACAACTTTGTTTACAAAAACTGTGCTTTCGTGGCCAGAACAACTCTGCTCCCACTGCCTCTGGTCGGGTATTTTTGGTTCTCCAAATCACAACTTTGGAAAGCCCCAAATCTGTTGTTCCTGACTATAAGGCTCTTTATACTCAAAGAAGGGTTATAAGAAGCCTCTGAAAAAACAAGAAGTTATCTGTGTGTTATCTGGAGCAGTTACTGTGAGAGCTGCTGTCTGAATAAGATGACAGCCCAGATCCAAGCCAGTTGCATCATGAAAACATCTGAAGCTTGTCAAACCTGGCCCTGCCATCTATTCCTGCTGCCGATCTGCCTGTCCCTGCCTGAAGAGTGACAGCACCTGGCGCCTGCTGTCTGACCTCTCCTATTGCAGCTCCTGTATCCTCCCAAGAGATTCAACAGCTCCTTACTGCCTCTACCTCTGGTGTCCATGAGAGTGGGAGAGCCTTGTCATCTGTCAGGTTGTAACTGTTCTTTTTCATGCTGTCTGGGATTTAGGAGCCTAATCAGTCCAGGACTAGGGTAAAGTGTGCATTATCGTTACCTTGCTTTGACAGGTACATAATACTCATTACCTTACCATCGTTTTAGGTAATTGATAATTAAGTGCATTATCTCAGATTTTAACTGTTTCTACTACTGCCCATATAATAAATTAACTTTATATATATATTTTTATATCTGAGCCTTGTGTCCTATTCTTTTCAGTGTGTATTTTTGGGCTGTAATGAATTTGGGTCTGTAATTGGAGGAACTTTTGTAACCTGATCTAAAATCCCAGAGTGTTACCTTATCATATTTTGTCATCATTTGTATGTCCCCTCATTGCCTGCCTGGGGTAAGGTAATTGTGTATGCCTCACAGGCTCATTGGTATATAGTTTTCCAGATCACCTCTGGAAACCTTTTTAAAATTGGCATTACATTGACCACTCTCCACTCTTCTGGTACCATGCTTGATTTAAAGATAAACTACATATTACTAACAATATTACTAACACTTAGGAACTTAACTAAATTCAGGTCTATATTTTGACTCTAAGTTATAAGAAAATATGGGGTGATTGTATAAGTGGGTGCAGTGGCGTAGCTAGGGTAGTTGACACCCGGGGCCGGTCATTTTTTAACACCCCCCCCCCCTCAAACCAGTACTAGGCATTCCGAGAATACAAAACACTCAGGACCTATAGCGCAATTCTACCATACCATAAGCAGTCATTTCTACAAGTCACACAAGCATCTTAAACGCTACACTGAGCACTAGAACATCAATTCACCTATTGTAAAACGAAAACAGACAGATTAGTACAGATCGTCGATCCTGCACAGTCAATGCCAACCGAAAGCATGTCTTTTTCACAAACACAGATACACCCTAATCCACTATAGAATAAGTAATCATAAACTTTCTATTTAGACAAAAAATTAAACTGAACCCCCGATGCCAGACTCTGCATACAATGCAACAACACAGAAACAGAAAATGTCCCCTAGTACTGTGCAAAATATAAAATTTGAAAAAACTAACAAATCCGATCACTTTACAAATTAACAAATAGAAATAAAACAAATATAGAAAATAAAATACCATTTTATTGGACTATACATTTAGCTTTCAGGGGCCAAAACCTCCTTCCTCAGGTCAATACAGTATAGTGCTGTTATAGTATCCTATCCTGACCTGAGGAAGGGGGTTTTGTTCTCTGAAAGTTAAGTCAAAATGTATTAAAAATTAGTCCAATAAAATGATTACCTTATTTATATGTTCTATTTATAAACATTTAACACATAAACACAGATACAATACTATACCCTAAAGCAAAAAAAATAAAAATATATATTTTATTTACAGTTTGTTGTCTCTGGTTTCTGCTTTCCTCATCTTCTTGTCTTTGCTCTTTCTCTGAAATCCAGTGTCTGCCCTCTCTAATGTCCCTTCCATCCAGTGTCTGCCTTCTCTCTCTGCCCCTTCCATTCACCATCTGCCCTCTTTCTCTCTCCCCCTTCCACCCACCATCTGCCCTTTCTCTCTGCCCCTTCAATCCGTGTGCCCTCCCTCTCCCATCCATCCAGGGTCTGCCCTCCCTCTCCCATCCATCCAGGGTATGCCCTCCCTCACGCTCCCCCCCTTCCATCCAGGGTCTGTCCCCTCTCTCTGCCCCCTCTTTCCACCTGCACCTAGTTCCAGTTCCAGCCCACATCTCCCACCTGCCACCCTTTTCAGCCCCACTATCCCACCAGTCCCCAGCCCTTTTCTCCCATCAGTCCTGGGCTTCAGCCCCCAGCCACTTCTCCCTGTCCCCTTTTCAGCCCCTAGTTTCAACCCCAGCCCTTTTCTCTCACCAGTCCCGAGCTTCAGCCCCAGCCACTTCTCCCTGTCCCCTTTAAAGCCCCCAGTCCCCACAGTATCAGCCCCTGCCCCTTTTCAGCCCCCAGTTCCAGACCCCTTCTCCCATGAGCACTTCCCTCCCCAGTCCCCTTATCCCCTCTGAGCACCCCCACCCAATCCCCATTCTCCCCTCTGAGCACCCCCATCCTCCCCAATCCCCTTCTCACCTCTGAGCATCCCTCCTCTGAACTCCCCCACCCCTCCCCCACCCCTCCCCAATCCCCATTCTCCCCTCTGAGCACCCCCACCCTCTCCAATCCCCTTCTCCCCTCTGAGCACCCCCACCCTCTCCAATCACCATTCTCCCCTCTGAACTCCCCCACCCCTCCCCAATCCCCATTCTTCCCTCTGAGCACCCCCACCCTCTCCAATCCCCTTCTCCCCTCTGAGCACCCCTCCTCTGAACTCCCCCACCCCCTCTCCAATCCCCATTCTCCCCCTGAGCTCCCCCCCTGACCTAGTCCTGTCCCCCCTCCATTGAAGCCACAGAGCCCTCTTCTCCTGCCACCGCCTGCCTTTTTTTTTTTTTTTTAAATCCGTGTAGCCACGCAGGCAGCGCTTCGCGTCTGCCCTGTGTGTGCTGCTGTGAAAGAAGTAAATCGCCAGCGCTGGCTTCGGGGCTTCCCTCGATGTCCCGCCCTCTTGTGAGGTAACTTCCTATTTCCTCGAGGGCGGGACATCGAGGGAAGCCCCGAAGCCAGCGCTGACGATTTACTTCTTTCACAGCACACGCAGGGCAGACGCGAAGCGCTGCCTGCGTGGCTGCACGGATTTTAAAAAAAAAAAAGGCAAGTGGTGGCAGGAGAGAGACGCGACGGAGCACCCCCCACCCGCGGAGGACCGCCCCACACCGCCCTGCCCTTGCTACGCCACTGAGTGGGTGCCTCCTTTTAGGCACTGTAATGCCGCACAGAGGGGCTAATGCATGGGTAGCATGTGCCAAATCGGCCCCAGCATGGAGAAGGGCAAAGCAGAGAGCATCCAACCTCAGCCTACTAATTCCTATGGATTATCTCACGGCTTTGGTTTTTTATATCGATAACCAGGCCTCCATTGCCAAGACACTGAAGAAGGTGGGGGGGGGGGGGAGGAGTCAAGATGGCGCCGACACGCTGAATGCTGCAAACCTGCTCAGAACAATTCGCAGCTAAACTTGATTTTCCTCAAAAAATAATGCCCCACAAGTGAAAAGGATTGGTGAGAGCCTTACCTTCTCAGGCTCTTACATCCTCTCCGATGCAGCGAACTCTGGATGGATTTGCAATTTGGCGTCCACTAGGTGATTCGGGAGGAGGAAACCCGCTTGACGCCAGTGCAGGGGCTCAGACGTCGCTGGAAGTTGAGACCTCTTTGTCTCCCCCGACTGTTGGTACTCCACTCTGCCCAGCCGCGATTCGGGAAGGGGTTGCTGAACTACAAGCTCCGGAAGTCGGAGGCGGTGTGGCCAGCAGAGAGGGCCCCCTCCCAGAGTTGGAGGCGGCTGTTGAAGGTAAATTGATGCGGGAGATCCCGCCAAGAGTGGTAACGCTTGACATGCTTTGGCACTCAATGCAAAAAATGCAAGATTTAATAATAAATTCTACTCAAGAGACCAAAAAACTTGCTAATACTGTAGGCCAGCTATCTCAATCTTTGGATAAGCTGAAGCAAGATTTAAAGGATCAGGAAAAACACTCTCAGGAAGAAGCTGTGAAAATTTATGAAAAATGTACTGCAGTGATGAAAGATAATATGTCTATGCGTCAAAGGATTGAACAAATAGAAAACTATAATAGGCGATTGAACATGCGAATTCTTAATTTCCCCAAACCACTAGGAATGTTACCATATGATTTGTTCAAAATGTTTCTTGTGGAGAATTTAAAATTTTCAGCTCAAAATATTCCGCCGATAAATAAGATTTATTTTTTACCTACAAAGAAAGATCAAGAAGGTGCTTTGGAGGAAGCTGAAAAATTGAACGATATTTCACAGATATTGGAGGACTCTTTGTCCGAGGTGACAACTAGAGCTACCCTCCTTGTATCCTTCGTATTTGAGCAAGACTTTGATGCTGTAATAAAACTTTATTTTAAAAATACACAGCAACAATTTTGTGGACAGAAACTGTGGATATTTCCTGACGTGACTAAAATCACTCAAGAAAGAAGAAAACAGTTTCTGGAAATGAGAGAGGAAACCAGGTCTTTAGGAGCAACTTTCTTACTTGCTTATCCTTGCAAGTGTGTTATAAAATATTTAAATATAAAGTATGTGTTTTTTGTACCAACACAATTGAGAGAATTTATAAATATGAAAAAGCTTGTCAAATGATAAAACCAACATAAGTATTGTATGGTGGTATTTAGGGCTAGGCCTTTCCTTATATTCTTTTTTTTTTTTTTTTCCTTTTTATGTTCCCCTGAACTATTTGGACTCCTTCCTCCTTAATTGTGGTCAAAGGAAGATATGGTGAAATACTAATGTTTTTCTTTAGTTAATTATGTTTCCACTTGAATGGTATGTATTAATCATATCTGTATTTCATGTAGCAAGTATAATGCTTGTAAAGTTATGAAAATTTTCAATAAATAAAATTTTTTTTAAAAAAGACACTGAAGAAGGTGCAGGGGACAAGCAGCCATTTCCCACAGCCTGGACTACAGATCCTGCCTATGGCTTCTGAAACAGTTCAACCCAGGCTGTTATTCCGGTGTCTATGGAGGGGTCAGCCATACACTTGGGGTTCATGCTAGCTCCCTGGTGCGTTTTGGCTACCTGGCTGTTTTGTCCATTGAAAGGCAAGTCACACAGGATTCCAGGAATGGCAGTTTGGTGATTGTCTCCACATGTCATGGTGTCTTACTGCAGAATATCACGGACAGCACCTTGGGAAAAATAGTGCTGATTCCACCCTATGAGGCTTTTAGAGTGGAGAAACATGAGGGATCCACCTATTATCTCAGCTCAGTGGGGACCTACAGTGGTTACAGATGTGGAGTGTTGGAAGATAAAACTGAAAAGTGTAAACCTAATCAGGTATAGACAGAGAAGAATAGAAAGACATTGCCCTGCAACTGATTTCTGGTGCAACAGGTCCCTTCTGTGATCCATCTTCAACTTCATCCTCGGTACTGCCAGTTCAATGCGCTGCCAATCTGCAAGGTGGTTGTTTGACACCGCTCAATCAGCACTTCCCTGGTGCCTTTGTGTCCCGATTCTTCACCAGCCTTTCCGAAGTCTCCCGCAGGCCGCGGTCGTCACCTACACTGCTTGTCTCAGGCATCTGTCACTACCTTCTCAGCTTTGCTGTCCTGTTCGCCTGCCTTAATGAGTCTCAGCGAGTCAAGACCTGATTTTGGGCTTTTCCTTCCTTCCTCCTCTTTTTTGCTTTCATTTCCCTGCCTACTTATTTATTTGTTTTAAGATTGTATTTATATTCCCTTCCTTCCTTCCTCTCTCTCTTCCTTCTACCCTCTCAATTCTCATTGTAATTATTTCATTAGTTCATTGTAAGCCGCTTTGGGGCTGCTAAACTGCGGCAAAAGGCGGGGTATAAATGACCTAAATAAATAAATAATTCTGAGTTTGGCGCATACTGAATCCCGCAGTAGAAAATCATTTTCTATTTTCTACCAGGGGGGGGGGGGGGGGGTTCCTGACGGTAATTAGCAATTTGTGCGCTCTGCACGGTTACTGCATGGGTAGGACGTGAGCCCTTAGCACTAGGTCAATGGGTGGCAGTAAGGGCTCAAGCCGTAAATAGGCGCACGCTAGTTTTAATTTCAGCACATGCCCATTTCCCGGCCCATTAATCCCTTTTTCCCAGATATGGTAAAAAAAAATGGCCTAGCATGTGCCCAAACCACGTGCCCACACTACCGCAGGTCACTTTTTACTGCTGCTTAGTAAAAGGACCACAGAGAGAGCTCATTCTATAATAATATCTGGACACTGGGATTATGATATAAAATAGTAGCACAGCCCACTATCAGGGCACCTAAAATCTAGTTACATGCGCCATAGACCTGACGTAAGTGCAGGCACCTAAATGTGGCAAGGGTGTCCATAACTTACAGTACTCTGTAAGTGGCAGTACCTCCCATGCTCTGTCTTTGTCCATGTTTCTTTGCATGTATGTGCTATGCCACTTAGGCGTGTCTTTACAGAATAGGGCTCAGCTGCTTTGCTACCACTTACCCACGGAAGTACTTTGTACATTTATGCGTGAGGTGATGTCCAATTATAGAACTGCCCTTCACATGCCATGGGTGCCTTTTTCATTAAACAAAATATCTCAGCCCATTCCAGCTGGATTATATATTAAAGTACTAGGAAAAAAGGCCCGTTTCTCACTGAAATGAAACAGGCGCTAGCAAGGTTTTCCTCTAATGTGTTTAGTTGTTTAATGAACGGTGATGATACATCTGATGTCTTGATAATTAGTCATTTTAAAGGGTATATATTGAGCATGATGGGTCAGGAGATTGACACAGAGAGTGTGTATGTGTGTGTCACAGAGAGAGATGGTGTGTGTGTCTGAAAATGAGAGAGGGTGCTTTGAACTCGGAGGGAGGGAGTGAGTGTGTGTGTGTGTGTTTGATGTTTGAAGGGGTGTGTGTCTGGTGAGGTGGGAGAGTGTGAATTTGGAGGGGTTGGTGGGGTGCTGTGCTGTGAGAGACAGTGAGTGTCCATGTATCCATGTCCTGCCTCTGTGTGTGTGTGTGAGATTGACAGGGGGAGGGGGGGAACTGGGATCCTGCGCCAGTGTGTGTCCGTGACAGAGAGTGTGACGGGGTCCATGCTTCTTTAATGGGAAATGATGGTGAGGGCTTGGAGGGGGGGTCATCAGTGCTGGGGGGTGGGGTATCAGTGATTGAGTGTGTCTGTCTGTGGCAGAGAGAGAGAGAGAGATGCTGCTTGTCCGTGGTAAGAGTTTGTGGGGGGGGGGTGGAGGGTGGGAGAGGTTGTGTATGTTGTGGGGGAGGGGGGGTGGAGGGTGGGAGAGGTTGTGTATCTTGTGGGGCGTTTGTGTGTCAGAGTGTTCCAGTCCCCCCTGTCCTTCAAGTTGCAGGTCCAGCTCCCCGCCCCCCTCCCCTTCCAGTTGCCGGACCGCCCGCCCCCTCCCTCTCTCTCCTGCCCTCCAATGTCCACGCCCCCCCCCCCCCCCCGCCCTCTCCTCTATTTGGAGGGTGGTGTGTGTGTGAGTTGCTTCCAGGAGTGTCAGTGTGTGTCTCTGTTATATTGAATTTTTGTTTCTGTGTGATAGTCGGGGGGGGGGGGGGGGTTGCAGACAGTGTGTGTTTGTGTTTGTTAGAAATATATTGTTGCTGTCATTTGGGGACGTGTTATGTTTTGCAAGTCTGTGTGGGAGTGTAGCTGTCTTTGAGAGTGTTTTTGTCTGCTCGTTTGTGGTTTTGTTTTTTTTAATGTATGAAAGTGAAAGTGGGGTTTGTTTTTAACTCTGAGGGTGGTGTTAGAGATGGTTTTTTTCTATGGAGGGTGGTGTGGATTAAGGGTCATTTGCTTTTGTTTTTGCCCCTAGGAGTGAGGGGGAAGACGTTCCTGTTACCTTTTTATTTTTTTCTTCTCCTGTTTTTCAGTTTGTTGCCCACCGTTTTCTTCCACAGTGCTACTTTTTGATCAGCTGTTTCTTTTTGCCGTCGGGTGTTGCAGAGTTGCAGTGGGAGGGCTGTTGTGCTTTTGAGTGCCACTGGTCGGTGTTCTTCGTTGCGGGTGGGCTTAGATGTTTTCGTGGGTGCAATTAGGAACGATGTAAGACGAATGCGCAGCGGGAAGCAGCGCAGTGTTGTTCAGTGTGCTGTGTGCATCCTCGAGGTGGGTGACGGGTTTGTTGAGGCGGGGGATGGTTTTGCACGTCCTGGGTTGGTTCATGAGAAGGTGAAGGGGGGGTTGCAGTTACGTGCATGTGCGTGAGAATCATTTTTTTTTTCTTTATAATCTTTGTTGCCTCCGTGGTTTTGTATATTTTGCTTTTATTTAATTTTTTTGGTATTGAAGGAGTTTGCCAGCCAGTCTCTACCGAATCCTAGGCAGGGGAGGAGTAGTGTTTCCCTACTCCTCCCCCCGCCTGGGTCGGTCTGTGATGCAGGCTTGGTCGGGTTGAATTTTTGCAGGTGGCGCTTAGGAAGTCCTGGCGGCGCACGTCGCAGATGGCGAGGGGCACGCTGTACTCCTGTTCCCCCGGGTCCACGTCAACAACAATATAGTGTATTTCTGTACATACCCACTGCTGGGATATTCTCTCTTTCCAGCGGCGTTCATGTGCTCTCTGTGCTGCTCAGACAATGAGGCATTCTACAGCTGAATGCTCCTCCCTTCTTGTTCTGTTTTTTCTTCTGATAGGTGCATTCTATGTCGCATTCCGTTGCCTGGTAACATTTGTGCTTTGTTAGTGTGGAAGCCCCTTCTGATAGGTCCGTCTTATGTCGCTTAGTAACGTTTCAGCTGTTTTCCTGATGCGAGGGCGGGGCAGAGAGGCATTGTCAGTGGGATGGCTTCACCACCATGAAACCATGAACTCTTTATCGTTGTGCTGTGACTTCAGAACCTTTGTCCTCAGAATGTTCACGGTGCATTTTATTATAGTAGATTATGTACTTTTTAGAAAATTCCAACTTGAATGAAATAGCTATGTTGCTATGATCCTCCAGAACTAGGGCTAACTTCAGACCTCTTTTGAGAGGGCATATCCTCCTTTTGAATTCTTTCAGGTGTTTTTTTTTTTTTTTTTTTTTTTTTACTTTTAGGCAAATGTTCTCTTTTTTTATGGGTGAAGAATACTTTTATATGCTCATGACCCACACAAAGTATCGGCTGTTGGAGCACCATTGAGCATGAATGATGGTGGGCATGCTTTTGTAAGCCTCCATTGGCAACCCTGCTTTTTCCCCAATTAAAATTCAAGTAATTTGCCTGAGACTGTATGCAAATGAGTATACTTGCCTGTAGGAAGGAGACAGCACTAAAATGAGCCTGCAGTATGACAAAGAAATTTGCCCATAACATGAACTTTTATAAGGAGCATGGAGAGGGAGCAAAGATTACCAGTGGTACTGTAGCTAATATGGTCATGATGATATGTGCATGAATGAAAGTTATGGAGATGCTGAGAGGTTATATGACACCAAAATACCTGCATGTAGTGAATGGAGATCAGTCTGTTTTGTTGGCTGCTGGGGTATAAAGATAGGTGATATATCTTGCTCCAGGAACAAAAGATAATGGATAAATTGTTGACTTCATCCAATGTCGGATGTTTCTGTGTTAGGCCAAGATTGTGTTGCTGATCTGGACATATTTTCCAAGGTGTTGAGTTGTCTCCTTTTGTACCTATATCTCAGCATAAAATGAGTTCTAAAAAGAAAGTATCTGCTGCCTGTCATTGAGCCTGGATAAATAAGGGGTGCAAAAGATAGATAGACAGGCAGACACCAGACTCCAGTGGTGGTGGTGGTCTTGCAATGGATAGCTGATTCCCTTTGATTCCCTCTAGAGCTCTTTGTCCTCTTACTTTCATCTCTGTGGCAATGTTCTGGGTCCTCTAGGCTACTAGAGTCAGAGAGGGAGTCCTCCTTTTAATGAAGAGCTGCAAAAAGCAAATGTGCAGGTGAGTGGAACGTGCTAGACAGAAAGATAAAAGTAAGAAGAGGAAATTTTTATAGAGGAAGTCAATTGCAGGCTATAAATCATTAAGAGGCACTTTTACTAAAGGGTTGGCGTGCGGCAACAGGCCAATCTGGAACTACTGCAACAGCTGGCAGTAGTTCCCACCCCAGCGCATGCCATTTCCGATGCTACAAAAAAAAAGTTTTTATTTTTGTTGCACCGGTGCTTACCCGGCCACAAGCTAATGATTAGCGCAAGCTAAATGCTAAGAAGCCCATTCCTATGGGCTTTTTGGCATTTAGCACATGCTAATCGTTAGCTTGCGCTAAATGAGTTAGCACACCTTAGTAAATGAACCCCATAGTATTTGACAGCGCATAAGGATCCACTTGGTCCATCTAGTCTGCCCAATTTGACAACCAGAGCCGCACCTGCCACCCCAAGCATTTTAAATCACCAGTTGGTACTGTCCCCTTTTGTTCTTTAAACAACAAAATATATTATTGTAACTTCAAAAGTAGAAGGAATAACAAAAACTTATCTTTCAAATCTGCTTTTTCCTCTTTATCGACTTAGCTCAACGGAGCCACTCCATTTCACATACAGTTTTTGTCAGGAGCCGCCGAAAATTTACTGCCAGCACTAAGGGCCAGACGCACTAAGGTCCTTGGAAGAGCCCTTCCCTTACCGATTCCATAGCGAATCGGTAGGGAACGGCCATGCATCAAGGAATCGGAATGCAAATGAGCTGCTCGTTGTAGTTCACTTGCATTCTCTATTCCCTCGGAAGCCAGTCGGCTGGCCGAGCATGCGCAGAGCAGCCAAGCGTTATGCTGGCTGCTCTGCGCATGCCAAGGACGTCCCCGACAAGCACTGAGAGCCGCGGGCCAGAGCGCAAGCTGCAGCCGCCGGTACAGCCGGTGATCCTTGCCGCCCCACTCTCGGAAGGAGGGGAAGGATTGCGCTTCGGGACGTGCGAGGATGTCCAAATCAAAAACTATTTGGACGTCCCTTTTGATTATGCCCCTCCTCCAGGTCTCTCTCAGCCAATCACAGTGCATTTAGCTGAGAGAGACCTGGAGGAGGGGCATAATCGAAAGGGATGTCCAAATAGTTTTTGATTTGAACGTCCTCGCACGTCCCGATGCCGGCAGTTATTTGGGGCACCTCCAAAAAAGATATAAATATAAATAATTTTTGTCCATTTTCTTTCTGAAGGGAGAGCCAGCAGGAACAGTGCCTGGGTGCAATCCCGAACAGGAGGGGAGCAGAGAGCAGGCAGAGCCGCCGGGAAGGGGTCATTTCTCCGTCGATGGGCATTTCGGGCACTGAAGGACACCCATAACAAAAAAATCTGGGGGGAAAAAAACGTCCACGTGCTCATCAGGGACGTCCTTTTTTTTGTTTGTTTTAGTAAAGGACGTCCATGTTAGGCACTTTAGAAGGACGGCCCTGATGAGCACTTGGACGTGGCTAGGCAGTGAAGGACATCCATAAAGGACGTCCCTGACGAGCACTTGGACGTTTTTTTCCCGATTTTTTTTTTTGTTACATTTATAGAAGTTTTGAAATTCCGCGCAGCCCCAACTTGAGGTACAGACCTCCCGTTAGATTTTCCACGGTTAGGCAATTGGAAAATGGTAGTGCATCTCATTACAATACGATTTCTACACATTATAATACTATTTTGCTCATCTGCATTCCGTTTTTGTTAGCTGCTACCGTGATCGGAAAATGGCTCGGAGAAGCATTTAGTGCATGCCACGGTTTACTACTTGATCATTAATGGCTCGTTAATAGCTTGTTAAGTTTAGTGCATCTGGCCTTAAGTTATTCCATTATCTTCTGTTGTATATTCACTTATGTGATACAGGGACAGTACCAACTGGTGATGTAAAATACCATTTAAAGATCAGTAAAGCAAAAAATAAAAGCAAGGAAAAGGAAATTTAAATAAAAAAGGAGGTGGGGGGTTTTTTCAGACTAGTGATGGGTTCAAATTAATATATCTTTAATTTGTCCAGAGACTAAAATGATATTGATTTTACGCTAAAGTCTTTTCTTTCACACTCATTAAATAGTAATTAATTAAAAATATTCACCAAATATAGATTTTATAGCTTGCCACAGTTGTTAATGATTTGTTATATAAGACAACCTATCAACCACTGAGTATTATAGCTAGTTTATATACCATGTATGAACCACACCACCTGACCTACCTAACAGTATAGGCTAAAAATTATGTATTAAACACTGCTTGGTGAAGTAGAAGCTAAATCTACCAGGCACAGCTTACTAAATGCAAACCAAATCCAGACATCTTCAGCAATCAAGCTCTGTTTTTTCAAGGCCTCCTTGGCTTCTAAGTCCTCTAAACAGGTCACTTTCACTCTCAGGGTGAAATGGTTCCATTTCCAGAACACTTGTCTGGGGTAACCCAGAACACTCTTTTGGGTCACCCCAGACAAGTTCTGGGGGTTCAGTTCTTTCCCCCCTCCAGGCCCTGAGAGCTACTGGGTCCAATTTCCCTTCTCTCAGGGCTTTAAAGTTGTCCAAACTCTTGGCTATTCAAAATATGCAAATGAGTATTCAGATCACCATTCAGGTCAATGTTATCTATCCACAGTTGCTCTTGTGATACTAATCCACTCCACTGCCTTTCAGGACTGGGTTAGTATGTCTCTGCCACCTCCTGCTTAGGCTCTACCCTCGCACCCACCACCCCAGCAGGGTCCCAGGAGTTTACCCTGAGAATGACAGAATGAACTAAACCCAAATGGTCTTCCTGTAGTTGACGGGAGATACTATCTGTACTTCAGGAAAGCTAGTTCCCATGATGGAATACATATCCTATCACACCATGAAAGAATTGATGCTTGTTCCTACACCATACTAGGCGGACTATGATGATAGTCAGGGCCGGCTGGCCTTTGGCAGGTGCAACAGAGGCAGTTGCACAGGGCCCTGCATCTTTGGCACAGCTGTCCTCCTGTCTCAGAACACCTCCTTGCTCCATATCTTAATGTGCACCCATATTTCAGTAAGGAGCAGCAGCAGCGAATCCTGTCAGCTACTGAGCCCAGAGCTTCCTCGCTGTGGCATCCTGCCCCCTTTTGATGTCACTTCCTGCTTCTGCAAGGGTGGGATCGCCACAGCGAGGAAGCTCTGGGCTCAGCAGCTGATGGGATATGAAAATTGCTGCCCCTCTCTAAAGAAACGTGGTGGATGCACATCAAGGTATGGGGTGAGGTGGCGTTCTGAGAGCTCTAAACTTCCTTTTAAACTCTGATAAATTATGGCTTATGATGGCAGTTGGGAGGGGCAGGGTGGGGGCGGGGCAGGCAGTGGCAGGGGGGCCCCACTGAACTGGTCTGCACAGGGCCCCACAGTTGCTAAGACTTAAAATTACTGCTATTATACATCATAGAACATGTATCATGCCAATAAGATCTCTCTCTGAAATGTGTAAAATAAAATTAAACGTGTATAGGTACTCTATTTAGGTATGCTTGGGAGTTCTTTTTAATCAAGCCTATGATATCCAAAATAATGACACAGCAACACAGAGAGTGTCAAAGCACCCAATACAAAGGTGTTTTTCTGAAAACCGCATTTAACAAAACTACAAGACAGATTAGCTCTGGTCCATCTTTAATACAGCTGAAGCTTTTTACTCTTTGGTTTCTTGAAATTTAGATTTGTGCAGGTATTTGATCCTTGATGTAAGCGTTTTGTGCTGATACACAGCCCGTATCAGGTCAAATGAATAAAGGGCCAGACTTTATTCCAACTTTGAAGGCACTTGGTGCTATTTTTCTGTTATCCAAAATGATGGGAAATATTTTTCTATCTGCCACATTTTCTTGATCTCAGACTGCATTTCTTGGTATGTCTTCCTTTGTGTGGTTTGTAATGATCGAGTCTGATTTGGAAGACATTGTCAAATACCTGGTAGGGAAAGGCAAGTTCCCTTTTTACTAAAGTGCATTTAAATTTTTCAGTTACTTTGCATTCATGGCCAAACATAATGTATGGAAGTGTATCTTCTCTGTGTTAACTGCCAAGCATCTTTCCATACAGTTAATGCAGAAACAATACACTTACCACAAGTTAACTGCATTGTAGATAATGAGATGCACTTAACACCACCTTCAGAAATGGTCTTACTACCCTTCATTACTTGCTGCATTAACAGATAACGTAAAATGCCATATTACATATTAAGTGAAGGAATAACGTGACCACTTAGTGACTGAATTTTTCAGTTAGGGCTAGTGTCAGTATCACCCACAAATCTATTCTCTCTCATACCCATAACTCTTGTGAAGATAACTTGCAATGGTGTGTTCTATGTTTAAAAATATTTTCAGTGGTTATATGAATAACTTTTAAAATTGTCGGCCTTGCCGGGTTGGGACACATTCCTGAAATGTGTCAGTGATTCAAGGTGGGTCACCGTTATGTTACATACGCATTGCATTATGTGCATTCTACTTCTACGTACTGCAGACACACTTGCTTAAAACGGTAAAGCCAGCACAAGTCTTATCTGAGTTTCTTTCAGGCAAGAGACCAGCAAAGAGCTCCAGGCTGCCCAGCTCTCTCAGCATATCTCTCATCAAGAGACATTAAAAACAGTCTCCCTGTAAGATAAGGCAGGCCAGGCTTTGGCCTCAGTAAGCTACAATCCTGCAAACTGAAGGAGTGTGGATGGTTCATGGTCTGGACTGAAGGTCTGGGATATTGGTACAAACAGTTTTATGGGAAGTTGGTTAAGTTGTATAATTTGTAAAGTCAGCCAGTTGTATATTTTGCTTGAGCTCTGCATGTTTTCTTTTGGAAAAAAGAGGTATCTTTGAACTGCCAGAGTTCTTCTGATTTGTATAGCACCCAGAGGACTCTGGAAGTGATGGAAAGCAAAATAAATACAAATGAAAATTGGAAAAACATTTTTACAAATGTGTATATTTGACTAGAAAACTGCTATGTAGAGAGTTTTTGGTTGGATCCATCACACAAAGTGCCAGAATTAGTAGGGGAACCAAACCATAAACAGTACACTCCGAGGGACATGACAGAATAAATGATTGCATGCTGGTAGTAAGATTAGCCAGAGACCACAGAGAATAATCGATTTGCCTACTGGGGATCAAAGAGAATAACTGATTTCCCTGCAGGTGGTAAAATTACCTGGGGATCAGAGCGAATAACTGATTTGCTTGCTGAGAACCAGAAAGAAGAAAAAGGGGATGGGACTTGATATACTGCCTTTCTGTTGTTGCAGTCAAAGCGGTTTACATATTATATACAGGTGCTTTTTTTTTAACGTGGGGCAATAGAGGGTTAAGTGACTTGCCCAGAATTACAAGGAGCTGCAGTGGGAACTGAACCTGGTTCTCAGGCCACTACACTAACCATAGGCTACTCATCCAGGAGAAGGAAATGTATCTGGACACCAGAGAAAACAACTGATTTGCCAGTTGGTGGGAAAAGAGAGAATAGCTGATTCCAGTGGTGTTCCTGGGGGGGGGAGGGCGGTGGGGCGGTCCGCCCCGGGTGCACGCCGGTGGGGGTGCCACGCGCCTGTCGGCACCGCTTGTTCCATGCTCCCTTTGCCCTGGAACAGGTTACTTCCTGTTCCGGGGCAGAGGGAGCATGGAACGAGCGAAGCCGACAGGCGCGCAGCACCCCCCCCCCCAGCAGGTGTCATTACACCGAGGGGAGGTGTCGTTTCACGGGGGGGGGGGCGCTGCACCCGGGGGGGCGCATCGGCGATCCGCCCCAGGTGTCAGCCGCCCTAGGAACGTCACTGGCTGATTCACTTCTGGAGCACCAGAGAGAATAACTGATTTGCCAGATGATAGGAAGAGAGAATAATTTACTTCCTAGGGACCAGAGAAAATAAGTGATTTGCTTACTGGAGGCCAATGAGCATATGTATTTTCCTGCAGGTGTGAAAAGTACTCCAGCACTAGCAAGGATAAGTGATTTCCCTGCTGATTTGCCTATGGTGGTAAAAGTACCTAAGGATAACAATTTTATACCCATTTTGTTGATCAAACTGTGGATATTTGTGTACCTTATCCTTCCCTGGACAGTATCAGGACTGTCAACAAATTGGGACATACTTATGAAACGAACTCCCACTGGAAATTTGGCAAGAGGTACATTATTTTAGATTTTGTTTTTCTAGTTTATACTTATTCAGAGAAGCATTGGGATTCAAGTGGCTTACAAAAGAGCTAGTAGGACAGCAGCAACACATGGATGTCCAGAAATAGCATCAGATACATCAGCAATAGTCCCAGACTCTCTTAATACAGGTGGTGATTAGCCAGAATCATAAATGCACCCAAAATTATCTCTGCAAATCTGAATAAACATGGGGCTTCAAGATGACCTGGAGGCCTATTTGGTTACTTCTGAAAGGGCAGCCTGCACACTGAGCAGAAGATTTCAATGTATTGTCCATGATGAGGCCTAGATCCTTTCCCGGGGGTGACTCTTAATGTAGAATCTACTATCATATAGCTATAATTAAGGTTTTTCTTCCCTATGTGCATCACCTTGCACAGGTCCAATTTCATCTGACATTTGGATGCCCAGTCTCCCAGTCTTAAAAGGTCCTCCTGCAATTTCTCACAAACCACATGTGATTTAACAACTTTGAACTGAAAATATTGGTGAACCTGGAAGATGTACTGAGTCAAATCGATAAATTAGAGTAGTAAACTACCTGGTCCCAGATGGAAGAACTCAAGCATGAAATTGCTGTTCTGCTGTTAGTGATCTGTAACCTGATGTAAAAATTGTTCATAGTACCTGAAGATTGGAGGGTGGCCAATATAACGCCAATTTTTAAAAAGGTTTCCTGGGATGATCTGGGAATTTACAGAGCGGGGTAGCCTGACTTCAGTGCCAGGCAAAATAGTAGAAACTATTATAAAGAATAAAATTACAAAGGATGCAAAAATTACCAAAAGGATGCAAACGCTGCAAACATTTAGTCAGGTTTTCAGGATATCCACAATGAATATTCATGAGAGAGATTTGCATGCAGTGGAGGCAGTGCATGCAAATCTCTTTCATGATATTCATTGTAGATATCCTGAAACCCTGACTGGCTGGGGGGCCTCCAAGACCAGGTTTGGGAACCACTGTGCTAGACAATCTGCTAGATAAATGTGAGGAGCTGTAACACTGTTGGTAAAGAGGACACACTCTTTAAGAAGAGTGCACCCCTTTTACACACAGTATGCACTTTTTAAGAGAAGTTTTGCCTTTTTTACATGTAGAGGTCAATTCTGTAACATGTGCCAAAGTTTCCGTGCATAAAAATGCAGTGTGCTGAGGCAAATTCTATAACAACATCTGGGCACCCAGATTCCGTTACGGAATACTTGCGTAAGTCGGCATTTATATGCTAACATACAGATGCACCCACTTATCATGTCAATAGGAGGCATAAATGCATGTGCTTAAATGGAGCAGTAGTAATTTAGCGCGTAAATGACAATGTTCTATAACCCGCACACATAAATGTTTGACACACACTTACTCTGTTCATGCACCTCCCCCATCCATGCCCTCTTATATTTATGTGTTATGTGACTTGCATACTCACGATATAGAATACCTTTGAATGCGCACCTAGCACCTTATGTGCGTGAATGCTAGAATTCTATAATCTTAGCAGGCAAATGGTGCAAACATTTAGGTGGTTAAGGTTCTAGAATTAGAGAGATAGTGCACACTTTTTAAGAGTGAGCACAGGGCAGGATTAACACATAGGCAAACTAGGCATGTATCTAGGGCCCAAAAGCTTAGAAGGGCCTTCTTAAATGTGCTAATTCAATAGCTCTATGATGGATTGTATAGGATGTTACTGGTTCTCCTTAACAACACTCCCTCACAGAGCCACTTTAATCCTACAGTATAAAGCAGAAAGTACAGGGCTCAGACAAGGCAGAGCAAGGAAGGCATGGTTCAAGCAGCCAGATAAAAACTCTTAGTATAGGCAGACCAGTGAAGAGAAGAGCAACCCTCCAGCATATGACTTTATCATAGATGTAGAAGCTAAATACAGGTAGGCCAAGTTTTACCTTGGAACCCTGTAAAATCCTATTCCTTCAGGATAGGCCTAGTTTTTATTAACCTTGAAGACAACTACTAGTACAGACTGAGACTGTGGCCCCATTAGAGACAGAACTGCAGAAAGATTTTTAATTGAATTCCAAGAGACTGTGGGGCTCATTTTCATAGCACTTAGACTTACAAAGTTCCATAGGTTACTATTGGGCTAATTTTCGAAAGAGAAGGACATCCATCTTTCGACATAAAACGGAAGATGGACGTCCTTCTCCTAGAGACGTCCAAATCGGTATAATCGAAACTCAATTTTGGACGTCTCCAACTGCAGTCCGTTGCAAGGACGTCCAAAGTTCAAAGAGGCGTGTCGGGGGTGTAGCGAAGGCAGGACTTGGGCGTGCCTAACCCTTGGACGTCTTTGACCCATAATCGAAAAAAACAAGGATGTTCTAGACAAACACTTGGATGTTTTCACCCGGACATGTTTTTTTAACGAATAAGGCACAAAAAGGTGCCGGAAATGACCAGATGACCACCGTTACTCCCTCAGTGGTCATTAACCCCCTCCCACCCTCATAAAACATGTTTAAAAATATGTTGTGCCATCCTCTATGCCAGCCTCAGATGTCATACTCAGGTCCATGACAGCGCATGCAGATTCCAGGAGCAGTTCTAGTGGGTACTACAGTGCACTTCAGACAGGCGGACCCAGGCCCATACCCCCCCCCCCCCCACCTGTTACATTTGTGGAGGAAACAGCGAGCTCTCCAAAACCCACCACACCCATATATAGGAACCCCCTTCACCCGTAAGGGCTATTGTAGTGGTGTACAGTTGAGAGTAGTGGGGGGGGGGGGGTTGGGGGGGGGTTGGGGGGCTCAGCACACAAGGTAAGGGAGCTATGTTTCTCGGAGCATTTTATGAAGTCCACTGCAGTGCTCCTAGGGTGCCCGGTTGGTGTCCTGGCATGTCAGGGGGACCAGTGCACTACAAATGCTGGCTCCTCCCACGCCCAAGCGGCTTGCATTTGGACGTTTTTGACATGGACTTCTTTGGTTTAGAAAATCACCGAAAGTTAGAAACGTCCATGTCTAGGGATGTCCAAATCTAGGGACATACAAATTTAAGGATTTGGACGTCTTTGACGGTATTTTCGAAACGAAAGATGGACGTCCATCTTGTTTTGAAAATACGGGTTTCCCCGCCCCTGGATTTCGCCATTTTGTAAGGACGTCCAAATCGCAACTTGGACGTTTCTTTCAAAAATGCCCATCTATGTAACTTACAGTAAGTGGTTTGAAAATACACCTCCACACTATCTTAAATTGGAGTTCCTTTCTCATTTGATTTTTGTGATTTTAAGTTTTTACTGTAAACCACTTTGATCTTTTGATTAGCTAAGCGGTATATTAAATGTTTTAATACACATAAAATAGGGGACCCAACATGCTTGCTTGCCTATAGCCCACCAAAAGGTTAATCCTGCCCTGAGCGCTCACTATTATCGGTGAATGATATTTAATCACAAACGACAACAAAGTACATACACAAATTGTGTGGGCCTAGCATGTGTACCACACCCCTGGATGCAAAATTTGTGTGGAGCAGAGAAAGATTAAGCTGGATCTGGGAATCTATTTTGCATAGGCACATGCCCCTGGATTCTATGTAAGTCATCCAAATTTGGGCACAGATCCCAGATGGGCGTGTAAACTAATTACTTAATTAGATGCTAACAATCAATTGTTGGTGTTAATTGGAGTTACACGCGCATCTGCCCTATGCCTTATTCTATACCATGCACACCTAAATTTCATGCCATACCGATATTTAAAACCATTTAACCAGCCTGGACCCCCTCCTGGCCAGTTAAATAGCACTTAACAGCTATCTGGCAGTATTCAGTGGGAGATAGCTTGCTATCTCACGTTGAATATTGCTGATTAGTGATATAACTGTCTATCTGCCTAATATTTAGCACATCGCCAGCTACGTTTGGTGAACAAATCTGGCTGCCAAAATAGCAGATATATCTTTGGCCAGATTAAACTTAACCAGCCAGTGCTGAATATCTTGGCAAGTTAAATTTAAACCGTCCAAAATATACCTGAATATTCAATGCCGGTTACCGGAAACGGCCCGGCATTGCATATCCAGGCTCAGCACCAGCTGTGAGAGGCAGCCTGGCTACCTCCCATGGTCTGAATATCAGGCCCATAGTGTACAACTCAAAAGGGGGGCATGGGAAAGACCAAAGGTCCATCAAGCCCTGCATCCTGTTTCCAACAGTAGCCAATCCAGATCACAAATACCTGTTAAAATCCCAAAAAGTACAAAACATTTTATACTGCTTATCCCAGAAATAGTGGATTTTCCCCAAGTCCATTGAATAACGGTCTATGGACTTTTCCTTTAGGAAGCCGTCCAAACCTTTTTATTTATTTATTTATTTATAATTTCACAAATAATTACAAGATAATCTTGCTACAGCAACACAGAGATAGCATACCTCATAAGAAAAAACAAGTAAAATTCTTATTTCAGAAAAATTATTTCCCTATTCTTAGACCACAATAATAAACCACAATAGGGGGGAGTCAAATAAATTGAGGAGAACAAACAAATTATTTATCATTGCAAGAAAATAGGACCTGGATCGCCCCACGGGTATTTTTCACTACGCTATACCCAAACCCAGGTCCAAACCTTTTTAAAACTCTGCTAAGCTAACCACCTTTACCACATTCTCTGACAATGAATTCCAGAGTTTAATTACACGTTGAGTGCAGAAAATGTTTCTCCAATTTGTTTTAGATTTACTACATTGTAGCTTCATCGCATGCCCCCTAGTCCTAGTATTTTTGGAAAACGTGAACAGACGCTTCACATCTACCCGTTCAACTCCACTCATTATTTTATAGAACTCTATCATATCTTCCCTCAGCCACCTTTTCTCCAAGCTGAAGAGCCCTAGCCGCTTTAGCCTTTCCTTATTAGCCTTTCCTTATAGGGAAGTCGTCCCATCCCCTTTATCATTTTCGTCGCCCTTCTCTGCACCTTTTCTAATTCCACTATATCTTTTTTGAGATACGGCGACCAGAATTGAACACAATATTCGAGGTGCGGTCGCACCATGGAGCGATACAAAGGCATTATAACATCCTCATTTTTGTTTTCCATTCCTTTCCTAATAATACCTAACATTCTATTTGCTTTCTTAGCCGCAGCAGCACACTGAGCAGAAGGTTTCTACGTATCATCGACGACACCTAGATCCCTTTCTTGGTCCGTGATTCCTAACGTGGAACCTTGCATGACGCAGCTATAATTCGGGTTCCTCTTTCCCACATGCATCACTTTGCACTTGCTCACATTAAACGTCATCTGCCATTTAGACGCCCAGTCTCCCAGTCTCGAAAGGTCCTCTTGTAATTTTTCACAATCCTCCCACGATTTAACGACTTTGAATACCTTTGTGTCATCAGCAAATTTAATTACCTCACTAGTTACTCCCATCTCTAGGTCATTTATAAATATGTTAAAAAGCAGCGGTCCCAGCACAGACCCCTGGGGAACCCCACTAACTACCCTTCTCCATTGAGAATAATGACCATTTAACCCTACTCTCTGTTTTCTATGTTTAACCAGTTTTTAATCCACAATAGAACACTACCACCTATCCCATGACTCTCCAATTTCCTCTGGAGTCCTTCATGAGGTACTTTGTCAAACGCCTTCTGAAAATCCAGATACACAATATCAACCGGCTCACCTTTTTCCACATGTTTGTTCACACCTTCAAAGAAATGTAGTAGATTGGTGAGGCAAGATTTCCCTTCACTAAATCCATGTTGACTTTGTCTCATTAATCCATGCTTTTGAATATGCTCTGTAATTTTGTTCTTAATAATAGTCTCTACCATTTTGCCCGGCACCAACGTCAGACTCACCGGTCTATAATTTTCTGGCCCAGAGGGCAGCACAACTCTAAGTTGGTTTGTTGTATTAAACCTTAACTCCTTTCTCGGAAAATATGGAGACCCTTTGATTAGTTGCACATGCCCCACTAGTTAATGAGTTTAAATAATGCATTGACTGATTAACTTATAAGTCTTTTAGCTAATTGTTCCCCTCATAATGTTTTGGAGAAATTGTCTTGGAATTTAGACGTGTCTTCTTTCTACTAAATATTTGCCATTCAGTTGATTTCTTGGTGAACGATTTTTATTAATTTGTTTATATTTATTTATAATCTTGCAAGATTTAATTCAGCCCATATGCTTTAGGTATACACAATGACCATTATTTTAGGAACATATCCACATAGCATTTACACATGAAGTTTGCATACATATGTAAATACCGAAATCAGAAAGCTGCAGAAATTTCATGGGGCCGTGATTTGGACATGGCCTGTGTGGAACTAAAATCTACTGGCCTGAGATTCAGCCAGCACTGATCAGAGTTTTGCTGACTGCCACCAGTTGTAAAATTGCCATATTTATGTTTAAGTGTCAAAATATCTCTATGTAGGATTGTAAGAGGGAAACTGGAGCAAAAAGGTAAAACCTCCCTAGGTCCACCCCCTTTCCTTCTTATTTCAAGGGGAAAAAGTCAGCGAAGAAAATTCAGTGAAATTAAGGGTTCCCCCAGCAGAGGGCACTGGGTTCACTTATGCCAAGAGGAGAGGGAGATGACAGAAGGAGGTGGAATAATCCATAAAAACCCTGGTCCTACCACATAGTGGAGGAGAGGCCTTCTAGGGAGTGTATAAAGACTCACATTGAAGCAGAAGACAGAGGAGGGATGAGGAAGCACATGGAGATACAGGAGTATCCCAGAACAGAGGAGGATATGGAAGTTCAGTGTATTTAACTTCCTATAAATGAAGCATCACAAGTTTTAAGCAGTGCTTCAGAGAAAGGAACTGAGTGAATAACCTATGAAGAAGAGGCTCCCTAGCCCTCGTTGGCAGCTTTTATGCTTTCCCCTGTAGCCCTGCCCCTTCCGGCTTCCCAACCAACGGCAAGGGGTCTCCTGCCGCGTTATCTCAATCGCTGATGGGGAAGCCGGAAAGGAAGGGTCGCTCTGACGCAGGAGCTGCCGGGCAGCAGCCGCCATGTTATGTGCGGCTGCTTGGCATGCCCCTCGCCGGCCTACCTATAAGTTACACTTTTTTTCAAGTTTTTGTTTGCTGTCAGAGAGGGACGGGTCCCAATGCAGTATAAGCATAGGCGTAGACTGGGGGGGGCGAGGGGGGGCAATGCCCCCCCAAACGACGAGGACGTGGACTGGCGCTAGAATGAAAAAAAAAAAAACCAAGCAGGCACGCGCTCGTCTCCGTCCGCTTCGCTGCTTCCCTGCCCTCTCTGTCTGCGTCCCGCCCGAAAGGAAATGACATCAGAGGAAGGCGGGACGCAGACAGAGAGGGCAGGGAAGCAGCGAAGCGGACGGAGACGAGCGTGTCTATCTACGCCCTCTCTTCCTACCCTCCGGCGCAGGCAGCACCAATCTTCTCTAAGCCTTTCTTGTTCCTGGCAGCGGTAGCGACGTATACACGCTGCCTTCAGCTCTGCCCCGAAGCCTTCTCTTCAAGTTCCTGTTCCCGCATAGGTGGGAACAGGAACTTGAAGAGAAGGCTTCCGGGGCAGACCGAAGGCAGCGTGTATACGTCGCTACCGCTGCCAGGAGCACAGAAAGGTTGAAGAAGACTGCTGCCTGCACCGGAGGGAGGAAGAGAGGGGGTAAACGGAGTCACGATCCTGGACCTCGCGGGGGGGGGGGGCAGCAGAGGGAAGATGGATGGGACTGGGAGGGTGGGAAGCAGAGTGAAGGAGCAGGAGATGGATGGGACTGGGAGGGTGGGAAGCAGTGGGAAGGAGCAGGAGATGGATGGGACTGGGAGGGTGGGAAGCAGTGGGAAGGAGCAGGAGATGGATGGGACTGGGAGGGTGAGAAGCAGAGTGAAGGAGCAGGAGATGGATGGGACTGGGAGGGTGGGAAGCAGAGTGAAGGAGCGGGAGATGGATGGGACTGGGAGGGTGGGAAGCAGTGGGAAGGAGCAGGAGATGGATGGGACTGGGAGGGGTGGGAAGCAGAGGGAAGGAGCAAGAGATGGATGGGACTGGGAGGGGTGGGTGGGGAGCAGAGGGAAGGACCAGGAATTGGATTGGACTGGGAAAGGAGGTGAGCAGAGGGAAGGAGCAGGAGATGGATGGGACTGGGAGGGGTGGGTGGGGAGCAGAGGGAAGGACCAGGAATTGGATTGGACTGGGAAAGGAGGTGAGCAGAGGGAAGGAGCAGGAGATGGATGGGACTGGGAGGGGTGGGGAGCAGTGGGAAGGAGCAAGAGATGGTTGGGACTGGGAGGGGTGGGGAGCAGAGGGAAGGAGCAAGAGATGGATGGGACTGCGAGGGGTGGGGAGCAGAGGGATGGACCAGGAGATGGATGGGATTTGGAGAGGTCAGGCACAGCAGAGGGAAGGAGCAAGAGATGGATGGGACGGAGGGATGGTGAGCAGAGGGAAGGAACAGAAGATGGATGGGACTGGGAGGGGTGGGGAGCAGAGGGAAGGAGCAAGAGATGGATGGGACTGGGAGGGGTGGGTGGGGAGCAGAGGGAAGGACCAGGAATTGGATTGGACTGGGAAAGGAGGTGAGCAGAGGGAAGGAGCAGGAGATGGATGGGACTGGGAGGGGTGGGGAGCAGCGGGAAGGAGCAAGAGATGGTTGGGACTGGGAGGGGTGGGGAGCAGAGGGAAGGAGCAAGAGATGGATGGGACTGCGAGGGGTGGGGAGCAGAGGGAAGGAGCAAGAGATGGATGGGACTGCGAGGGGTGGGGAGCAGAGGGATGGACCAGGAGATGGATGGGATTTGGAGAGGTCAGGCACAGCAGAGGGAAGGAGCAAGAGATGGATGGGACGGAGGGATGGTGAGCAGAGGGAAGGAACAGAAGATGGATGGGACTGAGAGGGGTGGGGAGCAGAGGGAAGGAGCAAGAGATGGATGGGACTGGGAGGGGTGGGTGGGGAGCAGAGGGGAGGGGTGGGTGGGGAGCAGAGGGAAGGACCAGGAATTGGATTGGACTGGGAAAGGAGGTGAGCAGAGGGAAGGAGCAGGAGATGGATGGGACTGGGAGGGGTGGGGAGCAGCGGGAAGGAGCAAGAGATGGTTGGGACTGGGAGGGGTGGGGAGCAGAGGGAAGGAGCAAGAGATGGATGGGATTGGGAGAGGTCAGGCACAGCAGAGGGAAGGAGCAGAAGATGGATGGGGAGCAGAGGGAAGGAACAGAAGATGGATGGGACTGGGAGGGGTGGGGAGCAGAGGGAAGGAGCAAGAGATGGATGGGACTGGGAGGGTGGGGAGCAGAGGGAAGCCTACTGGAAAGAAGACACTGCATAAAACAGAAGACACTGGGATCAAAGCGAATAGAAAAACTACATGATCAGACAACAAAGGTAAATAAAAGTTTATTTTATTCATAATTTATTAATTGAAATGTGTCAGCTTTTTGAAATGTGCATCTGTGATATTTTGCCTGTAAATTTCATTTCCTTCCTCCATATTAGCATATTCATTTGCATATGTATATATGCAAATGATATGCTAATATGCTCCGCCCATTTTTTTTTGCCCCCCCAAATGAAACAGTCAAACTACGCCTATGAGTATAAGCCTGCTGTATTGGGAGTAGAGGGTTTACGGAATGCCTGTGTTTGAGCCCTAGGCTTACTAGGGGAGAGGGCTCAAACTCCTTTTCTTGTGAATAATTTTGTTTGTTAAAATTAAGAAAAGACTAAGAAGGCTTGCTACCTAATGGGTTTTTTGTTGTTGTTGAAAGACTCTGAACTGTAGTAAATATATTGGGGGAAAAACAGTCTAACTTTCAGTCTAACTTTCCACACCTGTTTCCTTGCAGTTTTGTTCTTAATGAAGTCATTCAACAGTTTTCTGAAACAAGTGTGGAAAGTTAGACTGACCCTGGGGGGCAGGGGGGGGGGAGGAGAGAAGTGAATGCAGGAACGTGAACTAATTTGCATATGTTTTTCCCCAATCTTTAATGAAGAGCATAGCTGTTTTTCCTTCCTTCTCATAGGGAGAAAGAACAGTGGCGTACCAAGGGGGGGGCGGTCCGCCCCGGGTGCACGCCGCTGGGGGGATGCCGAGCGCCTGTCGGCTCTTCGTTTTCATGCTCCCTCTGCCCCGGAACAGGTTACTTCCTGTTCCAGGGCAGAGAGAGCATGGAAACGAAGAGCCGACAGGCGCGTGGCACCCCCCCAGCGGCGTGCACCCGGGGGGGTTCTTTTGCCGGGAGGTCGCACTGCACCCAGGGGGTTATTTCACCGGGGGGGGGGGTGTCGCACTGTTCCGGGGGGGCGCTGCACCCAAGGGGCGGGGCGCATCGGCAATTCGCCCCGGATGTCAGCGCCCCTAGGAATACCACTGAGAAATAAAGGAGATGAACAAGAAAAATAAGAGCCCTTTTATCACTGACCAGAAAAGAGAACCAAAGCATTGTTTAGAGAACCACTCACCCTAATGGGACTCTCTAACTTGACTGTGGGAATGAAAAGAAGGTTTTGTGGTCCCTGAATAATTTTCCTGGGGATGACTTTTTCCCCTAAAAAGTTTCTAACTCTCTAGCACCTCCTGTTGGAAGGAGAACTAGCTGGTGATAGTTTCGCACTTGGATACACTAGATAGAGAGGAGAATCCCTAGAGGACCCAGATGTTATTTTCTGACCAGTGGAGAGTATGTTACTTTCTGGCTAGCAAGGAATGCATTGCAGAATTTAAACTGGGGCTTAACCTTAAATGAATACATTTGAGTCAGTCATAGTATATTTAAATACATCTTAGACTTAGCCATTTCAGTTAGCACCACAGTACTCTGAGGGGCAACATGCATCAATTCTACTACATAGCTTAATCTTAGGCCGCCTACTTAGTTAACCCTGCACTATTCTAGCAGAGATAGTCTTTGTTCTCTCCCCTTTTGTAGAGGAGGAAGAATTGCTGAGAGGATTGGACATAAATCCCCCCTCAGTAAAACCAACAAACTCCAGGTCTTGTTTTCTTTTCCTATGGACACACTTCAGTAGAAGAAATCCACATTCTCTGACATTCTTCCCAGCCTCCTCCCTTTATCTCATTCTGTCTTAGTGCTGTGAACCTGGCTTTGCTGCAACACCTCTTGGGCCAATCCTCCCAATTATCATGTCCTACACTTTCCACACCTTTCCTTTCTCTTCTCCCCTTCTCTAATTAGCTTCCTGGGTTTTCAGTCCCTACCACATAGAAGACTCCCTCTAGACTAATCCCCTGGGTTCTAGGGCTTCTCAAAGACCTGCCCCCTGTGGTTGACTCTCTTGTTTCTCAGCCTTTTAGACTAACTTTTTTGACTGGGAGAGTTCAGGGGATACCTGCTAACTTTCCCCTTTCTTCTTCTCTAGTGCTTTTTCCCTGAGACTTAGGAAGTTAATGTCCTGAGGCTTAAATCTTCTGATTAGGGCAGCTGTTAGTTGCTAGATCAGCTGGCTTTCTCCAAGTTGTCCTGTAGCCTGGATCTGCTGACCTCAATGTGCATGGCCTCATGGGACTTGTAGTTTCCCCTTTCTTAAAGGCCAATCTACTATTCCTGGGTTGCTTGCTAACTTAAACATGGCCATCTTGGGTAATTTTAATTGAAATTTTTTTTCAGGTTTGAAAGTTTTCTAAACTATGTGCTTTTTTTTTGTTTGTTTTTACACATTCTATGGATTCCGTCATTCTGGTGTGCCGGTTATTAAAGTCTCCCATAAAGGTAGCTGAGAGAGACACTATTTTCAGGTCTTAGTGTTCTTTGATACTTGGAGGCTTGAATACATTCACCACATGAAAACAGCTACACATGTGGATCAACATCTTAGAAAGAACATAAAAGTGGAATTGAGACAGCCAGGTCAGGATGTCTCAAGTTCCTCTAGTATGTTAAAACAGGATCTGCTGATATTGAGCTGCTTTAAAATACATCCAGAAATAGACATGTTTACACCAGTCATATTCGGCCAGAGCATCCATTTCACAAGCAACAACGCACAATTTGTCAAGGAGCACAATATGGCAATATAAACATGTATGTTAGCCATTTTACAAACATACATGTCTATATTGCCAAAGCTGTCACAGAGCCTGATATTCTTTCCTGATACCACTTTCAGGGAGGTGGGGAGGACAAGAAACACTAGGGGTTCCTTTTACTAAGGTGCGCTGAAAATGGCCTTCTCTGGTGTAGATGCGTGTATTGGATGAGCGCAGGTCCATTTATCAGCACACTTGCAAAAAAGGCCTTTTTTGGGCAGAAAATGGATGTGCAGCAAAATAAAAATTGGCGCTTGTTCATTTTGGGCCTGAGACCTTACTGCCACCCATTGGCCTAGCAGTGGGTGAGGCCCCCCATTGACCTCACGCATTAACCAGGCGGTAATGGTCTACGTGCATACGATGCTGATTACTGCCCGGTTAGCGCCACGTGCTGGAAAATTTCTGGTGCAGTTAGTGGACGCACATAAAAAATGAAATTACCTGTTCAGGCTACACGGTAGTTCAAAATTGACGTGCGTACGCCCCTACATGGCTTAGTAAAAGGGCCCCTAGAGGATTAAAGGAGTCACCTCCCCTAATCCCTCCAGTGGAGCACTTTGCTAAAACCTAGATATTCTGGGGAGCAGGTGTAAATCCTGAAAAATCCTGGCATTGAAAATTTGAACATAAAAGTGCATCCCCCTTTCTGAGATGGGAAATATAAATCTATATGATTGGCCTGCCCTAGTCCTACCTACCAACGAGGTCAACCAGAGCCTCCAAATCATGCACTCTTGGGCGGACTCATTCCAGTTGAAACTGAACGCAGAAAAAACTCAATGTCTAGTTCTCACTTCCCAATACAACACAATCAACTACCCTACCATAACCAGACCATATTGCACACTCCCTATTTCAGAAAATCTGAAAATTCTTGGAGTCACTATTGATTGATACCTCACACTCGATACCCACGTGAAGAATACAACAAAAAAAATGTTCTACTTGATGTGGAAACTCAAGAGAATAAAACCTTTTTTCCCAAGAAACATCTTCCGTACCCTAGTACAGCCATTAGTAATAAGTCATCTGGACTATTGCAACACTTTGTATGCAGGCTGTAAAGAACAGACCATTAAAAAACTCCAGACAGCCCAGAACACCGCAGCCAGACTCATCTTTGGAAAAACTAAATACGAGAGGGCGAAACCTCTAAGAGAGAAACTACATTGGCTACCACTCAAGGAACGAATCGAGTTCAAGATCTGCACAACCGTCCACAAAATCATCCACACAGATGCCCCACTTTATATGTTAAACCTAGTGGACCTACCACCTAGAAACGCCAAAAGATCGGCCCGCAAATTCCTCAATCTAAACTTCCCCAGCTGCAAAGGAATTAAATACAAACAGTCATACGCTACTACTTTTGCGTATAAAAGCACACAGATCTGGAACGCACTACCCATGGCCCTGAAAAATATGGACAATCTAACCAGGTTTCGCAAATCTTTGAAGACACACCTCTTCAACAAAGCCTACGAAAGACATCCTTAGTAAATCATTCCTTAAATCACTCAGGTGCATCAAAAACACCTCTCACAACACCTTTCTAGCATCTTGCATCTAATTCATCTAATTTCAGCTTATGTATTTAAAATCATGTAATGACCTTGCATCTTATTCATTTACTTTCAGCTTATGTATCTAAGATCATGTAATGACTGCATCATAACAACACTCTTTAAGCCACATTGAGCCTGCAAAAAGGTGGGATAATGTGGGGTACAAATGCAATAAATAAATAAATCCTATGCTCATTTAAATGTTAGATGTGTATATCCTGGCTTTCTAAAATCCTGATTATCTGCAGGTAAAGTATGTGATAATCCAGAATATGGATAACTTTTTTACCCACATTTTCAGGGAGGCTACTAAACACATAATTTTGCATTTTCAAAACTGTATTTGGTTTTTCAGGGGGGAAATATCTGCAGAAAAAGCAAGTGCAATCTCTGTGTACATTCCCCCCCCCCCCCCCCCCCCCCAGGCAATTTTCAGAGGGGAAGCACACGTGTATAGAACTGGATTTTGCTGCTACCCACATTGTTTTGAAAATTGCCTCCTGTAAGGTTTTGTCTTACATAGTGATGTATGAGAAAATAACTTAGGAGCAGTTCTATCCCAAAACATAGATTGAAAAGAACATCCTGTGCTATATATTAGCCATAAGCTAAAGCCAAGAGAGAGAAATTATGTTGTACTTGAGAAGGAATGTGTGTTAGTAAAGTGAGCCAGGCATGCTCTACATTATGATTTGGTAGAATGTCATTTTCTTCTTGTAACAGATCCCTCTCCTATTAAATGATTACATAAAAGACCAAAAATGCCAGACTTATGGAAGCATAGACTAGGACAGCAGATAGACCACAAGGGCAATCTCATCTTCCCAGTTCCAAGGCTTATAAGATTGCATAGGTTTATTTTAAAGGCATTTACATATGCAGATTGCATACATATGTAAATTAACTCTCTACTTGGTACTTGCTTTACAAAAATGCATATAAGTCCACCACTTGCAAGTAAATCTCTCACTATGATATTGTACGTTCTAAGAGGAAAAGACTTCAGATACTTGGTCCTCACTGCTTCTTATCACACAGTGGACCGCGTCGCTCAGCGTTTACTTTTGAAATTTAACTTTTCTTTTGTAAATCAGCTGGCGAGCATCCTCATAAGTCAAGAAACCTCGTTTTTCTTACTTTTTTATTTTTTCTGTAATCAAGTAAACAGCATTAATTTTTCATGTGAGATTTTAGAGAACTCGTGGATCTGCTTTTCTATAAGATCTTACTCATACCTGATATACATGTAGGCATCCATCTTGTTAATCCTCTAAGATGGCGACCGCGTTTTAAACTTAACACCAACTCTGTCAACCAATCAGATTTCACTGAAACCTTAAAGGGGACTTTACCTCTTAATTAGCTACTCTTAAAACTATTCTCTTTATATATATATATATATATCCATTCCACTCGATTGTTTAACCTACTGGAATTAAGGATTTCAATCTATAGATCCAGTGTTGTTCCCTCTGCACTAATTGTTGGTCTCTATCTCCACCTCGTAACAACTCAGGAATGTGGTCAATCACAATACATTTGAAATCCTCAAACCTGTGCGTTCTTTCTATACTATTTGCAACTATGGGAGCTTCTAAGCGCGAATGCTTCAAGTTATGCTTATGATCACTAAGTCTCTGTTTAAGGGATCTCAATGTTTTCTCTACATATATCTTTGGACAGGTGCATATCAAAATGTATACTACATGTGTTGTGTCACAGTCGGTATTAAATTTAAGATGATATTTTCTCCTATCCACTGGATTAATGAATGACGGTGTCGTCATCATGACTTGACAGAAACTGCATTTCATACATTGCCTGTGTCCCTAAACCTTGTCTGTTCTTGTGGTCCTCATTTTCTCTTGCAAAATTTCTTTTAAGTTCTGGTTTATATTATTAAAAAGGGAGAAAAAGACCTCAGCTGGCTACGGTTGTACAATGTGCAGTATAATTGCCGGTATATTGCCAATTGACCAGCTTAACTCTACTCTCAGCCGTTCATCTCAGTCATTGGCCAAAAATCTCCTGTTTATTCTTTACAATCTTTAAAACAGCATCATGTTTTTTTACACTACAATCCCCTTTGTTTTTTAGTTAGAAGAATCGGTGCACTTGTCATTAAGCATTGTGTATTTTTTCTAGGGCATTGAAGCACATAGCGATATATTTCGATCCCCTGAAGAAGCTGTGTGAGTTGAAACAGGTCCCCGTAGGAATCATTTGCAGCTTAACTTAAATGCTTCTAAATTTCTTGCTCTGATCAAGCGTAAGCAATATTTGAGATAATGAACAAAGTCCTTGCTTTATGAAGCATGCAAGTTTCGATTATTGATCAGGTAATAACTAGAAATAAAACCAAAACATAGAAAAGAAAATAAGATGAAACCTTTTTTATTGGACTAACTTATCATCTTATTTTCTTTTCTATGTTTTGGTTTTATTTCTCTTCATGACCTTTACTCAAGATTATTGATCAAAAATTTGAGAAACATTTAAAGATTGTAAAGATCAATAAACAGAGGAGGTTTTTGGCCAGTGTTTGAGATGAAGGGCTGAGAGCGGAGTTAAGCTGGTTGTTTGGCAATATACTGGTAATTATACTGCACATTGTACAGTTGTAGCCAGCTGAGGTCTTTCCCTCCTTTTTTAATAATAAAAAAAATTGGTTGTTGAAGGCACTTTATCACATAAGTTTTAAGGGAATATTAAGATCCACTCAGGTACTGTTAGTATTAACAGTGGATGTCTTTCTCCATTTTTTTGAAATATAAAAATAGGCCTGCCATTCATTTGCCTAGATCAGGGGTTCTCAACCCAGTCCATGGGACACACCTAGCCAGTCTGGTTTTTCAGGATATCCCTAATGAATATGCATGCACTGCCTTTATTGTATGCAAAAGTATCTCATGCATATTCATTGTATCTACTATTTTTGTTGATAACACTTATCCTCCAAATTAAAGCTCTAATATTAAAAACTAATATCTCTTACTAAATATGTGTAAATGGTGCTCAGTGCATCCCCATCATTACAACCCTGAAACAAAATGGTATTTAGATGAAATTCATAGCACCAACAACCACCACAATGAGGTTTGAGATAAGATAGAAAAAAATGTACTTAAGCTGATGATAAATCAATCACTGCCAGTACTCTCTTAGGGGCCCTTTTACAAAGGCATGTTAGGCTCTGTACAGCGTGCGCCAAAATGAGACTACCGCCAGGCTACTGCACCCCCCTGGCGGTAATTTCAGATTTGCTGTGCGCCCATAATGCCTGGATGATTTATTTATTTTCTCCAACGCGTGATCTTTCTAGCCGGTAATCAGCAGTTGGCACGCGCTGACCTGTCACCACGTATATAATGCGTGAGCCCTTACCGCTGTATCAATGGGTGTGCTGGTTACAGTTTTACCACATGCCCTTTTCCTGTCCCTTTTCCCATCCCATTAAAAAAAGCCCTTTTTTGCAGACACGGTAAAAACTGGTCCAGCACGCGCCCAAAACATGTGCCTACACTGCCGCAGGCCACTTTTTGCCACGGCATAGGAAAAGGGCCCCTTAGTTCTATAAATACACTCGTTCCAGAGAAAATATATTTCACCTTTATGTAAACCCCAAACTCTGTATGGGCTGGTGTCAATTCTTAGAATATCTAAAAAAAAAAAAGTGTCACTGTCCTTCAAATCCTTGAATGATACATGCAAGATCCTGATGTACCGTTCTCTCAGCTGAAGATTCAACACTTCTGAATACCACTGTCACCATCAAAAGATATCCAATCTAGTTTATGTGGAGAGTACATGTATACAAAAATAACATTGTCACACAATCTGCTTTTTCACAATCTCTTCCTGTGTCTTAATCTCTCTTGGTCTCAACATAGAATGCTTCCTCAGGAGACCAACTGTAAAGATCACAACAGTATTAGTTTACTAAAAAAAAAAACTTGCCTTCTACATCATGTATTCTGATTTCCAAAAAACCATACTGATCACTCTGTCCAGCTGAGTCATCAAGTTTCTCAGAATATGGCGCCTTCTCACGAAAGACACCAAATCATGCACAGGAAGACGACGCCAAAGTATACGCAGGAAGGCAGAACCCCTCTGAACTTAAAAATATCACAGTTCAACATGGATTGTTTTTATTGGCTACCCCATTGTCAAAACACTCCAATCCACCTCTTTATTGAGGCCATTAGGAACTGCTGTGTCCCATGAGAATATAAATTTTGGCTCCTTAAACAATCTCTTGTTGGATGTCACCACCCCGATGGTTCTCCTCTTGTACTAAAGCTAAAAACTGCAAATCTCCAGTTGATGACCTTCTTGAATCCAATGTTCTACAAGAGCATATTGTACTATGCGATATTCAGTTTTTGATGCACACTGAGACCCCCTTTTACCACAGTGGGTAAAAGGTAGGTCTCTTTTTTTTTTTTACAGGAAATGGCCACGCGGCAAGTGAAGCACTTGCTGCACAGCCATTTCAGAGGGAGCCCTTACCACCACCCATTGAGGTGGCAGTAAGGACTCCCATGCTAACCTGGCGGTAACCTGGCAGCATGTGGCACTGCCTGATTACCGCTAGGTACACACTGGCGCTATTTTTATAGCACCGAATATGACAGCGCACTGGGGGTAGGAGCTACCACTGGGCTGCTGCAATAGTCCAGCGGTACTTCCATTTTAGCGAGCGGTAATTCCACGTTGGGCTTACTGCTGCTTTGTAAAAAGGGCCCTATATGCTTGTTGTTCATACTTATAATTATGGGTACATAACCTTTTATGTCTCATAAATTGTCCCACCAGAATATTGTTCTTCAATCTCTTAGGATAGAAACTTTTGTAACACAGAACAATATTCCTATCAGTGGGTTTCCTATTTGCCTGAGGATACAACTGGCCTTGTTCATATCATAATATCCAAAAACTGTGCTTGGTGCCCACCTATATTTCAAATGAACTTAATATTAGGGTCATGTTGATTAATATAATCTAAAAACACTCTGTGTTGATTCTTCTCTCCATACCATGAATGTCATCTATAAATCATTTCCATGTGATTATAGGAACAAGAAAATATAAAATTTTCTTCAAAATCCAGCATATAAAGGCAAGCCACCGTGGCCCCTGTGGCCACACCTTTAATTTGCAGCTAAAATATCTTCTGAAAAATAAAGTAATTTCTCAGAAGGCTACTGTGGGAGCCACTGTGGCCCCCATGGCCACCCTTAATTTGCAGATAAAATTTCTTCTGAAAAATAAAGTAATTTCTCTAGATAACCAATCTTGCAATATCATTCAATGAATCCACCAACGCTCCTGAAATATGAATATTGTTAACTGCCAGATGTATAATTCTTAAACTGTTTCCTGTGGTCCATTAGTAGATAGGGCAGAAACATCAAGAGTAACTAACACAATATCCTGATCATAAGGAATATTCAGTTGTTCCAAATATATGCCTATTTTATTAAGCGGCGCTATGAGCACGTTAGCATTTTTATTGCAGGTAAATAGTTTATGTGCGTTAAACGCTAACGCACCCATAGAAATGTATAGGTGCATTAGCATTTAATGCGCCTTAAATGTATGGGCACATACACTAATGCATCTAAGTAAACATACCCCATAGTCATTGATCAGAAGAACTTTTAACATAAGAAAGTATTTTAGGAATTTGAGATTGCAAATGAAAATCCAAAAATTGAGATAAAGGCTCAAACAAAGAACCTCTTCCTGAGACTATCCTGCTTATAATCGAATGAGAATAACGCCCAAGTTCCGACCTAAATCGGGAGATGGGCGTTCTTCTCACAAAAACAAATAAAGCGGCATAATCGAAAGCCGAACTTTGGACGCTTTCAACTGCACTCCGTCGCGGATGCGGACAAAGTTGACGGGGGAGTGTCGGAGGCGTGGTGAAGGCGGAACTGGGGCGTGGTTATCACCCGAACAGAGATGGGCGCCCTTCGCCGGTAATGGATGCGTTTGTAGCTAGAATTTAGGGCACTTTTCCTGGACCCTGTTTTTTGACGAATAAGGCCCCAAAAAGTGCCCTAAATGACCAGATGACCCCCAGAGGGAGTCGGAGATGACCTCCCCTGACTCCCCCAGTGGTCACTAACCCCCTCCCACCACAACAAATGATGTTTCACAACTTTTTACTTTCACCCTCAAATGTCATACCCTCCTCCCAAGTAGCAGTATGCAGGTCCCTGGAACAGTTGTTAGGGGGTGCAGTGGACGTCAGGCAGGTGGACCCAGGCCCATCCCCCCCCTACCTGTTACAATTGTGCTGCTTAATGCTACTAGTCGTCCAACCCCCCCCAAACCCCCTGTACCCACATGTAGGTGCCCCCCTTCACCGCTTAGGGCTATAGTACTGGTGTAGACTTGTGGGCAGTGGGTTTTGAGGGGGATTTGGGGGGCTCAACACCCAAGGGAAGGGTGCTATGCACCTGGGAGCTCTTTTACCTTTTTTTTTGTTTTTGTAAAAGTGCCCCCTAGGGTGCCCGGTTGGTGTCCTGGCATGTGAGGGGGACCAGTGCACTATGAATCCTGGCCCCTCCCACGAACAAATGCCTTGCATTTATTCGTTTTTGAGCTGGGCGATTTCATTTTCCATTATCGGTGAAAAGCAAAAACGCCCAGCTCACACCTTGGCGAATAAAGCATGGGCGTCTATTTTTTTTAAAAAATACGGTTCACTCCGCCCCTTCACGGACCCGTTCTCGGAGATTAACGTCCATGGAGATAGGCGTTTCTGGTCGATTATGCCCCTCTATGGGTCTACCGGGAGATTTTTGCAAACACTTATGAATTTTAGGAACTAAATAAATATCTGGAATAAAAGGATATTTTCTACACAAATATCTGTATTCTTGATCTACTGCTTGTTGCATATTCATTGGAGATATCCTAAAAACCAACCAGCTAGGTGTGTCCCAAGAACTTGCTTGAGAACCTCTGACCTAGATTTATGAGCCTAATGCTGAAAATCAATGCTAAGCTCTTAACGTTTTTCTCATCCTACAGTTAGTTAGTTAGTTCACTTATAGCCCGCCAATACCGATGAAACAGTTCATAGTGGATTACAGCCAAGAAGCTAGAGCCAAGTAAATCTAGGATGAACAAATAAATCTATTATAATTATTGGGGACTAACATAATAAGCTTTAACAAAGTAGGGACCCAGTTCTAACAGCAATAATAATTATAATCTATATCCTCATCACATATTTATTAAAAAGAAGAGTTTTCAATCCCATCTTAAAATGATTGTAAGTAATCAGATGCCTCAATCCCACTTTTTATGCTCCTAAATTTAGGAGTTTAGGGGCAGTGGCGTAGGAAAGGGGGCGGTGGGGCGGTCCGCCCCGGGTGCACGCCACTGAGGGGGGGTGTCGGCTCCACTGGTTCCCTGCTCCCTCTGCCCCGGAACAGGTTACTTCCTGTTCTGGGGCAGAGAGAGCAGGGAACCAGCGGAGCTGACGCAGCTCCCAGCGACGTGCACTCGGGGCGGATCGGCGTTCCTGCCCGCCCCCCGTTTTCATATGGCAGTAAGAATGAGCTCCGGGGGGGTGCGCATTGAGGGGGGGTGCCATGCTGCACCTGGGGGGGGGTGCGCAGCGGCAACCTGCCCCGGGTGTCAGCCGCCCTCGCTACGGCACTGTTTAGGGGGTCAGTATTCAAAGTGATAGAGAGGCTCCTGGGAGGTTAAATCACTTGTGTGGGGCTAATCGCTGATGTTCATCGGCACTTAATTGGTTAATTCTACTGAATATCTTCACTAACCGCTAAAGCTGTAGCCAGGTGTTTTGTAAGTGGTCTGAGGGTGGAGTCATCACTTACGCAGTTAGGCCTCGGGTTAACTGGGCTGACTCCCAAGGTCGGCGCTGAGCCCGGATATTCAATTACCAGCAATAACCAGCAATTAATATCCGAGTGTATTTTGGCCAGTTTCAACTTAACCAAGCCAAGCCGATATTCAGTGCTGGCTGGTTAAGTTGATACCGGCCAAAGATAGGCCTGCTATTTCAGCAGCCCAATTTGGTCACCAAACTTATCTGGCGATACGTTGAATATTAGCAGATAGAAAGTTATATCACACGATATAACAGTTACCCACTAAGCGCTAACTGTCAATATTCAGTGGGAGATAACCAGCGATCTCCTACTGAATATTGCCGGATAGCCAGTTAAGTGCCATTTAGCCTGCCATGGAACCTTTCCTGGCCGGATAAATGGTTTTAAATATCGGGGGTGTTAAGTGCCAATATTCAGGATGTAAGTGCCTAAGTTAACCAGACAAATCAGACCACATAAGGAATGGCCTAGTGGTTAGAGCGCTGGTTTTGACATCCAGAGGTGCCCGATTCAAATCCAACTGCTGCTGCTGCTTGTGATCTTGGGCAGGTCACTTAACCCTCCATTGCCTCAGGTACAAACTTAGGGATTCTTTTACCAAGGCAAGCTGAAAAATGTCTTGCGGTTGTGTAGGTGCGGGTTTTGGACGTGTGCCGATCCATTTTTTTATCATACCTGTAAGAAAGGCCTTTTTTTTATTTTTGCTGAAAATGGACATGCAGCAAAATGAAAATTGCTGTGCGTCCATTTTGGGTCTGAGACCTTACCGCCAGCCATTGACCTAGAGAAAGACTCACGTGGTAAACGGGTGGTAATGACCTATGCATGCCATATATTTTTCAGATGTGCGTATCGGATGCATGCCAAAAATGAAATTACCACAAGAGCCACGCGGTAGTCGGCCGGTAACTCCATTTTCGCGCACATTGGGCGTGTGTAGACGCTTACGCGGCTTAGTAAAAGGGCCCCTATGATTGCGAGTCCTCCAGGGACAGGGAAATACCCAGTGTACCTGAATGTAACTCACCTTGAGCTACTACTGAAAAAGGTGTGAGCAAAATCCAAAAAAGAAGTAACAGTCCTATCTTTGTCCGGTTTCACTTAGGTGGTTATGTACTGAATATCAGCACTTAATCACATAAGGGATAGCTGGCCATAAATAACTGGATATTCAATGCCAGAGCCCAGACATGGCCAAAAATATGCTGATCAGTGCCAGCTGGATACCCTTAGTGAAGTTTTCAGAGGTCAATTTATGATCATAACTGTCAAAGGGGCCCTTTTACTAAACTACGGTAAATAATTGGCGCACGTAAGGTCACTTTTTACCATGGCAGGAAAAAGGCCTTTCTTAAAATGTGGCAGGAATTGGCCGTGCGCTAATATTAAAATTAGCATGTGGCTTTTTACTACCTGAACCTTTACCGCCACCTATTTAGAAGGCGGTAAGAGCTCACACGCTAACCCTACAGTAATTGGGCAGTGCATGGCAATGTGGCCACGCTGCCGATTACCACCAGAAATGGCTCCTGGTGGTAGAAAATTATTTTCTACTGTGGGAAACTGCATGTGCCAACTTCGGAACTACCGCCAGGCTCCTGCACTACCCCGGCAGTAGGATCAATTTGGCGCTAACTACCATGCCTTTGTAAAAGGGCCCCAAAGTTAGGAGCATAAAACCTTTGAATATCAGACACCATATTAACATAGATGAGGAGAGGAAGAGAAATGCCTGGTGGAAAACTAGAAACACAACCCCAGGACAAAGGATCCAGGAAGCCAGTGCATACTGCTCTGATGTCACTGCCATTGGTGTCAGCTTTCAGGCTCATTTTCGAAAGAGAAGGATGCCAATCTTTCGATACAAATTGGAAGATGGGCGTCCTTCTCACAGGGTCGCCCAATTCAGCATAATCGAAAGCCGATTTTGGGTGTCCCCAACAGCTTTCCATCGCGAGGACGACCAAAGTTCACGGGGGTGTGTTGGAGGCGTAGCGAAGGTGGGACTTGGGCGTGCCTAACACATGGGCATTCTCGACCCATAATGGAAAAAAAAGGGCGTCCCTGACGAGCACTTGGACAACTTTACTTGGTCCTGTTTTTCTTACGACCAAGCAACATAAAGGTGCCCCAACTGATCAGATGACCACCGGAGAGAATCAGGGATCACCTCCCCTTACTCCCCCAGTGGTCACTAACCCCCTCCCACCCTCAAAAAACATCTTTAAAAATATTTTGTTACAGTCTCAATGCCAGCCTCAAATGTCATACTCAGGTCCATGACAGCAGTATGCAGGTCCCTGGAGCAGTTTTAGAGGGTACAGTGCACTTCAGGCAGGCGGACCCAGGCCCATCCACCCCACCTGTTACACTTGTGGTGGTAAATGTGAGTCTTCCAAAACCCACCACAATCCCACTGTACCTACATCTAGGTGCCCCCCTTCACCCATAAGGGCTGTGGTAGTGGTGTACAGTTGTGGGTAGTGGGTATTGGGGGGAGGTTGGGGGTCTCAGCACACAAGGTAAGGGAGATATGTACCTGGGAGCAATTTGTGAAGTTCACTGCAGTGCCCCCTAGGGTGCCTGGGTGGTGTCCTGGCATGTCAGGGGGACCAGTGCACTATGAATTCTGGCACCTCCCACGACCAAAGGGCTTGCATTTGGTTGTTTCTGAGATGGGCGTCCTTGGTTTCCATTATCACTGAAAATCAGAAATGACCCAAGTCTAGGGACGACCATCTCTAAGGACAACCTAAATGTCAAGATTTGGGACCATATTATCGAAATGAAAGATGGACATCCATCTTGTTTCGATAATACGGGTTTCCCCGCCCCTCCACCGGGATGTTTTGCAAGGACATCCTCAGCAAAACTTGGGCATCCCTTTCGATTATGCCCCTCTTTATGACCCATTGTTACTTTTCAGGTCACTTTCTAATTTCCTTCACTCTTGTCTTAACCCTCCATTGCCCCTGGTACAAAATAAGTACCTGAATATATGTAAACCACTTTGAATGTAGTTGCAAAAACCTCAGAAAGGCGGAATATCAAGTCCCATTTCCCTTTCCCTTGTCAGTTTCATACTAGTCTTCAGTTAATTCTTTAGCAGACTGCTTTCACTAAAAACGCTAAATCCACGCCAGACGTTTCACTCAGGTGTGCCATTGGTCTTTACTTCCTAAAGTAAACGGTATAGGCCCAGTTATTTTTGCTTGTTCTGTACTTTCAGAGCACATTGCTTTTAGAAATATACATAGAGACTATTTTGTAAAATATTCACTGGAAGATTTTTTGTTGGCATTTAGGGTAAGTTCACCCTCTGGTGGTTAAAGCTGGGATTTCAGAATGGTAGCCATCACTAACATAACAATGCACTAAAATGATTGTCTGATGCCCTTGTTTTACAGACTAATAAAAGTGATACTTTTAATGCATTTTTTACTAGCTTTCAGGAGCTAACATCTCCATTCTCAGGTCAGGATAGAATGCACAAAAGATGACAATACTAGATTATATAAGTGAATCATAGAAGCATTCCAATGATAGTCTGAAGGTGAGGGCAAGCCAGAGAAGTGAGAGATGGATGGGCGATCAGACAGTGACATAGCACTAGAATTTCATGGTTTATATTGTAATAGGAAACGCAGGTCTTTGTTAAGTCCTTTCTTATTAGTTTCAAGGTATCTGATCCTTTTAAATTCAAAAGCCTTATGCTCTTGGATTGTTTTAAGGTTTCCTTTTAGAATTCTGATCATAAGATCATTGATGTAATGCTGTCAAGAAATACACCCCCAGGGAGGTGTCACCTTGGTTTGCTTTGTGGTATCTGAAGTCATGTCTATTGTGAGCTGCATTCAGACGCCTTCTGGCTAGTTCTCAGAGAGCCAGCATGCATAGAGGAACATCTGTATACTGAATGGAATGACAGACTGGACATCCAAGTGTGAAGCCCTTTATGTCATATCAAAGAAGAAAAATGAAGGGCTACAAGTAGCTGAAACCTGCAAAATATTTACAGTCGGATTAATATCTTTATTGCCACAGTACTTCTGTAAATTCATGCAATCAGTATTGAGCTGCAGTGGTCAGCATTTTTTTTAAAACAGCCACTGTTGTGGTCAGTGTTTTGTTAAACAGCCACTGTTGCTAAAAAATATCCAGATGTTCAGTATCCATATAGTAGCCAGTACTGAATTCCAGGATGGCACCACACTGGCTGCCCCATCCAGACAATGGCAATATTAATCCCATTACCTGAATAGCTAACCAGATAAGATTCAGGTGGGGTGTTTATTCTTGTGAAAAAATCCCTAGGGTCTGCCCTGATAGACCTTGGGTGAAAGGAGAAGTTTGATGTAGTACTAATTAGGAATAAAGCCATATCTATCGGTACAATCTGTAGACATCATCAGTAGGGTACCATTATTATTGTCTTTTTGCTGTCCTAACTTTTTCTGGATAGTTATTCAGTTAGTGGCTTGAATATCACTGTTAACCAGATAACTCTGAGGACCACCCTCTCTCCACCCATGGACTACCCCAGCACTATCTGAGAAGTTTGAAAGGATAATCTGTACAGTTCTTTGCCATCGCCTATCGTTGCTGCAAGTTAATACCTGATGTGTCCTGTCTCTGTTGGTGTTAATGTTTTTTGCAATCAGTGCAGCTACTTCTCCAGTGAGGTGGCCACCCCATCATCACTCCTTCACCCCTCCATTCATTAATGATGCTCCTTCCTCCAGTGCAGCTCATTCCAGTGCCACAACCCGCTTGCCAATGTGGTTCAAACCCACAACCTTATCTTATATGTGAAACAAACAAACAGAAAATGACATCAGATACAACCTGTACAGTCTACCTATCCAGGCCAAATACTAAACTCTACAATGTTTTCTTCTCCCTCAAAGATCCTCTGTAGTTATCCCATGTTATCTTGAATTGAGATACCATCCTCCTTTTCTCCACTACCTCTATTGGGAAGCTGTTCCACACTTCCACCACTCTTTCTATAAAGAAATATTCCTTACCCCTTTCATCCTCTTTCTATGACCCCTCATTGTAGAGTTTCCTTTCAATATGTGCTCCATAGCCCAATGTTGTGCATGCCTGCATGTTCAATGCAGATAAAAACTGCGTATAGTACATTATAGTTATACTCAATTTTGATTCATATGGGAATGTATATTGGCTTGGATTGGATTTATTATTTTTAACCTGCCCTTATCCAGAATGGTTTACAGAAATACATACATAAATCTCACAAAAAACATGCAAATCAAATTATTCATAATACACAATCAAAGGAAAAATAATGTCCAACCTGCTTATTTTCGAAGGAGAAGGGCGGCCATCTTCCGACACAAATCGGGAGATAGCCGGCCTTCTATGGCTGGCCAAATTGGTATAATCGAAAGCCGATTTTGGCCGGCTTCAACTGCTTTCCGTCGCAGGGCCGGCCAAAGTTCAAGGGGGCATGTCGGCAGTGTACTGAAGGCGGGATGGGGCGTGGTTAAGGGATGGCCGGCCTCAGCCGATAATGGAAAAAAGAAGGCCGGCCCTGATGAGCATTTGGCCGACTTTACTTGGTCCCTTTTTGTTCACGACCAAGCCTTGAAAAGGTGCCTGAACTGACCAGATGAACACCAGAGGGAATCGGGGATCACCTCCCCTTACTCCCCCAGTGGTCACCAACCCCCTCCCACCCAAAAAAAAATATAAAAAACATTTTTTTTTTGTCAGCCTCAAATGTCACACCCAGCTCCATCACAGCACTATGCAGGTCCCTGGAGCAGTTTTTAGTGGGTACTGCAGTGCACTTCAAGCAGGTGGACCCAGGCCCATCCCCCCCTACCTGTTACACTTGTGCTGGTAAATGGGAGCCCTCCAAAACCCACCCAAAACCCACTGTACCCACATCTAGGTGCCCCCCCGTTACCCTTTAAGGGCTATGGTAGTGGTGTACAGTTGTGGGGAGTGGGTTTTGGGGGGGTTGGGGGGCTTAGCACACAAAGTAAGGGAGCTATGCACCTGGGAGCAATTTGTGAAGTCCACTGCAGTGCCCCCTAGGGTGCCCGATTGGTGTCCTGGCATGTGAGGGAGACCAGTGCACTACAAATGCTGGCTCCTCCCATGACCAAGTGGCTTGGATTTGGCCGGTTTTGAGATGGCCGCCATTAGTTTCCATTATTGGTGAAAACCAATGTCTGCCATCTCTAAGGGCGGCCCAAATGTTGAGATTTGGCTGGCCCCGACCGTATTATTGAAATGAAAGATGGCCGCCTATCTTGTTTCGATAATACGGTCGGGTACGCCACTTTACAGGGCCGTCATTAGAGCTGGCTGCCCTTATAGATGGGTGCCCCCATTCAGTTATGCCCCTCCAAGTCTCTTAAATAAACAAGAATAGTATTAGCAGGTATATAATATGCCAGACATAGCAAGTGTGCTTTCAGTTGACGTTTAAATGTTTGTACAAGTTGTTCATTTGTAAGATAGGTGGAGGGGCATAATCAAACGCAAATGCCTATCTCCATGGGCGTCTATGTCCGAAAATGGGTACGTGAAGAGGCGGGACAGACCGTATTTTCGAAAAAAATGGACGTTTTTCAGCTGGGCATTTGTTTTTTTTAGCGATAATGGAAACTAAAAACGCCCAGCTCAAAAACGTCCTAATCTGAGCCATTTGGTCGTGGGAGGGGCCATGACTCGTAGTACACTTGCCCCCCTGACATGCCAGGACACCAACTGGGCACCCTAGATGTCAGTGCGGTGGACTTCAGACAACGCTCCCACATGCATAGCTCCCTTACCACGGGTGCTGAGCACCCAACCCCCTTCCCCAAAACCCACTACCCACAAATGTACAACACTACCATAGCTCTTAGGGGTGAAGGGGGCACCTACATGTGGGTACAGTGGGTTTTGCAGGCCTCCCATTTACCAGCACAAGTGTTACAGGTAGGGGGGGATGGGCCTGTGTCCGCCTGGCTGAAGTGCACTGCGGTACCCACTAAAAGTGCTCCAGGGACCTGCATACACGCAGGCCTCTAGGACTGGTTGCTGCTATATAACATTGGCACACCAGTTGACACCTGAAGACTAATCTCTCCGAAAACGTCCTTTATTGGAATAAGCACACTTACTCACAGTTAACTGCAGATCAGAGGTTGTGCCCCACTGGCAACGAGTCTCCCTGGTACTGAGATGAGCAGTAGGTCAGAGCTGGCAGAATGCTGTACAATGCCCTCTTTCAGCCACATTCAAGAGAAGAACTAAGTTCTCTAACGTGGCTAACACGTGAAAGGGATCTAAAACTGGCTTACAAAAATGGCCACTACCTCATGGACTACCGGAAACAAAACAGGGCACACTCTGACCCAGTAAGCAGGGGGAAAAGCACCATGGGAGTAGAGCCTACCAACTACCAACATCGTGAGCATTTGCCACAAGCTAGTGGAATCACGGAGCCCAATACCCTACACCCACCACAATGCATTGCTGATGTGACTCTGCAGTGTGCATAACAGAAAAGGTGTCACACTCACCCGAGAGCCACATCAGAACCAGGGAAAGGCTGTCACAGGATAGAACACATTCTGCTGTCATAGAGGTGGGTAAGGCATTTGAGGCTGGCATAGAGGCTGAAAAAAAAAGTTTGTAAAGTGTTTTTTTTTTTGTGGGAGGGGGTTAGTGACCACTGGGGGAGTCCGGGAAGGTCATCCCCGATTCCCTCCAGTGGTCATCTGGTCAGTTGGGGCACTTTTTTGGGACTTGTTCGTGAAAAAAAAGGGTCCAAAAAAAGTGACCCAAAATCGTAGTAAAACGCCTTTTTTTCGATTATCAGCTAAAGACGCCCATCTCTCCTCGGCCGATAAACACATCCCAGTTCCGCCTTCACCACGCCTCCAACACGCCCCCATCAACTTTACCTGTTTCCGCGATGGATTGCAGTTGGAAACGCCCAAAATCGGCTTTCGATTATACCGATTTGGGCGCCACGGGATAAAGACACCCATCTCCCGATTTGGTTCGCAATATAGGCGTTTTTCTCTTTCGATTATAAGCTGGATAGTCAACTTATTCCACATTGATGGTCCTGCTATAGAAAAGTTTCATCTTCTAGTTAGATCCAAACACACTCGATTTAAAGCAGGAATTACAAGATCACAAGACATCAGCGATCGTAACTGTCGAGACAGAACATATTTTATTACTGCATGTTTCAGATACAGAGAAGATTCCTGATACAAAACATTAAGTAATAACAACAGCAACTTAAATTTTATGCAATAATCGATTGGTAACCACTGCAATCTTTTCAAATATATTGTAATATGTTTGAATTTTGGCAAATCAAATAACAACTGGACTGCTGAGTTCTATACCATTTGAATAGATTTACCGTATTTTTCGGACTATAAGACGCACTTTTTCCCCCCAAATTTGGGAGGAAAATGGGGGGTGCGTCTTATAGTCCGAAGGTAGATTTGGCTGGCTGGCAGGCCGCCCGCCCTCCGAGTTCCGGATCGCTGTCAGGGTTACCTCCTCCCCCCCGGCCCTGTCACCACTTCTCCCTACTCACGCGATCTTCCCTGGTGGTCTAGTGATGTCGGGGCAGGAAAGAGCCCCCTCTTTCCTGCCCAGCGCGCTGCTCTCCATCCTCCTGTATGCAGCCTGACGGTCTCAGTGAGATTCAAAATGGCCGCCGAGACTTCAATTCTTGGTGGCCATTTTGAATCTCGCCGAGACCGTCAGGCAGCAATGCATACAGGAGGATGGAGAGCAGTGCGCTGGGCAGGAAAGAGGGGCTCTTTCCTGCCCCGACGTCACTAGACCACCAGGGAAGATCGCGTGAGTAGGGAGAAGTGGTGACAGGGCCGGGGGAAGGGCGATCCCGAACTCGGAGGGAGGGATTCGGACAAGACGCACCGGAGCACCTAGGTTTTAGAGGAGGGAAAAAGGAAAAAAAAATTTTTCCTATTTCCCTCCTCTAAAACCTAGGTGCGTCTTATGGTCCGGTGCGTCTTATAGTCCGAAAAATACGGTAATACCTGTAGCAGGTAAACCCAGGTAAGCTATGTTAAATAATCAATGCCACTCAAAACCATTGCTTCAACAACTCTTACTATATCCATTTTTGATAGGAGTCTCCACAATTTACTTAATATTTGAAGCTTAAAATAAGAGTTGCAAACCAATTGTTGAATCTGAAATTTAAAGGAAAACTGAGAATCAAACAATCCTAAACTATGTACCTTTGAACCTACTTTCACAGGAGCTCCCGATAACGATACAGTTTCTAGAAAAGAACACAATGGACTTCCAATATCATAAAGTAATTGTGTTTTTTCTACATTTGATTTCCAACGAGTCCTTGCCAACCACTCAAGCAAAGCATCAAAAATGGTCTGCAATTTACATACCACATCCGATACAGAATCAGTTGTTGGAAAAAATACAATATATATCTGGTAGGATATCTTCAGTGATCAAAACAACTTACACAATGGGGTCAAATAGATAATAAACAAAACAGCAGATAAAGCCAAACCCTGTGGGACCCCCATACACGGGCTATAGCATTGATATTCATATCTAACACATACCACCTATTGCTTATCATTCAAAAAAAGACAAAACAATGCAGTCTATACCACATATATGTAAACGTGTCAGCATAATTTCATGATCCAAAACATCAAATGCAGCAGAGATGTCTAAAAAACCAAAAATGTAATTTTTTGGGTCATGAAGGCCTAATCTCATCAATTGTAGCAACTACAGGAAGTTCAAAGGTCAGTACTACGCGCTTCCCTAAAATCACATTTGTGTTCATTCAAAATTGAATATTGTGACAAAAAATCATCTAACTGATCATAAAGATCACTGAAGACCTATCTCTTCAATAAGACATACCACAATGATCCATCATTTGAACCTTAGCGCATTACTGCTTTACCTGTTATTACATTTTTGATCTTGTTATACCTAATGCTTTATCCCATTATGTTACTCATATTCTTATGTAATTATTAATTGTATCTTTACTCCACTGTGGCAATAACCAAAGCGGAATACTGTAAGCCACATTGAGCCTGCAAATAGATGGGAAAATGTGGGATACAAATGCAATAAATAAATAAATAAACACCTATTCTAACACTTTAGCAATGATCAAAGATGTCGATACTAGAGAATGACATGGAGACGCTCTTGTCCCCGCCCTGTTCTCTCTGTCCCCATCCCCGCCCCATCCCCACAGGCTCTGTCCTCACCTGCAGAAGCCTCAAACACTTATGGTTTTATATTTAAACCTTTTCCTTAAAGTATACAAAGGAACAATATTCTGTGCAACTTTTGTTTATAAATCAAAGATGGAAAACAATAATAACAAGCAACTATAATATTCCCTACCCCTCCACCACCCTTCCAGCCCCAACAATAGCTGTCTTGTACTACCCAAGGAACCATAATCCACCCTGTTAAAATGTCCAGGAGTACAAAACACAACCTGCTCTGTATGCCCTAGCGAGGGAGAAATATACCCTATCAATCACTGTTATGATTAATCTGTGGATGAATAAGAAGTCATCAACAATCTCAGGATTCAGTCTAGCTCTCCTGTCTTCCACAGTCCTTCCTGCAATAGAAAGTGTCTTCTAAGAAGATGTACTGGTAGCAGGAATGCACAGGATCCCCCATGCAAATTTTGCCAGTTGTGGCCAGCACTTTTGCTTGTTTTTCCAAAAAATGAAAACCTTGTCGTCTGCATCACATGAACATAAATAACTGTCCAATTTGTTAACAACCTTCAAAGTTTGTCCCCATCCCCATGGGCTCTTTCTCTGTCCCTGCCCCATCCCTGAGGGCTCTGTCCCTGTCCCTGAAGTGACTGCGGGTCCTGTCCCCATGTCATTTCTAGTCAATATCTTCTATTAGATGTTGCAGTATTAGCAATGGGCACAAAGAAAGCACAAAAGGGCCTCAAGAACTGGAGCAATGGTACAATCTTTAATTATAAAAGCCCCAACACGGGCCGTGTTTCGGCACCCAGATGCGCCTGCCTCAGAGGTCAAACTGCAATAAGTCTTGATGAATGTTCTAGCCGACTGTACTAAAATCCTTCCAGATGCTATCACCGGTCTTCTGAAAAAAACGCCAATTAGATTTTGCAGTATTAGCAATGGCCACAAAGTGTCATGTGTTTCCCAGATAGACACTGAGTATTATACAAATGGTAATAGTTTATCAATACAGGCTACCTTTAAGATGTGGTTTTACCAGTAACTCATGCTATTTTAGCACAGGTCCCATTTTATGCAATGAGACCTACATACTAATAAGTAGGATTAACAATACAATAACACATCTTAACGGTAGCCCACATTAATAACTTCCCCGTTAGTCATTGAGCCAAATGAGACGCCATTAATTGGCTGTGTAAAAATTTTTCTTTCCTTACTGCAGCTAAAAGACCAATTTGCATACTTACAGCCAGATTGAGAAGAGCATTCCTGGGAGTGTGTTGAGACCAGCAAATGAAAATAATACATGCACATTTCATTTTCAAACCCACAGGCATTTTTTTAATTATTTATTTTAAATTTTCAAAACACATTTCCAAGAATTCACTTGAAATAAGAAGTGTTATAGCTCATAATTTTTCAAAGTAATAATATACAGTAAATAATCATCTCTCTATATAAAACGCACCTCCAAAGTTCCAAATTTGTAGTTGCAAGATCACAGCGCCCTCACGTCAAAACGCGATGATGTCGAGGGCAGAGCAATAAATGACATTGCACACCTGTTACTATGCGCACTGATCTCCTGATCGACGCGACACTGAGCTACACTACAGCGGGCTACTGCAACAGCACTACAGGACCGGCCTCTGCCGTCAAAGCAGAAGCGGAGTGCAGCAGAGTCCCGCGCGACTACAGCAGCGCCACTACCGCCGCACGATGGCTTTTTTTTACAATCTTACGGGGGTCGGGAAGCTGCACAGATAACACACATTCACTCAGTTTCTCTAACAAAGTCACTCACACACACACTCTCTCAAACATACACGCTACGATGAAAACCTTGCTAGCGCCCGTTTCATTGGTCTCCGAAACGGGCCTTTTTTACTAGTCATTAATAAAGTGATAACACTTAAGTCCTCATTAAAGAGATTCCAAGATTAAAATGGGAGAAAAAGGAAAAAAACAAGGTAACCTAGCATATAGCAGAACTATAACAAAGCTATTTTCATTGAACACCAATAGTATTTTTTGAGGCCACAAATGCTGACAACTGGCTCGGGTCCATAAACACATATTTAAGGGAATTATAATTCACAATGCATTTGCATGGGAACTTCAAATAAAATGTTCCTCCTAGAAGTAAAACGGCTGGTTTTAATAAGAGGAACTGTTTCCTCTTCCTTTGGGTATCCCTTGCAATGTCGGGGAACAATAATACTTTATGACCCAAGAATAATTTCTCTTTATTTCGAAAGAAAAGTCTAAATATCCACTGTTTGTCCGGGAGCAGTGCTACAGCTGCAACCAAAGTTGCTGTTGTTGTCTGCTCTGTTATTGATGTTTCAAGAAAGTTTGTTATATTCAAAGGTGATTGTTGTTCTTGTGCAGGTCTTTCTTTTTGTGGAACGTAATAAGGCTGGGTAAATGGAGGAAAATTAGATTCCGATATTTCCAAAATTTCTTTCATATACATTTTTTAACATATCTAGTGGACTAATCAACTTCACCATTGAAAAATTCACAAATCTAAGGTTGTGTCTTCTCATATAATTTTCATATATCTCTCCCTTATTTCTAAGGTTTGATATATCTTTAATAATAGTTACTTGAGTATTTTCAACTTTAGAGATCCTCTTTTCTATAGTTTCACAACGTTTTTCAAGATTCTTTAATTGTAAAACATTTTTCTCCACTTTCCTATCAGTCTCAACTGATTTCTGTAGCATCAAGTTAGTTTGCTTGAAAAAAGCTTGGGACATCTGAGCCATTAAGTCCCACAATGAATTCAGGGTTACCTCTGCTGGCTTTACTAGGAGTCCAGGAAGCATTCCAAACGTCAGGTCTAGGACCTGTCCCGATTCTGTGGCTTCCCCTACCTCAGGAGAAATCGAACTGCTACTGCCCGATGGTAAACTCTGATCCTCAGACTCCCTCGTCTGCTGTTCCGTATGAGCTTTACTCAGGGAGATTCCCCTTTCACCTTCTGGTACGGGGCCTCCCGATTCCAGGGAGGGGGAGCTCGTTCATTGAGGTTGCGGGGGTGGAGTCCTTTCGTTGGGGCTTAAACTGACTTCAAGACCTGGATATGCCATAGTGCCCTTCTTAGCCGCGGCGTCTCCTACAGCATCGCTCCCAATCTGTGCGCCTTGTCCCGCAGGCCAAGTAAATCTGTCCATTGGACCACTGGAAATGGGGGTAAGCGTTGGGGGAGCTCGGACCGAGGCTTTCCCTCTCCATTTTGGCATAATGTCAAACAGGAAACCACGGTCTGCAGCGCTGCTACATGCGTGCAGCCATCTTGGAATTCTCTACATCCCCACAGGCATTATTTTTAAAGAAAAAGTCCCTGCATAAAATGTAGGTCCAAATGTCCAAGGGTTTATTGTACCTGTGACAACTTTTAAAGTGAAAATATACATGTATTTTCACTTTGGAAATTGGTGTAAAATTTGCTGATTAAAAAATGCTCTCATACTTTGTCCTAATGAAGTTTGAAAATTGCTTCATTAAAAGCATTCAAACAGTGAGGAGATTATGTATTGTATATAGCAAAGAAAGCAGAGGAGTAGAGGATAGCACACTGACTTCCACACGGGGAGCGTCAATACAAATATACTCCATTAAGGCACCAGATAAAGACCCAACACGGTGCTGTGTTTCGACGGTACACCCGCCTGCCTCAGGGGTCCAAGCCAGACAATACTGTAAAAACATAAACATATGTGTAATATAATAAGAAAACAAATGCATGGCAGAACATATGCATAATACAATAAAGAATCATTATTTTATAGGCAGTCCAATTTATATATGTTTTTTTATAATAGTATTATTTTATGTCTAATGGGGTTTTATTTTATGATTCTTTATTGTATTATACATATGTTCTGCCATGTATTAGTTTTCTTATTATATTACTGTGTCAAAATAGTGGTGCCCTTTTACAGAGCAGCAGTAAGCCCAACGTGGGCTTACTGCTCAATCTTTCGGGACTACCACCGGCCCAACTAGGCTGTCAGCGGTAGTCCCATCCCGAGCGCTCGCCATTTCCGGGGGAAAAAGAAAACCTCTGCAAATGGCTAGCGCGGCGGTAACCCAGCGGTAATCAGGCATCACTGCACTCTGCCCAGTTACTGCCAGTTTAGCACCAGAGCCCTTATCACCACCTCAGTGGGTGGCAGTACTACTACTACTACTACTACTATTTAACATTTCTATAGCGCTACAAGGCAGTAAGGGCTCCCCACCACAAGGCTATTTTTTTTTGGGGGGGGGGTTACTGGCTGTAGACCCTGGCACGTGGGGAAAATGGCCCCCGCCATCAGCGAGGGCCCTTTTCCCCACAGCTTAGTAAAATGACCCCAGTGTGTTTTAAGCTTGTAAAATGTATGGGATGTTTTCCTGCATCAATTATGTCTAGAAGTGTATTTCTCCTATTTGGCCAGCAGGTGGTGTTTCTCTGCTTTAAAGTTGTTACAGAGAAAAGAATGTTCTTTCTTTAGTTTTAGCACACAAACATGAAGCAAGAAGCAGTATTCTTGTACTGCGGGCTCTGATTGGCCTAGGAGCCAGTGTTGCCAGGTGGAAAAATTTTTTCCCACCCAATCCAGCATAAAAACCGCCCAAAACCCGCCCAAACTCAAACCCTGCCCCTGACACCCCCACCCCTGCGTCATCACCCCCGCCCCCGCAGTCATCAACCCCGCCCCCGCCGTCACCGGCCCCGCCTCCCCCGTCACCGGCCCCGCCTCCCACGTCACTAACCCCGCCCAAACACGTCACTAACCCCGGTCAAACACGTCACTAACCCCGCCCCCCGCGGCCGAAAAAGCCGCCCAAAAAACCGCCCTGAAGCCCAAAAAGCAGCCCAAAAAACTGCAACCTGCCGCGGGCAAAAATTTCCCGCGGCGGGTTGTGGAAAACCGCCCAATTGGGCGGGAAAACCGCCCATCTGGCAACCCTGCTAGGAGCTCATTATCATTTGAAGTGTACTGGCTTTTGTCCGGTCTTAGCCAGGAGAGACTGATCTCTTTGCTGAGGCTTGGGAGCCCTTTTATTAAGTCGCGTGTCTACACGCTCCCAACATGCACCAAAATGGAGTTACCGCCTGACTACCTCGTGGCTCTTGCAGTAATTTCTTTTTTTTGTGCGTCCAATACGTGCAGCCGAAAAATAATTTTTATTTTCAGACGCGAGCCAAGTGGCATTTGACACGTGTAGGTCATTACCGCCCGGTTACCGCGTGAGACTTTACTGCTAGGTCAATGGCTGGCAGTAAGGTCACAGACCCAAAATGGACACGTGACAATTTTGATTTTATCGCAAGTCCATTTTCTGCAAAAATTTTAAAAAGGCCTTTTGTGCAGGCAGGCTGAAAAATAGATTGGCGTGAGCCCAAAACCCACGCCTACACTACCGCAAGCCATTTTTCAGCACACCTTAGTAAAAGGACCCCTTGGTGAATTATATGTCCTGATCTTCCCAGGTACTTTTTAGAAAGTAAAAGAAATGTTATAATTGATCCATATTTCAGTTACCTGTTATTGTTTGCTGATTGCACATTTTTTGTACACTTTAATTTTTAAAGACAATAAACAATTTAGTTTATTGCCTCTTTGTCTGAACTGATATAGAATCCTGGTGGTTTGTGTGTTGGATCTGTGAGTGCTTTCTGGGAACCGTGGGACCACTAGGAGCGTGGCTTCCAGTAACCTAGAAATCACTGGGGATAATTTGAGAGCAGGAGATTCATTCAGAGGCAGTTTTGACTCAATTGGTGGTGGGATGAGGCTGCTAGTGTAGAGCACAAGTGGCAGGTGCAGTCAGACCTCAGCCGTGCCGGGGATAGACCCTCTTAAGTGGCCTAGGGGTAACCCCAGGCAGGTGGCTAGGCATTTCATGACAATTACATATATGTTTGTTTACGTTTTTACGGCATTGTCTGTATCGGGACCCCCGAGGCAGGAGGACATACCCACCAAGACTCGGAATATTCTGGAGTTATTTTTATTTTATTTATTTTGTTACATTTGTACCCCGCGCTTTCCCACTCATGGCAGGCTCAATGCGGCTTACATGGGGCAATGGAAGGTTAAGTGACTTGCCCAGAGTCACAAGGAGCTGCCTGTGCCTGAAGTGGGAATCGAACTCAGTTCCTCAGTTCCCCAGGACCAAAGTCCACCACCCTAACCACTAGGCCACTCCTCCACTCTCCGCAGCCCCTGAGTTCATGCCCCTGAGCAAAGCTTACCCTTCTCATTGCTGATTCATCTGTCTGCCCATTGTATTCCTCACAGCTTCAACAGTTAGCAGTTTCTTCTTTTCAGCAAATTTTGTCATGAGTTTGTGCGTAGCCATATTTTTAGTGTAGTTGGGCCCGTCCTTTTGGAACACTGTCCCTCTTCATTTTAGGTTCCTTGAAAAGATTTAAAATAGAAAAACTTTTCTCTTTATAGATGCGTTTGAATGAGGTCTGTTGTCTTCAGGTCCTGTGGAACAGACGCAGAAGTGTGAAACAGACTATTTCTTTTCATCTTTACTATTTAATTAATGTGGACTTTCTTTTTCTTTGTTTGAAATTGAGTTGTACATGATGATATCCACTCTGAAAGCCTTCTAAAGGGCAGTATAAATTGGAAAACGTGTAATGGGGGAGGGCCTACTTTTCACTGTAGGTGCAGGAGGAGTGTCCTTGAAGCTTTTGAGGAAAGTATAAAGGGTCATGCAAATCCTCTCCTGGTGTCTTCTTCCTCCAAGAAGTCAATGGAGAAAGGAGTGATAAGCTCAGGCACAGCACATCTGGGTGTGTGACCAGCACAGCCACCTAAGAGAGAGAGAGCAGTAAAAAAAAAAAAAAAAAAAACAAGAATGGAGAGGCAAGAAGGAGCCAAAAGACCAAGGAAAGTTTCAGGAGAGAGGTAGCTACTTTTCAAAGTACTATATAGGAGAGGGACCTATTTCCCACAGCCTTCCTTTGCCTCCCAATCTAAATATGACTGAACTGTATTTGCTCACTTGCCTTTTTGGGAGAAAAGTCATTGATGACGATGCCAGACTGGACCTTGCTCCTGCCCAAAAAGAACCTATGGGCCACTGATGCTTCAAATGGTAGGTCCCTTTGGGGAGTCTGCAGCCTTTTGGTGATGATGGGGGAGGTCGGGAACCAGGAGTTGTGGGGAGATGGTCAGGGAGGGGGTTGCTCTGCCTGTCTGATGCTTTTCGGCTGCTGGAATAACACTGTTTGTAAGTTGACTCATGAGCACATTATTCCTTTACTATGGGATACATCAAGCCTGCAGGACTGAGATTCTGCAGGTTCCTGAATCCCAAGATTTTTGAAGATGCAGTAAAAGATCACCTTTTACTGCACCTTAATAACTTCTCTTTGAATAGTTTCATATCATCTGCAAGTGTAATCACCTCATTCATCGTTCTGATTTCCAGATTATTTATAAATATGTTAAATAGCACCAATCCCAGTACAGATCCTGTAGCACTTCACTATTCACCCTTCTTCACTGAGAAAAATGGCCATTTAACCCTACCCTCTATTTTCTGTCCAATAACCAATTTCTAACCCACAACAGAACATTGCTTCCTATCCTTTGACTCCTTAATTTTCTTAGGAATCTCTCAGGAGGTAGTTTGTCAAACGTTTTCTGAAAATCTAGATACACTACATCAACTGGCTCACCTTTATCAACATTTTTATTCATGTCTTCAAAGAAGTGAAGCAAATTGGAAAGGCAAGATCTCCCTTGGCTGAATCCATGCTGACTCTGTCCCAATAAACCACGTTTGTCTACATGTTCCATAATTGTATTCTTTATTTTGCCTGGCAATGAAGTCAGACTTACCAGTCTGCAACTTCCCATATCATCCCTGGAACCCTTTTTAAAAATCAAAGTTATATTGGCAACCCTCCAGTCTTCAGGTACTACGGATAATTTTAATGACAGGTTACAGATCACTAGTAGTTTCACCTTCTCGTGGCTTCCTCAGGGACTGGTGTTGCAAATTCTGCTTTCAAGATTCTGCTCTCAATTATTTTCAAGTTGTATTCTTCAAGAGAAAATGGTGCCGTTGGACCTAAGCTAAGTGTTGCTTTAAATCCTTTGGCGCTCTCTACTAAGCCTGTTTGCAGAGAATCAAGTCAAAATTTAAATGCTTAGAATTTAGAATCACAGCATAGAGCATATATAAAAAAATTTTTAAAAACGTGAGTTGTATAATCCCTATGATAGAAACTCGTTAACGGTTCTTTCATATCTGTTGCAAACCTAGGACATCTAGTTCGATAGGTTTCTGAGGGATTTTCTCCTTTTAAAAAAAATACACACTAGTGGTTTTCGTCTTTACCTAGTGTCACGTTTTTGTCTTGTATAGATTTTAAATATTTCTTCACTCAAGAGTGCCCTGACTACCTGCTGGACCACCATGAACTTTAAGGTAGGCCCAAGGAAAACCTACGGGTGGGTCCAGGGGGTGGAGGGTGTGGGGTGATGGAGGGGGAGAGAGGAGGAGGAAGGAGTGGAGGCTTTCATTCGGGGAGGGAGAAGGGAGTAGAGATTGCTATGGTCTAGGGCCGAAACTAAGTGATGCACTGTGGCTGTGAGTTCGGTTTCAGCAGAAACCAAAACAGCTTTAGTTGCTCTCTACTTCTGATACAGGGCTTCATCGGGGAGAGAATTGGAGTACATATGATATAATATAATATTGCTAGGACTTTTAAGTTCTCTTCGAATTTGTGGTCTCTTACTAAAGCCACTGCTGAGTTACTGTAATGTTCATGGCACTGATGGGGAAAATGTGACCTTTTCTGCAGTTTGTTATCTAGTTGAACTGCAAGAAGGTCAGAAACAACAGATAGTTTATCTCCTGCATGCTTAGTAACATTCCATACCTTTTGCTGGTTCACGGTTCACTGCCAGAATAGTACCACATAGTTAACACGGTGGAGTGGAGGAGTAGCCTAGTGGTTAGTGCAGTGGACTTTGATCCGGGGGAACTGAGTTCAATTCCCACTGCAGCTCCTTGTGACTCTGGGCAAGTCACTTAACCCTCCATTGCCCCTGGTACAAAATAAGTACCTGAATATATGTAAACCACTTTGAATGTAGTTGCAAAAACCTCAGAAAGGCAGTATATCAAGTCCCATGTCCCTTTCCCCCTTCTCACTTTGACCCACCTGTGAATCCAAGACCCTCGTGTGGTGAGCCATCAGGAAGTAAGGATCTCTCCACTGGCAGAACAGTTATTGAGGATCCAAGCCAAAGCATGAATCATGAGAAAAAAATTGGAGGGACCCTCAATGAAATATTGGTTCTCATAAGCAACATCCATGATCTCTATATCATTATGGAAGAAAAGGAAGCATTTAATGAAAGCAATAATATTTATTACAATGTTAGAGAAAGTTCTAATTTTAAGCACTCTGATTCATCTTCACTTTTCATCCACATCTTTTCAACAATTCTGTCTGGGCATCTGAGATAATGAAAATGAGGAATCATTTTTTAGCACTGATGTAAACTTGTGAACTAGCTTTGTGGCCATGGGAGCAGGATCTCGACCCTACTTCCAGCAGCTGAACAGTCTTCTAATGGAGAATCATTCAGCTGAAGGAACAATAAATCTAATACTTTTGAGGGCTTCAAGCTGTTTCTGTGATCTGTGGCAATTAGATTCACAAATGAGATATCCCTCTCACTTTTGACTAATGTGGCTGAGTATATTTTTATTGCCATAATTAGTTTGTACAATTCCTCTTTGGCTTCTTACCGTAAAGTTTCATCCTTCAAAACCATTCTATAATGGTTCCTGCTAGAAAATGATCCAGTGGTTACAGAAATGGGCTGAGAGACAGGGAAAACAGGCTTTGAATCTTACTTCTGCCTCTGACACTCATGACCTTGGGCAAGTCACTTTTTCTCCCATTGTCTCAAGTATTCACTGAGATTGTAAGATCTCTGGGGCAGGGATGTCTGAATACTTATTACAGTACAGTGGTGCTTATGTCCAGTATTGCTAAAAAAAATGGTTATTGGAAGAGCACGGTTCTTACTTAGACACATAATCCTGTATTTCCCAACAGTTGTTAAATCACAAGAGAATTGTGAAAAATTACAAGAGGACCTTACGAGACTGGGAGACTGGGCATCCAAATATCCAAATAGCAGATGATGTTTAATGTTAGCAAGTGCAAAGTCATGCATGTGGGAAAGAGGAACTCGAACTATAGTTACATAATCAAGGGTCCACATTAGGAGTCACCAACCTGAAAAGGATCTAGGTGTCATCATTGATGATACATTAAAACTCTCTGCTCAGTGTGCGGCGGCTGAAAGGAATGGCAAAACAAAAATAAGGACATTATAATGCCTTTGTATCGCTCCATGGTACAATTACACCTCAAATATTGTGTGCAATTAGGGTCACTGCATCTCAAAAAAGATATAGTGGAATTAGAAAAGGTACAGAGAAGGGTGATGAACATGATAAATAGAATTGGACGACTTCCCTATGAGGAAAGGCTAAAGTGGCTAGGGCTCTTCAGCTCGGAGAAAAGATGGCTGAGGGGAGATATGATAGAGGTCTGTAAAATGAGTGGAGTAGAATGGGTAGACGTGAATCGCTTGTTTACTGTTTCCAAAAATACTAGGACTAGGGGGCATGCAATGAAGCTAAAAAGTAGTACATTTAAAACGAATCAGAGAAAATATTTCTTCACTCAACGTGTAATTAAACTCTGGAATTCGCTGCCAGAGAATGTAGTAAAAGCAGTTAGCTTAGCGGAGTTTTAAAAAGGTTTGGATAGCTTCCTAAAAGAAAAGTCCATAAGCTATTACTAAGATGGACTTGGGGAAAATCCACTGCTTATTTCTAAGATAAGCAGCATAAAATGTTTTGTACTGTTTGGGGATCTTGTAACCTAGATTGACCACTGTTGGAAACAGGATGATGGGATTGATGGACCTTTGGTCTGTCCCAATATGGTTATACTTATGTTCTTATTAAGTCACTTCCATCTGGGGCCACTATGGTGATCATGATAATGAGATCTTTTGGTCACTATCAGCCTTCTCCTCTGAAAATTCTGGAATTTGGATTTTAGATTTAATTGCTCACCTTTTCCAGATCCACATTCAAGGCAAGTTACATGAGTTATTTCCGTGCCCAAATTAGTGTACCTTAGATAATTGAAAGTGAGTTGCCCAAGATCACAAAGGGATCGATGGGAGAAGTGAATCTGAACCTTGGTTTCCTTGGTTCACAATCTGCTTCTCTAAACACTAAGCTTCTTCTCCACTCCAATTCTACCTTCCCGTGTTTGCATCTTTGAACTCTGGCTCCTTGTCAAATATCTGTGTTTGGCCTAATAATTTTTTGTGGCTTTGAGAACAGACATGGTATGCTGTATTGTTGAAAAGGCATCCTTGGTACTGGTGTCCTTGGTACTGCTTGCTTTCCCTGGGCCAACAGTGTCTCTTATCGGTGACAGTAGGTGGGAAACCCTGGGGGAAATAATAGGCTTTTAGCTGGGATTTAAAGTCCTTGAATGATCCTTCAAGATGTAAATAGAAGGGGTGGGTGTTTCACAATGTGGAAGCAGCCACACTAAAGCAGGTGCATCTGTAAACATCAAGAAAACCTGACAAAACAGTGGAACCATTAGAAGGCCTTGCTTAGACACCTGAAGGAATCTTGTGGGAGAGTAAGGAATCAATGAACTAGCTAAGAAATAAGGGAAATCTGAGGACTGAATTTGATGAAATAAATTGATCTTGAAAGGAATCCTATAAGCAACAGGAAGCATGTGTTCAACAATGAGGGGGGCTGTCACACCCCTCACCTGGTTCAAGGGGGGGCCATTGGGGTCCTGCAGCATGCCTTGGCTGGGTTGTCTTGTGAGTATTTGCTTTCTGGTTCCTACACTTCCCTTTTATAGCCCTAGATGGGGCACTGACAGATTACCTCACTTCCTGTCTAGGGATATATAAGGAAGTGCTCTGCACTCCGCCAATGCTTCAGCAATGGGCTTCCAGATATGTGCCTGTCCAGTGTATGTTGCCTAGTCAGTTCTTGCTTCCAGCCTTCATGTTCCAGCACTGCCTTTTCCGGTCTTCCAGTCCTGCCTGTTCCTGTCTACAGTCTTGCTATTCCAGCTACTTCCTGGCCTCGACTCCATTGAGCCTAAGAGCTCTCTTAAGAGCCAACCTCTAGACAAACACAGTCATGTTCCAGACAGTCTGCTAGGCACTGCCTAGTCCTAGGCTTCTACCTGTCAGAGTCAGGTCCTGCCTTCTTCAGCTCCTAGACTCTGCTAGGCAATCCTGTCAGCAACCATCAATGAGGGCCTGTGCAGTGCTTACACCACACAGGTAGAGCCAACCTCATCATGGTCCAAGGGCTCACCTTCCCGAACCAGGACAAGGGGAGTGATATAATTGTATTTCTTCTGGGAATGGCGAAGTTTGGCTTTAGTGTTTTATACTAATTGCAGGTATCCCTAAGAGAATAGAATTGCAATAATCAAGCCGTGATAATATCAGAGTGAAGAAAAATGCAAAGATAGCTAGGATCAAAGTGGGAGCGAATGAAACAGAGGTATTTGAGTGTAAAGAATAAAGAGGAAATCGTCCTAGAAATATGGGTGTGAAAAGAGAGTGTTATCCAGTGTAACTGTGTAACAAGGAAGAGGAGCGCCTTTAATAGTAAAAGATGGAGGACTTACAACAAGTGACCGAAAATTGAATATCGTAGCCACAGAATTCATTGAATTAACTTTCAGAGTTGTCATTTAACCAGTCAGCAACACTATCTAATTTGCTAGAGATTAAGAGGGAATTAGAGGAGTAACTTGAGATAAAAGGAAAGAGGAGCTGAATGTCATTGGCATATATGAAGAAAGTAAAGCCCAGAGACTGATGAAGAAGAGTTAAAGGAGCCAGGAAAATATTTAAAAGAATGGGTCCCAAGATGGATCCCTGAGGAACTCTGGAGAGTAAAGATCAAGGAGAAGAAGATTTGAATGGTAAACTATGTAGGAACGGTCGGTTAGATAAGAATGGAACCATCGAAGAGCTTGATTGGTGGCATGCAAATTTTTGAAGCGAAAAAGGATTAAATGGTCTACCAAGTTAAAAGCTGCTTACATGTCCAGGAAAATGAGAACAACATCCCTCCCCCCATTAAGTATCAGCCTAATAAAGTTAGTGAGTCCCAAAAGGGTATGTTCAGTCAAACTGTGTGCACAAAAGCCTGTTTGGAGGGGATGAAGAGCATTGATGTGATCAAGAAAGTCAGAGAGATATACATTTTTCAAGTATCTTGGATGTAAAATGTTGGAAACTATAGTTATTTACAACTGAGGGATTTGTAGCATGGAATGTTGCTACTAATTGGGTTTTGCTAGGTACTTGTGACCTGGATTCACCACTGTTGGAAGCAGGATATTTGGTCTAGATGGATCATTGGTCCGACCCAATATGGCTATTCTTATGTTCTTAAGGAAGATGGTAATAATAGCCTGCTTCCAAGACTGAGGAAAAGTACCAGAGAAGAGACTGGTGTTAACAATTAAGAGAAGAGACGGGAGGAGAGGCTGAAGGAATAGCAGCAAGAAGAATGACCGTATTATCGAAATGAAAGATGGACATCCATCTTGTTTTGAAAATACGGGTTTCCCCACCCCTGGATGGGGACGTTTTGCGAGGACGTCCAAATCAAAACGAGGACGTCCCTTTTGATTATGCCCCTCCACGTTGTGATATCCCCCTTCTCACTCAGGGTGACCTGGTTCTCAATATGCAGATCATATGCAGATTAGTGTGCTACCCCTTCTCGCTCAGGGTGACCTGGTTCTCACTAAGCAAATTAAACAAGTCTCACCAACTGCATATTTCTCAGGCAACTCTTTATTCCAGCCCCTGGGAACACTTCTTCTAGCTTAATACTTTATGCTTTCACAGGTCTTCACACTGAGCCTCCCCACACAGATACATGGGCTCAGTACTAGCTTCAATACTTTGGGGACTCCCAACCCCAGGCTTTGCAGCCTGCTTCTCTCAGTACTTTGGACACACAGTCCTGAACACACAGTCCTCCCTTTGAACACACAGTTCTTTACCAGTACTTGGGACACACAGTCCTTCCTTTGAACACACAGTTCTATAAGTACTGAGGACACACAGTCCAACACTAATGCTTTAGGGCCTTTTTACCCCAGGATTTTCAGCCTGCTTGTCTCCTTTGGACACCCAGTCCACCACAAGTCCATAAGGTTAGCCAGTATCTTCCAGGGGGATCTCTCTTCCTCTGCTGCCAGCTCACTTCTCTTCCTTTTCCCTCTCAGGTGGGGTATAAAGTGGTTAATTAGCTACACAGGACCTAGCCCATAACCTCCTCCACCTGTGGACATCCCAGGGCTCTCCCCGGTCCTAGCAACCTCCATCTATTCTCCTAGCGCCCTCTAATGGCCTACCCCGGATAGGACAGCCTCATACTTATCACAACGTGTAATTTTCTTTATGCACTTTCTCTCTAACCTCCTAAAATACCATTGTTCTCACATACATTAACTAAAAGGAGGTACTCCTATGGTCTCACTGCAAATGATGGGTGTTTGTTTAATATTTTGGTGAATTTTGTTTATGGCATCACTGTGTCAGGGGATGTGAATGATAGTCACCCTACCCACAGCTAATGATTTAAGTTGTATACACTAAAAGGATAGAGGTTTAGCCAATTAGATACATTGTATGTTTAAAACCCATCATGGAGTGGTCAGTAAACATTTGTTGTTTCTTTCTGCAAATTTGTAATATGTACCCTTACTTTGGAGGGGTGTCATCTGGAAATAGTTTTACTCCAGCCTAATTTTGAGTGTTAGTTCCCCACACAATGATATGAAGGTCTGAAAGACTCAATTCAAAGCATTATAAAGGAATCTGATGATCAGGAAGCCAAGTTTGATAAGCTGACTAAAGCCCTATGAATTGCAAGGGAGGAACAGAAAGAAGCATTATCATTAATCAAGAATGTAATTAAGAAACTGTCAGAGACACCAAAAAGTACCCACTTTTATCATTTCAAGAGACAAAAATAATACCAGATTTCAGTGGCCACCAAGTAGAGAGGTGTGGTAGCCATGTAAGAGTGGCCACCAATAAAGGCTGAAACCAGACCACAGAGGCTCGAAAGGTTTAAGAGTCTCGGAAAATAATTTGGTTATGATCTGTTTATGTTTGTTTATTGGAAGACTTGATAAAACCACCCTACTTGCACTGCAAATCAAGGCGATGAATGATACATAATAAAAATACAATAATGTGAAAAAGAACTTCATTAAAATATAGGACAGAGATTAACATCCATTCAAAATAGTACCATTCAAAACCTTAAAAGAGGAAGAAAACATCTGCCTGTCAGCCATGTCAGCTGGATTGATAGCTCATTCAGTCAAATGCTGAAAAAAGGTATGTCTTTAATGCTTGCTTAAAATTAATAAAAGATGGCTCTACTGTTAGCACAAGTGTCCACAAAAAAGGCGCCGGAAAATAACAAGCACTTTTTCGTGTACACATCCAGGGGTCCTTTTACAAAGGTGCACTGAAAAATGGCCTGCGGTAGTGTAGACGCGTGTTTTGGGCGTGTACAGAATCATTTTGCAGCGTGCCTGTAAAAAATGCCTTTTTTTATTTTTGACAAAAATGGACATGCAGCAAAATGAAAATTGCCGCATGTCCATTTTGGGTTTGAGACCTTACTGCCAGCCATTGACCTAGCAGTAAGTTCTCTTGTGGTAACTGGGCGGTAATGGTCTATGCACGTAAAATGCTGATTACCACCTGATTACTGCCCACACACCAGAAAATAAAAATATTTTCTGGCGCACGTAGCAGACACACTTCAAAAATTAAATTATCGCAAGGGCCACGCGGTAGCTGGGCGGTAACTCAAAATTGATGCGCATTGGACACGCATAGGCGCCTATGCAGCTTAGTAAAAGGGCTCCCCAATGTGCTTGATGTGAGTTAGGAAAAGTCAATCTGTGATCTTTAAGTGGTCAAAGCATAAAGTTTGGGGACTAAAGGATAGTTAATCTGGAAGGTCAGTGTGAAAGGTCCTAGCATGGGCAAAGAATGATGGGTCCAGGGTTTCTCTGACTCTGCACTATTGAAACAGCTCTGCATGGAGAGATGAGGCCTGGGCCCCCAGTAGAAAATCATCACACACAGTGCCTTTGCTTGCTTGTTGTTGGAATTGTAGTTATTTTATCTTATTTTAGATTTCGACCTAAACAAGTATCACAAACAATATTTTCTCTGATTCAAGTGTACTACTTAGCAACTTTATGGTGTATTTACCTTTTGAAAGGGTAAACAACCAATTTGCATTTACCTGTTCCCCCCCTCATGGTTCTATAGACCTCTTAATCATGTTGTCTTCTTCAAACTGAAGAGCTCTAACCTCTTTAGCCTTTCCTCAGAAGGAAGTCATTCCGCCTCCTTTATCATTTTGGTTGCCCTTCTTTGTACCTTTTCTATTTCTGTTTTATCTTTCTTTTTTTTTTTTTACATGCAGCAACCAGAATTATACAACATACTCATGGTGTGGTTGCATTATGATATTCTCTGCTTTATTCTCCATTCCTTTTCTAATAAGTCATAATATATATATTTTTTTCCTCTTTTGGCTGCTGCTGCAGCATGCTGATCAGAAGATTTCACTGTATTATCCACCGTGATGCCTAGATCTTTTTCTTGGGTGATGATTTGAGTGTGAACCCTAGCATCATGTGGCTGTAGTTGGGGTTATTCTTCCCTATGTACATCACTTCACACTTGTCCACATTAAATTTCACTGCCATCTGGATGTCCAGTTTCCCAGTCTTGCAAACTTCTCCTGCAAAGGGGGAGTAAAGAGCATAGAGAAGAAGAACAGATGGAACAAGAGAGTTTCTGGTGCAGATAGGGAAAGGGACAGATACAGAATGAGTGACTATGGAGAGGGGAGAAAGGAGGCATAGAGAATGACTGGTGTAGAGAAGGAGAGGAGGTGACTAGAGAGAGAGAGAGTAACTACTGCAAAAAGGAAAAGGGGATCTAGAGTGGGAGTATGACTGGTGAGGAAAGGGAGGTAGGGTGGAGAGAGAATTCTGGATTGTTTGGGCTAGGACTGGGACTGTGGGGTAAATGCTGAGGACAGAGAAGGTGGGGGCGTGAGAAGGAAAGTCAATAGGATCCTCTAGTGAATGTCATTGGGTATCAGATAGTTTGTTTTACATGAGACACTTGTGAAGCATTATTGACACACTGCTATATAAAAAAAGGTCCACTGGATGTAAATGGTCGATAGTCATATGCAACTACATTATTTAATAGAGTAGACCACTTCAGGATATCCCTTACTCTCTATTTTCAAAGAATTGGTGTGCAAAGATTTTTACTTACTACTTCTCTGCATGTTTTCTCACCTTACACATCAACTTTATTTTATTGAAAAGTTTAATATACCACCCTGTGAACCAAAGGACACAGCAGAGTTGCAAAATATAGCTAATAAAAGAATACAACAGAAAATATCTTTCAAAATATTTGCCTTGAAATAAAAGCATAGTTCAATCTAAATATCTATTATGAGTTTGGGAGAAAAAAATCCCTAATCCCTTGTTTCAGAACTGCAGATTCTCTGTATATCAATCATATCTTGTTATCTCAACATCAAATTGATTCCAATATTATCTGAATGTATTTTTCCCCAAGTAGATTCCAGTCTAGTGTAGTATCTGCTCTTACTTTTCAAGTCCCTTCCTATAACTCATCCAAATTCATATAACTGATCAGTTTCACTAACCATGTGCAGAGAAGTAAACAATCATATGTGTTTGGAAAATATATTTTACAAAACACATGGTTCATGAATTTGATCACCCAACACAAAACCAACCTTCCACATGGATTTTTTTTATTCCATCCTTAATTTGAAATGATAGGGTCTTGTGAAAAAGTATAGCCACCTCTATTTATTTTAGTAAAAGATGAGTACACACAGGATTCAATCCAATTTTCTTTCATTTTATCATAATCTTTATTGTCTGAATATATTTTCTGAAGAAACACTATCTAGACTTTCATTTTTTATACATGGTTATTTTTTGTTTTCATTTTATGCATGAGTGAATGCTATTAACGTTGAGTGAGAATATTCTCACACTAGTCATTTCCTATCAGGATCAAATAGTTGTGGATTTTTCTAGATGCACTATATTCTAAAATTCCACAAAGCTTGATTCTGACATCCCCTAGCCTAAATATTAAAATAGTGATTTGCTTTGGGGCCCTTTCACTAAATGTTTGGTGCGTAGCAGCAAGCTTGCCACACACCAGTCCAAAACTACTGAAGAAGCCCGGTGGTAGTTCCCACCCCCAATTCACGCTATTTCCGGTGCTACAAAAATATTTTCTATTTTTGTAGTGCCGGTGCTTACCCAGCACTGCAGGTTACCACAGGGTTAGCGTGGGAGCCCTTACTGCCACCTCAATGGGTAGTGGTAAATTCTGCCCCCCAAAATTGCTGCATGGCAAGTGGTTCACTTATCTCATGGCCATTTCTTATTGGGAAACAAAAACAGCCTTTTACTTACTGCAGTAAAAGGAGGCCTCAGCACATGTAAAAAACACATGCTAATGCTAGAGCAGGCCCCCTTTTACTGCAGCTTAGTAAAAGGATCTCTTTTTTAATTATGAGGTCCATTTACTAAGCTGCAGTAAGCAGTAATGCAAGCTTACTGCAGTGCACGCTCAAGCATCCTGTGGTAGTGTTGGGATTGGCATGTGCGTCCCATGTGCTAAAAATAAATCTTATGTTTTAGCTCTAGGGGCATGTCTGGGGATGGATAGTAGGCATGTACTGTGCTAATCAGTGTAGCTACATCATGACACGTTAACCGATTAGAGTGTTGTTAGTGCTTGAGCCCTTACTGCCCAGAAAATTGGTGTCATTAAGAGCTCACGAGCTAATGGGTGTCAGCATTACCTTGTGCTGTTCAATGCCCTAACCTGAAAGTTAGCCTAACTGAAGATTCAGGGCCTACCCCAAAAATTCACTAAAGGCATCTGAGAGATGTTGCAAGTAGCCCTGACCTCCCTCCTGGTCTGATCCCTGGTGATGTCACTGTAAGTAGATAGGATGTCTGTCTACCTGATGGAATTAATTGGCCTGATGAGATTAGTTGGCCTTAAGGGATTAGTTGACAAGGGTAGCCAGACAGGATGTCGTTGAGAACTGGGCCTTCAAAGGAATCCACACCTCTGTGGTAATAAGAAGACATCAGATCAAACAAACCAAATTATTACACAGGAATACACTAGAAAAAGAGTGTTCAGGGATATAATAGGACACGTTCATGTGTCCCCCCAGGAGGGGACACACACATACATTCAGACCCATACCCACTTACACCATCAAACCTGCAGACCTTCTTGTCATTCCACACACATCCCCCTTCTCAGCCCTGACAGAATGACAGATGCTCATTCACTGATGCCTAGATGATCAAAAGCCTAGCACTGTTCCAATTAGCACTCTAAAAATAGTGCTGGAACAGCTTTATCGCCCCTATGAGCAAAGATAATGGCATGCAAATTTAAGCATGCTATTATCCCTGATCATAGTGTAAAAGAGCGGAAGGATTGTGCCTGAGCATGCACTCAGGCACAATCCTCCAGCACTTGTTTGACGAGTCAAGGCTGTCAAAAGCCCGGACCTGTTAAACAGGGGCTGGAGTTCCATGGGACCCCCAGACTCCCCTCCAACTGCAGGGTCTGGTGACCTAGTGCCCCCCAACCCCCACACCCCCACCCCAAGCCAGTGACATGGGGGCTGGAGATCTGGTGGACTTTCAGTCCCCCCAATTCCCCTGACACAATTCATGGGGGGCTGGATAGCCAGTGGATCTCCAGCACCCAACCCCCCTTGTACCCAAATAAAAAGCCCTGGTTGCCCAGTGAGCCACAAATCCAAGCCCCCCACCTGGTAGTAAGACACTCTTCCAGTACTGTCATGAAAATGAGCCCTGCCCAGGTGCCGCCATTTTGAAAGCAGCGCTGGAAGAGCCACTAAGGTACAGAGGGTATGGAGGCCACTAGACCCTCAGGTGGGGGGACTGCAAAAAACAAATGCTAATGGGGATGGTTGTATGGTAGACCAGGACCAATTCTTGGAAGACTGCATTCATGAGGAACTAGCTAAACTAAAATACACAAAGCGATGGGACCTGATGGGATACATCCAAGGGTACTCAAGGAATTGATAGAAGTTCTGGTGGCTCAACTGTCTGACCTCTTCAATGCTTCATTAAGGACTAGAGTGGTCCTGGAGGACTGGAGAAGAGTGGATGTGGTCCCTCTGCACAAGAGCAGAAGCGAGGACATTGCGAATTACAGACCGGTCAGTCTGACCTCAGTGATGAGTAAACTAATGGAAACGCTTATAAAGCAGAGGATTCTGATTGACTTCTTTAACTGAGTGACCCAGCATTTTCCAAATCTTTATGAACTTTAGGTATGAAATATATTTTTGTAACTGTTGGGTAATGATGATATAAGTATTTATATTCCTTAATAGAAATGACTGCTTCTTGGAGCAACTGGCCCAGGAATAAGTACATAAGTAATGCCACACTGGGAAAAGACCAAGGGTCCATCAAGCCCAGCATTCTGTCCACGACAGCGTCCAATCCAGGCCAAGGGCACCTGGCAAGCTTCCCAAACGTACAAACATTCTATACATGTTATTCCCGGAATTGTGGATTTTTCCCAAGTCCATTTAGTAGTGGTTTATGGACTTGTCCTTTAGGAAACTGTCTAACCCCTTTTTAAAGCTCTGCTAAGCTAACCACCTTCACACGTTCTCCGGCAACGAATTCCAGAGTTTAATTATGCATTGGGTGAAGAAACATTTTCTCTTATTTGTTTTAAATTTACTACACTGTAGTTTCATCACATGCCCCCTAGTCCTAGTATTTTTGGAAAGCGTGAACAGACGCTTCACATCCACCTGTTCCATTCCATTCATTATTTTATATACCTCTATCATGTCTCCCCTCAGCCGTCTTTTCTCCAAGCTGAAAAGCCCTAGCCTCCTTAGTCTTTCTTCATAAGGAAGTCGTCCCATCCCTGCTATCATTTTAGTCGCCCTTCGCTGCACCTTTTCCAATTCTACTATATCTTTCTAGAGATGCGGCCAGTGGTGTGCTGGAGCCGGCTCTGTCCGGCTTGCAAGAGCTGCTTGTTAAATTTTGACAGCTCTTGTGAGCCGGTTGTTGTTGGGGGCGAGCTGGCTCCATTACGGGAGGTAAGCATGGCAGGAGGGCGCCATCACAGGCCATGCTTACCTCCCCTGCCACTCCGAAACATGTCCAACGATGTCCTTCGCCCCCACCCTCCCCTCCCGCTCCCATCCGTCTTTTTTAATTACCTCCGTCGAAGCGAGCGCTATTTAAAGCCCTGCTGCGTGCTGCCTGTCTCCAGGCTTCCCCTGCTTGCTTCGGATGATGTTCGTGCCCTTAGTCCCGCCTTCGCAGAAAAAGGAAATGGCGTCAGAATGACGTCAAAAGGCGGGACTAAGGGCACGAACATCATCCGAAGCAAGCAAGGGAAGCCTGGAGACGGGCAGCACGCAGCAGGGCTTTAAATAGCGCGCGCTTCGATGGATGTAATTAAAAAAGATGGATGGGAGCGGGAGGGGAGGGTGGGGGTGAAGGACATTGTTGGACATGTTTGGGTGCGGGAGGGAAGGGCAGGGGAGGGAGGAGAATCGCTGGGTATGGTTGGGTAGAGGGGGCAGGGAAGAGAATTGCATGGATGGGTAGAGGGGGGCAGGGATGAGACTTGCTGGGCATGGATGGGTAGAGGGAGGCAGGGGAGAGACTTGCTGGGCATGGATGGGTAGAGGGGGGCAGGGGCGAGACTTGCTGGGCATGGATGGGTAGAGGGGGCAGTGGAGAGACTTGCTGGGCATGGATGGGTAGAGGGGGCAGGGGAGAGACTTGCTGGGCATGGATGGGTAGAGGGGAGCAGGGGAGAGAAGAGAATTGCTGGGTATGGATGGATAGAGAGGGGCAGGGGAGAGAGGAGAGTTTCAGGTCATGGATGGAGGGGAGGGCAAGAGAAATTCTAGACGTGGATGGAGGGGAGGAAAGGGAGAGAGAAGAAATGCTAGATATGGAGGGAAGATAGAGGAAGGAGATTAGATGAGGGAAAAGGAAGTGAGGAGAGAATCTGCACATGGATGGAGAAAATAGGCAGAAGCTGGATCCACTGTACAGTGAAGTCTGCGGAGGACCAGAAATGAAGAAGAAAGGAGGAAAGAAAAGAAATAAATGGAAAGGAAGCCCTGGAAAAGGAGTCAAGGGAACAGATAGAGAGCAGCAGAATCAGATACTGGCCCAGCATGATCACAGAAACAAAGTCACCAGACAACAAAGGTAGAAAAAATAATTTTATTTTCATTATAGTGTTTGGAATATGTCCACTTTGAGAATCAGGTGCTGAACGTTAAAAGTTTATATTTACTTACTTATTTATGGCATTTTATCCCATATTAAACATGAATTAGATTGGAACCTGGGATCATTTAATTTTTTTTCCTGGAGAGAGTAATGCATTGCCCCCCCCCTCCCCCGGCTATAGCCAGCTCTGCAATTTTGGGGGCGCAGAGGTGGGTGGGGGCGCAGTGGTGGACGGGGGGCGCCGAGGTGGACCGGGGAGAGAGCCTGTTGTTAAAAATTTACCAGCACACCACTGGATGTGGTGACCAGAATTGAACACAATACTCAAGGTGCGGTCGCACCATGGAGCGATACAACGGCATTATAACATCCTCACACCTGTTTTCCATACCTTTCCTATTAATACCAACATTCTATTCGCTTTCCTAGCCGCAGCAGCACACTGAGCAGAAGGTTTCAGTGTATTATCGACGACGACACCCAGATCCCTTTCTTGGTCCGTAACTCCTAACGTGGAACGTTGCATGACGTAGCTATAATTCAGGTTCTTTTTTCCCACATGCATCACCTTGCACTTGCTCACATTAAACGTCATCTGCTATTTAGCCGCCCAGTCTCCCAGTCTCGTAAGGTCTTGTTGTAATTTTTCACAATCCTGTCGCGAGTTAACGACTTTGAACAACTTTGTGTCGTCAGCAAATATAATTACCTCGCTAGTTACTCCCATCTCTAAATCATTTATAAATATATTAAAAAGCAGCGGTCCTAGCACAGATCCCTGAGGAACCCCACTAACTACCCTGCTCCATTGTGAATACTGCCCATTTAACCCCACTTTCTGTTTCCTATCCTTCAACCAGTTTTTAATCCACAATAGGACATTTCCTCCTATCCCATGACCCTCCAATTTCCTCTGTAGCCTTTCATGAAGTACCTTGTCAAATGCCTTTTGAAAATCCAGATACACAATATCATCCGGCTCCCCTTTGTCCACATGTTTGTTTACTCCTTCAAAGAATTAAAGTAAATTGGTCAGGCAAGAGGAGAAGCCAGTTTGGATCTGGTCCTTGGTAGCATGCAGGGCATAGTGTGAGAGATGGCGGTGTTGGGTCCCTTGGGAAACCGTGATCATAACACAATCAAGTTTGAGCTATTATCTGGGATGAACCCACTGTAGCTGCATTTAATTTTCAAAAGGTTGACTTTAATAAAATGAGGAAAATGGTTAAAAAGAAGCTAAGAGGATCAACTGCAAAGGTTAGGACACCAAGAGGCATATTTTCAAAGCACTTAGCCTCCCAAAGTTCCATAGAAACCTATGGAACTTAGCCTTCCAAAGTGCTTTGAAAATATGCCTCTGGGGCTCATTTTCAAAGCACTTAGCCTTCCAAAGTTCCATAGGTTACTATGGAACTTTGGAAGGCTAAGTGCTTTGAAAATATACCTCCACATCAGGCGTAGATGTTATTCAAAAATACCATCTTGGAAGTCCAGACCAGATGCATTCTACATATTTGCAAAGGTGGAAAGAAGAGAAAATGACAGTCAGCATAGTTAAAAGATGAAGTGAAAAAGGCTATTACAGTCAAAAGAATGTCTTTCAAAGAATGGAAAAATAACCCAAATGAAGAAAATAAGAAGAAACATAAGCACTGGCAAGTCAGATGCAAAGTATTAATTAAGAAGGCTAAAAGAGATTATGACGAGAAACTTGCCACAAACGCTAAAACTCACAGTAATAACTTTTCAGAAACATCAGAAGCAGAAAGCCTGCGAGGGAATCCGTGGGACGATTTCATTGCGAAGGAGCAAAAGGGGCACTCAGGGAAGACAAGGCCTTAGTGGAGAAACTGATTGAATTCTTTGCTTCGTTCTTTACAGAAGATGTAAGAGCAGAGGCGTAGCCAGGTTTTGATCTCAGGGGGAGCAGACTTTTATGAAATAGGCGCCAGTTGGTGTCAGCTAGACAGCAGTGTCTGTGTTGTTGCTCAAGGACTGTGGCGGGCACTGATTAATACAGGCTGTCTCTGTTGCATCCTGCCTACAAAGAAACAGTAAGTTACATCAGGAGGCAGGATGCAGAAGAGGTCCCTGGACTGGCTAGAGCAGGCAACTTGTCTTCTTAACTACAAAGTAAAAATACTACTACTTACTACTGCTTAACACTTCTAAAGCGCTACTAGGGTTACGCAGCACTGTACAGTTTAACAAAGAAGGACAGTCCCTGCTCAAAGGAGCTTACAATCTAATGGACAAAATGTGCAGACAATCAAATTGGGGTAGTCTAGATTTCCTGAATAGAGGTAGAATGGTTAGGTGTCGAAGGCGACATTGAAGAGGTGGGCATTGAGCAAGGATTTGAAGACGGGCAGGGAGGGCGCTTTGCGTATGGGCTCAGGAAGTTTATTCCAAGCATAGGGAGAGGCGAAGCAGAAAGGGCGGAGCCTGGAATTGGCGGTGGTGGAGAAGGGTACAGAGAGGAGGGATTTGTCCTGTGAGCGGAGGTTACGGGTAGGAGTGTAAGGGGAGATAAGGGTAGAGAGGTAATGAGGGGCTGCAGATTGAGTGCATATGTAGGTTAGTAGGAGAAGCTTGAACTGAATGCGGTACCTGATCGGAAGCCAGTGAAGTGACTTGAGGAGAGGGGTGATGAGAGCATATAGGTCTAGGCGGAAGATAAGACGTGCAGCAGAGTTCTGAACGGATTGAAGGGGGGATAGTTGGCTAAGTGGGAGGCCAGTGAGGAGTGGGTTGCAGTAGTCAAGGCAAGAGGTGATGAGAGAGTGGACGAGAGTTCGGGTGGTGTGCTCAGAGAGGAAAGGGCGAATTTTACTGATGTTATAGAGAAAGAAGCGAATGGCCATCACCTCAGGAATAGCACACACATTCCTGCCACTGCTAGACACCTTGTTTAAATCAGATGGGCTTTTGTTTGTGTGGTGACTCTACAGGATGTGGAGACCACTAGTCTTCAGGATTTTTATTTTGGTTGACAAGGGCCACCAAAGGTGGCTGAGCCTACTTTCAAATAGGGCTAGACACTTTGCCATTCAGGTTTTCTTGCTATCCACAATGAATCTGCATGAAAAAGATTCACATGTAATGGAGGCAGTATATGCAAATCAATTTCATGCATATTTAATGTGGATATCCTGAAAACTTGACTGGCAAGGGGGTACTCCAGGACCAACTTGGTAAACACTGTCCTAGAACACAAATCTTACCACCACATAACAGCCCTAACCCACCTATCAAAAGACAGTGCTATATATATATTACACTGGGTTCTCGAGCACCAATATACCTACTATTGGTTACACATTCCTACACAGACACTACATGCTAGCAGAATTCTTCACCTCAGTCGCACATGCAGAACATGGACAGACCCTCATCTATATAACATGAGTAGCCATACTGGGTCAGACCAAAGGTCCATCTAGTCCAGTATCCTGTTTCCAACAGTGGCCAACCCAGGTCGCAAGCCAAGAAGATGCTCATCAAGCTGTGGAAGCTGAAGCGAGTATGCCACATCTTCCCGAAACCACTCTTTAGAAATATGGTACAATCATTGGTGCTCTGTCACACGGACTACTGCAATGGTACATTAGCAGGGTGTAAGGGCTTTGTCTTGAGAAAGCTACAGACTGTCCAAAATACGGCGGTGAGGCTTGTCCTTAATAAAGCTCGGTTTGATAGCGCAATGCCTCTTTTTGCTAAACTTCATTGGCTTCTGATTAAGGAGCGTATTGAATTCAAGGTTTGCACCATGGTCCACAAAAAAACGGGGAAGTCCCAAGTTATATGCTGAATATGATTGACTTGCCGGCCAGAAATGCAGACCCGTTTTCCAGATTATATCTCACCTTGCACTACCCCAGCTGGAAAGGCTGTAAGCAAGGATCTATTCAGGCATCAAGCTTTCCCTTCATCAGTGCGCAGCTATGGAATGCAGAGGCGTAGCTAGGTGGGGTGCAAGAGGAGCAGTTGCTCCCCTAAACAGATTTTGAATAAAATGGCGCCTATGCGGATCAGTTCTTCAGCTTCACACTGACGCCTATTTTACAAAAGGTCTGCTCCCCCTGACATCAAACCCTGGCTATGCTTCTGATGGAATGCACTTCCTAGAGACATCACCAGTCTGAGGGACTACCTGACCTTTCGCAAGGCACTAAAAACACATCTGTATACCAAAGCATTTTCTCTGGGAACAATGTAGGCCATTGCTTCTACCACCTGGCATACGTGGAACCTGTTTAGTCCTAATCTTTTGTACTGTTATATGTAACGTTTCCTTTCTTACTTGCCCTTCTACTCTACTATTCTCATTTGTATCTGATATCGCCGGAGTTCTCTCTCGCTCTCTGGTTTATGTAAGCCACATTGAGCCTGCATGTCTGTGGAGATAATGTGGGGTACAAACACCTTAATAAATAAATAAAATAAATAAATTCTAGGAGTACACCTAGTCTGCCTAGTGGCAGGGCTGGCCCTACTTGTAATAAATGGTAGCAACTGCACTAGAGAAATAAGTAGTAGTAACATGACTGGTTTTATCTAGCTTATGCTTGGTCTACAATATCCTGAATGGTGTAGAATGAGTAGAACTAAAATGACGTTTTACTTGTTCCAAAAGTACAAAGACTAGGGGACACTCAAGGAAGTTATATGAAAATACTTTTAAAACAAATAGGAGGAAATATTTTTCACTCAACGAATAGGTAAGCTCTGGAGCTCATTGCTGGAGGATGTGGAGATGGCGGTTAGCGTATCTGGGTTTAAAAAGGTTTGGACAAATTCTTGGAGGAAAAATCCATAGTCTGCTATTGAGACAGACGTAGGAAAGCAACTGCTTACCCTGGGATTGGTAGCATGGAACGTTGCCACGATCTAGGTTTCTGCCAGGTACTTGTGACTTGGCTTGACCACTGTTGGAAACAGGATACTGGTCTAGATGGACCATTGGTCTGACCCAGTATGGCTACTCTTATGTTCTTATGTTATGTTCTGCATAATTTAGCAAATGCTGTGTTATGATTTATACCAACTTTGGGCAGGGGACAATTGTATATAGTTTTAGCTTTTGTTTTCCCCTTTCTTGCCGCTCTCCCTACAGTACATAAACCAAACTGGGCTGTTTGCTGTACCACTTCACATAGATATTTTTATTATTTATGGTATATCAAATAAAGACAAAATGCTTCTCTTTTTAATGCACTGAGAGCTTATATTATCTTTGAATTTGGTCTCTCTCTTAGCTGGCTCTACTGCTTTTCATACCTTTGAGAACAACAAACAAAGATGTCAACCATATAACAACAAGGTAACAAGACTTCCCCATCGGTGTTGTTTGCCTGATTTGCTTGAAGGACAAGGGGTAGAGCTCTCAGATTATTGTGGTGGTGGTGGTGGGAGTGGACTTTCTCCACATACCCTCAGATGGGCACCGATTAGTTTTTTCTCCCCCCACCCCCAACATTTACACATTTCTATACACACACACACTTGCAGCCTCCACAGGTGACACAATAAAGTATTTCCAAACCTATATATTTATTATTTCATATCCTTTCCCCACATTTCTAAAATAAAGGAATTATGGAGAGGAAGAGAGGCGAGTATCTGAGGGGAAAGAAGAATGGAAGAATATAGGTGGAATAAAGGGAAACAGAAGGAAAAAGTGAAACAAAAAAATGGAACCTACAATAATTAAAGCAGGCTTGTCCAAACTGCGGCCCGCTGGCCAGAACCTGGCCCACCAATTACAATTTTTGGGCCACAGAAGCTCAGTGGAAGTGCTGGTTTGACGAGTTATTTTCAGTGCTGCTAATTCTAAGTTGGGCCCTGTCTGTGAAAGCGTGTGGGGGGGGGGGGGGGGGTGGATACATATGAGAGAGAGAGAATATGGGTGAAGGCAGTGGGGATTCCTATGAGAAAGAATGGATGAAGGCAAGGGGGATATGTATGAGAGAGAGAAAGAGTGAGAGATTGAGAGAGATAGATTGGGTGAAGGTTGGGGGGGGGGGCATGGGAAAGAGACAGCATGAGCATGCTCGAGTGCACACATGTGATTGATCCTCCGAATGTTGCCCCCCCCAATAAAAAAAATATTGGACAAGCCTGGTCTAAAGAAAGATGACAACAGATGGGAAAATCTAAATGAAATGCTGAGAGAATAAAATGTTCAACATAATAAAAAACTTAGAAATCAGCGAAGAATTGTGGGGAAAGGAAAATGAAATAATAAAGAATTACACAGGCCTGAAAATATGTGATGTCTCCATTTCCATCCTCTGTACTGAACTTCAACTACCTCTGTCTGGCATCCCCTTCACCAACCTCAATTATTTCCCTGTTACTCATCCCCCCTACTTAGGCTCCCACTCCCCATTTCCACGCTCTCTCACATCCTTCAGGAATCTGTTCCCTTCCTTTGTCTCTCACCATCTTCAGAGTCCTGTGTCTCTTTCTCCCCTTTCTCCAGTATCCACAGCACCACCTCTCCCCCATCCCTAGCATCCATTCTCCCATCTCTTTCCCTTTCTCCCTTCCTCAGCATTCACATATCTACCTCCTTCTCCATTATTCATTTATATTGTCTTTTCTTCTTGCACCCAGCATCCATCCCTCAGCTCCTCCATCTCCACCTTCTGCTGCATACTTCACTCTACTTGCTACAATGTCTGACTTCTTTTTCACTCCTCCAGCATCTTCTCCCTTCTCATACCCCCAGCACCAGCATCAGACCCTTCTCCCAAAAGCAGTCCCCTTCTCTCAATTTGATCTCCATTCGTAGCATCTGCCATCACTCACTTTTCCAATCCCCTGTTCATAGCTCCAGCATCAGATCCTTCTTCCCAAATCAGTCCCCTTCTCCCAATCTCCAGTCGCAGCATTTACCAGCATGAGCCCCCTTCTCTCATCCCCTGCCCCTAGTTCAGTTCCATGCATGGGACCCTTTTCCCCTGCATCAGCCTTTTCCCATCCCCAGCATCTGCCAGTCCTTCTCTTTCTTCCAGCACCCCCCCCCCCCCTGCATCAGATCCTTCTCCCACCCTATCATTTACCAGTGTCAGTCTCCTTGTCTCTCTTACTCCACCCAATCATCTCCCGTCTGTTTCCCTATTCTTTCCTCCACTGAGTCCAACATCTCATTTCCTTTGCTCCCCACAAGGGTCCAGCATCTCCATCTCATCCGAGTGGTCCACCTCCTCCCCCCTCTCTCTCCTCCTAATCCCCATACAAAATTTATCTCTCTCTTGCTCCCCTTTCCCCTCCAAGTCTCCACCAGCCCTCAAAACTCCTGTAACTTCTATTGCCACCAGTGTCAGCAAATATGAAAAATGAGCTACGGGAGTTTGAGAAGAGGGAATGGACACGGGGAGGAGGGGGGTGGCAAGAAGAGGATATGCTGGACAGAGTGAGGGGCGAGGGAGAAGCTGGACTACTTGGAAAAAGAAAGGAGAAAGAAGGCATTCCATCCTGCTGCGTTTGAGCGAGGATGGGTTGCCAGGTGGAAAATTTTTCCCCCACCCAATCGAGCCCAAAACCAGCCCAAAGTCAAACCCCGCCCCTGACACCCCCGCCCCCGCGACTCCCCGCCTAACTATGCAAGGTGCACACACCCCCTTTTTTCTCATTAGTGCACGTATCTTGGTCTTAATAAAGTTGGTTTTGTTTGGTGAGCCGCTGGGTTTCCAGTTTCTAAAGGGAGGGGGGAGGGGTTGGCACTTCGGCGGAATTCTGCTTCCGCTCATGCGCTGTTTTCCTCTTTTTGGTTCCCTATTTGACAAATAATAGCTGAGGATTGTGCCATGTATGTTTTTTTTTCGTAAGAAAGATCAGAGCAAAGAAAAACTTTATTGTCCTGCTTAGGAGTTCCATTGCAGCCTGCTGCAGGCTGTTCGTGTCTGCTCTTCGATTCGCCGCGTGAGAAGAAGGAGGAAAGACTGGGGAGAGCGGGTTCGCCATGTCCACCGGTCGGCAGCCACAGCAACCGCCGCCGCACTCCTCGGGCTCCGGCCAGGGTAATGTGAGCACAGGTCTCGCTTCAGCCGCGACTTCCTCTACCATCGGCTCGGCCCCGTCCTCCACCACTACTTCGTCCGTGTATCCCGGTTCTGGGCGGCCAGGGCTGGGGCTCGGTGTGGTGTCTGGCTCGGTGTCTACGATGTCCCGGCTCGGTGGGGGAGCTGCGCGGCCCGGAGGAAGCGGCGGCGGTGGCTCGGGCAGCAGGAAGAGGCCTTTGCTCACCCCGCTTAGCAACGGCCTCATGAATTCCTACGAGGACAAGAGCAACGACTTCGTGTGGTGAGTAACGCGTCTTTCGTAGTCTGGAGGGGGGGGGGGGGGGCGTTGAAGGGGGCTGCATTTATTAACTTAACATGATTAACAGCTGAACGTTCCGTTAAATATTACATGAAGTTTTTTCCTATCCCGACTCTCTGTACCAAAACTAGATAGCATTAACTAAAATTTCCTTATGTTTTTTTTCTCCTTATTTCCCCGGAACCTCACACTTAGCCAACGGTTTACTTTTATGCTGTGGTTTCCATTCTTTGTATAGAAGCTCCTAATTTTTGTTTATAATCACCTTGGATATTTACCCAAGCATTGGGCCAGTATAAAATCTTATGATTGCATTGTTTTCCAGGGATATCTGAACTTCGCACTTTGACCGGGCTGTAGTTGCAGTCAATAGGGACAAATGGAAATCTTAGTTTCTTACCTGTAACCAGGGTTGCCAGGTAGAAATTTTTTTTTCCAGCCCAATCCAGGCCAGAAACCAGCCCAAAACCCGCCCAAACACAAACCCCGCCCCTGACACCCCCACCCCCGCGTCACCGGCCCCGCCCCCGCCGTCACCGGCCCCGCCGTCACCGGCCCCACCTCCCACGTCATCGGGCCCGCCTCCCCGTCATCAGCCCCGCCTCCCACGTCATCGGCCCCGCCTCACACGTCATCGGCCCCGCCTCCCACATCACTAACCCCGCCCAAAAACGTCACTAACCCCGCCCCCCGCGGCCGAAATAAATCAAAAAGCCGCCCGGAAGCCCTAAAAACCGCCCAAAAAACCGCAACCCGCCGCGGGCAAAAATTTCCCGCGGCGGGTCGCGGAAAACCGCCCAATTGGGCGGTAAAACCACCCACCTGGCAACACTGCCTGTAACGGTAGTTTTCCGTGGACAAAGGATCTTCTAGCCACACCTCTGAATATACGCCACGATGACGTGTGTGACCCGGCTATCCAATAGCAATGCTTGAGAAGTAAAAGCAACAAGTTAGCGGATTCCCGCCCATCAGCACAGTATAAATACCATTCGACAGCCCAGACAGTCAGTTTAATAATATAGCTACGACAACCAGGGAGGGTAGGGAGGGATGGTGTGGCTAGAAGATCCTTTGTCCACGGAAAACTACCGTTACAGGTAAGAAACTAAGATTTTTCCATGGACAGGATCTTCTAGCCACACCTCTGAAGACTGCCAAGCATACACAGGTAACAATCATGTGATAGATCAAACATGACTAATCCAATAAACATGATGAAAGAAAATTTGTTACCTGTGGTAGGAGGAGGAGGAGGACAGTTGTCGTTTACATTACCTCCTGAAGGATCGACAGTCCAAATAATTAATCTGTACGTGAAGCTGCATGGAAACAGTAATACCTTGAAAAGCATGCAGGGATGATCATGTAGCTGCCCTAGAGATGTAAAAATGAAGTTGAGGTCGCCATAGCACTCAACGTATGAGTTGTAACATGATGATGTGAAGCATGTTGATTATAACAAAATTTTTTATATATTGAGTAACAACTGAAGAAAGAGTACATTTAGAGATTGGATGTCGATTTTTTTTTTTTTTTTTTTTTTACATTGTAAGAAAGACATAACTGCAAAGGTATATGACCACCTGATGTACACTGTAAATAACTTGATAATGCGCTTGTTACAGTCCAATGTGTGCAATCTACTATGTTGAGTAGATTGATAAGGAGGTAGAAAAATTACTGGTAAAATAACCGATTAATTTCTGCAAAAAGAAGACTCTACTTTTGGTAGAAAACTCCAGATGAGATCGTAGTATCAGATCATGATGTACAACTTGAGTATATGGGGTGAAAAATACAAGTGCATGTAGTTTCCTAAGTCTTCGAGGTGAAGTAATAGTAATAAGAAACTACGTTTTCCAAGGAAAAAATTGAAGGTAACCCAATGAAATGGTGCAAATGGAGGTTCCATGAGGTTTTCTAAAACCAAAGTGAAATCCTATACTACTGGGGGTAAGTGAATTGGAGATTTACGATTCAGAAGATCTTTCAAAAATCTGTTTGCGATAGGATGTGTCATTACTCTGTAGTCATCAATCAAACCAGAGAAAAATAGAAAATATGCGCAATTTGGACCTTAACTAAAGAAGTAGCCAAACCTGAGTTGGATAAAAAGAGGAAATATTCCAAAAAATGGAGAAATTAGGCAAAATTTTAGGTAAAGCTAATGTGTTATACAGTCATAGCGAAATCTGTTCCAGTTAGACAGATAAACAAATCTGATTGATTGTTTTGGAAGGCAAGAATACATTAATAACTGGTTGAGAAAAACAAAACAAAACCGAATAACCTATCTGGTTACTTGAAGATACCAATTGGAAAGATGGAGTTTATTGAGACTTGAAGAAGTTGACCATTGATCTGCTAGATGAGGTCTGATATTGCATGAAGAAAACCATGGATGGAGGACAGTTAACTGCATTAGTCCAGGAAACTACGCTTGCCTCGGCCAATATGTTGTTATTAGAATTGGAGGAAAGACGTAAAAGAGAGAATTTGGCCAAGAAATAGTAATACTTCTGCGGCTATCATGTTCCTTTAATACCACCTTGAACAATATTTATGACAGTTGTATTACTGTGAGGACGGAAAAAGATGTACCAGAGTACAGTGCAAAGCTGAAAAAGGTCGTGAAGAATTGTGATATCACTTGTGTAAGACAAGTATCTTGCTTAACACATCTGCAATGTGATTCTCCCAATCTGATAGATAAATCACTTGAATCACAGAAGGGAGTGATAGAATTAGGGTCTAAAGTCTGACAGCTGCTTGACACAGATGAAGAGAGCTCATAAGCCCTTGCTTATTTATAGAAAATATTGCCACCTTATTGTCTATACTAACCTATATCACTTGGGATGGAAGTAGATGTTGAAAAGTTTGAACAGCCACTCTGACCGCTCTGAATACGAGGAGAGTATGGAATAGAAGCTGTCCTGAAGTGACCAGTGGCCTTGTGTTGACAAGGGTCCTAGATGTGTCTGTCCCCCAACCAACTTAGGATGCATCTGTAGTAAGAAACTTGGTTGGAAAAAGGTGATTGGAACGGAACTCCTACAAAGAGATTTTGTTCATATGACGTAAGAGGATGTCGATACTGAATCCACTTTTCCTTAAAATACCACTGTAGAGGCCTTATGTGTAGTAGCACTAGCGGCAGAACAGCAAATGTTAAAGCCATATGTCCCAAAAGAATTTTATGATGTTACTGAATGAAGATAATGAACTAATTGTATGAGGAAAATGAGCTCGCGGGAGTGGTGACTGTGGTATAGATTATGCAGAAACCAGATCCACTCCCATGAAAGTTAACTTCTGTGTCGGGATCACCTGTGATTTTTTTTTTTTTTTTATTGATCAGTAAACCTAACCTTCAAAAAGAATAATGGTAGTCTGTAAAACTTGAAGATTTTGTTGTGGAGACTGAGCTACTATCAACCAATTGTCTTGATATGAAAAACAGGAGGATTCCTTATCGATGTAACTGAACAATTTGAAAATCAAATGTACAAACAAAGGAACCAAAAAGAGATCTCTCACAACTTATGTTTCCCAAACAAGGTCTGTATTTAAATCAATAAATTGACCTAATTGAGAACACCCTGAGATCTGACGGTAAGCCAAAATGTATGTTTTGTACTGGTAATTTTGTCCTTGACAGACAAACCGAAGATATCGTCGTGAATAGGGATGAAATAGTAATAAGTAAGTCATCATCCTGTAGATCTAGGGCTGAAAACCCTACTCCTTGACTTAATGCAGGAAGTATTACAAGTAAAAATGGCATTCAAATCTTTGTTTTGGGAGAAACTTGTTGAGTTGTGTTATATCCAAGATGTAGGGGTTGTGAAAATACTAGAGAATAACCATTTTGAAGAATATCCAGAATCCACGTGTCTAATGTTATTGATCTCCAAACAATGAAAACGTGTTGAATTCTGCTCCCCACCAGACTCTGACACTTGGAAAGGTGAAAAAGCAGGAGAAAGCTTTTGCTGCTGATGTGTCTGAACAGGCTTCTGAGAACGCTGTTCTCTAGCTGGTCTAGTGTGAAAATATGTGGATACTGAAATTAAAATTGATAAGCAGGACATTGATAAATAAAAGATTTACGCTGTTGAAATCTGGTTCCAGAGGTAAAGAAAGGCCACTTCTTATAACTGGATTTAAAAAATTGGTGTTTATCCTGCTCTGAGGTATCAAGTGTTATACCCAATCCTGTTCATTATATCCAGACTGTAAGCTCTCTCTTGTCAAATGATCTGGTAGCGCTATAATATAGTATTGGTTGTACCACCCTTCTTAAAAGCTTCAATTAACTGTTTAACACGATCTTAAACGATTATAGGGATTTGAACTCACCACCGCTGGATTAGAAGCCAAATAAGAAAGCACCAGAAGAAAGGAGCATCAGGCACCTTTCATAAACAATGAGCACCCAAAACTGAGGCTCTTAAGCATGATAACCATCTTGAAGGAATTAAAGAAACTACATTTCTGACAGAAGTATCAAAGTGATCATATAAAGTAATGACCATTTGTAAAGAAAACCCCTACTAAATTGTCATAATCTGCTGAAAAAGAGGCATATACTGTAGAGACGACAATGATTGTAATTGGGACAAATCCTCCCAATTAGTAGAGAAATATACTATGTGATGAAGTATATAAACATAAATAGGGGCAGATAGCATAGGAGAGTGATAATTCTTTCTTGCTAATATATCCATAAACTGGAAATCCGTTATTCTTATACATCGTAGATTACACCACCAATGATGCGTGGGTAAGCTGACTCTTGTGAAGACTAAAGAGTTCAAGAACCTTATATTTAGTATGTATTGATCCTTAGGTAGATTGAATAGAATATTGTATATCAATCTATGATGGTCCTGAAGCACCTGAGGTATAAGGAGCTTGACCAAATTTAAACACTTAGTGACTGATGCTTTTATCCTTAGAAACCTCTTCTTGAGAAGTTAGATAAAAATGCAATGCATGAACCAATCTATGTAAAAAAACGTTTGCATAATATTCATCACTTAGAGAAAACTCTTCCCTGATTAGTGTACTACATATAAACTGTAGCAGGGATTTTCTGCCCTGTCTGAATAATATGAGTGTTAGGAAGAGCTGGTACAGAGAGTTGTGAGTTCACAGACAAATTGATTGGAAGAGAAGAATGAGATACCCACCACAGCTTCTGCCCCTGAAGAGTGAGAGGACAAGAAGCTACGTAGATGAAATCAAATGCAGTGAGACAGCTTGTTCAGAGTGAAATATAGAACCCGAAGGTTCTGTAACCCTCTGTTGAGTCTGTATAACCCTGAAATTGAACTGTGACGAGACTTTCTGGACTTCGAGGTTTTTTTTTTTTTTTTTTTTAAACCTCCGATACAGAAGCCTATTTACAATTGTTGTTAACTAGGCAACGATACCGACAACATCCATGCCCAGATGGACTGACCTGTCGAGATGGACGGTTCTGACTGCCCTTCCAAGATGCTGAATTGGGCGCCCATGCCCGACGTCGACCTCATAGCCGACTTCGTCTGGACATCGACCTCTGGAGATGGCAGCGGTCACAAGCAAAAACATCCTAAAACGTTTGCTGTGTATACCGTGAAGAAAAGATGTAATCCCCGACACTGAGGTAAGGGGGAGAGCAGTAAATGAAGACACCTGATCCCCGGGCAGTAAGGCAATGGGGAGAGCAGGATAATAGTATTCTCCATTAGAGCTAAAGTCTCCGATACCTGTAAAGAAAGTAGTGAAAAACTTACATTTAGATGGATGGCGATTGTTGAGGTAAGTACCCTACCTGACATCGATGTCGAGTTCACTTCCTGAATTCGATCGTGACGTCACTGTTCGAGATCATCGATCCCGTGATGAACGTCGACGTCGATCCACAGACCTGCCCATGGAGTCAGGCAAACCTTCTCGAAACGTTTGCTGTCTGATGGTCGAGAAATTGTCCTGATCCCCGGGCACAGAGGCAAGGGGGAGAGCAGGAATTGAAGTCACCTGATCCCCGGGCACAGAGGCAAGGGGGAGAGCAGGAATTGAAGTCACCTGATCCCCGGGCACTGAGGCAAGGGGGAGAGCAGGGATAATATTATTCTCCATAGCAGCTGAATCATGTGATACCTGTAAAGACAGTACTGGTAAAGATTTGGTAAGAGAACTTACATATGAAGAGTACAAAGCTGTTAAATACTGTTTCTATAAGTAAACAATTTACTACATCGTGAGACAATACAAATAATTTTGACTGACTGACTGAATAGAAAAACCACCGGGTCGCTCTGTCAGCGCGGAAAAAATAAAACTGACTGTCTGGGCTGTCGAATGGTATTTATACTGTGCTGATGGGCGGGAATCCGCTAACTTGTTGCTTTTACTTCTCAAGCATTGCTATTGGATAGCAGGGTCACGCACGTCATGGTGGCGTATATTCAGAGGTGTGGCTAGAAGATCCTGTCCATGGAAAACTTAACCTTACATACAAGTTTTCAGTCTCGGACTGAAATCCTTGGAGGTTATCTTTTAACTTAGTCAACAGCGGTTACAATTTTTTTTTTTTTTTTTTTTGGGGGGGGGGGGGGGGGGAGGGATCACGTTTTCAATAGGATTATTTTGTGCAGACCATACCAAGAAGGAGCTTTTAGTTTTATTGCCAGTGTTTGGTTGTGTAATATTTTAGCCCTCTTCCCCACTGTTTTCCAAACTCAGCTTGTCTACTGTACCTTTTGGTTGCATTTATTTGTTTAATCTCAAATTATATAAATAACGTAAATATGACTTCAACAAATGTAAGGAGTCTTTCCCAAAACGTAGGAGACTGATGCTTCTCACTATCCCAAATTCTACAGAGCTCAATAGCAGAGAAGGGAAAGGTGGGGTGGCAGGGGTATTCTGTCAGAGATCTAACACAGCTTATTTAGGGTCTGATATAGTGTTGGTGTTTTCTTACAGGAAAAGAAAGGTTATAGAAAGTGATAGGAGGTAAAGACCATATAGCCTGTCCAGTTTGCCCATGCATACGTACCATATATTATCTCTTCTTCTCTGTAGGATATGCTTGCCCTGTGCTTTCTTGAATTCAGATAGTCTTCATGTCCCCCACCTCCATGCATCCCCCCATCCTTTAGGTAAATAATTTCCTTAGATGACTTCTGAGACTATCCCCTTCACCTTCATCCTAAGGCCCCTAATTCCAGAGTTTCAGTTGAGACTTGTTTCCTATGCATCTATTACTCCATGGAGAATTCTGTGCAAAAAAAATTTAAAACTTCTGCACACTTTATTTGATTTTTTTTGTGTGTGCAGATTTCCCTATTATAAGGGCTGGCGTCTCCCCCAGGCATGAACATAAGAATAGCCATACTGGGTTAGACCAGTGGTCCATGTAGCCCAGTATCCTGCTTCCAACAGTGGCCTATCCAGGTCACAAGTACCTGGCAGAAACCCAAGACAGATTTGCAGCCCTGTAGTCATTAGGACATGAACCTGCGTGAGGAGACCCCAGTGAATTTTGTAGTCCATAGCCTTAACCAGTTGGCCATGACTACCACCTAAAATACCCTCACACTGCAGTTTCCCATGCACTTTCATGCATACCTCCAACCTATGTCCCATGACACACACACACACACACACACCTCTGTCCCTAGCCCTCTTTCCTGCACCCACCATCCATCTACACTTTTCCAGCCCCCCTGCCTGCACCTACTATCCATCTGCATTTTTCCAGACTACCCCACCCCCTGCACACTCACTGGCCTAGCATGGTAGGAAGACGAGCAGTAAAGTAGAACATCGGGTTGCTTTCTCCTCCTCTGTTGTCCCGGGCATGACTGTTACTTTGAGCTGCATGAGTCTCCATACAGTCCCATGCCTTAAAGGAACCACCGCAGCAGATGAGCAAGCGACCCAACCTGTGACTGTGCAGCTCCTCCTATGTGCTGGACCAGTGAGTGTGTAGGGAGGGTGGGAGTCACTTTCCAGCTGCCAGTGTCTGTGCTGCTCTGCCTGCAAAGGCAGACTGCACAGTCTGCGGAAGTCAAGAATTCTGTATTGCATAGTAGCATAGAATTCACCCAGGAGTAATGTATGTCACAGGGGTTTTTAAAGTTTAAACATTTTTTTTTATTGAACAAAATGAACCATACAACTACACAGCATCATATAACATTCAGTTTCTATACAAAATATTATCATCATCCTCCCAATCAATTTTGCCCCCACCAGAAACTTCCTTTTCCATCCCAGTCCCATCAAAATAGCAACAATGGAGGGCTTGGACTCTTAAAGCCCTCCACGACTTTACAGGTTAAAATTTTGTTCTTATATATGAAGCAGCAGATATGAAAGCAACCAATTATCCATAAGACAGCTGCCATGGAGGTATTTGAATATCTCTATTGTATCTCCTCTCTCCTGCCTTCCAAAGTATACATAGTGAGGCCTTTAAATCTGACCCCATGTGAGACCTCTGACCATTTTAGTAGCAGCCCTTTGGACTGAGTCCATCCTGTTTATATTTTTATTTTTTTATTATTTTGAAGGCCTTCAGTGCACAGTTGCACAGTGCTGGCAGAAGCCATCATTCTCTCCCCTTTCCGAGGTATGATGTGAGCAGTGTTTTGGTGACCTCTGATATCTACTTCTATCACCATGGCCTGGATCCTCCTCACTCGCTTTAATTCTTCTACCCTGTCTTCACTTAGTTTGTCTTGCCCATATCTCCTGTCCTTTATTAAGTCTTTTTCTCTCTGAACCTCACTAGTTTGAACCTTCTTCTGTCCCTCCCACCCCAGCCAGCCAGGCACCGACCTACTGATCCCCGCATTTCATAAGGACTCCCTCAGCTTGTTATTGTTTACCCTCCAAATCAGAAATCATGCTTGACACATTTCATCCTCATGTTGCTCTTCTAATGCTGCTGCCATCAAAGAAAATGGATCTTAGTGAGTTGAAGCCGTGTGATGTAGGAACTTCCATGCTAGTCTTGGATTGTAAAGTTTCTAGGCACCATGATGATTCGGCACCTAGGATTTGTTAAGCCAATAGCGTATGTGATAATTGTTGTATATGTTATAACTAGCCGTTGAGCCCGTAAAAACGGGCTAGTAAAGGAAGGGGGGGGGGGTTGAACCCCCCCCCCCCCCCCGGATAGGTTGCCGCCGTCCCCTCCGCCACCCCTCCACCCGGGCCGGGTACCTGGCTTCACTATTCAAACCGCCGGAACGCAGCACACAGCTCATCTGAGCTGCCGTCGGCCTTCCTTGTTCTCTGCGTGTGTTCCGCCCTTGTGTGATGTAACGGCGGCGAGGGCGGGACACAGGCAGGTAAGGAAGGCCAACGGCAGCTCAGATGAGCTGTGTGCTGCGTTCCGGTGGTTTGAATAGTGAAGCCAGGTACCCGTGGAGGGTGGGTGGCGGCGGCGGCGACTCCGGGTGGGTGCATGGGGGGAGAGCGGTAGCGGCAACCCTGGGGGGGGGAGCGGTGGCAACGGCGGTTCCCTCACTCGCAGGTTCGCAGGTTCCCTCTCTGTCACGCCGCCGTCATCACGTATTGACGCGGGGGCGGGATAGAGAGGGTCTCTACTGCGCATTTGCGAGTGAGTACGCCTCTTGCCATTTATATGTTTGATGCTTCCATTAGTATCCTTTCTGTTTACATAATAGTAGCTATTAGCCATGTCATTTTTAATTTGGCATTTTAGATTTTACTTTCCCAAATCTGAGCTCAAGCCAAGTTATTCAACTACATAATATTATTTTCCTATCCAGGCGGGTTCACAAATCTAAATTGTACGTGAAACAATCGAGTAACAGATGAAAAAGACCTGTATGGTCCATCTAGACTGCTTGACAATTTGGCTGCAGCATAACTTTAATGATATATTATGTGAAGTCAGCATCCAAAAGAAGGTGTTGTCATATCAACCCCTGTACTATGTGCGATTACAGGACGGGCTAGCTGCAGAGTCACAGAGTTACAATACCTAAAATATACTGACTTTTTGGATTATTTCTGGAATTAATTTACAAATGCATACTTAAGGATTGTAGAAGTTTTTCTACAATGTCATGTTTTTGTTTAATCGAGACTTACCATTAAATCACTAGCCCTGCAATTGTGCCACTAATCCAAATCTTCAACTGTCCACATCCCTTGTTGTTTTGTGTAAGTCCAGGGGTTTTCACATGCTTTTTTTTCTATTTTCTTCCAGGCTGTGCCCTTTGTCCTCATCCATAAAAACAGGAATAGTAGGCTGACTATTCCATTGGCACATTTGTGACTTGCTTAAGGGTGCAGTAAGTGTCTGTGGGAGAAGCAGGATTTGAGCCCTAGCTTTCTCTGAGGACAAGCAGGCTAGTTGTATTCTCACAGCTGGGTGATGCCATCAGATGGAGCCTGGTCTGGATGCAGACTAGTGAGGTTAATGTAGAACTTTCTAGCAGCATTCTACTGTTCATACACTGGTTCTTTCTCATCTGACACGCAAGTGCGGGTCCCTCGGTCTTTGTTTTCTGCAGAGCAGGGAGGATTCGTTGTCGTGTTCTCCTCTCAGTGCAATTTGTGTCTTTTGCTATGATTGAAGTTTTTTTGTCTTTTATATTTTAGGAGGTTTTTTTATGTTGCTTGTTTTTAATATAGTAAACTGATCTGACTTGCTGTGCAAATAGTTTTGGTATATAAAAACCAATAAATGACAAGGCCTTCCCTTTTGTGATTATTTTTCCTTCTTCTTTATTTTATTCAGTTTCCCTTTAATTTTTGTAGTGTTTTTGGCTCTTCAGGTTTCCTTTTTTTTCCGCAAGTTAATAGGCCCATTTAGGCTGTAGCATTGACCTCAGTTTGAATGCTGCCCCTTTTTACAGTTCACTGGCTGCCGTTCTTTTCTCAATGTCCAAGAATGTGGCTTCAAAAGGTGCGCCGAGTGTAATGGGGTGATTTCCGTGACAGATCTGTGCTCATAGTGCGTCAGGTGCCTTCAGCCTGACTCTTGTTCTCTCTGTTTGCAAATACAGTTGAGGACACAGAGGGCGCTGCAAGTTCAGCAGGAGAGACTTTTTGGCTCCTTAAATGTCGATGCATCAACCTCAGTGGTTGCTAAGTGTTCGACTATCATGGGAGAGTGCATGGCATCAAGGAGTTCTCCACCTTTCTCGACATCGGGCACTGAAAGTAGGCCCTGGGACTAGTCGTCATCGGACCCAACACCAAGGACGCATATGGGTTTGCCCTCGTCCTCATCAGCACCATAGGGGAAGGCCAAGAAAAATAAGGATCGGTCCTTATTGACGCATCGTCATTGCCGGTACCCAACAAGTGCCGGTACAGGGAGTACCGCTCCCCATCTTTGGTAGAGATGCCAGTGCACAAGTCTCCAAGCAGCCGGGTTCCCGCTTTCAGTTTGGTACCAACACCTTTTCAGGTTACCTTTCTCCTGGCTCCCCTGCCTTTGTTGATGCCTGCCTTTGATGAGCGGTTCCGAGCCATGCTCGGGGAGGAGCTGGCACAGATGCTGAAGTTGCAGTCTGATCATGCATCGAGGGCACTCACACCAACTGCGGATCAACTCCAGATTCTTCTTGAGATTCCATTCATGCCTGTGAAGAGATCCTTGGCGCTGGTGCCTCAAAGGGTGTTGACATGGACACATGCTGTACTGCTCTCAAGGTCAGGGGAGGAAGCATCCCCAGAGTCTGAGGGTAGTGATGTACCTCTGTGCTCTTCGGGGCGTGGATATGGTTCCACTGAGCTAAGGCAGGTACAGACTCGGTCCGGTCTGAATACGGTGAGGAGTCTGAATGGGGACTGTTCATGGGACTCGGAAGAAGATCCTCATTACTTCTCATAGGCAGAGTCTTAGGGGCTACCTTATGATCCTTCACTATCTCAAGAGAGATGTAGATCTCCACCTGAGAGTCTCCCTCACCGGTTTTGTTAAGGAGATTACTTCTGCCACCCCATTTAAGTTAAGAGACTGAGAAGGAGCATAGAGTAGAGATGTTATCTGTCCTGGACTATGAATTGCCCCATAAGGAATGGGTCACAATATCACCGTACCCTATCATTAAAGATACACTGACGAAGAACTGGGAATCTCCCCTCTCAATGCAGGTCGCACCTAAGAAGGTGGATTATGCAGTATTGTATCCAGAAGGCTCCCAGATTCGAGGGGGCCCAACTGCCTTACCGCTCTTTGGTTGTCAAGTCCACCCTCAAGCTAGGAGCTTCATGCCTCAGCTTCCCCAGGTAGAGAGGCTCACACTCTAGACTCGTTTGGGAGGAAAACGTTTCAGGCCTCAATGCTTATTGCCCACATCCAGTCCTACCAGCTCTACACGAGTCTCTACAATCTTTGCTACACATTACACCAAGTCTTAAGATTCTCTCCCACAGGAGCAGGCTGCAGAACTTTACCAGTTGGCCAGTAAGCAGCTGGAGTGTAGGAAATATCTGGTCAGGGGTGCATACGATTCTTTTGACATTGTGTCCAGATTCTCTGCCATGGGCGTGGGTTTGCGCAGACTCTCATGGCTGCATGTCTGACCTAGAACCAGCGGTTCAGGAGAGGTTGGCGGACATACCTTGTCAAGGCAACAGTCTTTTGGGGGACATGGTGGAAGAGGTCACTGACCTCATAAAGAAACATACTGATACCATCCAGACCCTGTCTCGGCAACCTCCAGCTGCAGCCTCTTCATCTAGGAGGTTTTTTACATTTTATTTTTTTTATTTTTGTAACTCTTGTTTATTGACACTGGAGATAATTATACAGTTGGAAACGTAAAACTGCAGGTGATCCAACCGTTAAATCAGCTACAGATAACATAACAATATCACAGTGTCCTGAATTAAACAATAGCTATTCCCTGTCCCACGAACCCCTACATCCCCCCAAAACCCCCCTTTCAGGAATTCAGAATTCTACTGTGTGCTGTTGGAGTGAGCGAGTCCCAGAAGGGTGCCCATGTCTTACAAAACATGTCCCCCCTTCTGGAAGCCAAGTTTCATATTCCCTTCCTTTCCAGTGAGCAAAGGTGGATCATAGATGAGCGCCAGTGTGACACTGTTGGGTATTCTGGGTGCAACCATATTTGTAGAATCAGTTTTTTCGCCTTGAGAATAGAGCATTTTAAAAAGGTCTTCAATCCTGTGGGTGCAATGCCCTGTAACTTGAAAACGTTAAATAATTGGCCTGGGGCTGGGTGCCAGGTAAACCTCCCAAGATTAGAGACATGTAAGTTCAATTCCCTCCAAAAGATGTGCACTGGAGGACAAGTCAAAAACATATGACTCAGGTGGGCACCTCCACTAGAGCACTTGGGACAGTTATCAGTATCTCGTAAAGTGGCTTGAAAGGCGCTGTGTGGAGGTATGTATAATCAAAATACAAATTTTAATTGTAGTTCTCACCAGCTGGCATTCTCTGTCAGGCGGTAGATTGTCAACAAGCAGGTGCGCACTTGTTCAGGTTGGAGACCCACCCCCAGATCCGAATTCCATTGTTGAATCACAAGAGAATAATCATATTGTTTAATAGAATCCCTTGGGTTGGAATGGAAGAACGTCAATGGGATAATCAGCTGGGCATCCAGTCCCAGCATTGCGTGGAAACATTCCCAGGACTCTAAAGTCAAAGAGGCCATTGGCAAGCAACGAACATAATAACTTAGTTGTCTGTGGTCTAATTTCAAATCTTTGCCGAGAGCTTTAAAAGTTTTAAAAGTTCCCCGCTCTGACAATACATGATATAGGTAATGAATCTCCTGGGAGGGTACATTGTTGGAAAGATGGGGAGGAACAACCTACAGGGAATGCAGGGTTACCTCGTATGGGAAGCAAAGGAAAAACCTCATTATTCAAGGAGTAAAATTTACAAAGCCAGCACCAAGTTTGGCCCAAAGGCCGAAAAACAAAGGAGACGGGCCACAAAGGGAGTGTCTTGTCCACAGGAGCTTGAAGCATGTTGAAACCACCTTCTCAGTGTGCTTCTGCGGCTAAGAAAGCAAATAGAATGTTAGGTATTATTAGGAAAGGAATGGAAAAAAAATGAGGATGTTATAATGCCTTTGTATTGCTCCATGGTTTGACTGCACTTTGAGTATTGTGTTCAATTCTGGTCGCTGCATCTCAAAAAAGATATAGTGGAATTAGAAAAGGTGCAGAGAAGGGTGACGAAAATGAAAGGGGATGGGACGACTTCCCTATGAGGAAAGGCTAAAGTGGCTAGGGCTGCTCAGCTTGGAGAAAAGGCGGCTAAGGGAAGCTATGATAGAGGTCTATAAAATGAGTGGATTGAAATGGGTAGATGTGAAGCGTCTGTTTACGCTTTCCAAAAATACTAGGACTATGGGCCATGTGATGAAGCTACAAAGTAGTAAATTTAAAACGAATCGGAGAAAATCTTCACTCAACGTGTAATTAAACTCTGGAATTTGTTGCCGGAGAATGTGGTAAAGGCGATTAACTTAGAGTTTAAAAAAGGTTTGGATGTCTTCGTAAAGGAAAAGTCCATAGACCATTATTAAATTGGGGAAAATTCACTATTTCAGGGATAAGCAGCATAAAATGTTTTGCACTTTTTTGGGGATCTTGCCAGGTATTTGTGACCTATGTTGGCCACTGTTGGAAACAGGATGCTGGGCTTGATGGATCTTTGGTCTTTCCCAATATGGCAATACTTATGTGCTTATGATGTTTTCCATTATTTTTTCTGTGTTTGGTGGCCATTTTGATTCTCTTCTGTAATCTACAGGATGCTTATATAAACTTCTTCAGTACTTTTCTATTTCTCAGATATTGGGGATTCTTCTGCATGTAGTGATTTTATTTTTGCACCTCTACGTGTTTTCAAGGAGGAGTTTTTATTTTTCTGACTTATGCAGCAAAAATCAGTGAGACCTACCGATATTGTAACCAGTTTATTGCTGCAGTATCATTTGTTGACTAATATTTATTTATTTGTATCCCACATATCCCCACTTATTTATAGGCTCAGTGTACCTTATATAGTACCGGAGAGGCGTTTACAGACTCCGGTGAGAACAAATACAAAGTGGTGATGTGGTAAGATGAAGTTCATGTGGCATAGCCACATTAGGGACACGTACATCGGAAGAGTTACGTTTTGTCCGTTACGTACTTTAGTTTTGTTGTGTTGCAGGGATCAGGCATTTAAGTTGGATTGGTGGGGTATGCCTTTTTGAACAGGCTAGTTTTTAGTGATTTCCTGAAGTTTAGATGGTCATACGTCAATTTCAAGGCTTTTGGCAGTGCGTTCCATAGTTGTGTGCTTATGTAGGAGAAGCTGGATGCGTAAGTAGATTTGTATTTAAGTCCTTTGCAGCTTGGGTAGTCCAGATTTAGATAGATCGTGTTGATTCTGATGTGTTTCTAGTTGGTAAGTCAATCAAGTCTGTCATGTATCCCGGGGCTTCACCATAGATAATCTTGTGGACCAAGGTACAGATTTTGAAGGCAATCAAGCTAATTTTCAAAGCACTTAGCCTCCCAAAGTTCCATAGAAACCTATGGAACTTAGCCTCCCAAAGTGCTTTGAAAATATGCCTCTGTGTTCTTTCATTGGGAGCCAGTGTAGTTTTTCGTGGAGGGGTTTTATGCTTTCAAATCGCGTTTTTCCGAATATAAGCTTGTTTTGAGCGGTCTGGAGTTTCTTTAAGGTTTGTTCTTTGCATCCTGCATATATTCCATTGCAGTAGTCTACGTGGCTTAGCACCATTGATTGTATCAGGTTGCGGAATGTTTCCCTCGGGAAGAATTGTTTCAGGCATTTGAGTTTCCACATTGAGTGGAACATTTTCTTTGTTGTGGATGCCACTTGGCTCTCTAGTTTTAAGTTGCGGTCTATTGTAATGCCGAGGATTTTCAGGCTGTCTGATATAGGAAGGGTGTAGTCTGGGGTGTTGATACTTGTGGGATTGTCCGTGCTGTGTTGGGATGAGAAGATGAGCCAATGTTTTTTCTTTATTGAGTTTTAGTTGAAATGCATTTGCCAATGAGTCCATGATGTTCAAGCTGAGTTTGATTTCATTGGTGATTTCAGTCAGTTCGGTATTGTACGGAATGTATGTTATGACATCATCTGCATATATGGAAGGGTTGAGGCCTTGGTTGGATAAGGATTTTGCTAGTGGAGTCATCATTAGATTGAAGAGTATCTGTGATAGCGGTGATCCTTGTGGTACTCCACAGTCTGCTTTCCACGGTGGTGATATGCTTGAGTTTGATTTTACTCGGAATGTTCTTGTGGTTAGCAAGCCCTTGATCCAGCTAAGTATGTTTCCACCAATCCTGAGTTTGTCTAGTAATCTTATTAATATATTATGGTTTACCATGCCAAATGCACTAGACATATCGAATTGGAGGAGGAGGATGTTTTTTCCTGTTGCTATTTCCTGTTTGAATTTGGCTAGGAGAGTGATTAGTACTGTTTCAGTACTGTGGAGGGGGTGAAAACCTGACTGTGATTCATGTAGTATTGAATGTTTGTTTATGTAATTTGTTTAGTTACCATGCTTTCAATCAGTTTTCCAATGGGATCTGTGCTACTGGACGGTAGTTAGTGATTTCATTTGTTTTCTTGGTATCTTTTGGTATCGGGGTGAGTAAGATATTGCCATTTTCCTTAGGGAAGAGACCTTGCTGAAGCATGTAGTTCAGGTGGGATATGAGGTCTCTTATGAAGCGGTTAGGGGCGGATTTCATTAGGTAGCTGGGACAGATATCCAGTTTGCAGTGTGTGTTGGAGAACCTGCTGATCGCCTGGGTAACTGATTCTGTGGTAAGGAGGGTGAAGTTTAACCAGGTCCAGTCAGCCGGTTATTCTCCAGTGGTTGGGTCCAGCTCATTAAGGAAGTTTTCGATGTCAGTCGTGTCCTGAGGTAGCGTGTTGCGTAGTTTTACAATTTTTTCGTTGAAATACTTAGCAAGTTCATCTGCAGATGGGATGTTTGTATTCGTTGTAGTGACCGGGTTGGTGTCTAGGAGCTTGTTCAGCAGTTGGTATAGTTTCTTTGTGTCTTTGTAATCTGTCCCTATTTTAGTTTTATAGAATGATCTTTTGGTCTGTCTTATTGCGTATTTGTATTTTCTTTGTATTTGTTTCCAGGCGTTAAGTGTTTATGTTCATCTTTTTTTTTTTTTCCATGCTCGTTCGAGTTTCCTGGTGTGTGTTTTTAGCTTTTTCAGTTCATCGTTGAACCATGGTATCGATTTATGCTTGTGTGAGGTTCTAGTTCATAAGGTGCTATTTTGTCTACTATGCTTTTGCATCTTTTATCCCATTCTGTGAGGTAGTAAATGGAGTCTGTGTTGACCATTCGTTATTGTATATTAGTTGCCAGAATGTTTTTGTGTCTATTTGACCTCTTATGCTGTAGGAAGTGTGTTCGTTGTGGACCCTTCTTCCACCAATGCAGGGACAGGCTTAGTTTATAGTGGTTGGTCCATGGGGTTTCTGTCCATTTGATATCGGTTATTATTAAGTTAACCCTCTACAATAATTCTTTAAAACCTGAAATAAATAGGGTGTTCAAGGTCAGTATTAAATCATCTCTTCCCTCTTAAAGAAAAAAAAAGGGGGGGGGACCCTGTTGTAGGCTAAATATTTAGTATTCTGGTTTTTCCTAAAAAAAAAATCTCGACAACCTTCTTGGTGCTTGAATAGATTGACTTCATGTCTTTTTTTTTTTTTTTTTTTTTTTTAGTAACTGTTCCTGTAGGCTTGTTTATGGTTCTGCCTGCAAATTGATATATCTTCTGCTGAAATAAGTAAGAGCTGGCATAGTTTTATGTTAAATTGTACCTGCTGTACACCACTTTGGGTTAATCTCTTCATAAAGGCGGTTAATAAATCCCAATAAATTAGAGCCTATAGCATTTTCTAATAACTGTTTGTACGTACGGTTTTCAAGATGAACTTCCATTTATTTAACTTTGGCATAATTTCTTTTCATTGTCTTTCAGTCCAATCTGCTTTGATATGATCGAAGAAGCTTACATGACGAAATGTGGACACAGTTTCTGGTAATTGTTCATTCTTTTCTACCTGTCACCCAGTGTGCTGTCCTGCTGTTAGGTCCCTGTTTACTAAGGCGCGTTTGCGTGCACTAATGCTAGACACCCATATATTCCTATGGGTGTCTCTAGTGTTAGCGCACTCTAAAAACATTAGTGCCTACTGCACGGCTTGGTAAGCAGGGCCCTTGGAGCAACAGGCTGCTGTACTTGTAAATAGGAGTGTTTTGTTTTTTTTTAATGTATGAGAATGATCTGGTTGCTAGTAGCTAAATTTTTCAGATTGTTTTTGGTGGATTAATGTAGATATATGGGGGGTGGGGTGAGACCAATCTAGTTCCAACACAAGGGCAAAACGTTTGAGTTATACAACTGATTTGATTGTCCTGTGTTTCGGAACTGGAGGTGCCTGCCTCAGGAGTCAAAACAATTCAGCGCTTCATAAGTAGATATTCGATTTTTCAGTATTATTTTCAATATTGGAAGTTTTGGATGGTGTAACACCGTCCTGAGGCAAGTGTCTCTAGCGCTGAAATGCAGGACTGCATCGAGTCAGTCGTATAATTCAATAAGGGGCACTTTTACAAAGAGGCTGTAAGCCCAACGCGGGCTTTCTGCATGCTAATCTGGCCCTGGCAGTAGTTCCAGCCCAGTGCACACCATTTCTCGCGCTAGGGAAAATACACTGTATTTTTTATCAGTGCTGTAACCCGCCAGTAATTTACTGCCGGGTTAATGCAGGAGCCCCTACCACCACCTCAGTGGGTGGCAGTAAGTGCTCCCTCTTGCATGGCCACATGGTATGATCAATGTTACTGCATCACCAGGGCTATTTTCAGCCTTTTTTTTTTTTACCTGCTGCTGTAAAAAGGGCCTTAGCGTGCGGCAAAAACAGCCCACGCTGCTAGCGCAGGGCCCTTTTTACTGTAGCTTGGTAAAAGGACCCCTTAATGTTTTGCCCTTCTGTTGGAACTAGATTGGTCTCTTCTCCCCCTCCCCATTTCTTTTTGTTTTGTTTGTACGTTTGGGGGTTCTTTTTCTCAATTTGATATATGGAAAAATGCCATCAAGATGAAGCCCTGATAGCTGCATTTTTCCTAAATTCTGTATAATGTTGGGGCTACACAGTGACATTCTATTTTTTTCTTACATTTAAGACTTTTTGCTAAGCTGCATTAATGCGCTTAATGCAAGAAAAATGGTCTAAAGTGGGACATGCTAAAGCGTTCTGTGTTAATTTTGTCATCTGAGCGCATTGTAATTTATTTATTTTTAAAGTGTTTCCCCAAGGTGGGAGTTCTCAACACCACCTAAATAGGAGGCAGTAAGTTCACCCTTGTCAGTGGGTTTTTTTTTTTTTAATGGTCACATGCTAATGCTAACGTTAGCATATGACAAAACCAGTGGCTGATTTTATCATAAATTAATGGATCCTACCTCCGTATACACACTCTTATTACAGGTATCCAATAGTTCTCAGGTAGATAAATTTCAAAAGATCCAATAATCACAGTCACTTATATTATCTTCACTATATATTGGTGACCTCAGCGGTGCTCATTGCTAATACATGGACATAGCAATGTACCCAGCACCCACCTCTTCATCGGCTAACTCGATTAACTTATTTACTTTTTGATGTTATTTTTTGCTTATAAATACTCATCTTTGTATGTCAAACCCACCTCCAGACTAGATGCAGAGCATGGTACTCTTCATTAAGAGAGGCCCGTGTGTGGTTCAGTGCTGCTGCTGGGCTTTTTTTTATGTATGTGGTGGGGGGGGGGGGGGTGGGGGGGGGGGGGTTTGAAGGGCTTCAGGGTCTTCTCCCAGATGGGCAAAGCAGCTCAGAGCAGATTTGGGTTCGGTAGAGCCCAAGGTGGGTCTCCTGTTTTGTCCCAGAGAGCCTGGATGCATCCTTCCTACTAGAAGACTATGTTATGAGATTGAACCCAGAACCTTCCCAGGTGAACAGGCTGTGCATTTCTCAGTCATTAAGCTATTTAGGAAGGAAGAGCTCCCTAGCCTCATTGATGCTGTTGAGGAGGCATTTCAGCTGTCTTCTGCTTCGTGCTGGAGCTGAACAAAGGGGACCCACTTCTGGAGGGCGTAGTGAGGGCCTTTCTCTTCCACAGAATGCTCACACAAGTGATGCTGGTGGAGTGGAAGTCCACTGCAAATAGGGGTTGTGAAGTCACCAGCGCATGCTGCGCCTTTCCCGGGGCAACCACGGAAGCCACTGCTGATACTCCTGAGGTAGCAGCGACCACCTGCTCAACAGCGAGTGCTGCAGAGGATGCATGTGGGCTGTCACCCACAGTACCATGCCCAGAGTGGCTGCCATGGACCCCAGGATCCAAACATAATCCCAAGCTCGGGGACTCGCCAATCTGAACAGGATGGGCACTTGCATCTGACACTTGTCCCGCCGAGGGTCCGGTAAGAAGACTGCCGCCATGTCGAAGCGAACCACCAAATATTTCAAGGACTGGGACGGGACTAGATGACGTTTCAAGAGGTTGATCACCCATCCCAGAGACTGCAGCAGCGACATGACCCAGTCAATGTCCTGGCAACTTTCCTGCTCTGAGGCTCAACCAGTCATCGAGATAGGGATGCACGAGATCCCTTCCGAAGGAACGCCACCACCATAACCTTGGAGAAGGTATGAGGAGCCATTGGTAGGCCAAAGAGCAGGGCTTGAAACTGAAAGTGTCGACCGAGAAGCGCAAAATGAAGGTATCGCTGATGTGCAGGCCAAATGGGAATGTTCAAGTTAGCCTCCTTGAGGTCCAAAGCCGTAAGGAACTCTCCCGGTTGCTTCATCGCCGCCACCACCACAGACTGCAGGTCTTCCATGTGGAAATGTCTGACCTTCAGAAATTGGTTTACCTTCCAGAGGTCTAAGATGGGGTGGTAGGAACCCCTTTCCTGGGGACGATGAAGTAAATGGAATACTGGCCCTGACACACTTTGCTGAGAGGCACCGGCACTAACGCCCCCAGGTCTAGCAGGGACTGCAGTATGGCCTGGACTGCGCAACTCCTAGCTGACATGGAGTGCTGCGACTCCAAGAAAAAAAATCTTCAACAGGAGAGGAAAATTCAAGTCAGTAAGTCTCTGATAAAATCCAAAACTCAGTGATCTGCGGTGATCTCAGCCCACTCCTTGTAAAAAGAGTAAGCCGACCACTTACCTGGCACGGAGGAGTGCCCTGCATTACCCTGATGGGTCTTGGGCTCCATGGGCTGCATGTCCCCCCCCCACCCGAAAGAAAGAATGCTGCTGGAATTGGGGATGCTGGAAAGCAATGGAGGAACGGCCTGGCCGGTACTGCCAGCCGAGGCCTTGACACCCCGGACTGCAAAATACACTTGGGCTTATCCTCCAGGAGCTGCCGAGATATAATCGCCCAAATCCTTCACCAGCTTTTCTAGATCCTCCCCAAAGAGCAGTTTGCCATGAAAAGGCAGCTTAGAGAGCTGCTGTCCTATCAGTTGTCCAATGACTCAACCACAACAGATGACGGGAAGTGACCGCCAGAGCCATTTCTTTGGCCAAGGTATGCAACAAAGCATACAAGGAGTCCACTAAATGCACTAGACCCGACTCCTCCAGTTAGGGCATAGTGGCTGCCAAGGTGGAGGGAGAATACCGATCCTGTTCCAGCGCCTGCATAAGAACTACAGATAGAAGTTTGAAGGAGCAGAGTGAAAACCTCGAAAGAGCACTTCAAAGTAGCCTCCAGTGGCCTATCCTGCATGTCCTTCAACGCCACTCCACCCTCCACCAGGATAGTGGTCTTTAGGGCATCTACCTTAGGAAGGGAAAATTTATCTGCCTTATCCTGACATAGCTTTTGCCACATTCAAACCCCCATTGGGATCAGTCCTTTGAGCATAATAAGCTCTTGAATGGTCTTGTGCACCGTAAACACACACGGGACGGTTTCTGTGTGCTCACCATCTTAAGGTTCACCGATGCTGCAGCGGAGTGGAGGAGTAGCCTAGTGGTTAGTGCAGTGGACTTTGATCCTGGGGAACTGAGTTCGATTCCCACTGCAGCTCCTTGTGACTCTGGGCAAGTCACTTAACCCTCCATTGCCCCTGGTACAAAATAAGTACCTGAATATGTAAACCGCTTTGAATGTAGTTGCAAAAAAAAAAAAAAACCTCAGAAAGGCGGTATATCAAGTCCCATTTCCCTTCCCTTTGCTTCTGGATCAAAGATATTCAACACTTCCAAAGTCCGAGAGAATTCCTTTCTATGGAAATTGCAGATAGCCATGAGGTCAGGTTCTTCCTAAGAAGCTCCCCTTCCTCTAATTCAACTAGCCGTGCAGGGCGCAAAGATTCCCCTGATAAAACTTCCAGGGAAGGGGAAATGGGGTCCAATGACCCCACTCAGACATGGAGGTCATCCGCTGCCGCTTTTGTATTGGGTCCCTTTACGAAGGCTGCAAGGACTGTCCCAAGACCCCTGTGGGGCCAATCGAGGCAAATCCAACCTGCACTAGTGGAGACAGAGGTAGGGCACGTTTTAACAAATAGTCCTGGTATAAGCGCAGCACAAATTCTGATGAAAAAAATTTCCCAGAACCCAGATACCCAGAAACAATACATGGAGCTCCCACAATCACCGAAAAAGAAACCCCCTGAGTGGTACCACCAGAACTCAAATCCTGAAGCAATGCACAGCAAAAAGGGTCTGTGTCAGACACTTTCACCGTTGCCTGTCCAGCGGGAACTGCATTGGCGGGAGAAAACAAAATGGTGTGCGTGCCAGGCGCATCAGGATGAGAGAGCGCGACATTGGGAGAAAGTAACAACATTGTCTCTCTCGCCCTCAGAGCACCCTGTAGAACAGAGCACCACCGCCGCCTGACTTTTCCCGCAGCGGGGAGCACCTCTTAAGTCTCCACTGCCATGCTCCCCTGCACACACCCGCTAGACTCCTGATGCAATAATACAAATAAAAAAGTTGAAAGGAGCCACTCACCACAGCCGTGGGAAGTCGGATGCTCACAAACAAACACGCTAGGCTCAGTAGCAGGAAGGACCTGTTTGCTCCACCACCTGCCTGCTTGTCTGCCTTTTTTGTAAACATTGGTTTTCTGGTTGCTCTTAAGTTTGTGAGGAAGGCTGCTGCCAAGAAAGATACCGCAGGGACAATAGGGAGAAGGGATACATGGGTGTGGCAGGGGCCCAGACAGTCGGTGGTGCCACCTGGCCAAACACCCCCTGGCTCAACTTGCCAGTAGCTGACCCAGGAGCTCCCCAAACATGAAGAATCCAGGAGCTGTTGAGAAGCTGTCCACTGTCTGCTGGAGATAGTGATATACTGACAGAGGGGCTGATTGTCCACTATCACAGTATTCTTCAGTACAGTATTTTCTATCTCCACCTGCTGGTAAATGGATACAACCTACCAGTTAACAGGTAAAGCATAATTTTAACCTTCACTGTATCTGATGTGTAGGTCTGTAGGTCTGAATTCCTTTATAATAGACTCCCACCAGGCACACATTTATAGAATTACCCCATGATGACTAACTCTCCTAAGTCACGCAACAGTGCTGACACAGTCCATGCCTTAGCACACGGCAGAATGATCTGGTTAACATTTGTGATGAGAACTAGCAAATTGCCACAGAAACACAGACACCAAACCCAAGGACTCGCTATAATTGAGCCAGTTAACAATGTATGGCCAAGTAGGTTTAGTATGAAGGTTCCATTAACTTTCTCATGGTATCTGGGTGCACATACTGCGGAATTTAGCCTGTCTGTTTTTCCTGCACTCTTTTTCCTGTAGAAGTCAGTGGTAGTGATCGGTGGCGGTGGCAACAACAGGTGACGAATCAGACAGCCTGGTCATGCCAACCCAAACCCTCTCTAATGTTGCTTGTCTATGCAGAAGCAGGAAATAACATCAGAAGACTCACGGGTGCTCCTAACAGGCTGTCTGAATCACTGTCACACCTCTGCCAACCACTTCAGAAGAAATCTTATAATGCCAAGAGATGCATGTGGGAAAGAGGAACCCGAATTATAGCTACGTAATGCAAGGTTCCATATTAGGAGTCGCCGACCAGGAAAGGGATTGTCATTGATGATACGTTGAAATCCTCAGCTCAGTGTGCTGCGGCGGCTAAGAAAGCAAATGGAATGTTAGGTGTTATTAGGAAAGGAATGGAAAACAAATATGAGGACATATTGTGTTCAATTCTGGGCGCCACATCTCAAAAAAGATATAGTAGAATTAGAAAAGGTACAGAGAAGGGTGACAAAAATGATAAAGGGGATGGGAAGACTTTCCTATGAGGAAAGGCTGAAGCGGCTAGGTGCTGTTCAGCTTGGAGAAAAGACGGTTGATGGGAGATATGATAGAGGTCTATAAAATAATGAGCGGAGTGGAACGGTTAGACGTGAATCGCTTGTTTACGCTTTCCAAAAATACTAGGACTAGGGGGCATGCAATGAAGCCACAAAGAAGTAAATTTAAAATGAATTGGCGAAAAAGTTTCTTTACTCAACTTGTAATTAAACTCTGGAATTTGTTGCCAGAGAATGTAGTAAAAGCAGTTAGCTTTTAGCGGATTTAAAGAAGGTTTAGATGGCTTCCTAAAGGAAAAGTCCATAGTCCATTATTAAAATGGACTTAGGGAAAATCCACTGTGTATTTATAGGATAAGCAGCATAAAATTTACTTTTTTGAGATCTTGCCAGATACTTTTGACCAGGATTGGCCACTGTTGGAAACGGGATGCTGAGCTTGATGGACCTTTGGTCTTTCCCAGTATGGCAACTCTCATCTACTGGCTGGGGACAGGACAAGAGTGACAGAAAACTCCTGTGGCATAACTGGGGAGCAGCCATGGCACACTGGTTGAAAAATGCTGTGCTAGATCATGCAAAAACTCGGTCTAATTGTTGCTCAGCAAATTGTTGTTCTATGTGCAATAGCAAGGAGTCTATCCATAATTTGAATATTGAGCCAAGGAAAATTCCAAAAAGGAGAAAGGCAACGAAGTTAACTTCTCCCTTTCTAAACATATACATTAAAAATTAACTTTTTCTGGATTTGGTGGAAATCTGTTTTTATTCACTGTTTTTCTTGTACTTTCTTGTTCAGTTATAAGTGTATTCATCAGAGTCTAGAAGACAATAACCGATGCCCGAAGTGTAACTATGTGGTAGATAACATTGACCATCTGTACCCTAATTTTTTAGGTGAGTTTCAATTTTTCTATCTCTGTATAAGTATGCCTGCTTTGGATAATATTGTTTTGATGTGGATAATGTTTTGATGTGACAGATGGTAGTTAACCAGTTTACCTACTTCCTTGATTGAAAAGGAATTACCCTGCCTGCTAGCTTTTCTCTATCGTTGCAGTACACTTTGCTCTCTTTGGCCAAATGGGCAAGAACATGACTTAAAATCATGGGTGTAGTTTGACAGTTTCATTTGGGGGGGGGGGGGGCAAAGGGTGGGGTGTGCCTCTCTCAGTCTCCTTCAAGGCCTCTCCCCCCCGCCCCCCCCCCCCCCCCGCTGCCATCATAGCACTGGAGTCTTCCAGTGGTGCCTTGTATCACCCTCCCTTGTCTTCCAATCCCCCCGAGCCGCAAGCAGCCTCAGCGAAATCAGCATGCACGCTGCTTTAGACCTGCCCCTGGAGGCCTTTCTGTCTCCTTCAACTTCCTGTTCCCGTGCAGGCGAGAAGCTGTAGGAGATAGAAGGGCCTCCGGGGCAGGTCTAAAGCAGCGTGCGTGCTGCTTTCTCGCAGGGGCTTCCGACGGTTCGGGGGATTGGAGGATGGGGGGTGGCAGCTTTATGGGGGGGGGGGGGTACTTCCACCCTCGCCCCCCAAAACTATGTCCATGCTTAAAATTAAAGTATTCCCTTTGAACCTGTTTAGAAGGGACATAATGGTTGGAAGGGTTTTGGAAAAGATAGCTTTTTTGCCAAAGGTAATACATGCAGGATAGGAAGTAATCCAATTCTGAAAGCTCAAATTGTTAAATCGTATTGGGGAGAATTCATTGAACCTCCAGAGCAGCTGTCTGGTTCATCTTTGACTGTTGTTTTTGTTTTTTTTTTTCTCTTGAGCAGGTCAGTAATGGCTGCTCTTTCTTCCATGCCCTATTGCATCTGGTCTTAGTCTCACTGCTTTTTCCTGCTACTTTAATATGATTTTTTTTCTTTCCTAAGTGAATGAGCTCATCTTGAAGCAGAAGCAAAGATTTGAAGAAAAGCGATTCAAACTGGATCCTTCAGTGAGTAGAGCCTTGTGTATGGAACTGTGAAGCACTTTGTAGCACAGATTGCAGTTTTACCTCAATTTCAGGTGATTGGAATAACACTATTTCCCAGTATGACATACCTTGCATGAAGAACAGGATCTCATTATACAACAATTTAGTGACATGGAATCTAGTGAAAAGTTGTCTTTAAGGGCGCCTGAATCTTTGTAGAAGTGAGGGATGGAGTCCGAGACCAGGAGTCTGCATGAGGGGTGGGGGCAGGAAGGCTTGATGTAACATTGCTACTCTCTCTCTTTAAACAGTCGGATCTTCAGCAGCTCTTTCTGTTCTCCTCTCCACCATTCCCAATGGTTTAGTTAATTCAAAAGTGCAGATAATACTCTGTGGCATAAAACATCATCTAGCCGGCTGTTCTATGTCTACCGCTGCAATGACATACTCTGCTTAGGGTTGTATGTAATGATTTTTGATTTCTTCTAGGAGAAGTCAGAGTCTTAGAGCTTGAATCCAGTGAGGTTAAGATCTGAGATGCAGTCTTGATTGGCAACACAGTACTGTGCCTTATTTGACCTTTTACATTTTGTGACATGCTCTGTGGTCACTGACCATGTAGGTTTTTCCTCAGTCCTGATAGTAACTGTTGAAAGTGAAATCATAGATGAAGCATTACACTGAGGGTTGCAGCAGAGTCCCGTAATATAGAGATCATAGAATGTGACAGGTTACAAATGCAGAAGTAGACACATTGTGAATCAGTACGAAACTTTGCTAGAAAAATGCACTGAAAATATGTAGGGAAAACCTGCCATACCATAGCAGCACTTCCAGACTCAAAAATAATTCCTACCCTTCAAAAAAGCAGCAAGAATTGCACTAGACACTGCGTACTGGAAAAGCAAAACAAACCAGAGTACTATATGTTACCGTACAGAAACTACACTAGCAGAATTTCTCACATCAGTCACATGCAAAACACATTCAATTCATTACCAAATAAAGAATACCTAGCTACGAATTAGAAATGAAAAGCAAAAATTGAAATAGAGGTACAGTAATTTTGTTTGGTCAATTTTGTAAATTTTATCAAGGATACTTGTCTTTGTTGATAGGTGATATAATGTTGATTTCTATCTCCAAAGGAATTGACCTTGATGTTTCTTTGCCCACTAATTTTAGACCTATAGGGGGGGATTCTGTATATGGCACCTGAAAAAATTGGCGCTGAAATCAGTGCCGACTAAGCGTGTTGTATAATCGGTGCCTAGATTTAGGTGCCGATGATAGATTTTGTTTAGTTGATATTTCAGTGCCTAAATCTATGCGCATTCATTTAGAGTGGAGGAGTAGCCTAGTGGTTAGTGCAGCGGACTCTGATCCTGGGGAACTGGGTTTGATTCCCACTGCAGCTCCTTGTGACTCTGGGCAAGTCAATTAACCCGCCATTGTCCCAGGTACAAATAAGTACCTGTATATAATATGTAAACCGCTTTGAATGTAGTTGGAAAAACCACAGAAAGGAGGTATATAAGCCCCTTCCCCCCCATACCAACAAAAATGTGGCATAAATCCCAGCACGTAGATTTAGGCGTACTGGACCATATTCTATAACTAGGCATGTAAATTTCAGAGTGCCCATGAAATGCCCATAACCACACCCCTGTCCATGTGGTTTCACTGCTTAGACGTTATAAAATTATCCCCTAAATGCACAGGGTGGCTATTTGGTTGTTTTTACATACTTTTGCTAAGCATTATTTAGTATAACAAATCACTGTAAGTTGATGTAGCGCTATTAATTGAGGTAAAAGTGTTAACCTCTGTAACCTGTGTACATTGCAGTTCTGGAGACTGCATGCACAAAAATACCTTGTAAAGTGGATTTGGTTTTGGCAGAAACTGAAAACACTGATTTTAGTGTTCCCTAGTCTTCAGAATTGTGTACAGCGCTCTAAACAAGGTCACACCAGAGAATTGTATAGAGTCACTGCCACCTCTTTTTTTTTTTTTTCTGCTGACCATTCCTCTTCCTATGCACATAAGTATCCTTCTGGCTTTTGCCCGTCGTCTTTTCTACCTGTTTGTCTTTCTTTAAGATCATTGGATACAATTGTTCCCAAGTTGCATTCTTTTGTGCACAGAAGTACATTACTATCTGTACTGCTCCCTTGGGCTTTTGTAGCCTGAAATCATGACATTGCACTTTGTAGCATTAAATCTTAGCTGCCGAACTCTAGAGCATTCTTTAAGCTTTGCTGGATCCCTCCTCATGCTGTCCACAACATTAGGGGTGTCTACCCTATTGCAGATTTTGGTATCAACTGCAAAGAGGCAAACCTTATCAAACAGCCCTTCTGCAATGTTACTTGTAGAATGTTTAAAAAAACAAAATTGGACTAAGAACCAGTCTTTGTGGCACACCATTGGTAATGTCCAATTTCCTTAGAGCAGAGGTGAGAACATAAGAGTAACCATACTGGATCAGACCAGTGATCCATCTAGCTCAGTATCCTGTTTTCCAAACCGTGGCCAAGCGAGGTCACAAGTACCTGGCAGAAACCCAATCCGTTGCAACACTCCATACTACAAATCCCAGGGCAAGCAGTTGCTTCCCATGTCTGTCTCAATAGCAGACTATAGACTTTTCCTCCAGGAATTTGTGCAAACCTTTTTTAATCCCAGATACAGTAAGAGTTGTTACCAAATTCTCTGACGTACTGTTTGTCAATTCAAATGAGCTACCAATGATGCCTCAGTAGTGTTGGTTTGAATGTGGCTTAAATGTTCCAAAATTCCAACTCCATTCTCATGATTCATGAGAAGTCTGACCATGTAAATTATGTTGGACAGACTTCTCATAGGCAATAGGCATTAAATCATGCAACATGGATTCTCTGGTGGACTGGCGTAGCAATGAACCATAGAATCCATTCAGAAGTTAACAGTTGCATATAGAAAGTGTGGTAAGTGTCATTGAACACAGCCTCTTGTAGGCTAAGGTGAGGCTGATAGTATCTGTAGGCTAAGGTGAGGCTGATAGTTTGTGTTGTAGGAGGAGCAGTTAAACCATATGGTCTTTACTGGCTCCTTCCTGAAGGATACACACAGATAAGAATTGCTCTGGCTTAATTTTGGCTTAATTCTGCATTCATATCTTTATATCTTTCCTGTTTTTGTTACATACTCTGCTAAAATTGTGATTTGCATGTTCCAGTCCTTAGAGCTGTACACCTGGACATTTCTTCTGGTGAATTTAAGTGCAGCTCTTCAGATAGGTTACAGCGGAGACATTCCTATAGTCTTAAGCTTAAGCCCACCTACCCCAAGATGGACACTTCATAAATAACTTCCCCAAATACACTACTTATCACAAATTAACTCCACCCATATTACAACTGTCTCTGAAAAGAAAATCCCTCATTATCACAGGAATCCCCAGTCTTCTACTCGCCAGCTAAGGATTACTGCTCTAATAATAAGAATCTCAGCCAACAGATCCATAGGCTGCTGTTCTCACTATATCACACCTGTTCATACCCATTTCAACCAATCAGGATGACTTTTATTCTTTGTAATAATTGTGGTGCTTTAGTTTCAAGACCAATTATCTGGAGACTTAAGGCTTGTCCTATCTGTCTGCAGCTCACTAGATTAAAACACGAGCTCAGTAAAGTACCGTATTTTTCGGACTATAAGACGCACTTTTTTCCCCAAAAATTTGGGAGGAAAGTGGGGGGTGCGTCTTATAGTCCGAAGGTAGATTTGGCTGGCTGGCTGGCTGGCCGCCGGCCCTCGGAGTTCGGGATCGCCCTCCCCCCGGCCCTGTCACCACTTCTCCCTACTCACGTCACGCGATCTTCCCTGGTGTTCTAGTGACGTCGGGGCAGGAAAGAGCCCCCTCTTTCCTGCCCAGCGCGCTGCTCTCCATCCTCCTGTATGCAGCCTGACGGTCTCGGCGAGATTTAAAATGGCCGCCGAGAATTGAAGTCTCGGCGGCCATTTGAATCTCGCCGAGACAGTCAGGCTGCATACAGGAGGATGGAGAGCAGCGCGCTGGGCAGGAAAGAGGGGGCTCTTTCCTGCCCCGACGTCACTAGACCACCAGGGAAGATCGCGTGACGTGAGTAGGGAGAAGTGGTGACAGGGCAGGGGGGAGGGCGATCCCGAACTCGGAGGGAGGGATTCGGACAAGACGCACCGGAGCACCTAGGTTTTAGAGGAGGGAAAAAGGAAATTTTTTTTTTCCTATTTCCCTCCTCTAAAACCTAGGTGCGTCTTATGGTCTGGTGCGTCTTATAGTCCGAAAAATAAGGTAAAACAGGAACTAGATGCACTTAAAGCAGCATCTAGGACCGCACAATATCATACTGCACAGAATCATACCAAATTATCACCAATACCACAAAGGATAAAACCACCTAAAAATAGATGGATCACTGTAGGCTCAGGCAGACTTCGTTATGTGACAAGAAAACATCCGACCTCACAAGTGTTACCCCTACAAAATTCTTTTACTTCATTACAGCACTGTGATGTTGTTGAAAACAGAACGGAAGCCAAAGAAAAAATAATAAAAGTGGAACAAAAAGATATGAAGGTACCCAAAGAGAAAAGAAACCCCCAAACTAATGTTGAAATGCATACCAGGAAATGTAGATGGAAAGCGATGACCACAAATGCTCGCAGTCTAAGCAATAAAGTTCATGACCTTCAGGCCCTGATGTTGGAGGCAGACTTGGATGTTGTTGCAGTCACAGAGACGTGGCTAAATGGTTCCCATGAATGGGATGCAAACATACCAGGCTATAATCTATTTAGGAAGGATAGAGAGGGTCGTAAAGGTGGAGGAGTAGCTTTGTATGTGAGGAATGATATCACAGCGACTGAAATGACAGGGACCTGGGGAAAGGAAGAAGCGATATGGATCACCTTAAAAAGAGATGATAGAACCTCTGTCCACGTGGGTGTTGTCTACAGACCTCCGACACAATTGGAGGAATTAGATAAAGACCTGATCGCAGATATTCAAAAGTTGGGAAGCAAGAGAGAGGTGCTGTTGCTGGGAGATTTCAATCTGCCGGATGTAGATTGGAAGGTTCCGTCTGCGGAATCAGAAAGAAGTAGAGGGATCGTGGATGCTTTCCAAAGTGTTTTGCTCAGACAAATGGTGATGGAACCCACGAGGGAGGGAGCAACACTGGATCTGGTGCTCACAAATGGGGATAGCGTGTCAAATATCCGAGTGGGTGCCCACCTGGGCAGCAGTGACCATCAAACGGTTTGGTTTGATATAACAGCTAAAGTGGAGAGCGGCCACTCAAATCTCAAAGTCCTGGATTTCAAGCGTGCTGACTTTAGTAAAATGGGGGAATACCTGAGGAAGGAGATGATGGGCTGGGAGGAAGTACGAGAAGAAGGCTGAAAGAAGCTATAAATAGGGCCACAAACCTTTATGTAAGGAAAGTAAATAAAAGCAAGAGAAAAAGGAAACCGATATGGTTCTCCAAGCAAGTGGTTGAGAAAATAAAGGCTAAAGAGTTGGCGTTCCAGAAATATACAAAAACTAAAGAAAAGGAACACAAGGAGGAATACAGGATGAAACTGAAAGAAGCCAAGAGAGAGATACGACTGGCAAAAGCGCAAGCGGAAGAACAAATGGCTAGAAATGTAAGGAGGGGTGACAAAAATTTCTTCAGGTATATTAGTGAAAGGAGAATGACTAACTAAAAAGGGAATTGTGAGACTAAAAGATACTGCGAACCGCTATGTGGAAAATGATGAAGAAAAAGCAAATTTGCTAAATAGATACTTTTGTTCTGTTTTCACAGAGGAAAATCCTGGAGAAGGACCGCGATGGACTGGAAATAGTACAATTGAGAATGAAGTGGATAGAGCACCGTTCACGGAAGAAAGTGTGTATCAACAACTTGAAAAGCTAAAGGTGGACAAAGCCATGGGACCGGACGGGATCCACCCCAGGATATTGAGGGAGCTCAGAGAGGTTTTGGCGGGTCCTCTTAAAGATTTGTTTAATATATCCTTCCAGATGGGAAAGGTTCCGAGGGATTGGAGAACGGCAGAGGTGGTCCCTCTTCACAAAAGTGGTGATAGGGAAGAAGCTGGAAACTACAGGCCGGTAAGCCTCACTTCGGTTATTGGAAAAGTAATGGAAGCGATGTTGAAGGAAAGGATAGTGAATTTCTTGGAAGCCAATAAGTTGCAAGATCCGAGACAACATGTTTTTACGAAAGGGAAATCGTGCCAAACGAATCTCATTGAGTTCTTTGATTGGGTGACAGGAGAATTGAATCAGGGACGAGCTATGGATGTAATCTACTTAGATTTCAGCAAAGCTTTTGACACTGTTCCCCACAGGAGGCTCTTAAATAAACTGGAGGGGCTGAAGATAGGACCTGAAGTGGTGAACTGGGTTAGGAACTGGTTGACGGACAGACGCCAGAGGGTGGTGGTGAATGGAATTCGCTCGGAAGAGGGAAAGGTGAGTAGTGGCATGCCTCAGGGATCGGTGCTGGGGCCGATTCTGTTCAATATATTTGTGAGTGACATTGCCGAAGGGTTAGAAGGTAACGTTTGCCTATTTGCGGATGATACTAAGATCTTTAACAGAGTGGACACCCGGGAGGGAGTGGAAAACATGAAAAAGGATCTGAGGAAGCTAGAAGAATGGTCTAAGGTTTGGCAATTAAAATTCAATGCGAAGAAATGCAAAGTTTATGCACTTAGGGAATAGAAATCCACGGGAGACGTATGTGTTAGGCGGGGAGAGTCTGATAGGTACGGGCAGAGAGAAGGATCTTGGGGTGATAGTATCTGAGGATTTGAAGGCGACGAAACAGTGTGACAAGGCGCGGTGGCCGTAGCTAGAAGGTTGTTAGGCTGTATAGAGAGAGGTGTGACCAGCAGAAGAAAGGGGGTTTTGATGCCCCTGTATAAGTCTTTGGTGAGGCCCCACCTGGATTATTGTGTTCAGTTTTGGAGGCCATATCTTGTTAAGGATGTAAAAAGAATTGAAGCGGTGCAAAGAAAAGCTACGAGAATGGTATGGGATTTGCGTTACAAGACGTATGAGGAGAGACTTGCTGAACTAAACATGTATACTCTGGAGGAAAGGATAAACAGGGGTGATATGATACAGACGTTCAAATATTTGAAAGGTATTAATCCGCAAACGAACCTTTTCCGGAGATGGGAAGATGGTAGAACGAGAGGACATGAAATGAGATTGAAGGGGGGCAGACTCAAGAAAAATGTCAGGAAGTATTTTTTTCACGGAGAGAGTAGTGGATGCTTGGAATGCCCTCCCGCGGGAGGTGGTAGAAATGAAAACAGTAACGGAATTCAAACATGCGTGGGATGAGCATAAAGGAATCCTGTGCCGAAGGAATGGATCCTCAGGAGCTTAGTCAAGATCGGGAGGCGGGGCTGGTGGTTGGGAGGCAGGGATAGTGCTGGGCAGACTTATACGGTCTGTGCCAGAGCCTGTGGTGGGAAGCAGGACTGGTGGTTGGGAGGTGAGGATAGTGCTGGGCAGACTTATACGGTCTGTGCCAGAGCCGGTGGTTGGGAGGAGGGGCTGGTGGTTGGGAGGCGGGGATAGTGCTGGGCAGACTTATACGGTCTGTGCCCTGAAGAGCACAGGTACAAATCAAAGTAGGGTATACACAAAAAGCAGCAAATATGAGTTATCTTGTTGGGCAGACTGGATGGACCGTACAGGTCTTTTTCTGCCGTCATCTACTATATTACTATGTTACTCCTAGTCCACCAGAGAATCCATGTTGCAGTGGAACAATATACATGCCCTGAGAGTGGTAAAGGCTTTAGGCATAAGGCAGACCTCACAATACACAAGAAAATCCACAATCGAATGAAACCATTTACATGTTCTGAGTGTGGTAAAAGTTTTGGTTGGAAAGAAAGCCTCACACAGCATCAGAGAATGCTCACAGGGATGAAACCATTTACATGCACTGAGGAGATAAAAGCTTCAGTTACATTGGGACAGGTAATTAGAGAATGTACACTCTTGCTATGAAGTATGGAAAAATAGCACCTTGATATTTAGATATATGTGATCAGACCTCTTTTTTTAAACTATAGATCTGAATTCAGAGCCCAAATCTACTGATAAACAATAGACACAAGTCTCAGATGTTACAAAAATAGAAAGCTTGGCATCAGGTAGAATAATGGAAAAGTGACATCCCAGGAAAGCAATAGGGCACCCTAGGGGGCACTGCAGTGGACTTCGTAAAATGCTCCTAGGTACACATCTCACCATTCCTCCCTTACCTTGTCTGCTAAGCCCCCCAAAACCCACTAACCCCAATTGTACACTACTGCCATAGCCCTTACAGGTGAAGGGGGCACCTGTATATGGGCATAGTGAGTTTTGGAGGGTTCACAGTTTCCTCCACAAGTGTAACAGGTAGAGGGAGTTAGGAGCCTGGGTCCACCTGTCTACAGTGCACTGCACCCACCACTAGACTACACCAGGGGACCTGCATGCTATTCTGATGGACCTGAGTATAGCATCTGAGGGTGGCACATAGACTGGCACGTATATTTGTTCATCACATTTTTTGGGGGTGGGAGGGGGTTAGTGACCACTGGGGGAATAAGGGGAGGTCATCCCTGATTCCCTCTAGTGGTCATCTGATTATTTAGGGCACCTTTTTGTGCCTTATTTGTTATAAAAACAGGTCTAGCTCAAAACGTCTAAGTTTTAGTCCTGGATGGCTTTGTTTTGTTCCATTATGGCTGAAAAACGTCTGTCTTAGGAACGCCCAAGGTCCACCCTGAACACGCCCCTTTCACTGCCCCTTGAGATTTGGACGTACGTCTGAAGGACTTCAGAGAAAAACGTTTAAAAATAGGTTTTGAAAATGCTGATTTGGACGTTTTTCTCTTTTGAAAATGAGCCCAATAGTATCCTATGGAACTTAAGTCCAAGTGCTTTGAAAATGAGCCCCATAGTGTTACATAATTCTCATATTGTAATTTAATATATACTTTTGTTTTTTGAACCAAAATGTTGCAGTGCAAGGTAAGATTATGCATTTAGATGTATTAGATTGGAGCCGCTGTTGAAAACCTTTGCCCTGTATGTGTGTGTATATATATTTATATATGTATATGTACAGTGCACTCCATTTAAGTGCACGTTGGATAAGCACATGCTCTGTTTAACTGCATGCCGTACTTCGGTCCCGTTTTTGGCACCATCAATTTCTATGGGGACAAAGTTCAGTTTAGCACACCACTGATAAGTGCAAGATTCGCTTATATGCATGGTTCAAGACCGCTCCTCTGCAGGAAAGACTCCGCTTAAGCACGCGCATGGAATATGGAACCGATTGGCGCGTGACAACCAACGAGATTTCAAAATTACTGCCTCTTTAACTGCCACAGGCAAAATAAGCGAAAGAATGTTGTTAGGGCGTACACTGGGGTCGTCGTCGCGGCGGAACTGTAACACTTTAACACTGGCTGAAAAAATAGAAGTTCTTAAAAAATTAGAAAACAAAGTCAAGCATCTATTGCTAAAGAATATGGTGTCAATCCCAGTCAAATTTCACGTGTCTTGAAGCAGAAAGACCAGCTTCTGGAAGACTGGCAAAACAACACAAATCCACAGTGGAAAAGAAAATGGGTGGGAAAAGCTGAGGAGGTAGAAGATGCTCCGGTGGTTTTCTCGAGTCAGGAGCAGACAGTTTCCTGTCAGTGGTCCACTGCTTATGGAGAAAGCTAACAAGGTAGCAGAAAGTCTTGGACTAACTGAATTCAAAGCCACTGTTGGATGGTTGGAAAGATGGAAGGAGAGGAACAGCATAAAATTCAAGCAGCAGCATTGTGAGAAACAAGACGCTGATGACTTTGGTGCTGAAAATTGGGTTGTTTCAGTTCTTCCTACCATCTTGAACGAGTTTGCACCTCGTGACATTTTCAATGCTGACGAAACCGGTCTGTACTGGCAAGCGATACCTGATGGAATACTTGCATTCAAATATGCAGAAACTACTGGAGGTAAAACGTCGAAGGACCGACTGACGATCCTCCTTTGCTGCAATATGGATGGGAGTGAGAAGTTGGAACTCCTCGTCATTGGAAAGCGCAAACAGCCCCGTTGCTTCAAGAAAGTTAAGCGACTTCCTGTGTCATACGAGGCTAACGCAAATTCATGGATGACTGGGGAAATTTGGAAGCAGTGGCTAAAGAAATTAGACACTAGAATGCGGGCACAAAAGCGTCAGATTTTGTTGCATTGTGATAATTGTGCTGCACACAGGGATGATGTCAGGCTGTCTAACGTCAAGGTGGTCTTCCTGCCACCAAACACTACCTCTCTGATCCAACCTATGGATCAGGGCATAATAGCCAATTTCAAACAACATTATCGGGCTCTTGTGCTACGTCGTCTGATGAGCGTTATGGAAGACCAGACTGGCAAGGATAAACGTGCTGTTGACCTGGCTCGTAATCTGTCACTGTTGGATTCCCTACATATGCAGAAAGAAGCCTGGAATCATGTTACACAGGCAACCGTTGTGAACTGCTACAAGCGGGCAAGCTTTGTTAAGGATGTGGAGAGGGACGAAACAGATGCAGCTGTTGCAAACGTGTCGGATGAAGAGGTTATTGACCCAACCGGTGTTACTGAAGAGGAGTTCCATCGCTATGTAGCTGCTGATTACAATCTACAAACAGCTGAAGACATCACTGATGTCGAGGTATGCGCCTACACGCAGGCAACAACGGCTGATGATGGAACATATGAAGAAATGAGCAGCGAGGCACATGCTGGCGAAATTCAGCAACCTCCTGTCACTTTTGCAAGAGCGCTGGAGAGTCTCAACACTGTGGAGGCCACTGGATGTCAGTGCTGTGACAGTTTTTACCGTCTGGCAGACGTAGTCTATGGAACTCACAGACCTAAGAGTGTACAGAGGACTATAACTGATTACTTCAAGCCAGCCTAATGCCAGTTAACTGAGACTGTATACTGTACGTATAATAAACTGTACTGTACATATGTTTATCAGATGTCAAGCTTCTTTGGGTCACAACGGTTAAGTGCACGCTCTGGTTAACTGCATACATTTCTTTGGTCCCAGACCCTTGCACTTAAGCGGATTGCACTGTGTATATATATATATATATGTGTGTGTGTATATGTATATATACTGCTTAGTGTGAGTGATTGTGTCAGTTATTTCTAAGCTCTACTTTTTGTGCTTTTATGTTAAGGAGTGGATGACATGAAATAAGCAGTGACAGACATGCCAGCTGATATGAGTCTGCTTAATACACGTGCCTACAAGTTAGTCTCATTTAGATTGGGTTCTTCACTGATGTTAAGAGATCCTGATTTGATTGATCCCAGCGTGGGCGTTTCTGGATAACTTAGGTCTTTTCCTCACACCTTCTCTTTAAGAATGGCCATCGATGGCAGATATTTCAGGATTTGCTAGGGACGGACCAGGATAACTTGGACTTAGCTAATGTGAATCTGATGCTGGAGCTACTGGTACAGAAGAAGAAACAGCTAGAGGCAGTAAGTAGAAATTCTAGTTCGATTGCTTTATTGTATTTTGCGGTTTTCTTTAATGACTGAAATTTGTGAAACTGTTTAATGGTCGAGGATGTTTTGCATTACCTTTGTGTGTGTGTGTAGTGGGAGGAAGGGGCTTGGGGGGGTTGTTTTATAAAATTGTTTTTGTTTGTCTGGGACTAGAAATTTGCTTAAATTAAAACACGCATTCTTTTTTTTTTAAATACAGGTGGAAGAGTATGGGTATGTTGTTAGAAATTATAGTTTGATAGTTTAGTTTTAATTTTCTATTATTTAACATTTCCTTATCGTCCATACCAGAACAAGTGGGTGTTGTGTCCATTGACCACCAGATGGAGACGCAAGAAAATAGCTTCATGTGCTTTTCCTATAAAGGGGATTATGCAGCCATAGAATGCTTAGTATTACTCTGTCTCCAAGCGGATGGTGACTGTACTTTGTGCAGTCTCTTGGCTTGTAAGCCAATTTATTTCTGTCTTTCAAAAGCTTAACATTTTCTGGCCTTATAGGAAATTACCCTTGGAGTTCTCCAAGTCCCTTTTCTGTTTCTCCTCCTATCCTGAGAGGCGTGTGGGATTGAACTGCCCCCAGACGATTCATATGTGACTAACTCCTGTTCCAGTCTTATGGCTGGAAACCAGTTGAGTATGAGGAGTACTTTTCTCTCTCTTCTCCCCCCCCCCCCCCCCCCCCCCCCAAGCTACCACCATGAAGACCAGCTCTCTGAAGGTTTCTTATAAGAACATAAGAATAACCATACTGGACCAATGGTCCATCTAGTATCCTGCTTCCAACAGTGGCCAATCCAGGTCGCAAGAACCTGGCAGAAACCCAATTAGTAGTAGTAATTCTATGCTACCGATCCTGGGACAAGCAGTGGCAGACAGCAAGTATATTCTTTTGCTTGAGTTTTCAATACTCTCTTGATATGCTGGTTTCTAATGCAAATTTCCTCCCTGCTATTTTCAATGTAGTACTTAATAGTGGAACGTTGTATCAATTTAGACATTTGGTCATTTGAATACACAAATATCTCCAATTCAGACTGTGTTGCCATTCTTTCAGCTCAGAAATCCTTTATACAATAAATCAAATAGGATAACATTTTTTTTAATGTGCAGGGACCTTAAAACACACAACTCGCATATCTTTAACTACTTTGCAAAACATATAATTTTGATAATTTGGGTCTTCAGATATAACAACACAGGTACTGCAGAATCAACTTATCTTCAGCCGAGTGTGAATTGTCATTGATCGAAAATAATTCAAGAATTTTGTATTTAAATAACATTGCAGGAAAAAATAAAGCTGTTTAGCTTCAAATTTCAAGAACAGTCAAGAACCTTTCCCCTTCCCTGTGTGAATAATTTCTCCTTTGTGAGGAAATTACTACTTTTTTTTTTTTTATTGTTGTTCCTGTTCCCCCCCACCCCAAAAAAAAAAAAAAGGTTCCACTCACTTTGTCTCTGTATTATTCCTTTTATTATTGGGCATATTTAGAGTTGTTTATGTGAGTCATGTAAAAAGAATTTGAGGACCTGACTATAGCAATCAGAGAGACCTCACTTTTTCTCTACAATATAACAGAAACGAGATATCCATCATCATGTCATAGGTCAATAAATATCCAAAATGTAACTTTTACATGAGTGATGTAAGAAGTAGTTTTTATTGGATTTTCTGATTTATTAAAGTGGCAAATTTACTGTTCCTATATTCTTATATACATTTCATTTAGAGGGCTCTAGTTCCCTAAGTTTTTTTTGACAGAGGGCGGCTGTTATTTAAAAAAAAAAAAATTTCCTCACTTCATTTCTGGAAGTTTCTTTCTGTCACCGGAACTCTGTTTATATTGGCAGCACAGGTATTCCTTTCAGCACCTTTAGGAATTTGGTATAGAGTCTAGTTTACTGCTATTGGCTCCATGTTTCTATGAGAAGTTTTATCCGCTATACATCTTTATTTTATTCTGACACTAGTTGCATTGTTTCTATTTCTCTTCTGGTCTCCATGGTAACCATGAATGGGTAGAAATATAAGTTGCTTACCTGTAACGGTAGTTCTCCTTGGACAGATCATCTTGCAGCCACACAAATTGAAGTGACTCCCCATGACGTCACAGTCCCGGAACTCTCAAAAGCATTTTTCTTTTAAAAGAGTATTAACGTATGAGCTCGTGGTAGCCCACGCTCCCCCACACCATATAAATACCCAGTTACTCCGCCCCCTTGACGGTTCTTTTAAAAAGCTGGCGTCAACTGCAGGGTGGGTAGGGTGGGTTTGTGTGGCTGCAAGATGATCTGTCCAAGGAGAACTACCGTTACAGGTAAGCAACTTATATTTCTCCATGGACAGAATGCATCTTGCAGCCCCACAAATTGAAGACTCCCCAGCTACACAGGTAACAGTATAAACAGTCAACACACCAATTAAAAAGTGAAATAAACTGGTACCTGTGGCAGGAGGAGGTGGTAGTTGACGCCTCAGACACCGGACGATAATACTGCCTGTCCAAACTCCGTTTCAGCAGACGAGGCAGCATCAATACAGTAGTGCTTCGTAAACACATGCATAGTTGACCATGTGGCAGCCCTACATATATCCAGTAAAGGTGTCCTTTGCAAATGAGCCATTGTGGCCGCCTTGGCCCTCAGACGATGAGCAGTGACATGTGGAATGTCTGTGAAAACTCCTGTTGAGTGAGATTGCGCTTGTTGATAACACAAAGCAATGCACTTTGCGATCCATTGCGATAAGGTGTTTTTGTTAATTGGTTTCGGATGCACAGAAGACCTCCAGGACAGGAACAGCTGGGATGGACGATTTATACACTTTGTTCGCTTAAGATAGATACCTAGAGCTCTCAGGCAATCTAAAGTGTGAAGTTGTCTGTGCTCCTTAGTTTCATGCGGTGGAGGATAGAAAGACGGTAACACAATAATTTGATTCAAATGATAGGAAGAGACAATCTTTGGCTGAAATTTAGGATGCGTACGCAGGATAACCTTATCATGCAGCAGCTGCGTGTACGGGGGGTAATGCACTAGTGCTTGAACTTCTCCGATGCGACGTGCGGATGTTAGTGTTATAAGAAATAGAGTTTTCCATGTAACATATTTCATATCTGCACTGTCCAGTGGTTCAAAAGGTGGTCTCATGAGCGCAGTGAGCACCAAGTTAAGATCCCAAGCTGGTGCTGGTGGACGAAGCAGGGGGTACAGGTGCAGAACCCCTTTAAGAAACCGCTTAGACAGTGGATGCTGCATAAGCGTGCGGTTGTCAATAGTATCATGCATCACTGATAGAGCTGCCAAATGAACTCTAATGGATGAGTAAGACAGACCAGATTTTGCAAGATGCAGAAGATACTCCAGAACATGCGAAATGGATACTGTTTGTGGAATGAAATGGCGCGAGGAGCACCACAGAGTAAATCGTCGCCACTTTGATTCATAGGACTTTAATGTAGATTTCTTTCTGAAAGCAATTAAAACTTGAAGCACTTCCTGCGAAAAAATCAACGATGGTGCGGACCCAGTAAGCACGCCATAAGTTTGAGTGACTGGGGGTCCGGATGTAGAAGTGTGCCTTGGTTCTGTGTGAGCAAATCCGGAACCAACAGCAACGGAATTGGAGGTTGTTGGAGCATCCGCAGTAGAATTGGAAACCAGGGCTGACGAGGCCAATGCGGTGCCACTAGAATGAGAGAAGTGCCGTCGCACTTTGCCTTCTGTAAAACTTTTGAAATGAGCGGTAGCGGAGGGAAGGCGTAAAAGAGACCTTCTGACCAACGCATCTTCCGCTATTCTTCTCCGACTGGGAAACCTGGAGCAGAATTTGGGACATTTGGTGTTCTGTGGGGACGCAAAGAGGTCGACTAGAGGGTGTCCCCACCTGTTGAATAGTTCTTGCGTAACAGTGTTCTTCAGTGACCACTCGTGCGGCAGGAGCTGTCTGCTGAGCGAATCGGCCAGTAAGTTCTGTTTCACCGGTATATAAGCTGCTGATACCGTCGATTGCAGAGCCTGACCATGCTTCCAAATCCGCATGGCCTCCTTGCACAGCTGCCATGAGCCCATGCCTCCTTGCTTGTTGATATAAAACATTGCCACTTGATTGTCTGTGCATATTTGAATATGTTGATGACTGAGGTGTTGCTGGAAAGCTTTGAGAGCGAGTCTTGCTGCTCGGAGCTCCAGAAGATTGATACTGCACTGGGCCTCCTCTGGGGTCCAGAGGCCCTGTGTTTTGTGTGGCCCGAAATGCGCACCCCAGCCCAGCTTGGAGGCATCTGTCGTGAGACGACAGGTGGGTTGTTTGTGGCGGAACGGCATACCCTGTAAAAGATTCGGTGGGAAAGTCCACCACTGAAGAGACACTTGCAGGCTGCCTGGCAACGGTATTAGCATTGATAATGGATGCAGAGCCTGAACCCAATGGTCTCTCAGCTGCCACTGCAGCGTCCGCATATGCAACCTGGCATAACATACCACAGGTATTGCAGCTGCCATGTGGCCCAGAAGAACCAGCACCTCTCGGGCTGTGACATGGGTGTGCCCGGACAGCAGGTGGATGAGCTTCTGGATACGCAGGGCCCTTTCTAAAGGCAGATATGCCAGCGCCCGTGGCGTATGGAGCGTTGCCCCTATAAACTGAAGGGTTTGCACCGGTTGCAGCTGTGACTTCTTGTAATTGACTAGAAATCCCAACACTTGCAGTAACGTCAACGTTTCCTGAAGGGCTTGAGTCGTCTCTTGAACTGAGGAAGAGGATATCAGCCAATCGTCCAAGTATGGGAAAATTGCTATTCCTCTCTGGCGAAGATAAGAGACGACTGTGATGACACATTTTGTGAAAACCCGTGGAGAAGAGGACAGGCCGAAAGGCAGTACCCGAAACTGGTAATGACTTGTCCGCACTTGGAAACGAAGGTATCTTCTATATGCCTGGTGAATTGGGATGTGCAGATATGCATCCTGAAGGTCTAATGAGACCATCCAGGCGTGCTGATCCAGTAGGGGAAGGATTACTTGTAACGTCGTCATTCGAAACTTCTCCTTCTTGATGTAGGTGTTGAGGGGTCTCAAGTCCAGAATCGACCGGAGACCACCTTTTTTCTTTGGGATTACAAAAAATCTGGAATAAAACCCCGTGTTGATTTGATTTTGCGGAACTAGCTCGATTGCCCTGATTTGGAGAAGACGGGCAATTTCTTCCTGGACCCATTGCTGATGGGTTGCTTGAATGGGTGAGGTGACAATATGGGAATGTGGTGGAGTTTTTACAAAATTTAGGCGATATCCGTCGTTGATAATTGAAAGGACCCACTTGTCGGAAGTGACCAGGGACCATTGTGGGCCAAAGTGCTGTAGACGGCCCCCCACTGGCCAACCCTGTGGCAGGTGGTCAAAGGGAAGGTAGGCTCTTCGGAGCCCCAGTATTGACTTGTTTTGGGGGTCTCCGATCCCGAGGAGCTTTTTTGTATTGTTGATACTTATTTGGTTTGCTGTTATATTTGGAGGTCGAGCCATACTTATTTGTATTGTATGGTTTACGGTAAGTAAATCTGTTCCTCGATGGATTATATGAAGGGCTAAAAAAAGACCGTTGAGCCGAAGAACGAGACTGATTAAGGCTGTCGTCCTCTAGTGTGTCAAGCGTGGTAAAATCCTGCTTGATGTTCTCGATTATGTCCTTGACTTTGTCTCCAAAAAGGTTATCGCCTAAGCAAGGGGCATCCGCCACTCTGTTGTGGACATCTTCACGGAGTCCCGATGCTTTCAACCAAGCCAGCCGTCGTGTGGAAATACCAACCGCGGCCCCTCTCACAGACGTGTCGTAAGAGTCATGGGCGGCGCGGATCAGATTCGTGGCACACTCGTCCAGATGATGCAGGGATGGTTGTAGCTGAGCCTGGATGGGAGCTGGCAAGGAACTCACAACCTTGGTCAGAGCTTCAAGGACAGTGAATTGATACTCTGAGTAGTGAAACATATGGAGGCCTATGCGCGCATTCAGCATCGTATTTTGGTACATGCGCTTCCCCAACAAGTCCATCAGCTTCATGTCCTTAGTGGGGGGGAAGTTGGAGTGATCCCTGGAGCTTCTGTGCTTCCGCATAGCTGAGCAAACCACAATGGATTGATGCGATAATTGTGGTTTACCAAAGCCAAACGCCTCCTGCACTCTGTACTTAGTGTCGAGACTCTTTTTTGTCGGTGTTACGCTGTAAGGTGTGGACCATATGGCTCTATGCTGTTCCGCTAGGACATCGTGCAATGGCAGAGCAATTATTTCCTTTGGAGCCTCTTTTTGTAGTGAAGCGTCTGCAACTTTTTAGATCTAGGGTCTGGCTGGGTCGTGGACTGTATGCCCAGTGCCGCCGCTAGCCGATGGAGGAAATTTGGGTAAGAGACATCTTCGGGTTGAGACGTCCTGGACGGCTGTGTTGGTGAAGGGTCAGACAGCAAGCCTGGCGTGTCCGCTCCTTGATCAGAGGGACCTGCCGAAGAATGCTGTGAAGAGGAGTCATAATCAGAAAACAGCTCCGCTGCCATAGATGCCGAGGTAGACACGGACGAGGCGCGACTGCGGTGAGGCTGCACCGAACCTGTCGCCGGTGGGTGCGTATCTTGACCCTGATGAGGGTGGTGCTGCTGCAAAAAATCCCGAAGCAGGTGCATGAGATCTTGGTTGCTTGAGTGCGAAGGTGAAACCTGATGCTCCCCGGTCATGCAAGCTGCTGTTGTATCCTGCTGGAAGCTTGTCAGAGGCTGTGCAATTGTTTTCCTGTGGTGAGAGACAGGGGAATGCTTGTGTAGCCCTGTTTGCTGGCATAGGTGAAGAAGCACAGGCTGTCAGATGCTGGGAGGAGGAGCTGCAATGCTGATCAGAGGAGTGGGAGGAGCTTTGGCGATGACGTCGATGGGAGTGGGTGGAGCCATGATGACGGTGCCGATGGGAGGGGCTTCGGTGCCGACGAGAGGTGGAAGAACTTCGTCGGTGCCGATGAGATGCAGGAGAGGAGTGCTTCGAGAGCAGACTCGGCTCCGTGTGTTTCCTGTGCCGTGGGGGGGACACTTCGCTGCAGGAAGACCCAGCACTAGCCGTTTCAGAGGTGAGCTGCTGAAGGAGCTGGGGGAGGGCAGTTTTGGGAGGCTGTTCTTTGTCCTGTTGTACTCGTTTTAACTGAGCCTGTTCCCCTTGTGAGCGGGGAGACGTGGGCTGTTGAAGATCAGGCACGGCCCGCATTTTCAGCTCCCTGAGCTTTCTGGTGCGGGGCAGCATGCTGGCACAGGCAGTACAACTAGTGTTGAGGTGTGCCTTGCCGAGGCAATGGACACACCGGTCGTGGGGGTCAGTAGCTGACATTTTTCCTTTACATGTGGTGCAGCGTTTAAATCCCTGTTTGGGTGGCATCGTGGGGAAACAAATCGCTGCAAAGTTAAACTGACGAGAAATTTTTGAAAATTAAAGGTAACAAGAGGTGGATGTTGAGACGGGACGGATCGTCGCGGAAAAGAAAAAACCGTCAAGGGGGCGGAGTAACTGGGTATTTATATGGTGTGGGGGAGCGTGGGCTACCACGAGCTCATACGTTAATACTCTTTTAAAAGAAAAATGCTTTTGAGAGTTCCGGGACTGTGACGTCATGGGGAGTCACTTCAATTTGTGGGGCTGCAAGATGCATTCTGTCCATGGAGAAACCTTGGTGCTGCCATAGTTCCATGGGCATTTCTGCAGATGCAGTGTTAGTGCTTTGAAAAGAATAGCTTTATCTGGAAGTTGAAGATCACAGATTCAAGGCTGGCTTGAGCATATTAAAAGCTGTGGAACTCAGTTTTATTTCAAATGGGGCATATTTTGCTTCTCATGTAGCCTGTCTTGAGAAACAGTTCATTGCCTGGTTGGGACAGCTAGCTCTATTTATTGTGCTAAAGATTGGCTGTGTTGGCTTTTCACAGCAGTTACACTCTGGTATTGCACACTGACTGAAGCTATTGCATACCAGTTCCAGTCAGTGCTGTATCTAAGCAGCACCACCAGCTGTATGGCGGTGTGTCTCTCTAAATGCTTCTGTATCACTTTTTTCACCTTTTTAAATGTATTCGACAGCTGTATCTTGGGGTCAACAAGGCATACCTTGCCAGTCAACTTCAGCCAACCATGTTTCACAAATGCTTCACCCTACATTATTATAGAACTGTTCAACAATGGCACCTACCAGTCATATTCTTCCATACCAGTTAGCTCTCATTCATGGCTTCACCATCTGGCACACTCTAGGGCATAGTAAACTAGTGCGTAGATGCATCCAATCTGGGGTTTATTTTTTTTTTTTGCTCCTCCTAATCTTGGTCCATGGTTTATATCGGCCAGCTCTAGTACCAGCAATTTCATGTATACAGGAACTCCAGTAACCTCTGGTGTACAGCCTCTTTAGCTAGCTCAAGCACACAGCTATTCTAGGTGACTCTGGTAGTGGACTACATGAGCCAGCTAGTTTATACACTTATACTGATGTATCGCTTAGCTTCTATTAGCTATCTATCTTGGTCTGCTGCTCCTGATATCTATATAATACAGCTGCTTCAGCTGGTTATATTCCATAAGGATTCCAGCCAGCTGTCAGGCATGTCTGTTAGAACATAAGAGTAAAGCACACTAGCTCAGGAATTTATAATCTCAAACTCAAAACACTCAACAATTTCCACAACAGTCCACTACTCAGGATTGACTGACACCACAACCCACTTGCATAAAGTGGAGCAAAACAAACCTCGGTTGTGCCGCCCAGCCTATACTGTTTTAAGGCATGGGCACGGCTCACCATCACAGGAAAAAAAAAAACTTCCACTAATAATTGTGCAAAGAAAAGTTCATGTCAGTATCCGTTTTAAATATAGAAATCAGCTGTCGTTTTGTCAGTTTACCCACTGATGTTCTTCGTACCAGTGGCCCTGATGCAGGATCTATTTCGTTATTATCACCCCTGACACAGCCTCGGTAAAATGGGGACTCCCAGTTGGGTGCACAGGAAGAGTGGATAAGCTGGTGGCTGTTATGTGAAGATTGTGAAGTCTACAAGTTGAGTATTATCTTCTTGGTGGTGATATGACTTAACCAGCTGTATGTTTAATTCCTGTTGGATAATCGCTTTCCTGCATGATTTCCCTGCTGTAGTGACTTGATAACTGACACGTTGAACTTTTACTAGTGGAGGTTATTTTTTTTCCTGTGATGGTGAGCCGTGCCCATGCCTTAAAACAGTATAGGCTGGGCAGCACAACTGAGGTTTTTTTTTCCTCCACTTTATACGAGTTGGTTGTGGTGTCAGTCAATCCTGAGTAGTGGAGTGTTGTGGGAATTGTTGAATGTTTTGAGTTTTTGAGAACATAAGAGTAGCTATACTGGGTCAGACCAATGGTCCATCTAACTCAGTATTCTGTTTTCTAAACGGTGGCCAGGTCAGGTCATAAGTACCTGGCAGAAACCCAATTAGCAGCAACATTACATGCTACCAATTCCGGGGCAAGCAGTTGTTTCCCCTTGTTTGTCTCAATAGCAGACTATGGACTTTTCCTCCATGAATTTGTCTAAACCTTTTTTTTTAAACCCAGATACATTAACCGCTGTTACTACATCCTCTGGTAAAGAGTTCCAGAGCTTAACTATTCGTTGAGTGAAAAAATATTCCCTTCTATTTATTTTAAAATTATTTCCATGTAACTTCTTGAGTGTCCTGTCCTCTAGTCTTTGTACTTTGTAAAAAGAAAAAAAAGAAAAAGATTTACTTCCATATCATCATGCTGATCAATCCATAGACTGGTGGGTTGTGTCCATCTACCAGCAGGTGGAAATAGAGAGCAAACTTTTGCCTCCCTATATGTGGTCATGTGTTGCCGGAAACTCCCCAGTATGTTCTCTATCTCAGCAGGTGGTGGTCACACACAGCAGCAGCTCTGGCTAGGCCTCCAAGCCTAATTTTTAGGTTTTGTTGAGTGCCTGGGGTTGAGGGCTCTTCTTGAGCAAGTGCAAACCTGGTGGCGCCAGGTCCCTCTTTTTCTCCCCCCTCCCGCTGGCTCCGTTTAAAAAAAAAAAAAAAAAAAAAAAAAAAAATTTTTGAACATCCTTAAAGGCGTTTATTTCGACGTTTATTTAAACGTTTATTGCAGCTACTCACTGGGACACCAGGTCGTTACAGCTCGGAGCGGACAGCAGGTAATTTTTACCTTTTATAGCGGGCAGGGGGTTCCCCGATTGGTCTCCACGTGGCCTATGGTGTCGGAGGGCGAGGGCGCAAAGAGTCGCTCCCCAGATCGCGTGTGCGCTTCCAGAGGGGATGCGGGGGTCTTAAAGTCTGATTCGCCCTTGTTGGGTGACAGTTTCGTGACCGATGAGTGTCCCGGTCCTTCCTCCGGGGTGGCGGTTTTTCCCGCCATAAACGCCCATCCCCCGCGGCTCGCCTCCGCCACATTGGCCGACCACGCGGCTCGGACGGCTTCTTCTTGGGCCGCCCTTGAGGTGGGAGACTGATGCCATGAACGCCCTTAATTTGGGCGACGGCACAAAAGCGGCTAAAGTTAAGCGCCGTTCTTCCCGCGCAGCTCCTTCGCGGAGTGTCGCGCCGGACGCCATCTTGGATGCGCAGCATGTCTCTCCCCCGCTCTTGCGAGCGCCGGTTGAGGGTGCGTCTAGGGCTGTAGCCCAGGCTGCGGAAGTGCACAGTATGCGGGGTTTCTCCCCCGAGTTTGTTTTGCTGCTGCATCAGGCCTTCCTTATGCAAAACGCTGCCCCTGCTCCCTCGTCTGGTAAAGAGGTTGAGGCCCCCGGAGGTAAACGCCCTCGGGTTGATTCCCGGGCCTTGGAGGACTTTGTCTCCTCCGATGTAGATGAGGGCAGCGTATCTGAGTTCTCCCAACGGTCCTTTGCGGATTCCTTGGAGGAGACGGATCCCCGCTCGGATGGAGCGGATGACCCCTCTGCAGCGCGGCTCTTTAGCTCAGAGGATTTGCCCAACCTGTTAATGCAGGCCATGGGCATTTTGAAGATTTCCTCTCCGGAGGACGTCTCTCCCTCAGCCCCTGTTGGCTCTGCCATTATGCTGGGGACGAAGCGCCCGCATAGAACCTTCCATGTGCATGATGCCATGCACACCTTAATTTCGGCTCAGTGGGATGTCCCGGAAGCGAGCCTTAAAGTGGTTAGGGCTATGTCCCGCCTCTATCCTTTGCCTGAAAGTGAACGTGAGGCCTATCTGTGGCCTACCGTGGTTTCTTTAATCACTGCGGTGACTAAGAAAACGGCGTTGCCGGTGGAAGGTGGCACGGCCCTATAGGACGCCCAAGACAGAAGATTGGAGGCGGCCTTAAGGTCGTCCTTTGAGGCGACTGCTTTAAGTTTGCAGGCCTCAGTTTGCGGCTCCTATGTGGCCAGGGCGTGCCTGACTATGGTGCAGCGGGCTTCCCCCTCGGATCATTCCTTGAGGGCTGATTGGCCGGCCCTGGAATCGGGCTTAGCCTATTTGGCAGACTTGCTGTATGATGTCTTGAGGGCCTCAGCTAAAGGCATGGCTCAGACAATCTCTGCGCGGCGGTGGCTTTGGCTGAAGCATAGGTCTGCTGACCACGCCTCTAAATCCCGCCTGGCTAGATTGCCTTTCAAAGGCAAGCTGCTCTTTGGGGTCGAGCTGGACAAAATCGTGACCGATCTCGGCACGTCTAAGGGCAAGAGGTTACCAGAGGTCAGGGCTCGGGCTAGTGCTCGCCCCGGTACCTCCAGAGGACGGTTTCAGGAAGCCCGTCGGTACCGCCCGGGCAGGTCGGGCTCCTCTGCCCCCTCTTCCTTCAAGAGGAAATTCTCCCCCAAGCAGCATTCCTTTCGCAGAGACCGCCGTCCCGGAGGTGCTCCCTCCGGTCCTCCCCTAGGGTCTCGTACCCAATGACGGGGCCTTGGTCCACGCCCCAGTGCAGATTGGAGGACGGCTGTCCTCGTTTCTGGGCGAGTGGATCACAATAACTTCAGACGCTTGAGTGCTGGAAGTCATCTGAGACGGCTACAAGCTAGAGTTCTGCCGACCTTTAAGAGACGGGTTTGTACTCTCTCCCTGCAAGTCTCCGGTCAAAGCTGTGGCAGTGCAGCAGACCTTGGACAATCTGATCCGCCTGGGTGCGGTCGTTCCGGTGCCAGAAAATCAGCTTGGCAAGGGACGTTACTCCATTTACTTTGTGGTACCAAAGAAAGGAGGTTCTGTACGGCCTATCCTCGACCTCAAAGGGGTCAATCGGGCCTTGAAAGTTCGGCACTTTCGCATGGAGACTCTCCGCTCTGTTATAGCGGCAGTGAAGGCAGGGGAGTATCTGGCATCCTTGGACATCAAGGAAGCGTACTTGCATATTCCCATCTGGCCTCCTCATCAACGCTTTCTGCGTTTTGCAGTCCTAGGCCGACACTTCCAGTTCAGAGCTCTCCCGTTCGGGTTGGCTACTGCTCCGCGGACCTTCTCCAAAGTAATGGTGGTCATCGCGGCCTTCCTGAGGAAGGAAGGAGTACAAGTCCATCCTTATCTGGACGACTGGTTGATCCGAGCCCCCTCTTATGCAGAGTGCGGCAAAGCTGTGAACCGGGTGGTTGCTCTTTTGAGCTCCCTGGGGTGGATCATCAACTGGGAGAAAAGCCAGCTGCGCCCAACTCAGTCCCTGGAGTATCTGGGAGTTCGATTCGACACCCAAGTGGGCAGAGTTTTCCTGCCAGACAATCGGATTGTCAAGCTTCAGGCTCAGGTGGACCAGTTCCTAGTAGCCTCTCCTCTTCGGGCTTGGGACTATGTGCAGCTGTTGGGCTTTATGACGGCCACGATGGAAGTAGTGCCCTGGGCCAGGGCTCATATGAGACCACTACAACACTCTCTGCTGCAGCGCTGGACTCCGATGTCGGAGGATTATGCTGTGCGCCTTCCCTTGGACCCAGCAGTGCGCAAGGCGCTGAGCTGGTGGACGCAGACAGACAAGTTGTCTGCAGGAATGCCTCTGGTGACCCCGGAGTGGATTGTCGTCACGACGGACGCCTCTTTGTCGGGCTGGGGAGCCCACTGCTTGGGAAGGACAGCGCAGGGGCTCTGGTCTCCTGCAGAGGCAAAGTGGTCTATCAACCTCCTGGAACTCAGAGCCATTCGGTTGGCGCTTTTGGAGTTCATCCCGGTACTGGCGATGAAGCCTGTACGGGTCCTGTCGGACAATGCCACGGCTGTGGCCTATGTCAACCGCCAGGGAGGTACCAAGAGCGCCCCCTAGCCAAGGAGGTCATGAATCTATGCCAGTGGGCGGAAGCGAACCTGGAACAGCTGTCAGCGGCCCACATTGCCGGAGTCATGAATGTCAAGGCGGACTTTCTCAGTCGCCATACTTTGGAGCCCGGAGAGTGGCAGCTATCTGCTCAGGCGTTCTTGGACATCACGAAGCGCTGGGGCCAGCCGAGCCTAGATCTGATGGCGTCATCGGCCAATTGCCAAGTGCCGCGCTTTTTCAGCAGAGGACGGGACCCTCGATCCCTGGGAGTAGATGCTCTTCTCCAACAGTGGCCGACACAAGAGCTTCTCTATGTGTTCCCGCCCTGGCCCATGTTGGGCAGGGTGCTAGACCGGGTGGCAAAGCATCCGGGCCGGATAATCCTGGTGGGTCCGGATTGGCCCAGACGTCCCTGGTATGCGGTCTTGATCAGGCTCTCAGTCGACGATCCTCTGCGGCTGCCAGTGGAGCAGGGCCTGTTACATCAGGGTCCCGTGGTGATGGAGGATCCCTCCCCCTTTGGTCTTACGGCCTGGCTATTGAGCGGCAGCGGCTGAAAAAGAAGGGCTTCTCAGACAAGGTCATCGCCACTATGCTGAGAGCGAGGAAGCGCTCTACTTCTACGGCTTACGCCAGGGTTTGGCGTACCTTTGCAGCGTGGTGTGAAGCAGGCTCACTTTCTCCCTTCACTGCTCCAATTTCTTCAGTGTTGGCGTTCCTGCAAGAAGGTCTGGAGAAAGGCCTGTCGCTCAGTTCCCTTAAAGTCCAGGTAGCGGCTCTGGCTTCCTTCAGGGGCCGCCTGAAGGGTGCTTCCCTGGCTTCGCAGCCAGATGTGGTGCGTTTTCTCAAGGGAGTTAATCACCTGCGCCCTCCTCTGCACTCAGTGGTGCCTGCGTGGAATCTCAACCTGGTGCTACGAGCCTTGCAGAAGCCGCCTTTTGAACCCTTGTCGAGGGCATCTCTGAAAGACCTGACGTTGAAAGCAGTCTTTTTGGTGGCTATCACTTCAGCCAGAAGAGTTTCCGAGCTCCAGGCACTCTCATGTCGAGAGCCTTTTCTGCAGTTCACTGAGGCAGGAGTGACTATTCACACAGTGCCTTCCTTCCTGCCCAAGATTGTTTCTCGCTTCCATATGAATCAGCAGCTCTGTCTCCCTCCCTTTCGTAGGGAGGACTACCCAGAGGAATACTCTGCTCTCAAATATCTGGATGTGAGACGAGTTATCATCAGATACTTGGAAGTGACCAATGATTTCCGGAAATTGGATCATCTGTTTGTCCTGTTTGCAGGTCCTCGTAAGGGTCTGCAGGCTGCTAAGCCTACAGTGGCAAGATGGGTCAAGGAAGCCATTGCAGCGGCTTATGTGGCCGCGGGGAAGGTGCCGCCTATCCAGCTGAAGGCTCATTCCACTAGAGCTCTGGCGGCCTCGATGGCAGAGGCCGGGTCCGTCTCCTTGGCAGAGATATGCAAGGCGGCAACTTGGGCATCGGCCCATACATTCTCCAAGCATTACCGCTTGACTGTGGCTGCTCGGGCGGAGGCCCGGTTTGGAGCTTCAGTGTTGCGGTCAGGGATTTCTATGTCCCGCCCTGGGTGAGTACTGCTTCGGTACATCCCACCAGTCTATGGATTGATCAGCTTGATGATATGGAAGGTAAAATTATGTATCATACCTGATAATTTTCTTTCCATTAATCATAGCTGATCAATCCATAGCCCCTCCCAGATATCTGTACTGTTTATATTCTGGTTGAATTTTAGGTTCAAGTTTAGTCTTCAGTTACTTCAGGAGGACTTCGTGTTCAAGTTTTTTCACTTGGATTCTTCAAGAGTTGAGACGAGTTTGTGTTACAGTGAGCTGCTGCATTCCTCTCCCCTCCGTTTTACGGGGCTGGATTGAGACTTAAATTCTGCCGGCACTCCCTCCCGCTTCGTGCGGCTGTAGGGCAGCTTTGTACCCCTCCCGCTTCGGCGGTGTTAGGGTCAGTCAGCTCCTCTTGCGGTTGCAGGATAAGCCAGATCCCCCCGCATCGGCGGGGTGGTGTCCCTCCCCCGCTCCGCGGGGATGAGCTGGACGGATTCCCCTCCCCCACTTGTGTGGGGATGAGCTGGGTTAATTCCCCTCCCCCGTTTCGGCGGTGGTGAGCTAGGCAGAGTGTCCCTTTGTGGGTGTAATTCTCTAAGTGCTGAGTCCTGCGGATGGAGCTTTGATATCGACATACTGAGGAGTTTCCGGCAGCACATGACCACATATAGGGAGGCAATGTTTGCTCTCTATCTCCACCTGCTGGTAGATGGACACAACCCACCAGTCTATGGATTGATCAGCTATGATTAATGGAAAGAAAATTATCAGGTATGATACATAATTTTACCTTCTCGTTCTACACCACTTAGGATTTTATAGACCTCAGTTATATCTCCTCTCATCCATCTCTTTTCCAAGTTGAGGAGTCATAACCTTTTTAGCCTTTCCTCATACGAGAGGAGTTCCATCCCTTTTATCATTTTGGTCGCTCATCTTTGAACCTTTTCTAATTCTGCTATATCTTTTGAGATATGGTGACCAGAACTGAATGCAATACTCAAGGTGCGGTTGCACCATGGAGCAGTTCAAAGGCATTATAATATTTTGGCTCTTATTCACCATCCCTTTCCTAATAATTCCTAGCATCCTGTTTGCTTTTTTTTTTTTTTACCTCCGCCGCACACTGAGCATAAGATTTCAGCGTATTATCTACGATGACACCTACATCTTTTTCTTGAGCACTGACCCCCAAGGTAGACCCTAGCATCAGGTAACTGTGATTCAGATTGTTCTTTCCAATCTGCATCATCTTTTATTTGTCCACACTAAATTTTATCTGCCATTTGGATGCCTAGTCTTTCAATTTCCTAAGGTCTTTCTGCAATATTTCACAGTCCGCACGTGTTTTATCATCACAGTGAACTGGGGAGCAAAGCAGGCCTTTTGTCAACATACTGTGTTCTTAGTGCCAAGCTGAAAAAGGGAAATAAACCTAAGACATCCCCTCCAATTTCATAAGGGGATTCTCTTCCTTCCTTTCCTATTGTGTTACGCTGCACTTGTCAACTTTTTTCTGCTAGCAGGCTGCTGACAGATTTCAGTGTCTATAGTTCTTTCCTAGCAGGCCAACCCTGTTACCACCTTCCTTACTTCCTTCTATGTTTTATGGTGGTTTGATCAAGGATCATGCCCTTCAGGTTGGTCACATCATTATTTCATGGATGATTTTTGCTCCTTATTCTTGCATAAATTCCAGTTTGTCTATTTTGCTGTTTATTTCAGCTTTTCTCCCTCAGGGGGTTGACCCTTCCTTTTTAAGAGGCTTTGGAAGCCTTCTCATGTCCATCTTGGCCTTGATATGTTAGCTGCTGCATTAACACTTTGTCTTTCCACTCATGACTGTTAGTCTCACCCTATGAGAACTACTTTGGGACATCCTACTTGTTCTGGACTGGTCTGCTGTGGACGATAAGGAAAATGTATGTCTTACCTGATTAATTTTCTTTCCTTGGTCCTGGAGGCATCCCAGCCAGTCAGGGTTCTAGGATATCCACAATGAGTATTCATGAGAGGGATTTGCATGCAGTAGAGGCAGTGCATGAAGATCTCTCATGAATGTTCATTGCGGATATCCTGAAAACCTAATTGGGCTGCTTCCAGGACCAGGTTTGGAAATCACCGCTTTAGTCCGACCACAGCAGTCCAGAAACATTCCCTTATGATTGAATTTCTTTGTTGTGTTCCTTTCACCATTCTGTGGATATTACCATGATGTACTTTGTATCATGCATCTCCTGACTTGGTGGAAATACTACATAAGTACATAAGTAATGCCATACTGGGAAAAGACCAAGGGTCCATCGAGCCCAGCATCCTGTCCACGACAGCGGCCAATCCAGGCCAAGTGCACCTGGCAAGCTTCCCAAACGTACAAACATTCTATACATGTTATTCCCGGAATTGTGGATTTTTCCCAAGGCCATTTAGTAGCGGTTTATGGACTTGTCCTTTAGGAAACCGTCCAACCCCTTTTTAAACTCTGCTAAGCTAACCACCTTCACCACTTTCTCCGGCAACGAATTCCAGAGTTTAATTATACGTTGGGTGAAGAAAAATTTTCTCCCATTTGTTTTAAATTTACTACACTGTAGTTTCATCGCATGCCCCCTAGTCCTAGTATTTTTGGAAAGCGTGAACAGACGCTTCACATCCACCTGTTCCACTTCTCATTATTTTATATACCTCTATCATGTCTCCCCTCAGCCGTCTCTTCTCCAAGCTGAATAGCCCTAGCCTCCTTAATCTTTCTTCATAGGGAAGTCGTCCCATCCCCGCTATCATTTTAGTCGCCCTTCGCTGCACCTTTTCCAATTCTACTTTATCTTTCTTGAGATGCGGTGACCAGAATTGAACACAATACTCAAGGTGCGGTCGCATGCATGTCAGTAGAGTCAATGCCTACCTGGTTGGTAGATGTTGGGAGTGTCATTTTTTTAATCTCAATTATACATTCAGAAATGGCACTTTGGACTTGACCACCATTGCATGGCTATTTGCAGTACTGAGCTTTCTATAGCTGCACATCCCCTTTAAGGGAAAAGCATGGGGAACTACTTCTTGCTCTGTCTCCATCTGCTGGTCGACAGAGACAACACCCACTTGTTCTGGTGTGGTCTAGTAGGAATAAAGGAAAGAAAATTATCAGGTAAAACAATTTTTCCATTTTAATTTATGTAGTCAAGTTTACATCTATCTTTTATCTGTGATTATCACTCTGCTCATCTCATTTCTCACAGCTTTCTATTTCATTGTGATGCTTTACATAATGAACGCATTGTTGCTGTTAACAGGAATCCCATACTGCCCAGCTACAGATACTTATGGAGTTTTTAAAGGTGGCCAGGAGAAATAAGAGAGAGGTAACTTCTACTCAGTTTTATTTGTTTATTTGAAGGAGGGAAGTCTTATCTTTTTTCAGTTTTGTACTCATGAGTTCATTGTTAAATCTGAAGCTAGATAATTTTGATACCAGTTTAACATTAGTTGAATGCTTGCTTGTGTATACTTTATTAAATTTGATACACCACTGAAGTTCACAAGAAATCAATGAAAGATAAATTCCTTTCCCTTATTAGACAACGGCCAACATGATTACATCTTAACATCTTATATGAAGCTAGTGGATTGAGAAAAGTATTTCACTCTATTTAAAACTTAGCCCCTTAATGCAGTTGTGCGCTAGCACTTACCATGCATTGTGTGTAAGAGTTTATTAAAAAGGCCTTACTAATGGATGTGTTCTGACCAGAATTTAAACCGTTGAACTGTTGACAAGTGAATATCAGGTAGAAGTTAATAGCTTGCAGCATCAGTTATAGTACACTAGTATAAAAGGCCCGTTTCGGTAGGCAATGAAACGGGCGCTAGCAAGGTAATCTCCCCCCCCCCCCCCCCCGGCAGCGTCCTTCCTGTCTCCCCTGCCCCCCCTGCAGCCACCCATCTGGTCTCAGGACCCCCCTCCCCACCAACCCTCCTCTGCCCCTGCAGCCAAGCATGTGCAGCGGCCCTCCTCTCTCCCCTGCTCCCCCTGCAGCTACCCATGTCCAGCGACCCACCTCTCTCCCCTGCCCCCTACAGCGTCCCTTCTGTCTCCCCTGCCCTCCCCTGCAGCCACCCATCTGGTCTCAGGATCCCCTCCCCACTCGGCGCATCACCCAAGCCCCTACCCCCCCCCCCCCTCGGGCACATCAACCCCCTCGCCACCCGCAGCTGCCAATACTAACGCTGTCCGGCCGCTGCTGCGTCTCCTGTTGAGCAGCAGCGGCCGGTACAAAAAGAAAAAAAAGCCAAAAAAGATTTTAAACCTGGAACATGGCTCCGGACACAGCCATCTGGCATTGGCTGTCATCTCTGCAGCCGCTCCTCCTCTCCCCTCTGACGTCGCTGCGCCCCTCCGGGTGTCTTCCTGCAGGGGCAGTGACGTGGAGGGGAGAGGAGGAGCAGCTGCAGTGACGACAGCCAATGCCAGATGGCTGTCTACGGAGCCGCGTTTCAGGTTAAAAATCTTTTTTTGGCTTTTTTCTTTTTGTACCAGCCGCTGCTACTCCACAGGAAAAGCAGCAGCGGCCGGACAGCATTAGTATTGGCGGCTGCGGGTGGCGAGGGAGTTGATGTGCTCGAGAGGGGGGTAGGGGCTTTGGTGATGCGCCGGGGGGAGGGTCTTGGGTGATGCATCGGGGGAGGGGGGGTAGGGGCTTGGGTGCTGCGGAGGGGCTTGGGTGTTGCGCCGAGGGGGGGGGGGGCACTGAGGGCTGATTGGTAGGCAGGGGGAGGAGTAGGGAAACACGCGCTACTCCTCCCCTTGCCTTGGAATCAGCTGTCAGTGACATCACTGACGTCAGTGCATTCTAAACTGCCTAGCAGACCACCTCCGAGGGAGCCACGGTCCCAGGCACATTAGAACGTTGGAGGTGAGAATTATTATATAGGATTTGGGTACATTTTTACGGAGGTCAACAGTTTATGTATCTTCAGTTCCAGTGTTCCACGAATGACATATTTCCCATGCCATTTTGCTACTTGGGCATTTTTTTTTTTTAGTTACATTTGTACCCCGCGCTTTCCCATTCATGGCAGGCTCAATGCGGCTTACATGGGGCAATGGAGGGTTAAGTGACTTGCCCAGAGTCACAAGGAGCTGCCTGTGCCTGTAGTGGGAATCGAACTCAGTTCCTCAGTTCCCCAGGACCAAAGTCCACCACCCTAACCACTAGGCCACTCCTCCACTCCTCTCCTTTGTTGTCATAGTTCCTAAAAAGCTAGCCAAGGTAGGTTGTTTCACTTTTAAGCTTATATAGAAATTTTTTTTTTTCTTGAATGGAAGAAAAGACCTCAGTAGCCCTTAGCCCACTTAACTCGGTGGCTCCAGAACTCCCATGTTACCTCCCCACCCAAGGCAGGACTGAGTTTTTAGGTTGAGTCTGATGCTATGAGGGAGTGTCTTCAAATCATTAAGATGGCTCCTCTTCTGTAAGAGCAGTGATCTAACACTGCACTTTGGCAAGTATGGTCTTTCCTGTTTTCTTTTATATTGGAATTCATAAGATGTGTACTATGACTACTGAAGGCTGACTTAATGTGAACCTCTGGCCTATTATATTCTGTGATCCTGAAGTCTATGATAGCCTGATGATTTATCGGTTAGTGGGGTTGGGTATAGAACATCATTTTGATTATGGGATCATTTTCTCTTCCTCTAGCAAAGGTAACTTCCCTGAGTTACATTTGTCTCCTTGCTGGCCAGAACTTGACAGAGACTATAGCTCTTGAGTAGTAATCACCCTGAGCCTAAACACCTCCATGACATGCCTGAGCATGACCAAACCTTATGGATGGGGGAATATGAGCAAGTCATAGGGTCACCAATGGAGTCCTCTTTTAATTTTTTTTATTAATAATGTTCTTAAGGCTGAGTAAATAATTTAAAATTATACTAAGTCAAAATGTAAGTTTCGGTTTGGTTCTGGATGAGTAGTACTAGTACACCAAACTTCAAAACTTTGTGTACAACAGCTAGAATTTTGGTTCCTATATGGTTCAGTACACATTTTCCTTTTTATTTCTTTTATGCTGTAGCAACTGGAACAGGTCCAGAAGGAGCTGAGTGTTCTGGAAGAAGATATTAAACGAGTTGAGGTAAGGCAACCATACATGGGGCAAACCTTCAACAGTCTTTCATACCAGTCAACCTGTCTGGTCTACAGATGTTCAGTTATACTTATGTGCCTTACTGTTGGAGAAAAAGGCATGAATTCTTGTTTCACTTAGTCAAACAAGATTCATTCATGATTATATTTAGCAGATACCACCAATAAGAAAAATTGGTTGCAACTTGTAACAAAATCAGTCACTGCATAGCAGCAAATAGTTCATAAAACTAAAACAGTACTTAATTAATTCTCCTCAACTTCAAAAATGTGTCTAGAAAGCCAGGCCTTAACCATGTTTGGAATAGTGTAAAATTTGTCACTATTCTTGTATCCCTAGGGCAATATATTCCATAATGAAGGTGCACATGAAAACTATCAATGATCTGTCACATGTATACTGCGGACAAACCTCCATTTAGTGAAAGAATCACCAATCTTTTATTTTGACTGGAGCATAAGTCTTGTAAAAGCTTGTAATGTCCAAGCTATTCCTGCCGAAATTGTAAAAGTCCATGAAAGTACCTTAAACTTGACATGCCAGTGTAGTAGATGAAATTCTGGGGACTACATGATCCATATGCTTTAAACTCCTTTCCTTCCTTGCAGCGGTATTTTGAACCAGCTGTAATCTATGTAATTCTCTCTGTGGAAGGCTTAGATAAATGGTATTGGAGAAATCCAGTTTTGAACTTGTTAACCTGTTGAGGCTTGCACCACCACTCGCACATTTTCACAGGACAGTTACAGGTGAAAGTGATTGTTGTAAAATATCTATGCAAGAGCTAACCACCACTGAAATTTGTTTTGAAAACCTCAACTGTGAATCTAAATATGTACACAAGTTATCTCACCACATTGATGGACAGAAACCTGAACTTGCTGCTTAATTAGAAACCTCATAGATGGGTATAAAGCAGGGTTGTCCCAACCTCGGCCCTCGAGGGCTGCAATCTAGTCAGGCTTTCAGGATTTCTCCAATGACTATGCACGAGATCTTTTTGCATGCATTTATCTCCATTGTATGCATATAGTCCTCATGCATATTCATTGAGGAAATCTTGAAAACCCAACTTATCAAGGGCCAAGGTTTGGACACTCCTGGTGTAAAGGTTGTTTCCCAGTCTCATAAGAACATAAGAGTAGCCATACTGGGTCAGACCAATTGTCCATCTAGCCCAGTATCCTGTTTTCCAAACAGTGGCCAAGTCGGGTCACAAGTACCTGGCAGAAACCCAAACCCTGGCAACTCCATACTACAAATCCTAGAGCAAGCAGTTGCTTCCCATGTTTGTCTCAATAGCAGACTATGGACTTTTCCTCCAGGAATTTGTCCAAACCTATTTTAAACCTAGATACGTTAAACGCTGTTACCACTTCCTCTGGCAAAGAGTTGAAGAGCTTAACTATTCGTTGAGTGAAAAAATATTTCCTCCTATTTGTTTTAAAAGTATTTCTATGTAACTTCCTCGAGTGTCCCCAGTTTTTGTACTTTTGGAACGAGTAAAAAATCGACTTCTACTCATTCTACACCACGCAGGATTTTGTAGACCTCAGTCATATCTCCCATCATCCGTCTCTTTTCCAAGCTGAAGAGCCGTAACCTCTTTTGCCTTTCCTCATACGAGAGGAGTTTCATCCCCTTTATCATTTTAGTCGCTCTTATGAACCTTTTCTAATTCCGCAATATCTTTTTTGAGATACGTTGACCAGACCTGAACGCAATACTCAAGGTGCATGGAGTGATACAAAGGCATTATATGAATTTTTGGTCTTATTCACCATCCCTTTCCTGATAATTCCTGGCATTCTGTTTGCTTTTTTGGCCGCCGCCGCACACTGAGCAGAAGATTTCAGTGTATTATCTACAGCAACACCCAAATCTTTTTCTTGAGCGCTGACCCTCTAGGTAACTGTGATTTGGATTATTCTTTCCAATGTGTATCACCTTGCATTTGTCCACATTAAATTTCATCTGCCATTTGGATGCTCAGTCTTCCAATTTCCTAAGATCTTCCTGCAATATTTCACAGTCCGCACGTGTTTTAATAACCTTGAATAGTTTTGTATCATCTGCAAATTTAATCACTTCACTCGTCATTCCGACTTCCATATCATTTATAAATATGTTAAATAGTATCGGTCCCAGTACAGATCCCTGCGGCATTCCACTGTTCACTCACCTCCATTGAGAGAAATGGCCATTTAACTCAACCCTCTGTTTTCTGTCCAATAACCAATTCCTAATCCACACCAGAACCTTGCCTCCTTTCACATGACTCTTTATTTTTCTCAGGAGTTTCTCATGAGGAACTTTATCCAAAGCGTTCTGAAAGTCTAGATACACTACATCAACTAGCTCACATTTATCCACAGGTTTGTTCATGCCTTCAAAGAAATGAAGCAAGTTGGTGAGGCAAGACTTCCCTCGGCTTAACCCATGCTGACTCTGTCCCATTAAACCATGTTTTTCTACGTGTCCTATAATTTTATTTTTTATAATAGTTTTCACTGTTTTACCCGCACCGACGTCAGGCGTACCTGTCTATAATTTTCCGGATCACCCTTAGAATCCCTTTTTTAAAAATCGTCGTCACGTTGGCCACCTTCCAATTTTCAGGTACTACGGACGGTTTTAACGACAGGTTATGTATTACTAACATCAGATCAGGAATTTTATGCTTGAATTCTTTGAGTACTGTTGGATGTATGCCACCCGGTCCAGGAACTGGACCTGGATTGGCCCCACTTTTGGAAACGGGATACTGGGCCTAATGGACCTTCAGTCTGTCCCAGTATGGTAATGCTTATGTTCTTATCAATAACTCGAGTATTAGTATAGTTTCACTGACCTTTCAAACAGGCAGCAATTCATCTTTTACTAGCTCTTTGAGCAGGGACTGTCCTTTTATGTTAAATTGTACAGTGTTGCATAACCCTAGTAGTGCTTTAGAAATGCTAAGTAGTAGTAGAGGAAGAAGTTAGATCCAGTAAATAAGGGAAAATTACAGACCAATATTAGAGACAGTGGTAGCTTTTGAATTATGCGAGGCCCATGTACATCAGTTAATCACCTGTAGCAGGTGTTCTTCAGGGACAGTAGGTCAAGTATTCTCACATCTGAGTGAGCGTAGATCTCTCGTAACTGTAAAAAGCTAAAGAATTTGGCCAGCCCCTGGGTCTTCCCTCTGCCACGTCCTGCCTACCTGAAATTACATCAGAAGAGGCAGGACACGGGAGAGGGAAGACCCAGGGGCTTGCCAAAGGCAGTCTATCATGTTGCTGCTGCCGCCGCCGCCGATTACCAATGTAAACTTTACAGTACCATGGGGATGTGAAAGGTGATGGAGGAATGCCAGACCCCTGGGAGGGGAAGAAATAAGGGGAGAGACGGGATCAGTAGTGGGGAGGCAGGAGTGGACTTACTATTCGGGCAACCGAGCAGTGCAAAAGGGCCCAGAGGTTGTATTTGGATGCCCGCTGCACACTACCCTCCCTGGCCCTACTTTTAAAGGTGCGTCGCTGGTGACCTAGTGGCATCTGCGGAAGGGAGGAGAACATATTCTTTCCTGCCTGTTGTGCTACCCCTATTCCCCCTGCCTGGCACCGCTGTATTTTAAAAATGGTGGCCGAGACTCCCTGCAGAAGTCTTGTGAGACTGTTGTGACCCACAAGAGTACTGTGGGAAGTCTCAGCCACCATTTAGAAAATATGGCGATGGTGGCAGGCGGGGGGATAGCTTCAGCGCAGCGGGCAGGAAACAGGAAGGAAGACAGTGTCTCTCCCCCCCCCCCCCCCCCCCCCCCGGTAGAGACCAATAGACCACAGGACCCTTCAGATAGAACCAGGGCAGGAGGGGGCGTCGACTGCTGTGGTAGGGGGGGAGTCCGGCGGGGCTCCAGACCACCCTCAACTTGCCCCTGGGGGGGAGGAGAGGTTTAACATGTAGACCAGGTGAGGTCAGACTGGTTATTTTGGCACCCTGGGCCAGAGCCTCACTTGGTCCAATGATTAAGCCATCCCTGCTTTCAATCTTCAGAGATAAGCATGAGCACTGGGAAGTGAAATGTAAAAAAATAAGGCAGAGCAAGAGAAACTTACTGTAGAGAGAGGAACCAATACTAAAACTTTATTTATGGACTTTCAAGGCAAAAAGCCTGTGAGAGTGTTAGTTGGACCCTTGAATGACTGAGGAGTAAAAGGAGCATTTGAGTAGGTTAAGGTGATAGACCCCCAAACTTCCTCCTCAGTAAAGACCGAGAAAAAGAAATCATTTAGTATTTCTGCTGTCGTCTTTGTTGATGGTGATTCAGGACAGTTAAAGTGCATTGCTGTAAGTCTAGAAGGTGTAATATGTCAAATTGACAAAGTCAAAAGCAGACATCAGCAGGACTCGCTGACGATCAAACCGGAGTCCTGAAAGAGTTCAAAAATAGTCTGTTACTAGTAATAATTAATCATTCAAAACAGGAGTGATACCTGAGGACTGGAGAGAACCAACATAAAGCCAATTTTTAAAAAACTGCTGAGATGATCTGGGAAACTATAAACCTGTGCTTGACATTGGTGTCAGGCAACATGGTTGAAGATTTAATTTAAAAAAAAAAAAAAAAAAACAACCCTCCCCCCACCCCCACCTCCCTGGAATACTCATCTGCACTTGATTTAAACATTGGCAGCTGCATTTATTTTATTATTATTATTATTATTTTTTAATGTATACCTGGATATTTTTCTGGGAAGCCTGAAACTCTGTCCAGGCTTTACTCCTGCTAGGTAATGCTTCTGAAAATTAGATTCCATATCATCAAGCAGATCAATCCATAGACTGGTGGGTTGTGTCCATCTACTAGCAGGTGGAGATAGAGAGCAATCTTTTGCCTCTCTATATGTGGTCATGTGCTACCAGAAAATCCTCAGTATTCTCTCTGTCTAGCAGGTGTGTGGTCACACGCAGCAGCTCTGGCTTGGTCTCCACGCCTATTTACTTAGGCTTTGTTGAGTACCTGGGGTTCAGGGCTCTTTGTGAGCAAGTGCAAACCTGGTGGTGCCAGGTCCCTCCTTTTTCTCCCCCCTCCCGCTGGCTCCGTTAAAAAAAAAAAAAACCCCAAAACAAAACACAACAGCCTTGAAGCAGAAAAGATTTTCCTTGCAGCTGCTCACTGGGACACAATTCGTTGCAGCTCGGAGCAAGAAGCAGGTAATTTTACCTTTTCCTAGCAGGTGGGGGGTTCCCCGAACGTTTCCCTCGTGGATTATGGCGTCGGATGGTAAGGGCTCGAAAAAGCGCTCCCCGGACTGCGATCCGCCGCGCTAGTGGGGGGGGGGGGGGGGGGGCGCAGGGATCGGAGGCCGAGAAGCCCTTTTTGGACGCCCTTCCGGACTTCGCTGATTTAGCCAGTTTTTCCTCCGCTGGGGCGTCGGCGGCCTTTCCCACCTTAGGCGCCCATCCCCCAATGTCCGCCCTTCCGACGTCGGCCACCCATGCAGCTCGAACGCCTCTGGTATGGCCGCCTTGTGTTGGGCGGCGGTAAGAAGATGGCGAAGTTTAGCGCCATGCTTCCCGCGCGGCTCCGCGGAGTGACGTGCCGGATGCCATTTTGGATGGGCAGCGCGCCTGTCCCCCCCGCTTTATGGTGTGGAGGTTGAGAGTTCCTCTGGGGCTGTGTCCCAGGTTGCAGAGGTGCACAAACGGGGGTTTCTCTCCCGAGTTTATTTTGTTGCTGCTTTAGGCCTTTCAACTGCAAAACGCTGCTCCTGCTCCCCTGTCAGATATGGGGGAAGAGGCTTCCCTGATCAAGCGCCCTCGGGTGGATCTTCAGGTCTTGGGGACTCTGTCTCCTCTGATGTAGATGAGGGCAGCGTTTCTGAGTTCTCCCAAAGGTCCCTTGGGGATTCTTTGGAGGAGGCTGATCCTCACCCTGATGGGGGAGATGACCACTCTGCAGCGTGGTTTTTTCGCTCAGAGGAATTGCCTAACCTGTTAGTTCAGGCTATGAGCATCTTGAGTATTTCCTCTCCGGAGGAAGGCCCTCTGTCAGCCTCGGCAGGTTCCGCTATTATGTTGGGAACCAAGCGCCCTTCCAGGACCTTCCACATCCATGAAGCCATGAAAACTCTAATTTCAGCTCAATGGGATTCTCCTGAGGCGAGCCTCAAGATAGCCAGGGCCATGACTTGTCTGTACCCTCTGCCAGAGGGTGAACAGGAGGCCTTGCGCTGGCCGGCAGTGGACTCTCTAATCACTGCTGTGACAAAAAAAAGACGGCTTTGCCGGTGGAAGGTGGCTCTGCCCTTAAGGATTCACAGGCCAGGAAATTGGAAGCGGCCTTAAAGTTAGCCTTTGAAGTGGCCGCCTTGAGTTTGCAGGCCTTGGTTTGCGGCTCCTATGTGGCCAGGGCATGCCTGACGGTGGTGCAGTGGGCCTCCCCCTTGGATCCTTCCTTGAGGGCGGATTGGCCGGTCCTGGAGTCGGGCTTGGCTTACTTGGCAGACTTGCTGTATGATGTTTTGAGAGCCTCGGCTAAAGGTATGTCTCAGACAGACAGTCTCTGCCCGTCAATGGCTATGGCTTAAGCATTGGTCAGCTGACCATGCCTCCAAATCCTGCTTAGCCAAGTTGCCTTTTTAGGGCAAGCTGCTCTTCAGGGATGATCTGGACAAGATCATGACGGATCTCGGCAGTTGTAAAGGCAAGAGGTTGCCAGAGGTCAAGGCAAGGGCCTGCAGTGCTCGCCCTGGTTCCTTTAAGGGCCGTTTTCAAGAAGCCCTTCGGTATCGCCCGGGCAAGTCGGGCTCCTCCTCCTCCAAGCAGAGGTTCTCCCCGAAGCAGCATTCCTTTTGCAGAGACCGCCGCTCAGGAGGTTCTTCCTCTGGTCCTCCCCCAGGGTCTCGTACCCAATGACGGGGCCCTGGTCCATGGCCCAGAGCAGGTAGGAGGAAGGCTGTCCTCTTTTCTGGGCGAGTGGACCAGGGTAACTTCAGCGCTTGGGTTCTAGAAGTCATCAGAGATGGCTACAAGTTGGAGTTCTGCCGGCCCCTGAGAGACGGGTTCGTGAACTCTCCCTGCAAGTCTCCCCTCAAAGTGGCAGCAGTTCAGCAGACTCTGGACAACTTGCTCCGCCTTGGGGCGGTGGTCCCAGTGCCCGTAGAGCAGCGTGGCACAGGACGTTACTCTATTTACTTTGAGGTGCCAAAGAAAGGAGGCTCTTCTTGGCCTATTCTCGACCTCAAGGGAGTCAATCGGGCCTTGTGAATACGGCATTTCCATATGGAGACTCTCCGCTCCGTGATTGCTGCGGTACAAGAAGGAGAATTCTTGGCATCCTTGGACATCAAGGAAGCTTATCTGCACATTCCCATCTGGCCGCCTTATCAGCGCTTCCTGCGCTTTGCAGTACTGGGCCGGCACTTCCAGTTCAGAGCCCTCCCGTTCGGGTTGGCTACGGCTCCGCGGACCTTCTCCAAAGTGATGGTGGTCATTGCGGCTTATATCCGCAAGGAAGGAGTGCAAGTCCATCCCTACCTGGACGACTGGCTGATTCGAGCTGCCTCCTTTGCGGAGTGTGGGAGAGCGACGGACAGGGTCATTGCTCTTCTGAGCTCCCTGGGATGGATCATCAACTGGGAGAAAAGTCAGCTGCGCCCGACTCAGTCCCTGGAGTATCTGGGTGTTCGGTTCGACACCCAAGTGGACAGAGTGTTCCTGCCGGACAACCGGAGCCTCAAGCTTCAGGCTCAGGTGGGCCGGTTCCTAGCCTCCTCAGCTCCTCGGGCTTGGGATTATGTGCAACTGTTGGCTCCATGATGGCCACGATGGAGGTAGTGCCCTGGGCCAGGGCCCATATGAGGCCACTGCAGCACTTTCTGCGGCGCTGGACTCCGGTTTCAGAGGATTACGCAGTTCGCCTTCCCCTGGACCCGGCAGTGAGAAGGGCGCTAAGTTGGTGGCTGATGTCCGACAAGGTGTCAGCCAGTATGCCTCTCACGTCCCCGGAGTGGATTGTCGTTACAACGGATGCCTGCTTGACGGGCTGGGGAGCCCACTGCCTGGGAAGGACAGCGCAGGGGATATGGTCACCGGCGGAGGCGAAGTGGTCCATCAACCTCTTGGAACATCGGGCCATTCGGTTGGCGCTTCAAGCGTTTCTTCAGGTACTGATACTGAGGCCAGTTCGAATCCTGTCAGACAGTGCCACGGCTGTGGCCTATGTCAATCGCCAGGGAGGTACCAGGAGCGCCCCTCCTAGCCAGGGAGGCCATGAAGTTATGCCAATGGGCAGAGGTGAATCTGGACCAGCTGTCAGCGGCTCACATTGCGGGAGTCCTGAATGTCGAGGAGGACTTTTTCAGTCGCCATACCTTGGGTCCCGGAGAGTGGCAGCTGTCTGCTTGGGTGTTCTTGGAGATCACGAAGCGCTGGGGCATGCCGACCTTGGATCGGATGGCGACCTTGGCCAATTGCCAAGTGCCGCGGTTCTTCAGCAGAGGACGGGACCCTCGATCTCTGGGGGTCGATGCTCTTCTCCAGCAGTGGCCAGTACAGGAGCTTCTCTACGTGTTCCCGCCTTGGCCTATGCTGGGTAGAATTCTCAGCCGGGTGGTCCTGGTGGGTCCAGACTGGCCCAGACGCCCTTGGTATGCGGACCTGATCCAGCTTTCCGTAGACAGTTCTCTGTGGCTTCCAGCGGAGCGGGACCTCTTACATCAGGGTCCCGTGGTGATGGAGGATACCTCCCCCTTTGGTCTTACGGCCTGGCTCTTGAGCGGAAGTGGCTGAAGAAGAAGGGCTTCTCGGACAAGGTCATCGCCACTATGCTGAGAGCACGGAAGCGCTCTACTTCTACTACGTACTCCAGGGTATGGCGTACCTTTGTGTCATGGTGCGAGGCAGGATCCCTGTTGCCCTTCACGGTGCCAATTGCTTCAGTGTTGGCGTTCCTGCAAGAAGGTCTGGAGAAAGGCCTGTCGCTCAGCTCTAAGGTCCAGGTAGCGGCTCTAGCTTGCTTCAGGAGTCGCCTGAAGGGTGCTTCCCTGGCTTCTCAGCCAGATGTGCGTTTTCTCAAAGGGGTTAATCACCTACGCCCTCCTCTGCACTCGATAGTGCCTATGTGGAATCTCAATCTGGTGCTGCGGGCCTTGCAGAAGCCGCCCTTTGAGCCATTATCACGGCTGTCTCTGAAGGACCTAACGTTGAAAGCGGTCTTTTTGGTGGCAATCGCTTCAGCCAGGAGGGTTTCCGAGCTCCAGGCGCTCTCGTGTAGAGAGCCGTTCCTGCGGTTCACGGAGGCAGGAGTGTCTATTCGCCCAGTGCCTTCCTTCCTGCCCAAGATTGTTTCTCGCTTCCATGTGAATCAGCAGCTTTGTCTACCTTCCTTCCGTAGGGAGGATTATCCAGAGGAGTATCGTGCTCTCAGATGCCTGGATGTTAGACGAGTTATCATCAGATACTTGGAAGTGACCAACTATTTCCGGAAGTCGGGTCACCTGTTCGTGCTGTTCGGGCCCCCGTAGGGGTCTGCAGGCATCTAAACCTACCATGGCACAGGTCAAGGAAACGATTGCGGCGGCTTATGTGGCTGCAGAGAAGGTGCCGCCTATCCAGCTGAAGGCTCATTCTACTAGAGCACAGGCGGCTTCAATGGCAGAGTCCAGGTCCGTTTCCTTGGAGGAGATTTGCAGATCGGCAACTTGGGTGTCGGCTCATACCTTCTCACGGCATTATCGCTTGGACGTGGCAGCACGGGCCGAGGCCCAGTTTGGAGCTTCAGTGTTGCGTTCTGAGATTTCCATGTCCCGCCCTGGGTGAGTACTGCTTGGGTACATCCCACCAGTCTATGGATTGATCTGCTTGATGATATGGAAGGTAAAATTATGTATCATACCTGATAATTTTCTTTCCATTAATCATAGCAGATCAATCCATAGTCCCTCCCAGATATCTGTACTGTTTGTTCTAGTTCAGTTATATTTCAGGTTCAAGTTTAGACTTCAGATCCTGTTCAGGAGGACTTCGAGTTCAAGTTCTTCCACTTGGATTTCCCTGGAGTTGGGAAGACTTTGTGTTACAGTGAGCTGCTGCTTCTTTCCCCCCGTTTTGACGGTGGTTGGATTCATAACTAAATTATGCCAGTGCTCCCTCCCGCTTCGTGCGGTAGTAGGGTAGCTTTGTTTCCCTCTCGCTTTGGCAGTTATGGGTTAAGCAGGCTCCTCCCGCGGTTGCGGTAGCAGGACATGCCAGTTCCCCCCCCACGTCGGCAGGAGTGGGTGCCCTCCCCCCCGCTTCGGCGGTGGTTGGGTGGCGGAGTGTTCCTTTGTGGGTGTAATTCTCTGTTTGGTGATTCCTGCGGATGGAGCTTTGATATCGACTATACTGAGGATTTCCTGGTAACACATGACCACATATAGAGAGGCAAAAGATTGCTCTCTATCTCCACCTGCTGGTAGGTGGACACAACCCACCAGTCTATGGATTGATCTGCTATGATTAATGGAAAGAAAATTATCAGGTATGATACATAATTTTACCATATGACCTCTTGAGTCTTATGGAATAGTGACCATATACGGCTTAATGGGTCAGCATCGGTTCAGCAAGTGTTGTCTTACTAAATTTTAGATTATATTTTGGAAGGTCTAAACAAACAAATAGATAATGGTGAGCTAGTTAATGGTGTTTATGGGTCTTCAGAAGGCATTTGACAAAGTCTGTCATGGGAGGCTCTTTAGAAAATTAGAAGTATGGAATTAGAATATGGTGCCCTTTTGTGGATTCCAGACTAGCAAAAAGACAGGAAATGGAGTAAGACTGAAGGGCTATTATCCACATGGAAAAGTATTATTAGTGGAGTACCCCAATGTTCTGTATTATAAATGATTTGGAGATAACAAGTGATGTGAACTGATCAAAATTATTCAGTCATTACAGCAGTTGGGGATTGTGAAGATTTGAGAAGGATCTTGAGAGACTAGGAGACTGGGCAGCTAAATTGCAGATGAAATTTAATGTGGTCAAGTGCAAAGTGATGCACATAGGGGAAAATAATCCTAATTACAAGAACAAAATGCTGGGTTCTGTATTTAGAGTCGCCATCCAAGAAAAGATCTTGGCATCATTGTGCATAATGTATTGACATTTTCTGCCCAGTGTGCTGCAGCTTCCAAAAAAGGAAATTGTGAAACGGGATGGACATCAAAACAGAGAATATCACTGTGCCGCAATATAGGTCCCTTGTGTATCCTCGTACTATATGCAATTCTGGTTGCCTCATTTCAAAAAGAAAAGTTTAAAGTAAAGTTAGGAGAAGGTTGAGTGACAAAATTGATAATGTGGACAGCACACCTCCCTTGTCAAGAGGCTAAACAGCCTCAGGGCTGTTTGAAAACAATCTTAAAGCGGCTTCAAAACATTTCAAAACATAACTGCAAGACTAATATATTCAGTTAAGAAGTTTGATCATGTATCCTTTCTTTTGGTAGACTTACACTGGTTGTGAATAAGAACACACATTAAATTCAAATATTGTTTGTTCATAGAATACTTTTTGAAATTGCTCCATAGTTTATAGTGTATTCAGACTTAATGTACTGCTTCAGAAAAAATTCATCAAAGTGGTTTACAATGGTAAATAATATAGAAGAATGTAAGAAAGGAACTACATCAAATCAGAAAAGAGGAGAGAGAGCAGCTGTAGCATATATGGATCAGCTTATAAAACATCCCTCTAATTATAAGATCACAAGCCTTTAGGAATTAACATCTTGAACTACTACTACTACTACTTAACATTTCTAGAGTGCTACTAGGGTTACACAGCGCTGTACAGTTTAACAAAGAAGGACAGTCCCTGCTCGAAGGAGCTTACAATCTAAAGGACGAAATGTCAAGCTGGGGCAGTCAAGATTTCCTGAATAGAGGTGTAGTGGTTAGGTGCCGAAGGCGACACTGAAGAGGTGGGCTTTGAACAAGGATTTAAAGATGGGCAGGGAGGAGGCCTGGCGTATGGGCTCAGGGAGTTTATTCCAAGCATGGGGTGAGGCAAGGCAGAAAGGGCAGAGCCTGGAGTTGGCGGTGGTGGAGAAGGGTACTGAGAGGAGGGATTTGTCTTGAGAGCGCAGGTTACGGGTAGGAACGTAAGGGGAGATGAGGGTAGAGAGGTAAGGAGGGGCTGCAGATCGAGTGCATTTGTAGGTTAGTAGGAGAAGCTTGAACTGTATGTGGTACCTGATCGGAAGCCAGTGAAGTGACTTGAGGAGAGGGGTGATATGAGTATATCGGTCAAGGCGGAAGATAAGACGTGCAGCAGAGTTCTGAACGGACTGCAGGGGGGATAGATGGCTAAGTGGGAGGTCAGTGAGGAGTAGGTTGCAGTAGTCAAGGCATCTACAAAATGCATAATGTATAAGCAATTGTTTTCTTCATTTTCGTACCAAGCTATAAAGTTTTGCATGTCTTACTCTTTTTATCAGAGCCGAAGAAAATTATGACTTTCTTTGAAAGTTAAAAACATTTTTGTTTTCTGAATTACCCTATGAAATAAGTCTGATTATTGTAATTCTCAGATGTGACTGGTTAATACTCCTTTTTGTAAATCCACATAGAGCTAGGAATTGTTTTGGTTGTAGTATAGAAATGCATGTATTGTATTTATTTTTATTTATGGCATTTATATCCCACATTATTCCCACCCACGGGCAGGCTCAATGTGGCGTACAATAGTCTATTAAGCAACGATAATACAAAATACAGTAATTAGTGTCATAGGAGGGAAAGAGGAACAACGAGAGGGAGAGAGGAGAAGGTGACAATTAGTCGCTATGGCAGCCATGGTTCAGAAGGATGCGACACCAGGAGGGCTCATGGCATATGCTCTACTGAAAAGGAAGGTCTTGAGCTGCTTCTTAAAGGTCGGGTGATCTGGGGTGAATTTGACCACTTGGGGCAGCCCGTTCCAGAATTGAGTGCTAAGATAAGAAAAAGAGGAAGCATAGACAGTCTTATATTTTAGGCCACTAAAAGCTGGATAGTGGAGATTGAGATACGAGCGAGCTGACTTGGGGGAGTTCCTGGGCGGCAAGTTAATGAGTGTCCATGTAAGCAGGAGCGTCTTCATAGATGATTTTGTGCACCAACGCGCAGATCTTAACGATATGGTCCTTCACAGGAAGCCAGTGCAACCTCTCACGTAGTGGGCTCAAACTTTCAAATCTCGATTTATATGACTGAGAAGGGGATACGATAGTTTATAAATTTATGAGGAGGATGAAAAATTAAATAGGGTGGTTTAACCTGTCAAACATCACAAAAACAAGAGGACAGTCAATGAAACTAATGACCAGCAGAGTGAAAACAAATGCAGAAAGTGATTTACACAGGACATAATTAAGCTGTGGAATTTGTTGCCAGAGGATGTGGTCAAGGCAATCATCCAAAACAATATGTTGGTAATAGCACAAATCACACACTCTTATACTTATTTTCCATATGCACATGAGGAGTACCAGAATTTTAACAGCGACCTGTAATAGGTTATTGGGCCTCTTAATGGGCTATCCTATTTCAAACCCTGAACCTTATGTCTCCTCTTCATCATTCATTTACTCCTCTGTTTGCTTATCTAATTTCCTTCACTTTTAAGTTGGTTTAAGTTTTTAATTACCTTAATTCTTTAAAAATACACACCAAATACTATACAAAATAACAAAACATGAGAACAGTCACTATTATTTCCTCCCAGAAATGCTAAATGATCTTCCCGCACCTTTCTCAACCTACACTTCCCCAGCTGTGAAGGGGTCAAATACAAACTAACACATGGCGTCCAGCTTTTCCTACATGAGTACAAAAATGTGGAATGCACTACCAACTCACTTGAAAATGATCAACGAATTAAATAGGTTTTCAAAGCTTTGCGGAAGCTATCTCTTTAACAAAGCCTACCACGAGAACCCATATCTACTTGAACACAACCCTTACACTCCCTTATTCAGAATGTCTCACTGTATAGCTGCATAACCAGATCCTCTTTGTTTTCTTTTTATCTCTTTGCAACACCAGTTGTATTTCTTCCCTGTTGTAGCGCTGCCATAACAGATCTTTGTAAGCCACATTGAGCCTGCAAATAGGTGGGAAAATGTGGGATACAAGTGCAATAAATAATAAATTATGATTTTAATTGCGCCTCTTCAATACCAAACTACAAGTGATCTAAAAGATTAGCATTTAACTTTATAAATGCCGCAGCTGCTGCTTGCTTCACAATTGGACACCACTCGATGCCCACACATCAAGAAGCCAGGTTTTACAGTCTTAATGACATTTCGGCACCATGCCATTTATTGAGGTCAGTTTTTTGACCAGTAAGAGAGGTGTCTAGCAATCTGAATAATTTTGAGAGGAACGCTGGAAGCAGGCACAGTATGGTGCTGAAATGCCATTAAGGCTGTAGAGTCTGGCTGCTTGATGTGTGGGTGTTGAGTGGTGTCCAATTGTTTTATAACACCTTCAAAACATTGTTTACTTAAAAGAAGATATAGCTAGGGAAGATTAACAGTTAGTGTTAGGAACTTGGAACCTCACTGGTATGACATTACCGCTATGATTATATTATGCTGTACTGATCTGGAATTAGTTTCCCTTTTTAAATGTTAAACGGGTGAAAATCAATATTTATATGTCAGTGTGACTTATAGACGTTGTTTTAAAAATAATTCCTTTGTTGCAGGAAATGAGCGGCTTGTATTCCCCAGTTAGTGAAGACAGCACAGTTCCACAGTTTGAAGCCCGGTCACCTTCACACAGGTAATGGCAGTAGCAAATTAGTTCTTGCTGACACAACTAAGTAAAAAAACTTTCATTGGTACTGTAAGGTGGGGTAACAATATAATTGATTAGGGCAAATATAAATGTATATGTTGAGGTTTTCAAGTGTTTTATGAATTAAGGTGCACATTCCTTGGATTCCAGGCAAGAACACACCAGGCCATCGTCTGCTTGTTCTAAGCCAGTCTTATCTGGGTTTGAGCAAGCAGACTAAAACTCTCCCAAAACTAGCTGGCTGAGCAATACCTGGGTATTATCCAGCAAAGTCATGGGGATAATTGCAGAGCTTGGTGATTAGATATGGAGAATACAGGTGTTAAGTCCCTGTACTTGGTCCAACACTTGGTATGTTCATTTACCCAGGATGCTGAAAAACCATAGTGAGAGACAACAAAAACTAACTTGCACGTGGAGCCCAATTAGCACAAAAACTTTTGTGATTGGCAATACAAATGTATCTTTAGTGGCCTGACTTGAATGGGCCAATGTGATCACTGTTATGGGTTTCTTTTTTTTTTTTTTTTTAATTTGCTAGGTTACACAACACCTGATGTGACTTTCATAATTGCTTCTCCATTCCAAATTTAATTTTAAAAGATTTTAATACTTAAAACTTATTTCTCCATAAATATTATCTCGCAACACTCATTTGGAATTTTGGTGAAATTTCTCACATAGAGGAATAGTGTATCATAGTGTTTTTAATAGTACAAATATGAGGAAATATGTTACCAAGAGCTCAGTTTTTCTATGTGTGAGGTTAATTAATCTTGGAATCTATTTGCTAACATCAACATCTTTGGACTACACATCCGCTAAATGCATAAAGTATAAGCAGTTGTTTTCTTCATTTTCTTACCAAGCTGTGAAGGTTTGCACGTCTTACTGTTTTTTTCAGATCTGAAGCAAATTTATGGCAATAAAAATGTATTATTAGTGGCCTGACTGAATAGGCCAATGTGATCACTGTTGTGTGTTTTTTTTTTTTTTTTAAATTTATGTATCTCATCTTTTTTTTATTGTGCTCTATTTAGTAATCAGTTCTTCTAAAGAACTCAAGGGGGTGTACTAAGAAAAACAAGTTCAGAATAATTGTGTCAGACAAAGATATTGCATAGAGGCCTGTGTACTAAAGTGCGCCAAAAGCATTGTGCAGATTAGTGTGTTAAAATGTATGAGCACAGTAACTGTTACCATGCAGTCAGGTCAGCATGCACTGGTTTGCACGCTAACTGCAGGCCATGTTACGTGGTGGAAACTGGCCAGATTATTAGCAGAGAATAGGCATGGACTGCACATGGAGATAGTTCACTGAGAGACGTACAGTAACTGAAAGTTTCCCCTTTTGTGTTCTTCCTTTCTAAATAGTATTATCGACTCGACAGAGTACGGTCAGCCTCCAGGCTTCGGTGCAAGTTCCCAGGTAATAAGTTTTTATATGCTGAAATCCGGGTTAGAGGAAGGAATTGTTTTCCAACTTAGGGGCCAATGCACAGTGGCACTCGTTAGATATGGATGCCGTGGGAAAAATTACCAGGTCGCAAACAGTGACCAGTGCAGAAAAGGGATCACATGCAAATGAGATGCATAGATTCTTTTTTGAACATTAGTTGCGGTTTGCGACCTGGACCTGTCAAATGCATTTGATATGTTTCCACCAGTGAGGTTTTTTTTTTTTTAAGTTGGACTGGGGGGTAGAGGGGGGGCCATCAGAGTCGAGCGGACCCCCCCCCCCCCCCTCAAGCCTCCCCCTCTCAAAAAACTCCCTGGTGTTCTAGTGATCCTCTTCCATCTCCCGACTGACCCCCCCCCCCCCCCCCCCCCCCCCCCAGAACTCCTACCAACTCTGCAGGCCCTGGGCTGGGCTGGACCCTATAGTGGCAAGCCCTGCTGGTCTAGTGGGAGTCCTTCCCTCCCTTCCTTCACCATTCCAGACTACTTCATGTACCATTCAGGTTGGAGGCAGGAGTACCGCCTATGGCCCACTCAGAACAAAATGGCTGCACTTAGTCCCCTCCCAGTGCTTTCAAGGATACACCAGGAAGGGCCTGGGCACCACCATTTTGTTCTGGGTAGGCCAGAGGAAGGAGGTAAATACGATTTTCTTTTCCTCCTTCCAATAATCAATTGTTCCTGAAGTTTTTTTTTCCTGCTTATTTTTATTTTCTAGAGCCCTTTGTTTTAGTTTCTATGCCTCCTTTGACGGAGCCCATTTTTCAGTCTGAATAGTGTTCCTTCTCTGACTGCCATAATCACAGATAGTGACAGGTATTGCATAGGCAAAAGGACTTTTGCTATACACTGATCAATGGCAATTTTTGGTAGTAGAGAAGGGAAACTTAGATCATGTCATCTCTACATAAAGGTCTCTTATCTTTCTGGTGCTGTTTTATGAAAATAATGGTTTATATATTTTGTTCTATTTCTTTTGTCTTTGTTGTAATTCACTTAAAAGTTATCAGAATATAAATAGACGGTAGATTACAAATGGGATGTATGCTAATTGTGCATGTTGGAAAACTTAGCCAATTTTGCATCCCTGCTTACTTGGCTCATCTATATAAATAAATCCCACCTTGAACGTTCTGAAGCTCCCTCCAACTGTGGCAGTGAGGCAGTGAAATCCTGAACTGCTGTAGTCCTCCTGGCTATTCGGACTACTCACCACTGCCGTCAGCCACGCCCCATCTGCGACCTACGCCACGCCCCAACTGGACATAAAAAGCACCACGAACGTTCTGAACCACACTCTGAGGCTTCAAAAGTTCGTATGTTCGAAGCTCTGTAACCACTTTTAACCACAGTACATCTGTGCGCCGCCATGATCTGAACGAGCGTCACAGCTGCAACACCAATAGGAATACAAGGGAGGAGCGTCTGAGGCGAAGGCGTCAGTCGCCGTTGCCACGCAACGGACGCATCATGCACCTATCAAACAACTCAAACAAAAGAAGGGGCAGACCTACGGCTCACTCAATACGTGCGCCTCCATCGTTGCCATGCACCTATCAAACAACTCAAAGAAAAGAAGGGACGGACCTAACACGCGAACGGCTCACTCAATACGTGCGCCTCCATCGTTGCCAAGCAACGGAATGCAACGACGGATGATGGACCTATCACAACAAAGGAGGAGCATTAAACGCAAAAGGGGTCACTCCTTCTCTGGGTAACACGAGCCCAACAACGCTGGAAAAACAACGAGCTGCAATGGGGTCTCATGTCACACACACACACAGCGCTTTCAACTCATTTAAGCTGACTGCAGTCATTCCCCTTCTCTCTCAGTGGGCCGTCCAACTGCCTGGACTTACCGCCGCACCCCCCCACCCACCTCAGGTCAACGCTCCCCCCCCCCCCCCCCCCCCCCCCCCCCGAGGGTGACACAACTCCTCCCCCCTCCCGACGTGGAGGCAGGCATCGCTTTCAACTAATTCACCTGACTGAAGTCCTGCTGAGTGTAAAAGAAGCACAGAAGAGCAGAGGGCAGGCTCGCCTTCAGCGTTCCCCTGCTTTCTCAGCGCCCCGCCCTCATTTTCTGTTTACTGTTGGCCGGGACGCTGACAGAGCAGGGGAACACTGAAGGCGAGCCTGCCCTCTGCTCTTCTGTGCTTCTTTTACACTCAGCAGGACTTCAGTCAGGTGAATTAGTTGAAAGCGATGCCTGCCTCCACCTCGGGGGGAGGAGGAGTGTCGACCTCGGGGGTGGGGGAGGAGCGTCGACGACTTCCACAAAACTTGATAGCAAACTTTAATAAGGACAGCCGGATTATTTTTTTACAGGGGGGGGGGGTGCTCTTATTACACCTTCTGTTATAATTATACAAAACAGCACAGTAAGATATCAGCTTTTTAAACTAGGGCATACTACATGGTGAAATTGGCACGAAGCAAACCTTTTAATTTCAATTGGTATGCCCATACTGTTCTCATACAGCTATTACTTAAGGTTCATTTAACAGCATGTGCAGCTGGTAAAAACCTGTTAATGATTTCTATCAAGCAACTTTATGAACCATATCATTGTGGAGGAGAAGGTTCTTACTGTTAGCAACACCCTAACAACATTACCATTGGATTTCAGTTCTTGCCATGGCAAGCACAATATTATGTAACCCCTCCGCCAGTTTTACTTTACCATGGAAGCACCGCATAGTACACACACACACACAAACAGCTACACTCAAAGTGACACATGCATGACTAATTATTCTTTCCACAAAGGTTAACTTTCATTTTCTTTCTTTCACTGTTTTGCACATAATGGGAACACTATGATGACAGATCAAGGCTGTAACGAGCCTCCAGCCATGATCTACTTCTTGCTCCAATACACTAGAAAGGAATATTTAATCCAATGGCTGAAAGGAGCAGTTGCCCAGGGACCACTGTTATATCTAAAGGCCTCTTTAACTAGGGGGGGGGGGGGGGGGGCTGCCACACACTCTCATTCTTTCTCACACACACACTCTCACACAGACAGCCTCACTCTGTCACTCACACTTTCACTCTGTCTCTCTGTCTCACACACTCACTCTCACACACACTCTCTCAAATATACACACTAAGGAAAAAACCTTGCTAGCGCCCGTTTCATTGCTCTCAGAAACGGGCCTTCTTTACTAGTAGTCAAATATTTTCCCTGAGAGCAAGCATACCATACAACAGGGCCCGCATGGTAAAAGAGAGGTATTAGTGCATGATTTCTCTTGTCAGTCATCTTTTCTGTGAAGCCAGGCCTATGTTTTTCAAAACTGAATGATTTGATTTCTCGGTGGCTGTACTTTTAGCGACATAGCCTAGAAAAATCCACCCACAGCCTTAAGAAGTACGGGTGGTGAGGATGCCCAAAATTGTTGCTCACAAAGTCTTGGTTCCAATTACGAACCATCTCATTGCCATTTTATGTTCCCATATGATTAAGAGAAATTTGTCGCTAAGAAGAGCAATGAGAGAAGGAAAATCTTTAGCATTTCTTAATCTGGTCCATTGGCATCATGTTTGTTTATATAAAACAAAGCAGGAAAGGAATGCTAATACAAATTATAGGACAGGAGGAGAAAGAAAAAAAGGAAAGTAAAAAGCAAAACAAAAACAAAAGGCAGTAAAACTAAAAAGACTACAGATTTAATCGGGGGACGTTTAGGAGACCAGAGCTAGAGGCAGAAGAAATTTAATAGACACTGTGCTCCGCTGAGGAGTATAGCAGCTATCTGAATGCTTTGGGATGAATCATCATCAAGAAGGTATTAATCTACCTTGTTGCTGAGAACTGATAGAGCCCATCTGGACTGTATGTCCAAATACTCAAGGATTTATTACCTTCAGCACTGAGGATGAACAGTGTCAAATGGAGCCCCAGAAGCATTGACATCAAATCTCATTCAAAGCACTGTGTTGAAAGCAGTAAGGTACTGATGGTCATTGTATCTTCCAGTTGGCCCCTGGTGGAGATCTACTTACGTTCCTCAGTTATGCCATTGTCCAAGGACCTGGGATAAGGTGACCCAATAAACCCCAGGTGCATAGGACAGCATGACTTTGCCTACTACACTGTCCTAGACATTGCCATTGGAAGCCTTCTAGGAGGAGTTGGATAGAAAAATCAAGGAGAGACTTGAGGCTTGTCTATTCCTGGCTTGATACAGTGCCTTGGCTGTGATGCCTTTGGCATAGATGCTTAGAATCCTGCAGGTAATCTTGAGATGCATTCTCTGTTTTAGGTGTTTCATTGACCCTAGGGCCTAGAAGGTCCTCTGAGTCAGTGTCAGCTGGCTGATTGTCCATCTCCAGTATGTCAAAGGAAGAAGCTTTCCTGAAGCACCAGAGTTTAGATGTCCATTGTCAAGGACTTCCCTCACTGAAACCTTGATTCTGACTTAGGTGCAGACCCAGAGTCAGAGCACTTCTTTGTTCCAATATTCTCATCTTCAAGTCCTTTGGGGTCTTGTGAATGGGCACAGTCACAACTTCCTCAGGGGTGGGGGGGGGGGGAAGGGGGATTTGAAAAATTGGAGGATGCCTAACATTTCTGTCCTGGATTCCTTTTCTATTTCTAAGTCGAATTGAATGGCATCAGCCATTAATCTGGTAAAGATTGGTGAAGGAGAGATTTTCTCCAGGAGACTTTACTTTTGTGTGGAGGAGAGTGATTTGAGGGTAAGCCAGTGGAGCCCTCCTCTTCATAGATTCATAGAATATTCTCTCTGTGCACTTCTTTATTTTTCCTACCCCAGTCTCTATATTATGGCTAACACACTCATCCTCAGCTGGTAGCCTTAGGTTCATATTTGACTCCTCTTTCTTTACACATTTTCAACAGACTGTTAAAACCTGTTTTTCTCTATTATATTACCAAAATTTATTGCTGAACACACTACGACAACTTTTAGCCACATTCTTGTCTCCTGCTTAGACTATTAAAACCTGCTCCTCATGGTTTCCCACTGAACCACCTCTTGATTTCATCACCCTATTCCTTTACATATAGAGTTCAAACTTCTCTTAATCTCTTACAAGTGCATCCATTCTGCACCACCTCATTAATTTTACTCTATTCCTCCTTGCACACTTTCCTGGGAACTCATCCTCAAATGTGCCCTTCTTCTCCACCTCCTACTGTAGACTCTGTTCTTACTACATTGCTATGCCATACACCTGGAAAAATGTCCTGAGTTAATGCATCATGCTGTCCTTCTGTTCTTGTTGAGATCCAGGCTAAAAGTCCACCATTTTGAGGCTGACTTGTTTTAATTACATACCTTACATACCTTATTTTTCTGTTCATACCTTTTTTTTTGTCCTGTCTTCAATGCATAATCCCTGCTTTACAGAGCTTAACCTCTTATGTGTATGTCTACACCACTGTGTATATCTAGTAGCACTGCAGATATAAAGGTGGATTTCACGTGTAAGAGGTAGTTTAAGAAGTCTCTTCTTGCATGTATGCAGAATAAGCCTTTTAAAACATACCATCTGGTATAAAAATTATGCACCTTTTAGGCTGTTTTAGCTATTGAGCTTGTCAGAGGATTTTTCTTACCTTGAAATATTTTCATGGCCTTTTCTTGTGTTGCTCAGTTTGGGTGTAGTCATAAGCGCCCGGTATAAGAGGCTTGGAGAGGCTAAGCCTCCCCTGCTGTGCTCTGTGGGGTTTAAATTGTTGATTTACCTCCATCTTCACAGCAGGAGCTGCAGTGAAAGCCCTCTAGCCTTGTGTAACCAGTTGTAGAAATTGGTTTATGGTTTGTTTACCTTACTGCTGGGAGAGCAAGGGGGGTTGGCTGGAGGTGTCTTGGGTTGCCAGGGAGATATTTAACGAGGATGACTTCCTGACCTGCACTGAGGACAGATAGCAGAATCGGATACTGGGCCAGCATGATCAGAAAAAGTCACCAGACAACAAAGGTATAAAAGATCATTTTATTTTCATTATAGTGTTTGGAATATGTCCACTTTGAGAATCAGGTGCTCAACATTAAAAGTTTATATTTATTTACTTATTTATGGCATTTTATCCTACCTTAAACATGAATTAGGGTGTTTTGTGGCTCTACATGAGAATTGTGATGATATGATCCCTTGTTTCATATTGTTGACGGTCTGCATTTTCCGTATGGGTGATATATTGGTGTATTAGGTTCTGCCCAGTGTAATAATTATGGTACAGTAAGGTTCTGAGTGTGTTTTTGCACAAAGTTGTGCATAGTGTTTTGCAGTTGAGCGATTGTGCTTAGAATATGCTTTGAGCAACCACTTTATTCTTTGACATATGATACATGTCTAATATCTTAAATTTAATAAAAGGTATTAATTGTGACTTTTATTTTTTTTCTGTTATCAGACAATTATGGATTTAAGCCCCACCCCTAACCCTGCCCCCTTTAGCCTCCCCAAACAGTTGGGCCACCGACCGCCTATGGGTGTAGTTCACAAATATGTGATTTTATAAAATACTATAATCAAAATGCTTAAATGCTTACTTGTACAGACTTGATATTCTAACATTTACACATACTCTCAAGTAGGTATGCATGTCTGTTCAAGATGCGATTTATACCAAAAAAGAAGTGCACGTCGACATCCAGAAACAGGACAACGAAGAGCTGTTAGAGAGACCCGACACGGGCTGTGTTTTGGCGACCAAACGTCCGCATCAGGGGTCTAAAAGTGATAATAGCAAATAGATAAATTAAAATGTCAAATGAAAAAATCTACTAGGAGTGGAGGAGTGGCCTAGTGGTTAGGGTGGTGGACTTTGGTCCTGGGGAACTGAGGAACTGAGTTTGATTCCCACTTCAGGCACAGGCAGCTCCTTGTGACTCTGGGCAAGTCACTTAACCCTTCATCGCCCCATGTAAGCTGCATTGAGCCTGCCATGAGTGGGAAAGCGCTGGGTACAAATGTCAAAAACAAAACTAAACATAAGTCTTATTTAAAAACAAAAAAACATTTAAAAAATCAGTATAAATAGAATTGCAAATCAGTTGAATTCCTAAAAGCAAATCTTTAAGATGTTCATAAAATAATATGCAACAAATATAAGACTACTACTATTTATCACTTATATAGCGCTACAAGGCATATGCAGCGCTGTACACCATACACGAAAAGACAGTCCCTGCTCAAAGAGCTTACAATCTAAGTAAGACAGGTAAACAGAACAACTAAGAGGTAAGGGAACTAAAGAGATGGAGTACAGGGCAAGTGAGTAGTGGTTAGGAGTCAAAAGCAGTGTCAAAGAGGTGGGCTTTTAGCCTGGACTTGAAAACGGCCAAAGATGGGGCTAGACGTACAGGCTCGGGAAGTCTATTCCAGGCGTGAGGTGCAGCGAGATAAAAGGAACGGAGTCTGGAATTAGCAGTAGAGGAGAAGGGGACAGACGAGAGATTTATCTACAGAGCGGAGTACCCGAGGGGTGGGCGTAGGGAGAGACAAGAGTGGAGAGGTACTGGGGAGCAGCAGAGTGAATGCACTTATAGGTCAATAAGAGAAGTTTGATTTGAATGCGGAAACGGGTAGGGAGCCAGTGAAGTGACTTGAGGAGAGGGCTAATGTGAGCATAGCGACTTTGGCGGAAAATGAGTCACGCGGCAGAGTTTTGGACTGATTAAAGAGGAGAGAAATGGCTAAGTGGGAGGCCAGTGAGAAGCAGGTTGCAATAATCTAGGTGAGAGGTGATAAGAGTGTGGATAAGGGTTCTGGTAGAGTGCTCAGAAATGAAGGGACGGATTTTGCTGATGTTATAGAGAGAGACATCCAAGCAGCGATGTCAGATAGGCAAGCTGAAGCATTGGTCTGGATGCTGGTTGAGATTTCGGTGGTAGATCTGGGAGTCGTCAGCGTAGAGATGGTATTGAAAGCCATGGGATGATATCAGAGAGCCCAGGGAAGAAGTGTAGGTGGAGAACAGGAGTGGACCGAGAACAGAACCTTGAGGTACACCGATTGGTAGTGTGATAGAAGTGGAGGAGGATCCACCAGAATGTACACTAAAGGTGTGAAACGAGAGGTAGGAGGAGAACCACGAAAGAAAAGAGCCCTGGAATCCGAGTGAAGACAGCGTATCAAGGAGTAGGCCGTGATCAACAGTGTCAAAAAGTATTTCCTTTTATTTATTTAAAAGTATTTCCATGCAATTTCATAGTGTCCCCTGGTCTTCGTACTTTTTGAATGAATGAAAAATCGATTCACCTCCACCTGCTCCACACCACTCAGAATTTTGTAGACATCAATCACCCCCCCCCCCCCCACATCTGTCTGTTTTCCAAGCTGATGAGCCCTAACCTCTTTAGCCTTCCCTCATATTGGGAGCAGTTCCTTCCCCTCTATTCTTTTTGTCGCTGTTCTTTGAACCTTTTCTAATTCTGTATATCTTTTCTGTGATACAGCGACCAGAATTGAATGCAATACTCAAGGTGAGGTCACACCGTGGAGCAATACAGAGGCATAATAATTTTGGTCTTATTTTGCATCCCTCTCCTAATTATTCCTAGCATCCTATTGCTTTTTTTTGGCTGCCGCGCACTGGGCTGAAGATTTCAGCATATTTTCTACAATGATACCTAAGTGTTTTCTTGTGTGCTGACTCCTAAGGTGAACCCTAGCATCAGATAACTATGATTTGGATTATTCTTCCCAGTGTGCATCACTTTGCATTTGTCTACTTTACATTTCATCTGCCATTTGGATGCCCAGTCTTCCAGTTTTCTTCCTGCAATTTTTCACAATCTACATGCATTTTTGACAATTTTGAATATTTATTTGGATATATTTATTTATTTGGATATATTTACCACCTTTTTGAAGGAGTTCACTGAAGGTGGTGTACAGCAAGAATAAGTCAAACAAGCAATAGACAATTACAGCAGTAAAAATATTCAAACAATACAAAGTATGGTATAGTCACAATAAAACATTTTAATAGACAGCATAGGGTGTAAGCAAAGGTGGAACATATAGATAAGATAGAGTAACAGGAGTAAGAAAAATAGGGACTAGTTAAAGAGAGTTCCATATCATCATGCTGATCAATCCATAGACTGGTGGGTTGTGTCCATCTACCAGCAGGTGGAGATAGAGAGCAATCCTTTTGCCTCCCTATATGTGGTCATGTGCTGCCGGAAACTCCTCAGTATGTTCTCTATCTCAGCAGGTGGTGGTCACACACAGCAGCAGCTCTGGCTAGGCCTCCAAGCCTAATCTTTAGGTTTTGTTGAGTGCCTGGGGTTGAGGGCTCTTCTTGAGCAAGTGCAAACCTGGTGGCGCCAGGTCCCTCCTTTTCTCCCCCCTCCCGCTGGCTCCGTTAAAAAAAAAAAAAAAAAAAATTTTGGACGTACTTAAGGGCGTTTATTTCGACGTTTATTTAAACGTTTATTGCAGCTACTCACTGGGACACCAGGTCGTTACAGCTCGGAGCGAGAAGCAGGTAATTTTTACCTTTTTATAGCGGGCAGGGGGTTCCCCGATTGATCTCCACGTGGCCTATGGCGTCGGAGGGCGAGGGCGCGAAGAATCGCTCCCCGGACCGCGTGTGCGCTTCTAGCGGGGATGCGGGGGTTTTAAAGTCTGATTTGCCCTTGTTGGGTGTCAGTTTGGAGGCCGGTCAGTGTCCCGGGTCTTCCTCCGGCGCGGCGGTTTTTCCCGCCATAAACGCCCATCCCCCGCTGCTTGCCTCCGCCATCTTGGCCGGCTACTCTGCTCGGACGGCTTCTTCTTGGGCCGCCCTTGAGCTGGGAGACGTTCATGCCATGGCCGCCCTTGATTTGGGCGACGGCAAAAAAGCGGCTAAAGTTAAGCGCCGTTCTTCCCGCGCGGCTCCTTCGCGGAGTGTCGCGCCGGACGCCATCTTGGATGCGCAGCATGTGGCTCCCCCGCTCTTGCGAGCGCCGGTTGAGGGTGCGTCTAGGGCTGTGGCCCAGGCTGCTGAAATACACAGTCTGGGGGGTTTCTCCCCCGAGTTTATTTTGCTGCTGCATCAGGCTTTCCTTATGCAAAACGTTGCCCCTTCTCCCTTGTCCGATAACGGGGTTGAGGCCCCCGGAAGTAAACGCCCTCGGGTGGATTCCCACGCCTTAGAGGACGCTGTTTCCTCTGATGTAGATGAGGGCAGCGTATCTGAGTTCTCCCAACGGTCCTTTGGGGATTCCTTGGAGGAGACGGATTCCCGCTCGGATGGAGCGGATGACCCCTCTGCAGCGCGGATCTTTCGCTCAGAGGATTTGCCCAACCTGTTACTGCAGGCCATGAGCATTTTGAAGATTTCCTCGCCAGAGGACGTCTCTCCCTCAGCCCCTGTTGGCTCTGCCATTATGCTGGGGACGAAGCGCCCGCCTAGAACCTTCCACGTGCATGTTGCCATGCACACCTTAATTTCGGCTCAATGGGATGTCCCGGAAGCGGGCCTCAAAGTGGCTAGGGCTATGTCCCGCCTCTATCCTTTGCCTGAAAGTGAACGTGAGGCCTTTCTTTGGCCTACCGTGGATTCTTTAATCACTGCGGTGACTAAGAAGACGGCGTTGCCGGTGGAAGGTGGCACGGCCCTAAAGGACGCCCAAGACAGAAGATTGGAAGCGGCTTTAAGGTCGTCCTTCGAGGCGGCTGCCTTAAGTTTGCAGGCCTCAGTTTGCGGCTCCTATGTGGCCAGGGCGTGCCTGACGATGGTGCAGCGGGCTTCCCCCTCGGATCCTTCCTTGAGGGCTGACTGGCCGGCCCTGGAATCGGGCTTGGCTTATTTGGCAGACTTACTGTATGATGTCTTGAGAGCCTCGGCTAAAGGCATGGCTAAGACAGTCTCTGCGCGGCGCTGGCTTTGGCTGAAACATTGGTCTGCGGACCACGCCTCTAAGTCCCACCTGGCTAAGTTGCCTTTTAAAGGCAAGCTGCTCTTTGGGGTCGAGCTGGACAAAATCGTGACCGATCTCGGCACGTCTAAGGGCAAGAGGTTACCAGAGGTCAGGGCTCGGGCCAGTGCTCGCCCTGGTATCTCCAGAGGACGGTTTCAAGAAGCTGTCGGTACCGCCCGGGCAAGTCGGGCTCCTCTGCCCCCTCTTCCTTCAAAAGGAACTTCTCCCCCAAGCAGCATTCCTTTCGCAGAGACCGCCGTCCCGGAGGTACGCCCTCCGGTCCTCCCCCAGGGTCTCGTACCCAATGACGGGGTCCTGGTCCATGGCCCAGTGCAGATTGGAGGACGCCTGTCCTCGTTTCTGGGCGAGTGGACCAAAGTAACTTCAGACGCTTGGGTGCTGGAAGTCATCAGAGACGGCTACAAGTTAGAGTTCTGCCGACCCTTAAGAGACGGGTTTGTACTCTCTCCCTGCAAGTCTCCGGTCAAAGCTGTGGCAGTGCAGTAGACCTTGGACAACCTGATCCGCCTGGGTGCGGTCGTTCCGGTGCCAGAAAATCAGCTTGGCAAGGGACGTTACTCCATTTACTTTGTGGTACCAAAGAAAGGAGGTTCTGTCCGGCCTATCCTCGACCTCAAAGGGGTCAATCGGGCCTTGAAAGTGCGGCACTTTCGCATGGAGACTCTCCGCTCTGTTATAGCGGCAGTGAAGGCAGGAGAGTTCTTGGCTTCCTTGGACATCAAGGAAGCGTACCTGCATATTCCCATCTGGCCTCCTCATCAACGCTTTCTGCGTTTTGCAGTCCTGGGCCGACACTTCCAGTTCAGAGCCCTCCCTTTCGGGTTGGCTACTGCTCCGCGGACCTTCTCCAAAGTAATGGTGGTCATCGCGGCCTTCCTGCGGAAGGAAGGAGTACAAGTCCATCCTTATCTGGACAACTGGTTGATCCGAGCCCCCTCTTATGCAGAGTGCGGCAAAGCTGTGGACTGGGTGGTTGCTCTTTTGAGCTCCCTGGGGTGGATCATCAACTGGGAGAAGAGCCAGCTGTGCCCGACTCAGTCCCTGGAGTATCTGGGAGTTCGATTCGACACCCAAGTGGGGGCAGAGTGTTCCTGCCAGACAATCGGATTGTCAAGCTTCAGGCTCAGGTGGACCAGTTCCTAGTAGCCTCTCCGCTTCGGGCTTGGGACTATGTGCAGCTGTTGGGCTCTATGACGGCCACGATGGAAGTAGTGCCCTGGGCCAGGGCTCATATGAGACCACTGCAACACTCTCTGCTGCAGCGCTGGACTCCGATGTCGGAGGATTATGCTGTGCGCCTTCCCTTGGACCCAGCAGTGCGCAAGGTGCTGAGCTGGTGGATGCAGACAGACAAGTTGTCTGCAGGAATGGTGACCCCGGAGTGGATTGTCGTCACGACGGACGCCTCTTTGTCGGGCTGGGGAGCCCACTGCTTGGGAAGGACAGCGCAGGGGCTCTGGTCTCCTGCAGAGGCAAAGTGGTCTATCAACCTCCTGGAACTCAGGGCCATTCGGTTGGCGCTTTTGGAGTTCATCCCGGTACTGGCGTTGAAGCCAGTACGGGTCCTGTCGGACAATGCCACGGCTGTGGCCTATGTCAACCGCCAGGGAGGTACCAAGAGCGCCCCTCTAGCCAAGGAGGCCATGAATCTATGCCAGTGGGCGGAAGCGAACCTGGAACAGCTGTCAGCGGCCCACATTGCCGGAGTCATGAATGTCAAGGCGGACTTTCTCAGTCGCCATACCTTGGAGCCCGGAGAGTGGCAGCTATCTGCTCAGGCGTTCTTGGACATCACGAAGCGCTGGGGCCAGCCGAGCCTAGATCTGATGGCGTCATCGGCCAATTGCCAAGTGCCACGCTTTTTCAGCAGAGGACGGGACCCTCGATCCCTGGGAGTAGATGCTCTTCTCCAACAGTGGCCGACACAAGAGCTTCTCTATGTGTTCCCGCCCTGGCCCATGTTGGACAGGGTGCTAGACCGGGTGGCAAAGCATCCGGGCCGGATAATCCTGGTGGGTCCGGACTGGCCCAGACGTCCCTGGTATGCGGACTTGATCAGGCTCTCAGTCAACGATCCTCTGCGGCTGCCAGTGGAGCAAGGCCTGTTACATCAGGGTCCCGTGGTGATGGAGGATCCCTCCCCCTTTGGTCTTACGGCCTGGCTATTGAGCGGCAGCGTCTGAGAAAGAAGGGCTTCTCAGACAAGGTCATCGCCACTATGCTGAGAGCGAGGAAGCGCTCTACTTCTACTGCTTACGCCAGGGTTTGGCGTATCTTTGCAGCGTGGTGTGAAGCAGGCTCACTTTCTCCCTTCACTGCTCCAATTTCTTCAGTGTTGGCGTTCCTGCAAGAAGGTCTGGAGAAAGGCCTGTCGCTCAGTTCCCTTAAAGTCCAGGTAGCGGCTCTGGCTTGCTTCAGGGGCCGCCTGAAGGGTGTTTCCCTGGCTTCGCAGCCAGATGTGGTGCGCTTTCTCAAGGGAGTTAATCACCTGCGCACTCCTCTGCACTCAGTGGTGCCTGCGTGGAATCTCAACCTGGTGCTAAGAGCATTGCAGAAGCCGCCTTTTAAACCCTTGTCGAGGGCATCTCTGAAAGACCTGACGTTGAAAGCAGTCTTTTTGGTGGCTATCACTTCAGCCAGAAGAGTTTCCGAGCTCCAGGCGCTCTCATGTAGAGAGCCTTTTCTGCAGTTCACTGAGGCAGGAGTGACTATTCGCACAGTACCTTCCTTCCTGCCCAAGATTGTTTCTCGCTTCCATGTGAATCAGCAGCTCTGTCTCCCTCCCTTTCATAGGGAGGACTACCCAGAGGAATACTCTGCTCTCAAATTTCTGGATGTGAGACGTGTCATCATCAGATACTTAGAAGTGACCAATGATTTCCGGAAATTGGATCATCTGTTTGTCCTGTTTGCAGGTCCTCGTAAGGGTCTGCAGGCTGCTAAGCCTACAGTGGCAAGATGGGTCAAGGAAGCCATTGCAGCGGCTTATGTGGCCGCGGGGAAGGTGCCGCCTATCCAGCTGAAGGCTCACTCCACTAGAGCTCAGGCGGCCTCGAAGGCAGAGGCCGGGTCCGTCTCCTTGGAAGAGATTTGCAAGGCGGCAACTTGGGCTTCGGCCCATACCTTCTCCAGGCATTACCGCTTGACTGTGGCTGCTCGGGCGGAGGCCCGGTTTGGAGCTTCAGTGTTGCGGTCAGGGATTTCAATGTCCCGCCCTGGGTGAGTACTGCTTCGGTACATCCCACCAGTCTATGGATTGATCAGCATGATGATATGGAAGGTAAAATTATGTATCATACCTGATAATTTTCTTTCCATTAATCATAGCTGATCAATCCATAGCCCCTCCCAGATATCTGTACTGTTTATATTCTGGTTGCATTTCAGGTTCAAGTTTAGTCTTCAGTTCCTGTTCAGGAGGACTTCGTGTTCGTTTTTCAATTAATTCTTCAAGAGTTGAGACGAATTTGTGTTACAGTGAGCTGCTGCATTCCTCTCCCCTCCGTTTTACGGGGCAGGATTGAGACTTAAATTCTGCCGGCGCTCCCTCCCGCTTCGTGCGGCAGTAGGGCAGTTTTGTACCCCTCCCGCTTCGGCGGTGTTAGGGTCAGTCAGCTCCTCCCGCGGTTGCGGTTGCAGGATAAGCCAGATCCCCCCCGCATCGGCGGGTGTGGTGTCCCTCCCCCGCTCCGCGGGGATGAGCTGGACGGATTCCCCTCCCCCACTTGTGTGGGGATGAGCTGGGTTAATTCCCCTCCCCCGTTTCGGCGGTGGTGAGCTGGGCAGAGTGTCCCTTCGTGGGTGTAATTCTCTAAGTGCTGAGTCCTGCGGATGGAGCTTGGATATCGACATACTGAGGAGTTTCCGGCAGCACATGACCACATATAGGGAGGCAAAAGGATTGCTCTCTATCTCCACCTGCTGGTAGATGGACACAACCCACCAGTCTATGGATTGATCAGCTATGATTAATGGAAAGAACATTATCAGGTATGATACATAATTTTACCTTGTAAATTAGATCAGAAAGGTGCGTTAACATCTTGTCTAAGGTAGGAGTGGATAAACGTGTCCTGCTATACTGTGTGCAGCCGGTGTCATTTACTTCTTCAGTTAAAGGCTGGTTGAAGAGCCAAGCTTTCACCTGTTTCCTGAAGTAGAGATAGTCTTGTGTTAAATGAATCCTTCTTCCAGGGAGTGCATTCTAGTGTGGGGCTACTCCGGAGAAGGCTTGCTTGCGGGTATCACATTGTGTGATATCCTCTGGAGAGGGTGTGGTTAGGGAAACTCCTTGGGAGGACCTTAGTGACCTTGAAGGTGTGTAGAGGGAGATCCTGTTCTTCAAGTACTCGGGCCATTTCCTTTACTGGCCTTGAAGGTCAAACAGTTTTAAATTTGGCTCTGTATTGTACTGGTAGCCAGTGAAGTTTATGCAAACATAGTGTGATGTCACATCGCTTAAAACCTTCTATTAATCTTGCTGCAGCATTCTGAATCAATTGGAGCTGGTACAAACCCTTTGTTGTCAGACTAGTGTAGAGTGCATTACAATAATCCAGTCTTGATGATATGACACGCACAACTGAGACAAGGCTTGCCTTCTCGATGTAAGGAGACAGGCAGCATAGTTATCACAAGTGATAAGAAGCTGCTTTTGAAGGTTGCTTGGATTTGGGGGATCAGATTAAGTGTTGAATCTAGCTGTATTCCAAGGTTCCTGACTTGTGATTTGAAGGGGGGGGGGGGGGAGTTCATAGTATGTCCCCACTTGTGTTAGGGAGCCACAGAACCTCAGTTTTACTGGGGTTCAGGCAAAGTTTCTTGTTTTTAGCCCATTCTTGAATTGATGTTAGGTAGTTTATGCAGGGCTGTGAGTAAGTCAGGTTCAGTGGGTACAAGTAGCTGCATATCATCCGCATAGATGTAGAACCAAGTGTCCATTGACCAAATCAGCTTGGCTAGTGGCTTGAGGTAGACATTGAATAGAATAAGTGACAGTATCAATCCTTGTGGTACCCCACAGATCAGTGCCGCCGAACACTATGGACTGTTGCTTCTCTGATAGGATCTGAATCAGGCAAGTACTGTTCCACCAACACCTGTTTCTGCCAGTCGTGCTAGCATAGTTTCTTGTTATCTGCAAATGTAATCACCTCACTCATTGTTCTGATTTCCAGTTCATTAATAAATATGTTAAATAGCACCAGTCCCAGTACAGATCCCTGTGTCACTCCACTATTCACCCTCCTCCATTGAGAAAAATGGCCATTTAACCCTACCCTCTGTTTTCTGTCCAATAACCAGTTCTTAATCCACAGAAGGGCATTGCCTCCTGTCCCATGACTCCTTAATTTTCTTAGGTGTCTTCTCATGAAGTATTTTGTCAAAAGCTTTCTGAAAATCTAGATAGACTACATCAACTGGCTCACCTTTATTCACATGTTTATTCACGCTCAAAGTTTGAACATATTCTCCTGGATTCTATATATGACTAAATTTGCACGCACATATCAGTGTGCATCGACAGTTTGCATGTGCAAGCTCAATCAGCACCAATAATTGGCTGCTAACAACCAATGATGGGCGTTAATTGGCCTTGGGATTTATGCACACATCGTATTCTATAGTGATGGGTGTAGAAATTCTACAAATTCAAGGTGGCATGGCCCGGGCTATTTTGGGGGTGTTCCCAGAATTTACATGTATTATTACAGAATAGACCTGATTGGCACTAACATATGCGCCGTTTATGCGCTTAGCTGATATTCTATAAAGGACATGGATCCTTTATAGAGTAGCACTGAGCATTTATGTTTTTCAGCACTGACTTCTCTGTGACATTTTTAGAATCTAGTCCATTACACATATCTTGCCAGATGTTCACTGGCTACCTGTCACTTAGTGGGTTCAATTCAGGATTAGAGGAGGAAACTGTATTAAATTTTCCATCTTGTCATACAGTAAGCTTTCAAGAGCTTTGCTCCAGTACCTTGCAAGTGTTAGGTCCTTGATTATGGAATACATTGCTCATAGAATTAGTTGGAACAATTGGTGTCATTGTATAGCTAAAGATATCTAATATGAAAGCCTGATGCTTGTAGAGCGCACATGTTTTGTATTAGAGTGACACCATCCCAAGTCATTACTGCCTATGTTGGCTCAGGGCTTAAAATGGAGGTTGTGACCTCTAGTCGTACTGTTGCTAGGGTCCTGAACCTAGAAGTAGTATTTTGAGAAGTCCATTACAAGTCATGGCTGCCATTTTGAACACAGAGCTGGTATGGTATGAGCTGGGGCTCATTACTGTTCATCCTGTCCTAAGACAACCAGAGCATCTTCAAGGTAGGCCTGAAGTGGCCTACAGGGTGTGGCTGGGTCTTTGGGAAGGGGGCTTGACAAAAGTAACCGCCTCCCCACCTCCCCCTAATATTCAGCCTTCTTTTATTGTTCTAACTTTACCTGGTTAGCTAACCTGGTAGCAGGCCGAATATCGCCACTATCAGTTTAACTGCTCGGTTAGTGCCCTGGTGGTCAAAGGGGATATTCAATGGCACTATCTGGGCACTGAGTAAACATGTGATTTAACTATGGTCAAAATTCTTAATTGGGTAATTAATTGCGATAAAAAATGTTCAAAATTTTAGATTAAACAGCTAGAAAACTTGTCTTCTATTTACCCTCATTCAGACAAAAAAACAGCCCTGGTATAATAGCACTTTGGCATCCCGGCGGAAGAGACTTACTGCACATTTTGAAGACCTGGAGCAATGCTACTTCTCTACCAGAATGTCTCGCATGTCAGGTATGAATCTATATCTCAACCATCCATTTTAACTCATGCAGTATAATTTTTATGGCTTTTGAAGATCAAAGCTGTGGATGAAATCTTGATGTCGTATCTCACAACATAACATGATGTATACATCAGATTAGTATTTTTGTATTTCTTGATCTACTTTTTGAAGGTTCAGAGCTGTGAGCAAACAGTCAACAAACTTTCTCACAGAGGAAAGAAGAGACTTTCTAAATAATTATCTGGAAATCTCAAATTGTCTCTTGATTATATTCAATTATTTATTTTTGTTACATTTGTACCCTGCGCTTTCCCACTCATGGCAGGCTCAATGCGGCTTACATGGGGCAATGGAGGGTTAAGTGACTTTCCCAGAGTCACAAAGAGCTGCCTGTGCCTGAAGTGGGAATTGAACTCAGTTCCCCAGGACCAAAGTCCACCACCCTAACCACTAGGCCACGCCTCCACTCCAGTCAGTGGGAAAGCTGGCTATTTTCATGATTTCTCTGAGTTTCTTATTTTCCCCGAGATCGCAGCTGGTTTTTTTTTTGTTTTGTTTTTTGTTAGGGGTTTGTTTCCTGCTGGTAATTAAAATGACACTTGCTGTACTCTCAGCTTTAGGAAGTGTCTTATTCTTGTACGGAAATAATCTCTACGAAAAATAATCCCTAGGGAGAGACACTTGCTATAACAATGTCCAAAAAGGTCAATCCCTCAAAAGCTAATATGAGGATATCTACCAAAAGAATATTAACTTTTGAACCCTCAATTTTGAAAAGAGCTTACAAGGAGTTCAGTATAGGCTGATCTTCCATCCAATCTTGAATTTCAGTGAGTGTAGCCACAGAGCAGCTCACTACAAAGCTCTATACATCATGTTTTTGTTGTGGATAAAATTTTTTTTAATGAAAATTAGTGAAAATATTTTTTGGGTGGATCTCCAAATAAAGATAGGACCCACTGTATGAAAGGCAGTAAACTTCCACTCCCAACTAATGCCACAACACTATTAAACTACTTGAAGGAAAAAATAACAAATCAACTATGCACTGGAACCATTTTTTTGAAGCCAACAGGAACAGACTTATCTGAATGAAAGAATTGTCATTGTTTCCCTTCAAGATTCACACGTCCTACAGAAATTTCCGTTTCAAGACCATCTTCAGAGATGCCAGTGCTTCTTATTTCAAAAGGTCCTCCATCTTAGACAAAACAGCGTGAAATCAGCGTCCTTTAAGAACTTGTAATGCACATTATAGAGTGACGTCACCCCAACACTTCTCTTAAACCACATGCTAGCTGTCAATGGTAACATTCCATTCTATCTCTTCATTCAGTCCATAAGGTGTCACCATATAGAATGGAATGTTACCATCTGATATAGGCATTGGGGGAGAGATATAGGCATTTTTTTTCCTTTGGTGACTTCTGTATGTCATAGTATGGCTTGTTCCCACTGTGTATTTTCTGTGATACTGGTGGTTTGGTCAGTCTTAGCTGCAACAACACTTGGCTCACTACCGTAATGCAAGGTTCTACATAAGGAGTCGCTGACCAGGAAAGGGATCTAGGCGTCATCGTTGATGATACGTTGAAACCTGCTCAGTGAGCGGCGACGGCTAAGAAAGCAAATAGAATGTTAGGTATTATTAGGAAAGGAATGGAAAACAGAAATTAGGATGTTATAATGTCTTTGTATCGCTCCATGGTGCGACCGCATGTTGAATATTGTGTTCAGTTCAGGTCACCGCATCTCAAAAAAGATATAGTGGAATTAGAAAAGATGCAGAGAAGGGTGACAAAAATGATAAAGGGGATGGGACGACTTCCCTAGGAGGAAAAGCTAAAGCGGCTAGGGCTCTTCAGCTTGGAGAAAAGGCGGCTGAGGGGCGATATGATAGAGGTCTATAAAATGAGTGGAGTGGAACGGGTAGATGTGAAGCGTCTTTACTCTTTCCAAAAATACTAGGATTAGTGGGCATGCAATGAAGCTACAAAGTAGTAAATTTAAAACGAATCGGAGAAAGGTTTTCTTCACCCAACATGTAATTAAACTCTGGAATTTAGTAAAAGCAGTTAGCGGGTTTAAAAAAAGGCTTGCCTGGCTTCCTAAAGGAAAAGTCCATAGACCATTATTAAAATGGACTTGGGGGAAAATCCACTGCTTATTTCTAGGATAAGCAGCATAAAATGTATTGTACTTTTTGGGGATCTTGCCAGGTACTTATGACCTGGGTTGGCCACTGTTGGAAACAGGATGCTGGGCTTGATGGACCTTCGGTCTGTCCCAGTATGGCAATACTTATGTGCTTATGACCCATGTAAGAGTGCGCTAAGGCCACTTTTTGCTGCAGTTTGGTAAAAGAGCCCCTAAACAATTTTATGTATGATTTTCCCCTCTTATTTGTTCTTGTTTTGTATTTCCTCTTTTTTTCTTTATTGCATTAACTGTAATTCTTTCTTTCCATTTTGTTTGTGTTTTGTAAACCGCTTTGATTTCTCTTGACAAGTAGAACAATAAGCAAAACAATACAAGTGAAGAAAAGAATAAAGTGGTGGGGAAAAAAGGAGGTAATCCCACTGTTATGTCTACCCAAGGTGATGGATTCAAAACACATGTTATCACCAAAAATGCATACCAATCTTCTTGGTATGCATCTCAGTGGAGGAGTGGCCTAGTGGTTAGGGTGGTGGACTTTGGTCCTGAGGAACTGAGTTCGATTCCCACTTCAGGCACAGGCAGCTCCTTGTGGCTCTGGGCCAGTCACTTAACCCTCCATTGCCCCATGTAAGCCGCATTGAGCCTGCCATGAGTGGGAAAGCGCGGGGTACAAATGTAACAAAAATAAAAATTACAGGACACTGAAACCCTTTTTTCTCAATAGTGTTCTCTGTAAAATTGTAAATGTGTCATGCTAATATTACTGATCACCATGAAGAATGGTTTAAAGGCTTTATCCAATCTTGTTTACCACAGAACCTATGAATAAATCTTGCCTTTACAACAATGTTCATAATACACAAAGCAGAGCCAAATATGTTTAGGGTTAACCTCATCATGACCACCCAAAAAGCAACCTACTTGTATGAATAACTGGCTACCGATTGCTTTCTCCTACAAACGTCCTTTCCTCCTTCAAACTCTTTTGACATTCTGTAATGAAAAGCGGTGTAAGAAATCCCAATATGCATATATATGGAAATGGATTTTTTATAAATTTGCACACATTACTGCCTTTGTTTGGTGTGCATGCTATCTTGTCAACACACATATTTAGACACGTAGTCAACTGTGGAATCCTATAAATACTTGTTTGTGCGTATAAAACGTGCTTTACATGTAGAAAATGCTTTATAAAATTGACCTGGTTTATATTTTTAAAGTTTTTGTTGCTATTAATCTAGGGGCGAAAGGCTGGAAAAACTAGAGGGGACAGTACAGAGCTCTGAGAGACTCCACACACTGATCTCCTGGGAGCAGAAAACAGAGTTCAGTCATGCAGAAACGTGGATACATTTTTGCATTTCGCATTTAGATTACAGGGTTGTAAGGTCCACAACAGTGCTTATTAATCTTCCTGTGGCCATGACACCATTCACACAACCATATAAAGCACGTGACACCACAGGTGCGTAGGCCTGTGATGCCCTTTGGAGGGCCTACCCAAGTTGTGACTCCCAAATGTGGGTTTCACAATCCCATTTGGGGTCACTGTTCAGTTTGGGATGCTCTAGTCCACAGTATCAAAAGCTACGTTAGCTAATATCTAACCACTGATGGTGGCTAACTGTAGATCTTGGGGGGTGGGGGTGGTGGCGAGTTCAGATGTCTACATGCATACCTCCATCATGATGATGGTAATTATTTCAAAATTCCATTTTCATTTCAGTTACTATGCATTGAAACAGTATGCTTTTGCCATATGGACTTTGGACATATTTAGGTTTCCATTCAGGATTGTTGTGACTGTGCAAGGAAATATGCCTCCAATTGTTTTAGGATAACACCATGCTTCCATATCATCATGCTGATCAATCCATAGACTGGTGGGTTGTGTCCATCTACCAGCAGGTGGAGATAGAGAGCAAAGCTTTTGCCTCCCTATATGTGGTCATGTGCTGCCGGAAACTCCTCAGTATGTTCTCTATCTCAGCAGGTGGTGGTCACACACAGCAGCAGCTCTGGCTAGGTCTCCAAGCCTAATCTTTAGGTTTTGTTGAGTACCTGGGGTTGAGGGCTCTTCTTGAGCAAGTGCAAACCTGGTGGCGCCAGGTCCCTCCTTTTCTCCCGCTGGCTCCGTTAAAAAAAAAAAAAAATTTTGGACGTCCTTAAGGGCGTTTATTTCGACGTTTATTTAAACGTTTATTGCAGCTACTCACTGGGACACCAGGTCGTTACAGCTCGGAGCGAGAAGCAGGTAATTTTTACCTTTTTATAGCGGGCAGGGGGTTCCCCGATCGAACTCCACGTGGCCTATGGCGTCGGAGGGCGAGGGCGCGAAGAATCGCTCCCCGGACCGCGTGTGCGCTTCTAGCGGGGATGCGGGGGTTTTAAAGTCTGATTCGCCCTTGTTGGGTGTCAGTTTGGAGGCCGGTCAGTGTCCCGGGTCTTCCTCCGGTGCAGCGGTTTTTCCCGCCATAAACGCCCATTCTCCGAGGACAAGCAGGCTGCTTGTTCTCACGACTGGGTGACGTCCGCGGGCAGCCCCCACCAACCGGAAAAGGCTTCGCGGGACGGTCGGCACGCAGGGCACGCCCACCGCGCATGCGCGGCCGTCTTCCCGCCCGTGCGCGACCGCTCCCGCCAGTTCCTTTTTTTCCGCGTCTGGAGAGAGTCGTGCTTTGCCGCTCTCTGCTTTCAGCCGCCGGAAAGTCGATTGCGTTTACGCGGATCGTTGTTTTTTCTATTTAATTTTTTGTTACCGCCGGTTTCCCTTTTCTTTTTCAAAAAAAAAAAAAAAACCTGAGCGTGTGGAGCACGCGCTCCCTTTTTCCCTCGTTTCCAGCGGGGACGCCGCGTTGCGGCCTAGTGGCCGCACGGTCGTTCTCTTTTTCGAGGTGTGATTTTCGCCACCATTGACGACTTTGACTTCGCCGACGCGATTTTTCCGTCGATGTCCTCGAAGGTCCCGAGTGGATTTAAAAAGTGTGGTCGCTGCGGCCGGCCGATCTCGCAGACCGACACCCACGCTTGGTGCCTCCAGTGCCTCGGGCCGGAGCACAATATCAAGTCGTGTTCCCTGTGTCTCGGTCTCCGGAAACGGACTCAAGTTGCGAGGCAAGTTCTGCGGGACCGTCTTTTTGGAACTTGCGCCGGCCCCTCGACGTCGACCTCGACGGCATCGGTATCGACGCCCGGTCCTTCGGTACCGGTATCGATGCCCGAGACATCGGCACCGATGGCATCGACCCCAGGAGAACAGGTCCCGTCGGCCCGCCGGCGAGGGTGGAGGTGAGCAGCCGCGTGGGCAGTCGGCCCCGGTCACTCCCTCAGCCCGTGGTCCACGGGACCGAACCCTGTCTGACCCGGCTCCTCGAGACCGAGGGGGATCGTCCTCCTCCTCCATACCTCCCGGCGCCGGTGACGCGCATCGAAAGAAGGACGAAGCGTCGTCACCGGTCGCCCTCGGTGCATTCGGACATCGGAGAGGAGGCGACGCCGAAGCGTCATCGCCGAGAGGAGAGGTCCCCGTCGGTTGTGGCGGTACCGACGCGTCAGGGTTCCGGCACCTCGGTGCCGTCTCCTGGCCCCCATCAGCTTCTGACACCGACACCCCTGCCGGCCCCACCGCCTTTCCCGGCAGCGGGCCTGGACGAGTGCCTCAGAGCCATCCTTCCGGGGATCCTGGAAGGGCTGATGCGCCAGGCTGTGCTGGCGCCGGGGGTGCTTGCGCCCTCGGCGCCGATGTCTGTGGCGCCGGCGAGCTCTAGCCCGGCGCCGGGGCCGTCGACACCGCCGCCGCTTGCGGCGCCGGTCTCGACCGCCACGCAGGTGGAGTCCCCGTCGACGTCGATGGAGGGAGCTCCGTCCCCGCCGACGCGGGAGTCCACCGCTCGACGACACCGAGACCTCGGTGCCTCGACATCGAGCCGGGCCCGGTTCAGGACTCAGCTACATGAGCTCATGTCCGATACCGAGGATGAGGCCTCGTGGGGGGAAGAGGAGGACCCTAGATATTTCTCCTCAGAGGAGTCTACGGGCCTTCCCTCGGACCCCACGCCTTCACCGGAGAGGAAGCTCTCACCTCCTGAGAGTCTCTCCTTTGCCTCCTTTGTGCGGGATATGTCTATTAGCATTCCCTTTCCCGTGGTCTCTGTGGAAGAGCCGAGGGCCGAGATGCTCGAGGTTCTCGACTATCCATCACCACCTAGAGAGTCCTCCACGGTGCCGCTGCACAATGTCCTCAAGGAGACATTGCTTCGGAACTGGGTGCGACCGTTAACTAACCCCACCATTCCCAAGAAAGCAGAGTCCCAGTACAGGATCCACTCGGACCCGGAGTTAATGCGGCCCCAATTGCCCCATGACTCGGCGGTCGTGGATTCTGCTCTCAAGAGGGCACGGAGTTCGAGGGATACCGCCTCGGCGCCCCCGGGGCGGGAGTCTCGCACTCTGGACTCGTTTGGGAGGAAGGCCTACCAATCCTCCATGCTCGTGACCCGCATCCAGTCATACCTGCTCTATATGAGCATCCACATGCGGACTAATGTGCAACAACTGGCGGACCTGGTCGATAAGCTCCCGCCGGAGCAGTCCAGGCCTTATCAGGAGGTGGTCAGGCAGCTGAAGGCGTGCAGAAAGTTCCTGTCCAGGGGTATCTATGACACCTGTGACGTGGCATCTCGTGCTGCGGCCCAAGGTATAGTGATGCGCAGGCTCTCATGGCTGCGTGCCTCTGACCTGGACAACCGCACCCAGCAGAGACTGGCCGACGTCCCTTGCCGGGGGGATAAAATTTTTGGTGAGAAGGTCGAGCAGATGGTGGACCAACTGCATCAGCGGGAAAACCGCTCTCGACAAGCTCTCCCACCGGGCGCCTTCAGCATCCACCTCAGCAGGTGGACGTTTTTTCCCGGGCCCGGCAGGCTGCACCCTATTCTTTTGCAAAGCGTAGGTACAACCAGCCGGCCCGAAGGCCTCGTCAGGCACAGGGACAGCCCCAGCGCGCTCGTTCCCGTCAACAGCGTGCGCCTAAGCAGCCCCCTGCGCCTCTACAGCAAAAGCCAGGGACGGGCTTTTGACTGGATCCACGGGACCATAGCCGCCCTCAAAGTGTCCGTACCGGACGATCTGCCGGTCGGGGGGAGGTTAAAATTTTTTCACCAAAGGTGGCCTCTCATAACCTCCGACCAGTGGGTTCTCCAAATAGTGCGGGGCGGATACGCCCTGAATTTGGCCTCCCTGCCTCCAAATTGTCCTCCGGGAGCTCAATCCTTCAGCTCCCATCACAAGCAGGTACTTGCAGAGGAACTCTCCGCCCTTCTCAGCGCCACTGCGGTCGAGCCCGTACCACCCGGGCAGGAAGGGCAGGGATTCTATTCCAGGTACTTCCTTGTGGAAAAGAAAACAGGGGGGATGCGTCCCATCCTAGACCTGAGAGGCCTGAACAAATTCCTGGTCAAAGAAAAGTTCAGGATGCTTTCCTTGGGCACCCTTCTGCCAATGATTCAGAAAAACGATTGGCTATGTTCCCTGGATTTAAAGGACGCATACACTCACATCTCAGATTCCGCCTGGGCACACGGCACTTTCAGTATTGTGTGCTGCCCTTTGGGCTCGCCTCCGCCCCACGAGTGTTTACAAAGTGCCTCGTGGTGGTGGCGGCGTACCTACGCAGGCTGGGAGTGCACGTGTTCCCATATCTCGACGATTGGCTGGTCAAGAACACCTCGGAGGCAGGAGCCCTCCGGTCCATGCAGTGCACTATTCAACTCCTGGAGCTGCTGGGGTTTGTGATAAATTACCCAAAATCCCATCTCCAGCCAACCCAGTCTCTGGAATTCATAGGAGCTCTGCTGAATACCCAGACGGCTCAGGCCTTCCTTCCCGAAGCGAGGGCCAACAACCTCCTGTCCCTCGCTTCGCAGACCAGAGCGTCTCAGCAGGTCACAGCTCGGCAGATGTTGAGACTTCTGGGTCATATGGCCTCCACAGTTCATGTGACTCCCATGGCTCGTCTTCACATGAGATCTGCTCAATGGACCCTAGCTTCCCAGTGGTTCCAAGCCACCGGGAATCTAGAATGTCATCCGCCTCTCCACCAGTTGCCGCACTTCACTGCTCTGGTGGACCATCCGGACCAATTTGACCCTGGGACGTCCATTCCAAATTCCGCAGCCCACGAAGGTGCTGACGACGGATGCATCTCGCCTGGGTTGGGGAGCTCATGTCGATGGGCTTCACACCCAGGGTCTGTGGTCCCTCCAGGAAAAGGATCTGCAGATCAACCTCTTGGAGCTCCGAGCGATCTGGAACGCGCTGAAGGCTTTCAGAGATCGGCTGTCCTGCCAAATTATCCAAATTCGGACAGACAATCAGGTTGCAATGTATTACGTCAACAAGCAGGGGGGCACCGGATCTCGCCCCCTGTGTCAGGAAGCCGTCTGGCTGTGGCGCTGGGCGTGCCAGTTTGGCATGCTCCTCCAAGCCACATACCTGGCAGGCGTAAACAACAGTCTGGCCGACAGACTGAGCAGAGTCATGCAACCGCACGAGTGGTCGCTCCATTCCAGAGTGGTACGCAAGATCTTCCGAGAGTGGGGCACCCCCTCGGTGGACCTTTTCGCCTCTCAGACCAACCACAAGCTGCCTCTGTTCTGTTCCAGACTTCAGACACACGGCAGGCTAGCGTCGGACGCCTTTCTCCTCCATTGGGGGACCGGCCTCCTGTATGCTTATCCTCCCATACCTTTGGTGGGGAAGACCTTACTGAAGCTCAAGCACGACCGCGGCACCATGATTCTGATAGCGCCCTTTTGGCCCCGTCAGATCTGGTTCCCTCTTCTTCTGGAGTTGTCCTCAGAAGAACCGTGGAGATTGGAGTGTTTTCCGACTCTCATTTCGCAGAACGACGGAGCGTTACTGCACCCCAACCTTCAGTCTCTGGCTCTCACGGCCTGGATGTTGAGGGCGTAGACTTCGCTGCGTTGGGTCTGTCGGAGGGTGTCTCCTGGGTCCTGCTTGCCTCCAGGAAGGATTCCACTAAAAAGAGTTACTTTTTCAAGTGGAGGAGGTTTGTCGTTTGGTGTGAGAGCAAGGCCCTAGAACCTCGTTCTTGCCCTGCACAGAACCTGCTTGAATACCTTCTACACTTATCAGAGTCTGGCCTCAAGACCAACTCAGTAAGGAATCACCTTAGTGCGATTAGTGCTTACCATTATCGTGTGGAAGGTAAAGCCATCTCTGGAGAGCCTTTAGTCGTTCGATTCATGAGAGGCTTGCTTTTGTCAAAGCCCCCTATCAAGCCTCCTACAGTGTCATGGGATCTCAACGTCGTCCTCACCCAGCTGATGAAACCTCCTTTTGAGCCACTGAATACCTGCCATCTGAAGTACTTGACCTGGAAGGTCATTTTCTTGGTGGCAGTTACTTCAGCTCGTAGGGTCAGTGAGCTTCAAGCCCTAGTAGCTCATGCTCCATATACCAAATTTCATCACAACAGAGTAGTGCTCCGCACCCACCCAAAGTTCCTGCCGAAGGTGGTGTCGGAGTTCCATCTTAACCAGTCAATTGTCTTGCCAACATTCTTCCCCAGGCCGCATACCCGCCCTGCTGAACGTCAGTTGCACACATTGGACTGCAAGAGAGCATTGGCCTTCTACTTGGAGCTGACACAGCCCCACAGACAGTCCGCCCAATTGTTTGTTTCTTTCGACCCTAACAGGCTAGGGGTCGCTGTCTGGAAACGCACCATCTCCAATTGGCTAGCAGATTGCATTTCCTTCACTTACGCCCAGGCTGGGCTGACTCTTGAGGGTCATGTCACGGCTCATAGTGTTAGAGCCATGGCAGCGTCAGTGGCCCACTTGAAGTCAGCCACTATTGAAGAGATTTGCAAGGCTGCGACGTGGTCATCTGTCCACACATTCACATCACATTACTGCCTCCAGCAGGATACCCGACGCGACAGTCGGTTTGGGCAGTCGGTGCTGCAGAATCTGTTTGGGGTGTAAATCCAACTCCACCCTCCAGGACCCGAATTTATTCTGGTCAGGCTGCACTCTCAGTTAGTTGGTTCTTCGTAGGTCAATTTCTGTTGTACCCTCGCCGTTGCGAGGTTCAATTGACCTGGGTTCTTGTTTTGAGTGAGCCTGAAAGCTAGGGATACCCCAGTCGTGAGAACAAGCAGCCTGCTTGTCCTCGGAGAAAGTGAATGATACATACCTGTAGCAGGTGTTCTCCGAGGACAGCAGGCTGATTGTTCTCACCTACCCTCCCTCCTCCCCTTTGGAGTTGTGTTTCATATTTTATTGCTTGTCATTCAACTGGCGGGAGCGGTCGCGCACGGGCGGGAAGACGGCCGCGCATGCGCGGTGGGCGCGCCCTGCGTGCCGACCGTCCCGCGAAGCCTTTTCCGGTTGGTGGGGGCTGCCGCGGACGTCACCCAGTCGTGAGAACAATCAGCCTGCTGTCCTCGGAGAACACCTGCTACAGGTATGTATCATTCACTTCCCCCGCTGCTCGCCTCCGCCATCTTGGCCGGCCACTCTGCTCGGACGGCTTCTTCTTGGGCCGCCCTTGAGCTGGGAGACGTTCATGCCATGGCCGCCCTTGATTTGGGCGACGGCAAAAAAGCGGCTAAAGTTAAGCGCCGTTCTTCCCGTGCGGCTCCTTCGCGGAGTGTCGCGCCGGACGCCATCTTGGATGCACAGCATGTTTCTCCCCCGCTCTTGCGAGCGCCGGTTGAGGGTGCGTCTAGGGCTGTGGCCCAGGCTGCTGAAATACACAGTCTGGGGGGTTTCTCCCCCGAGTTTATTTTGCTGCTGCATCAGTCCTTCCTTATGCAAAACGCTGCCCCTTCTCCCTTGTCCGACAAAGGGGTTGAGGCCCCCGGAAGTAAACGCCCTCGGGTGGATTCCCAGGGCTTAGAGGACTCTGTCTCCTCTGATGTAGATGAGGGCAGCGTATCTGAGTTCTCCCAACGGTCCTTTGAGGATTCCTTGGAGGAGACGGATTCCCGCTCGGATGGAGCGGATGACCCCTCTGCAGCGCGGATCTTTTGCTCAGAGGATTTGCCCAACCTGTTAGTGCAGGCCATGAGCATTTTGAAGATTTCCTCTCCAGAGGACGTCTCTCCCTCAGCCCCTGTTGGCTCCGACATTATGCTGGGGACGAAGCGCCCGCCTAGAACCTTCCACGTGCATGATGCCATGCACACCTTAATTTCGGCTCAATGGGATGTCCCGGAAGCGAGCCTCAAAGTGGCTAGGACTATGTCCCGCCTCTATCCTTTGCCTGAAAGTGAACGTGAGGCCTTTCTTTGGCCTACCGTGGATTCTTTAATCACTGCGGTGACTAAGAAAACGGCGTTGCCGGTGGAAGGTGGCACGGCCCTAAAAGACGCCCAAGACAGAAGATTGGAGGCGGCTTTAAGGTCGTCCTTCGAGGCGGCTGCCTTAAGTTTGCAGGCCTCAGTTTGCGGCTCCTATGTGGCCAGGGCGTGCCTGACGATTGTGCATCGGGCTTCCCCCTCGGATCCTTCCTTGAGGCCTGATTGGCCGGCCCTGGAATCGGGCTTGGCTTATTTGGCAGACTTACTGTATGATGTCTTGAGAGCCTCGGCTAAAGGTATGGCTCAGACAATCTCTGCGCGGCGCTGGCTTTGGCTGAAACATTGGTCTGCTGACCACGCCTCTAAGTCCCGCCTGGCTAAGTTGCCTTTTAAAGGCAAGCTGCTCTTTGGGGTCGAGCTGGACAAAATTGTGACCGATCTTGGCACGTCTAAGGGCAAGAGGTTACCAGAGGTCAGGGCTTGGGCCAGTGCTCGCCCCGGTAACTCCAGAGGACGGTTTCAGGAAGCCCGTCGGTACCGCCCGGGCAAGTCGGGCTCCTCTGCCCCCTCTTCCTTCAAGAGGAACTTCTCCCCCAAGCAGCATTCCTTTCGCAGAGACCGCCGTCCCGGAGGTGCGCCCTCCGGTCCTCCCCCAGGGTCTCGTACCCAATGACGGGGGTCCTGGTCCATGGCCCAGTGCAGATTGGAGGACGCCTGTCCTCGTTTCTGGGCGAGTGGACCAGGGTAACTTCAGACGCTTGGGTGCTGGAAGTCATCAGAGACGGCTACAAGCTAGAGTTCTGCCGACCCTTAAGAGACGGGTTTGTACTCTCTCCCTGCAAGTCTCCGGTCAAAGCTGTGGCAGTGCAGCAGACCTTGGACAATCTGATCCGCCTGGGTGCGGTCGTTCCGGTGCCAGAAAATCAGCTTGGCAAGGGACGTTACTCCATTTACTTTGTGGTACCAAGAAAGGAGGTTCTGTCCGGCCTATCCTCGACCTCAAAGGGGTCAATCGGGCCTTGAAAGTTCGGCACTTTCGCATGGAGACTCTCCGCTCTGTTATAGCGGCAGTGAAGGTAGGGGAGTTCCTGGCATCCTTGGACATCAAGGAAGCGTACTTGCATATTCCCATCTGGCCTCCTCATCAACGCTTTCTGCGTTTTGCAGTCCTGGGCCGACACTTCCAGTTCAGAGCCCTCCTGTTCGGGTTGGCTACTGCTCCGCGGACCTTCTCCAAAGTAATGGTGGTCATCGCGGCCTTCCTGCGAAAGGAAGGAGTACAAGTCCATCCTTATCTGGACGACTGGTTGATCCGAGCCCCCTCTTATGCAGAGTGCGGCAAAGCTGTGGACCGGGTGATTGCTCTTTTGAGCTCCCTGGGGTGGATCATCAACTGGGAGAAAAGCCAGCTGCGCCCGACTCAGTCCCTGGAGTATCTGGGAGTTCGATTCGACACCCAAGTGGGCAGAGTGTTCCTGCTGGACAATCGGATTGTCAAACTTCAGGCTCAGGTGGACCAGTTCCTAGTAGCCTCTCCGCTTCGGGCTTGGGACTATGTGCAGCTGTTGGGCTCTATGACGGCCACGATGGAAGTAGTGCCCTGGGCCAGGGCTCATATGAGACCACTACAACACTCTCTGCTGCAGCGCTGGACTCCGGTGTCGGAGGATTATGCTGTGCGCCTTCCCTTGGACCCAGCAGTGCGCAAGGCGCTGAGCTGGTGGCTGAAGACAGACAAGTTGTCTGCAGGGATGCCTCTTGTGACCCCGGAGTGGATTGTCGTCACGACGGATGCCTCTTTGACGGGCTGGGGAGCCCACTGCATGGGAAGGACAGCGCAGGGGCTCTGGTCTCCTGCAGAGGCAAAGTGGTCTATCAACCTCCTGGAACTCAGAGCCATTCGGTTGGCGCTTTTGGAGTTCCTCCCGGTACTGGCGTTGAAGCCAGTACGGGTCCTGTCGGACAATGCCACGGCTGTGGCCTATGTCAACCGCCAGGGAGGTACCAAGAGCGCCCCTCTAGCCAAGGAAGCCATGAATCTATGCCAGTGGGCGGAAGCGAACCTGAAACAGCTGTCAGCGGCCCACATTGCCGGAGTCATGAATGTCAAGGCGGACTTTCTCAGTCGCCATACCTTGGATCCCGGAGAGTGGCAGTTATCGGCTCAGGCGTTCTTGGACATCACGAAGCGCTGGGGCCAGCCGAGCCTAGATCTGATGGCGTCATCGGCCAATTGCCAAGTGCGGCGCTTTTTCAGCAGAGGACGGGACCCTCGATCTCTGGGAGTAGATGCTCTTCTCCAACAGTGGCCGACACGAGCTTCTCTATGTGTTCCCGCCCTGGCCCATATTGGGCAGGGTACTAGACCGGGTGGCAAAGCATCCGGGCCGGATAATCCTGGTGGGTCCGGACTGGCCCAGACGTCCCTGGTATGCGGACTTGATCAGGCTCTCAGTGGACGACCCTCTGCGGCTGCCAGTGGAGCAGGGCCTGTTGCATCAGGGTCCCGTGGTGATGGAGGATCCCTCCCCCTTTGGTCTTACGGCCTGGCTATTGAGCGGCAGCGTCTGAGGAAGAAGGGCTTCTCAGACAAGGTCATCGCCACTATGCTGAGAGCGAGGAAGCGCTCTACTTCTACTGCTTACGCCAGGGTTTGGCGTACCTTTGCAGCGTGGTGTGAAGCAGGCTCACTTTCTCCCTTCACTGCTCCAATTTCTTCAGTGCTGGCGTTCCTGCAAGAAGGTCTGGAGAAAGGCCTGTCGCTCAGTTCCCTTAAAGTCCAGGTAGCGGCTCTGGCTTGCTTCAGGGGCCGCCTGAAGGGTGCTTCCCTGGCTTCGCAGCCAGATGTGGTACGTTTTCTCAAGGGAGTTAATCACCTGCGCCCTCCTCTGCGCTCAGTGGTGCCTGCGTGGAATCTCAACCTGGTGCTAAGAGCCTTGCAGAAGCCGCCTTTTGAACCCTTGTCGAGGGCATCTCTGAAAGACCTGACGTTGAAAGCAGTCTTTTTGGTGGCTATCACTTCAGCCAGAAGAGTTTCCGAGCTCCAGGCACTCTCATGTCGAGAGCCTTTTCTGCAGTTCACTGAGGCAGGAGTGACTATTCGCACAGTGCCTTCCTTCCTGCCCAAGATTGTTTCTCGCTTCCATGTGAATCAGCAGCTCTGTCTCCCTTCCTTTTGTAGGGAGGACTACCCAGAGGAATACTCTGCTCTCAAATATCTGGATGTGAGACGAGTCATCATCAGATACTTGGAAGTGACCAATGATTTCCGGAAATCGGATCATCTGTTTGTCCTGTTTGCAGGTCCTCGTAAGGGTCTGCAGGCTGCTAAGCCTACAGTGGCAAGATGGGTCAAGGAAGCCATTGCAGCGGCTTATGTGGCCGCGGGGAAGGTGCCGCCTATCCAGCTGAAGGCTCACTCCACTAGAGCTCAGGCGGCTTCGATGGCAGAGGCCGGGTCCGTCTCCTTGGAAGATATTTGCAAGGCGGCAACTTGGGCATCGGCCCATACCTTCTCCAGGCATTACCGCTTGTCTGTGGCTGCTCGGGCGGAGGCCCGGTTTGGAGCTTCAGTGTTGCGGTCAGGGATTTCTATGTCCTGCCCTGGGTGAGTACTGCTTCGGTACATCCCACCAGTCTATGGATTGATCAGCATGATGATATGGAAGGTAAAATTATGTATTATACCTGATAATTTTCTTTCCATTAATCATAGCTGATCAATCCATAGCCCCTCCCAGATATCTGTACTGTTTATATTCTGGTTGCATTTCAGGTTCAAGTTTAGTCTTCAGTTCCTGTTCAGGAGGACTTCGTGTTCAAGTTTTTTCAATTGGATTCTTCAAGAGTTGAGACGAGTTTGTGTTACAGTGAGCTGCTGCATTCCTCTCCCCTCCGTTTTACGGGGCTGGATTGAGACATAAATTCTGCCGGCGCTCCCTCCCGCTTCGTGCGGCTGTAGGGCAGCTTTGTACCCCTCCCGCTTCGGCGGTGTTAGGGTCAGTCAGCTCCTCCCGCGGTTGCGGTTGCAGGATAAGCCAGATCCCCCCCGCATCGGCGGGTGTGGTGTCCCTCCCCCGCTCCGCGGGGATGAGCTGGACGGATTCCCCTCCCCCACTTGTGTGGGGATGAGCTGGGTTAATTCCCCTCCCCCGTTTCGGCGGTGGTGAGCTGGGCAGAGTGTCCCTTTGTGGGTGTAATTCTCTAAGTGCTGAGTCCTGCGGATGGAGCTTTGATATCGACATACTGAGGAGTTTCCGGCAGCACATGACCACATATAGGGAGGCAAAAGCTTTGCTCTCTATCTCCACCTGCTGGTAGATGGACACAACCCACCAGTCTATGGATTGATCAGCTATGATTAATGGAAAGAAAAGTATCAGGTATAATACATAATTTAACCTTATGAGTCCATTAGTGCTGGCAGTTCTCACAAGAAAAGTTTGCATTCAATCTGTTACTTTGGACAGCGAACTCATTTTTCTTTCAGCTTTCACCTTTTGTAGTATAATGAGATATTTAGCGAGTCTAAAATTTTTTGGCCATAATTTAGTCTTCTTTCCCTCCCACACACGTAGACACATCTTTTAATTTACAGTCAGTTGTCCCAGTTAAGAAGACAAGAGGGAAAATTGTCAGCACAGGACATTTTCATCAGCTAGTGCTTCACCCTAAAGAACAAATTTGCACTTCAATGGTAAGCAAACAGAAAATAGTTAATTTATAGTCTGCTAAAGCTAACAACATAGTTCACAGTGGATTACAATATAAGATACTAGGGGGAAGATGCACAAAAGTCCCTGTAAAGCACCGATCTCTATTTCCACCTCTGTAAAGATTACTGCGGTGGAAATAGCAAGCAATGCACAAAGTCACATGCAGATGAGCTGCTCGCAAAAACAGTGAGCAACTTGGACAGTTTCTAAGCTGCGCAAGCGCAAAACAACCAATCGCTAAACCTGAATTCTCTTCACATGCTGAGAACAGCGTGTGACACACACGGCTTTAATATATGCATACAAGCTGTGTGTGTGTATTTTTATTAAGATTTATTTACCGCCTTTGTGAAGGAGTTCACACTCAAGGCGATGTACAGTAAGAATAGATCAAACATGAGCAGTAGGCAATTACAGCAGTAAAAATATTTAAAAAACAATACAAAGTTTGGTATGATATACTAGCAGTGTCAACACAATATGTATTAGAACATTATAATTGATAGTGAAGGGTAAGGCAAAGTTATAACATATAGATGGGTAAGAAAGTAGGAAGAATTAGAAAGTAAGGTGACTGATTTGAAGAATGTTGCACATGGAGGAGTGGATAAACATGTCTCGCTGCAGTAAGTGCAGCCCGAGTCACTCATTTTGTGTGTGAGTGAGACTAACAAGTTAGTTACTTCTTCCATTAAAGGCTTGGTTGAAGAGCAAAGCTTTCACCTGCTTTCTGAAGTAGAGATAGTCTTGTGTTAAGCAGAGCCTTTCAGGTAGTGCATTCCAGAGTGTGGGGGCTACTCCGGAGAGGCTCGCTTGCGGTTATCACATCGTGTAATGTCTTTTGGAGAGGGTGTAGTTAGTGAAAGTCCTTGGGAGGACCTTAGTGTCCTTGGCAGTGTGTGGAGGATCATCCTATTCTTTAGATACTCGGGGCCATTTCCTTTCAGTGCCTTGAAGACCAGTCATAGTGTATGAAAACTGTGTGCTGTTTAGTTTAAAAAACCAAAAGAACCCCCCCCCCCCTTTTTTTTTTTTTTTTTTTATAGCCATTCACTGCCACAGCTGTCTCCCCTGGTCTTTCTTGTGCCGAGAAACAGCACTTGCTCTCTCTTCTCAGAATTCCTGCATAAGCAGATGCAAGGGCATGCAGCTTGTCGTCCTTGGCAGCAGTACAGCTAGGGAGCCAGTCAGGAAATGGCTCTCAAGTGGGAGGGGATCCCCCCTGGATATGGGGATTCCCTTCGGAGAGGGGCGGTGTGGACAGGACCCGGTTGGTGGAGGCACAGCAGCAAGAAGAAGAGGGAGGGTTTAAGATCCACAGGAAGAGAGGGATTGGTTATAGACAAGTGATTAGAGAGAGAGAGAGTTGGACCAGGCTTTGGAGCCACCGCTTCCTATCAGTTTTCCAGTCCCAGACTAGCCCAAAAGGAAATTCAAAGGAGGACTGCAGAACTTCGGCAGATGTGTGTCTTACTCTCTCAGCAACTCATTGGAAGTCCCGTGAACTGATACCCTTGACATTCCGAAATATGAGAGTTGGCAGAAGCGTCTTCTGTAAGGGATCAGGTGTGTGTCTTCCTCAAATGGACTTTAGGTCAATTTTACAAAGCACTAGGAGAGCAAGTTGTTCTACCAAAAGAAGAGAATACAACCAAGGGACCTCCTTTACTTTCCTCTTTTGCCGTTGCTTTTTTCTTAAAAGACTTCCCTCCATTCTTGTTTGAATGTGGTCTTTGATACAGGGAGACTTCTAGATGTTTGCAAGTTTCAGCTGACATTATAGAAATTTATGTAGCAGACTTAAGTTAGAGTTTGGAGTCTCTCTGGCTTCAGTTTCTTTTTTTTTTCAATATATTTTTTATTCTTTTATGTAAATTCCAAATAACAATGCATATTTCCCCTCAAAGCCCACAACCCCTCAGCTTTTCTAATCAATACAGTCACAAAACAGAACTCCAAATAGAACAATTGCATATATCTGAGGGCCTCATAGAGCTCCTTCTATCCTTTACCCCCCTCTCCCCCTCTCCTCCCTACTGTTGGCATTTTGTGGCTTGATCCCTGGCAGTGTATCATCTTTCCCCGTACATATTATGCTATCATTGTCCATTCTTTTGCTTGCAGATTATATCTTCCATGCTGCTTATCTGTCAGTTTTTCGAGTTCTGCGATAGTCTTAAGTTTCATTACCCAATCTTGTACTGACGGTCCAGTTGACTGCTTCCAATGTGCCGCAATTACAGTTTTAGCTGCTGCTAGACACATTCGTTTCAGTCTGCGCTGCCATTTTTGCCCCCTTTATTGCCCCACCCAAATAGACACCATTTTGCATCCTGGGGAAAGAGGGTCTCCAGCACCAGTGATAGCTTACTAGCTATTACTTCCCAAAAGGGCATGAGAGACTTACAAGACCACCAAATGTGAAAATAGCTTCCTCGCTCAGATCCGCATCTCCAGCACTGATCCGAGGCTGTAGGAAACATTTTCTTTACCTTATCGGGCGTATAATACCACCTACTCAATACCTTGTATGCGTTTTCTTTGATTAATACACATATTGATGCTTTTTTCACTTCCAAACAAATCCTTTCCCATTCAGACATACTCATTACACAGTTTAAATCTTTTTCCCAAGCCCTCATATACACTAGTTTATTCTTAAAGTCCCCCCTGATATGTTGATATAACCGTGAGATGCCTCTCCTTCCTGTCTCAAGTGTTACCCATAGATTTTCCATCACTTCCCCCTCTAATGGGTCACTTTTAAGCCATCCCTGCCCTCTTATAAATGTTCTAATCTGCATGTAGGCAAATGAATCCGTCTCCGGTAATTCAAATGCCCTTTGGAGTTTTCGAAATTCCCTCATTTTTCCTTCAACTAAGAAGTCCCGAAATTTCTGCAGGCCTTTTCGTTCCCATTCCCTAAATACTCCCCCTTCCCCTCCAGCTGGGAATTCCGGTTCTTGTGTAATCCTAGCAAGGTTTGAAACTTTTCTACTTCCCCGAAGTTTTTCTTTCATCCCATCCCAGAGGCTTAATAAATGAGCCGCAAATGGAGTGACTCCTTGCCTCTTGGAAGTATATTTTATTCTGGAGGCCCATAAGCTCCCTCCCAAGTCCCGACCTGGGGTAAATGCCTGTTCTAACCTGGCTGCAGATGACTTGTCCCCCTTTGACCATTCGCTATCTGCTTTAGTTGAGCTGCTTGAAAATACCATATTAAATTTGGCATTCCTCTTCCTCCCTGCTCTGTCTTTCCCCACGTAATCCGTCTAGCGATCCTAGCTTGCTTTCCTCCCCGGGCAAACCGTAACAAATCCGCTTGCATTCTATGTAACTCCTGCTTGGGAACCTCCACAGGAAGGGTCTGGAAGAGAAATAGCAGCCTGGGTACGATATTCATCTTGATCACTGCTATTTTCCCCCACCATGACAGCCACCCGTTCTTCCATTTGCTCAAGTCTGTTCTAATCTCTCTCATCAGGGGTACATAATTCAATTTATACAGCAATGCAAGGTCTCTAGGAAGCTGTATGCCCAGATATCGAAAACTTACATTCGCTCTTCTGAATGAGAAGGGTCGAAGCAGGCAGTCCAATTCCTGGTCCGTAATCTGACTTGTCATAATTTATTTTAAATCCGGATATCGCCCCAAATGCCTGCAGTTCTCTACATAAACTGGGCAGAGTTACCCCAGGGTTTCAAACATGCGTGGGATAAGCATAAAGCAATCCTGTGCCGAAGGAATGGATCCTCAGGAGCTTAGTCAAGATTGGGAGGCGGGGCTGGTGGTTGGGAGGCGGGGGATAGTGAAGGGCAGACTTATATGGTCTGTGCCAGAGCCGGTGGTGGGAAGTGGGACTGGTGGTTGGGAGGCAGGGATAGTGCTGGACAGACTTGTACGGTCTGTGCCAGAGCCGGTGGTTGGGAGGCAGGGCTGGTGGTTGGGAGGCGAGGATAGTGCTGGGCAGACTTATACGGTCTGTGCCAGAGCCGGTGGTTAGGAGGCGGGGCTGGTGGTTGGGAGGCAGGGATAGTGCTGGGCAGACTTATACGGTCTGTGCCCTGAAAAGCACAGGTACAAATCAAAGTAGGGTATACACAAAAAGTAGCAAATATGAGATCTTGTTGGGCAGACTGGATGGACCGTGCAGGTCTTTTTCTGCCGTCATCTACTATGTAACATAAAATAAAATGTCATCAGCATAGGACGATTTTGTGTTCCCTCCCTCCAGCCTGAAGCCCATGTATATTTTGGGCTGCCCTAATTTTTTGTGCAAATGGCTCAATTGCTATGGCAAATAATAGTGGCGACAAGGGGCAGCCCTGACGGCTTCCCCGTTGGATAGGGAATTGCTGTGAATATCCCCCATTTACCTTAATCCATGCTGTCGGGGCCTCATATAGCCCTTTTAACCATTTTATGATTCCTATACCAAATTGGAGGAGTGGCCTAGTGGTTAGGGTGGTGGACTCTGGTCCTGAGGAACTGAGTTTGATTCCCACTTCAGGCACAGGCAGCTCCTTGTGACTCTGGGCAAGTTACTTAACCCTCTGTTGCCCCATGTAAGCCGCATTGAGCCTGCCATGAGTGGGAAAGCTCGGGGTACAAATGTAACAAAAATAAATAAAATAAATCCCATTTTTCCAGAACCTCCCAAAGATAGTCCCACTCCACCCTATCAAACGCCTTTTCTGCGTCTGTTGTTAATAAGGCAAATTCCTCCCCTAATTGTTGGGCTCCCCACACCACATTGAGTGTTCTACGAAATTTATCTGCCACTTGCCGCTTTGGAATAAAACCCGAGTGGTCTACATGGATTAGCTGGGGCAGGACTTTATTTATTCTGTCAGCCAGTACTTTTGCCAAGATTTTTACATCTAAATTAATGATATAGGTCTAGAATAACTGAAATGCCTGCCATATGCATACTTGGGGGAAGATGTCCTGTTGTAGAACATTCATTTCCAACCCTCTGCAAAAGTGGTCCCACCTCTTTCCCCATAACTTTGTAGAATTTGGCTGTGAACCCGTCCACACCTGGAGCCTTACCCCCTTTTAATCCCTTAATTACATCTGATATCTCTTCTAGCAAAATAGGCTTATCCAACTCCTGCCCCTGCGCTTCTGTGAGTTTTTTAAGATCTAACTCCTGAAGGTAATCCTGTATCCGTGTCTTTGGTCCTACCGTTTCTTTCGAATATAAACCTGTATAGAACTTAACAGTATCTCAGTATCTTGATGTAATATTTTATCTCCCGCCCCCTTTATTTTTGTGATTGTATTATTCGTTTGCCTTTGGCGCAAGCTTCTAGCCAGCATCCTACTTGATGCATTGCTGTATTCAAAGAATTTTTGCTGCAATAGTCGCCTATTAAATTCCATCTGCTTAATCTGGAGCTGCTGGAGCTCTGCTCTACAAGCCTGTAATTCCCGGAGGGTATCCCGACCAAGGCCACTCTGATGCAGAGCTTCAAGCCTCGTTAATTTTTGCCTAATATCTAATTCTCTTTGCCTTGATTCCTTCTTTCTCCTCGCCCCTCTTTGTATCAGGTGGCCTCTGAGCACTGCCTTAAGTGCATCCCACACTATCCCATCCGAAACCTCCCCCTTATCATTGTAAGTCAAGTAATCCTTTATTACTATCCTTAGATTTTTACTCTCCTCCTCTTCTTCCAATAGGGATTCATTTAATCTCCACCCTGTTGCTTTTCTCTCTCCCGCTAACCCTTGGAATTGGGCCCACACAGGGGCATGATCGGATGCATGTATACTCTCTATTTCCGATCCCTTGACCTCCCCCCACAAGCTCCTAGAGCACCAGACCATGTCCAGCCTAGTATAGACTTGTTGTGCATGAGAAAAGAAGGAATATGTTTTTTGCCCTACATGCTGCAGCCTCCAAATATCTATTAAGTCTAAGTCTTTAAACAGTCTTAATAATTTTACCCGGCCTGCCTGCACACCCCCAAGGGTCCCTTTCGAGTGATCCAGGCCTGTCAAAGTCAAATTAAAATCCCCTCCCATAATTATCTTTCCTGAGGCAAATCGTAAGAGTTCAATTCTTAGGTTTTCAAAGAATTCCCCCTGTCCCTCGTTTGGCGCATACACATTCACCAGTGTGATAGGTACATTCTGGATCTTGCCCTTCACCGCCAAGCACCTCCCTTGGCTCTCCCTATAGGTCTCTTCCAATTCAAACCGTAGTGCCTCCTTTATATATATGACCAGCCCTCCCTTTTTCCCTCCTCTCGGGTCTGCGAGAATATAATTGCTCCCCAAGTTTTTATAATGAAGCAGCCTAGTGTCCTTCTTCTGTATATGTGTCTCTTGTAGCATTACTACATCCCACCTCATTTTACATATTTCTCTAAAGATAATACTTCTCTTGCCAGGGTTATTCAAGCCATTTACATTCCATGTCCAACTTTCAGTCCTAATCCATCACCCACCCTCCCCTCCCTCCTCCCTCCATCCCCCTCCCCCCCCCCCCCCCCCCCCCCCCCAGTCCCCCCAGACTGGTTTCTACTTTTGTTTGCCAGTTAGTTCCCTGAGGAGATGACGTACCGCTGGAGGCCGTATTGCTCCCCAAATATTCCGGGATTATTACCCCCTTAAATGCATACATCTTTCATTCACCCTTTCATTTTTCCCCCTCCCTCCTCCACCTCCCCTATCAACAGAACATTTCCTATTCACATAGACCCTTCAGTTTGTTTTAGAAGCAAACCACAGAAGTCTTTCTTCAGGTGTATTCATCTTCAAGCCTGCGGGTTCGCTCCACTTTTGAGATATTATTCCTGCGGCCTCCTTGTTAAATCCAGCCATTGTTTTTCTTTGCTGCACTTGTTGGTGAAGATGATTCTAAAGCTGTGTCTCCTGCAGGCAAGTCCACGCATCCTAGAGTTGCCAAATTTTTCATGCTCCTTCTGGTTTCTGCAGCCTTTGTGTTTTACTGCCCACTGTAACTTGTAATCCAGGAGGGTATATCCACCTATACCGCAGCCCCTGGCGCTGCAAATATGATGTTATTTCTTTAAAGTCCCTCCGTTTTTGTAGAGTTCTTCTCGCCAGATCTTGAAACACTTGTACCTTTGCGGTCTTCCAGTCAATGTCCCCGAGCGCTCTAGCCTTGCGCCATATATTTTCTTTCATCTGATATTCATGGAAACACACCACTATATCTCTAGGTGTATCTCCTCTTTGCGGTCCTGCACTTCTGTGCGCTCTATCAATTTGAATGCTTGATAGATCCATCTGCTCCTGTGCTCCTTGTCCATGTTGCAGAATAAAGGCACTGAGCTCCTGTACAGTTATTTTCGCATCTTTATATTGCTCCTCCTCAGGTATCCCTTTAATATGGAGGTTGCATCTCCTTGACCTGTTTTCCAGGTCTTCCACCTGTTGCTCAAGGTCAATTCTCAACTTACGTTAACTTTCACAGTCTTTTGTAATTCCCCGCAGGTCCTCTTCTATTGCCTCCACACGTTTTTCCGTTTCTGCCACCCTGGTCCCGATCTCCTTCACTTCTTCCCGAAGCTCCGAGACAGAAGCCTGTATGCCCTTCCTTGTGGCAATCATTTCTGCCTTTAGTTCTTTAAACCAACGAGCTATTTCACTTTTCGCTCTTCCCCTGCACTGGGCACTTCGGGATCGTTCTCTGTTTCAGAGTCTTCCAGCGCCATCTTAGCTCCTCTTGCCGGCGTGCTTGTTTTCACTACCTTCAGCGTTCTCTCCGGATTTGCAACGTATTGATATTTTGCCATTTTTTTCCTGGCTGCCATCCTTTTGGGAGGTGGAGTACTCGTTTTCAGCGGGTTTATCTTATTAATCCCGGTTTTCTTTTATCTTTTAAATCGGCTCCCGCGGAACTCCGCTATTAAGCCTCCATCGGGTCTCGTTGACGTCACTTCCTCCAACCTCTCTGGCTTCAGTTTCACAGCAGATGCTGTATTCCCCTTCATGGTTTGGCAGAGATAAAACCCACATCCCTCATAGAACCTGATTTTGGCTTGTTTCAAGGAACATGGTTGAAGTGATCCCTTACTTATTCTCTCACATGGGATGCTTTACTTGGGAGAGGAAAGAACAAAAGAACCTTACTTTTATCTTGCCTTTTCTACTTGAATCCTGTGTTTTGTACTGAGGCCTTCCTTCTTTTCAGGCCTTATTTATTTATTTACTAGTAAAAGAGGCCCGTTTCAGAGCAAATGAAACGGGCGCTAGCAAGATTTTCGTCGCCAACACCCCATCCCTCCCTCCTTCCCCATGAAGTTTGACGCTAGGGCGGGGCCCGGAGCGATTTCCCACCCCCCCCGCCTCCCTGCCTCCCTCCCTGCCAACCCCATTCGTTGTTCTGCCATTGCTCCACCCTCGAGGGCGGGGCCCGGAGCGATTTTGGTGGCTTCACCACCACGAACCTTTTTGAAGGAAGTCAGGGCTTGGCTTCACTGATGTCAGTGTCCTCAGAACGTTGAGGGTGAGTTTTATTATAGTAGATTGCATTTGTATCCCACATTTTCCCACCTATTTGCAGGCTCAATGTGGCTTACATAGTTTTGTTATGACATTATCATTCCAGGGTATTAGATACAATTAGTAGTGTGCAGAGATTGAGTAAGGGAAGAAAGAGGAAGTGATTAGGCGGGTGAGTATGTACTGTTTCTGTAAATTGTCACTGAAATTGGTCTATTTGGGGACCCTTTTTTTTTTTTTTTTTTTTTAAATCAGAGGTATTCCTGTACCTAATACCCTCCACTTATGGAAGGTAATATACAGTGGGGGAAATAAGTATTTGATCCCTTGCTGATTTTGTAAGTTTGCCCACTGACAAAGACATGAGCAGCCCATAATTGAAGGGTAGGTTATTGGTAACAGTGAGAGATAGCACATCACAAATTAAATCCGGAAAATCACATTGTGGAAAGTATATGAATTTATTTGCATTCTGCAGAGGGAAATAAGTATTTGATCCCTCTGGCAAACAAGACCTAATACTTGGTGGCAAAACCCTTGTTGGCAAGCACAGCGGTCAGACGTCTTCTGTAGTTGATGATGAGGTTTGCACACATGTCAGGAGGAATTTTGGTCCACTCCTCTTTGCAGATCATCTCTAAATCATTAAGAGTTCTGGGCTGTCGCTTGGCAACTCGCAGCTTCAGCTCCCTCCATAAGTTTTCAATGGGATTAAGGTCTGGTGACTGGCTAGGCCACTCCATGACCCTAATGTGCTTCTTCCTGAGCCACTCCTTTGTTGCCTTGGCTGTATGTTTTGGGTCATTGTCGTGCTGGAAGACCCAGCCACGACCCATTTTTAAGGCCCTGGCGGAGGGAAGGAGGTTGTCACTCAGAATTGTACGGTACATGGCCCCATCCATTCTCCCATTGATGCGGTGAAGTAGTCCTGTGCCCTTAGCAGAGAAACACCCCCAAAACATAACATTTCCACCTCCATGCTTGACAGTGGGGACGGTGTTCTTTGGGTCATAGGCAGCATTTCTCTTCCTCCAAACACGGCGAGTTGAGTTCATGCCAAAGAGCTCAATTTTTGTCTCATCTGACCACAGCACCTTCTCCCAATCACTCTCGGCATCATCCAGGTGTTCACTGGCAAACTTCAGACGGGCCGTCACATGTGCCTTCCGGAGCAGGGGGACCTTGCGGGCACTGCAGGATTGCAATCCGTTATGTCGTAATGTGTTACCAATGGTTTTCGTGGTGACAGTGGTCCCAGCTGCCTTGAGATCATTGACAAGTTCCCCCCTTGTAGTTGTAGGCTGATTTCTAACCTTCCTCATGATCAAGGATACCCCACGAGGTGAGATTTTGCGTGGAGCCCCAGATCTTTGTCGATTGACAGTCATTTTGTACTTCTTCCATTTTCTTACTATGGCACCAACAGTTGTCTCCTTCTCGCCCAGCGTCTTACTGATGGTTTTGTAGCCCATTCCAGCCTTGTGCAGGTGTATGATCTTGTCCCTGACATCCTTAGACAGCTCCTTGCTCTTGGCCATTTTGTAGAGGTTAGAGTCTGACTGATTCACTGAGTCTGTGGACAGGTGTCTTTCATACAGGTGACCATTGCCGACAGCTGTCTGTCATGCAGGTAACGAGTTGATTTGGAGCATCTACCTGGTCTGTAGGGGCCAGATCTCTTACTGGTTGGTGGGGGATCAAATACTTATTTCCCTCTGCAGAATGCAAATAAATTCATATACTTTCCACAATGTGATTTTCCGGATTTAATTTGTGATGTGCTATCTCTCACTGTTACCAATAACCTACCCTTCAATTATGGGCTGCTCATGTCTTTGTCAGTGGGCAAACTTACAAAATCAGCAAGGGATCAAATACTTATTTCCCCCACTGTACCTCTTCTGCTTTTATTTAGGTGCCTGAGCAAGAAAAGATCTATCTTATGATGCTCATTTCTCATAAGAGGAAATATTTTTTCACATAATGAATAGTTAAGCTCTGGAACTCATTCAAGAGGTGGTTACAGCGGTTAGTGAATCTGGGTTTCAAAAAGGTTTGGTCATGTTCCTGGCGGAAAAGCCCATAGTCTTCTATTGAGTCAGACATGGGGAAGCCACAGCTTGCCCTGTGATCAGTATCATAGAATTTTGATGCTATTTGGGTTTCTGCTAGGTACTTGTGACCTGGATTGGCCACTGTTGGAAAACAGGATACTGGATTAGATGGACCATTGGTCTGACCCAGTATGGCTATTCTTATGTTCTTATTACATCTACACTTGGTACATATAACCTGTCATCTCCCTGCAAGCACAATGCTCTCCCTGGGGTACGAGTCAAACAGCTTGTTGCAAGGCCATTCAGTGCCTCAAAAACTGTTTGAATTTTATACTGGACGCAAAATTTGACAGCCAATATAAATGGGTCAAAGCTGGTAATAATAGTCCAATTCCCTCCACTATAGTCTGCAGTTCTTATAGGCAGTCCAAATTACTTTCCAGAAGAGAATAAATAGTGGTGTGGAGACCACATCTCCATTGCATTCCTAATCTCTAAGTACCTAAGTTTAGGATGTTCAGGCCAGGGAGAGACTCCATCTTTTGGCAAAGTAGTTCTAAGAGCTGTTATAATTTCCATCTGCCCACTCTAGGTGGCACTTGGGTGTGTCCCACCTGTCTGGACTGTTCTGGATGGTGAAGGTGGTGAAATTTATTAGTTTCCTTTCCTTTAGTCCTGCTAGATCAATCTAGGATTCACTATGGGAAACCACAGCAGTCAAGAGTTTAGACTGACAAAACAAGAACGGGTGAAAATGGTTTTCATTTTCTTAACTTATTAGGACCTAATCTTACTCTTGGTTAAGAGTATTATCTTGTCCCTGGATTGAATGTAGTGGGAGGTATCAGTTTATTTGGTTTTGGTGGTATTTGGAAGTCAAAACAAATTTTTGTAATTTGGATTTTTTAACCTGGATTCTTAACTTTGACTTGGATATGCTGAAAGCACCACCGCCTCCTGTAAAAGGAAGGAAATCTCCTCTGAGCTTTCTACTGTTTGCTGTACTAATCTCGGACTAAAGGAATGGAAATGTAACAGATTAGTTTAAAATTAATCTTGGTTACCTCAGAGTAACCCCTGTGCTAGAAAACAGACCCAATTTTCTGTAGTGCCGGAAATGGTACACGCTGGGGGGGCAGAACTACCGCCGGTGCCCGCGTTAGACCTGTGGTAGATCCGGTTTAGCGCATGGCAAGCCTGTTGCCGAGTGCCAACCCTTTAGTAAAAGGGCCCCTTAATGTGAAATTATTCATTCTGTTGTGGTATGAACTATGTATATGCATTTGTAAACCACCTTGAGCTTTGGAAAATGTGGAGTATAAGTTTTTAAATAAAACAGTTTAGTTCAGGCTTGTCCAACCCCCAGCCGCCACCCTCATTTTTCTGGTCCACAGAAGCTTGGTAGAAACAGATAATTTCTCCGAGAGGATCTTTGTTTACCCACCATGACTTTATCTGACTGTGAGTTTGAGCTGAGAGGCTCCGAAAGTTTGGTTTGGTCCTGCGGTTTCAAGTCTTGCGAGACTTGATACCGCGAGACCAACCTGAACTTCTGACGCGGCTCAAGCTCAGACATTCACAGCAGGGATTCTTTTAGAGGAATTTGCTGCTGAAGTCAGGTGAGGCAAGAGAGGACTTTAAAATGACTGCATATGTTTCTGAAGCACTAACTTTGAAATGCATTCAAAGTATATTGTGAGGCGCTATGCTTCTCAGCCCAAATTGATCTTTATTGATATTTAAGTTAACAGCAGATTAAAAAGAACAAAAAAAATGGATCTGTAATAATAAAATCTTATTTGGGAGCATGTAAATCTCTTGAGGCTTAATTCAAAATTCTATTTTGATTTTTTTTTTTTTTAAGCTTATATAGTGAGTGTTTGGAACTAACCATTTCCACTAAAATATGTTTTTCCTTTTATGGTGTGGGGTAGCACAGGAAGGGAGAGAATGATGCTTCCAAATGCTTTGGAAGACTGAAAGAGTGTGCTTTTGGAAGGGAGCTGAAATTCCATTTGCCAGCCTTGTGCCCTCTGGAAAGTAGGGCAGGTGTATAGATGCTAACCTGCCCATATTTACCTCCTGCAGGTGGTTTAACATTGTTTTCTGAAGAATGTGTATTTTTGTTGTGTCTGCTAAATTTCGAATTTTATTACTCATATTTTTTTTTAATGCCTACAATAGAAGAAAAATACAAATGAGGACAAGGTGAATCACAGCAGCGTTATTCGGATCATAAATGTAATAACGGGGTCCTTCTACTAATTGAGAGAATGGGGGGGAATAGTCTGACACATGAGATCAGAAAACTATCTGTTCTTGTTTTTAGAAAGACATTTAAATATTTATTTCCTAGATGTTGAATTTTAAGACCATTTATGTATTTCTTTCAATTTTATTGTATTTTGTTATACATTTTTATAAGTAAGTAAATAATGCGCAATTCAAATTTTGTTCTGGGTGTTCTCAGAGTGCACGAGTTTGATTCTGAGAGAGTGTGAGTGCATGTGTACACACGTGTTTTGGCTCTCTCAATGTTACAAAATATAAAATGTGGCTCTGAAAGAGAAAAAAGGTTGGACAAACGTGCTTTAGTTGACATCGACTAATCTTGTTCTTTTGTTCCAGTTCAGTTTACTTATGTAATTCTCATCTGTTGTTATATCACTACCTCCCTTAGATGACAGCAGGACCTCAAATCAGTTAGATGACTTCCAGGAGTGCCTGTCAAAGTTCACACGCTACAATTCTGTCAGACCTCTTGCCACCTTGTCTTATGCCAGCGATCTCTACAATGGTTCCAGCATTGTATCCAGGTAAAGACTGCATGCGTCTCTGCAGACTTATTTTTATAGAGCGACATGCTTTGGGTGGTGGTGGTGCTTTGTTGTTTTTTTTTTTTCTGACTAGGTGGAAGATGGAAAGTATTTATGCATTAGGGGTTAAGAATATCTAGGGCAAAATAATTCTCTGAAAAGTTAATGCCACAGGATCAAATTTGGCATGGGGGAGAAACAGTGAAAAGACACATCAAGTTCAAAAATAGCCCACATTGAAAGGGGGATTTCCATAGAAACAGGCTCCATTGGAAAAAAAAAAGTCGGTTTATTTCAATGGAATAAGCTTTTCAAGCTTCTGTAGCTTAAAAATTAGATACAGTGAAACATAGATCTCTCACTACCCACAATTGCCCCTGACCTGCTCACTACCCCCTCATCAAAATCATCTCCTCTCCTCTGAAGTCAGAAGCACAGAGAAAGTACAGCTGCATGGAGGGGTTGGAAAGAATTCTATGAGTCGTGTTGTGCATGATTTCCCCACTGGTTAATACTAGCTATTTGTTTACCTTGTTAAATATTGCTACTTTGTGCTCTAAGAGCCAGGTGTACTAGAGGTTTTTCCTCGTTTTGGAAATAATTTTGTAATGAAGCATGTATGTAAAATATACTTGCTTACTTTTCCCTGTGCAGGTTTTGGTGAATTTTCAAAATGTATTTGCATACTTGTGTGTTAAATGCCTTATCTTGTTAAAAACCAGTCCAGATAAATAGGTTATGCTCCCCAATTAGCAAAGATGGAGGCAGAGAACACTGACTTCCAATAATATCACCAGCTTTAAAAGGTGTTGCAGCCCTGGAACTTGCCAGTATTGCTCTGTCTCCAGCAGATGTTACAGAGTGGTCTGGAGCAGAATGGATTTGTCTTGAGGCCTAGTTCCCTGTGGCCCATGGTGGAGCCTCTGGCCATGTGGGGCTCTCGGGGATCAGGCTATGGATCTTTGCCATGACGGAGTGGGGGGGGGGGGAGGTCCTTTTATTGTCCTCAGACCTTGGCTTGGTGCAGTTAGTGTGATATTGGTTCTGCAGGGCTCCAGCCATTGGTTTGAGTAATTCCCTTCCTTCCCCTAGGACTTCGGAATGCAGGTTCTAGTTTTGCTGGCGTCTGTGGCAGCATGATTTCATGGAGCCCGTGCTTTAGGTGTTAAGGGGCTCTTAAAGGTCCCTCTGGATACTCCCTTCCTCTCCCCCTTCCCTCTGGGTTCTGTTTTGTCTGTGGTTCTTCATTTTCTCTCTGTCCCTGTTGGAATAAAGTTTATTTAAAAAAAAACAAAAAAAAAACAAGGTTTATGGCATTATTAGTGGTGGGCAGGACAATGTTGGCAGTACCACTTGATTGATTAAGTCATGCATGCATATAGACAAAATATATGGAAGACAGTCTGTTCAATTAGTTTCCAAAATCCATACATAATAAAAACCTCAATATCATAAAACATTATTCAGTAGTGATCCATCTAACTAATGATCCACTATTTCTTATTAGAAATTCTCTACCCTCCCCCCCAGAGAAAAACCACTGTTCACCTTACTTTCACATATGAGAAAGAGCCATGTTTTTATTCATTTTCAGAAAGTGCCCTGATTTAGCTCCATTTTTGCTCCCCTATGCATCCCATTTCACCATATAGGTGCTGTGACTGAAAACATATACTTCCTCCACTGAACCCCCCCCCCCCCCCCCTTCTCATTTTTATGGAAGGGACCACCAAGCAGTAATCCTCTACAGATTCAAACACCTAACCTAGGCAGTATTTCTGCAGTCTATTTGCTAAATACTGTGGGCATATACTATCTGTTGTATGGTTACTTTTGTGATGCTGTTTGCTTGCTCTGTACACCATATAAAGAGGATTCAGAGAATGCAATAAGTTAAAGCAAAGCCAAGCAAACACCCTATACCCTCTTTAAGAGGCTTGTGTACGTACACTTCCTTGGGTGAACTGAAGCAACCACTGCCTTGGAGACCATCACTAATGAACAGAGGGGTGAGAGGCGAAGAGGCTTGTATTCTAGCAATCCTAGCAGGTGGGCGGGAGCATCAGGGCTACCATGTGGTAATTGCAGAATGTAAATATTGTATTAGGTTATTTGAAGACATTTATTTTCTTTAGGATTATTTCTCCACTCTTTATTCTCCATCTCCCCTTCCTTACTCTTACCTTGTTCGTTGCTTTTCTCAGCAGTTTCTGCTGTGGGTTCTTTTCTGTTTAGTAATGGAGATAAGATTAAGATGGACCTGTATTGTCCTTCGCATCATAACTATAGTAGTGGTCAGTGTATATAATTATGTTGTGGAATCTGTAGACTGTACAAAAAAGGGTGACAGCTCCTGCACAGAGCACACAAAGCGAGCACCGGCTGGTCACACTAACCAAAAATAAAACCCTGCATATGATCTTTAAAACTCTATTTTTTGCGGCTGTTTCCTAGTTGGTTAGCTTTATTAAAATTGAATGAAACTCAAGCAGGAACTCTGAGCTGGAAAGGAGGATCAAGGAAATGGGAGTGCTCTGTAATAAAGAAAATATGGAACAAACAGTGGCCCAAGGCAATAAGAAACTTTCTACTGGGGGGAAAAAGTGGTGTTCAAAAGTATAATATCTGAGTAAGCTTAATTTCCCTTTATGAAAAAGAAAGTAGACTATTCTGATATGTGAAACATGAGCACATCAGATCTTTCTTTTAAGGGATGTAGCTGTGGAGGACTTTAGGTAGGCAGGCTTTGCTCCTCTGGGTGTATACTGCTAATGTAACATGCTGTATGCCATCCAAAAGAGTCTAACTTGAAAATTAAAAGTAGCCGCCCCTTCGATTCAAGGTTTATTTGAGTGCTGTGGACCTTATTGTGTTCTGTGAAACATGTCGGAGAAAGCCGTGGAAGGTGGGGGAATGATCTTGGTGCATCTTCTCACTGACAAGATTCTTCTCAGAAGACACGTAGGACATGCAGCACTCGCATGTGGGTGACATCATCCACAGAGCCTGCCCAGCGTTCAGTTTTCCAGAAGCCTTTGGCAAGTCTGACTATTCATGTACGCGCGTGCCTTCCCGCTTGCGCAATCTGAACAGGACCCGCAGTTTTGTCCGTGGAACAATGAAGACATATCTTCTCTCTCCTGCTGTGTGTATTTTTTCTTAAGTTTCTTCTTGCTTTCCTGCTCTTTTTAGAAGCGCGGGACCATTTTTATTTAGCCCCTTTATTTTCAAAGTTTCCATATTTTTCCATGATTCATGTCCTCCTTAAACCTGAGCTTGCAGCCGTAGTTTTAAAAAAAAAAAATTTTTTTTTTTTTTTTACAGTTTTGCAGCTGGTTCAGGAGCCAACAAGAGGAGGAGGAGCAACAATTCTAGACCTAGTCCTTAGTGGAGCGAATGATCTGATGTTGCTGGGGCCTGTTGATAACAGAGATCATAATGTGATCAGATTTGATATAAGCTGTGGAGTAAGTACCGTGAAGATGAGGCTTCTCACTGGCCTCTGGCTCCCAAAAAGGACTCCAGCCGGTCTCTTCCCAGTATCCTGAACACTCCAACCTCAAGATCCTGGGCCCCTTTTTCATTCAGGGTGAGCTCCAGGGAATATGCAGATTAGATGCAAATTACTCAAGTCCAATACAGCATATTCATCAATCAGCTCTTTATTCCAGCCCCCTGGGGTACACTTCTTTCAGCTTAAAACACTTTCCTGCTTCCAGCTTAAAACATTATCACAAGCTTCAAACACTTTCACAGATCTTCCCACTGAGCCTCACACCCATAGACACCTGGGCTCAGTGCTAACAGCCTTCTGTCCTCCAGCCCTTGGCTGCTAGTTCCATGGTCTTCTTGCACAGTTCTATATACAATGGATTAACACAACAGTCTCTCTAGAGCCTAGCCAGTACCTTCAGGGAATCCTCTTTCCCCAGCCGCCAGCTCTCCAGTTCCTTTCTCTTCTCTTTCTCCTTTTCCTTTCCAAACTCAGGCAGGTATAAAAATGGGTGACTAGCTTCTACACCCCTTTAGGCTCTTCCCCCTAATTCCAGGCAGGACCCAGCCCATAACAACCCTCACCTGTTTCCAACCCAGGACTCTCCCAGGTCCTAGCGACCTCCATCTAGCCTTCTCCTACTGGCTCCTTCTAGTGACTCATCCTAAGCATAAGCATTTCCCCCCATTCCTATGGGAACAGCACCACCCAGTGGCCTACCCAGGATAGGACAGCCCCTTATTTTTCACAGTACACACAGGAAAGCCAATACATTAGCATATAACTTTCAAAAAGGAGACTATGATAAAATGAGAAGAACGATGAAAAAACCCCAAAAGCTTATATGTGCAGCTGCGAAAGTCAAAAATTTACATCCGGCATGGATGCTGTTCAAAAATACCATCCTGGAAGCCCAGGCCAAATATATTCCATATATTAAAAAAGGAGGAAGGAAGACCAAACGACAGCTGGCATGATTAAAACGTGAGGTGAAGGAAGCTATTAAAGCTAAAAGAAAATCCTTCAGAACTTGGAAGAAGGATCCAACTGAAAATAATAGAAAACTACATAAAGAATGGCAAATCAGATGCAAAGCACTGATAAGGAAGGCAAAGAGAGACTTTGAAAAGATTGCGTTGGAGGCAAAAATGCATAGTAAAAACATTTTTAGGTATATTAAAAGCAAGAAGGTGGCAAAAGAATTGGACTGCTAGGTGACCAAGGGGTAAAAGGGGCACTCAGGGAAGATAAGGCCATAGCGGAGAGATTAAATGAATTCTTTGCTTCGGTCTTCACAGAGGAAGATGTGGAAGAGAATACCGGTGCTAGAAATTTATTTATTTATTTATTTATTTATTGCATTTGTATCCCACATTTTCCCACCTTTTTGCGGGTTCAGTGTGGCTTACAATATAATATGAATGATGGAAATATAATTTGTTACAACTTGGTTATGGATTACATTGTGAAGAGTTATGCGAGACAAAGTATCGTTAAGGAATATAACAATGGAACAAAACCTTGAAACATTGGAAGGAGACAACGGGAAGCTAAAAGGGCAATATTAAGACACGAAGATATATGGTATACATATTTCTGTGAGTAAAGGTATGGGTGAGGTGAGATTACGGGGGATGAGAGTTCAGCAGTGGATGTATTGATGCATTAATGAACGGTGAGTATGGACTTTATGTGTTGGTTTTTTCCGTAGATTTTTTTCAAAAAGATGGGTCTTCAATAATTTGCGGAAGGAGGTATTCAGTGCTGACAAGTCAGAGAAACTGAATCAAATCTCTGTAAACCTGGAAAATGTAATGGGGCAATTTGATGAATTGAAGTGTAGCAAATTTCCAGGACTGGATGGTATACATCCCAGAGTATTGATAGAATTGAAAAATAAACTTGTGGAACTATTGTTAGTAATATATGTAATTTATCTTTAAAATCAAACATGGTACCGGAACATTGGAGGGTGGCCAATGTAACACCGATTTTTAACAAGGGTTCCAGAGGTGATCCGGGAAATTACAGACCATTGAGCCTGACATCGGTGCTGGGCAAGATGGTAGAGACTATTATAAAGATCAAAATTACAGAGCATATTCAAAAGCATGGATTAATGAGACAAAGTCAACATGGATTTAGTGAAGGGAAATCTTGCTTTACCATCTACTACATTTCTTTAAAGGGATGAACGAACATGTGGCTAAAGGTGAGACAGTCGATGTGTTTCTGGATTTTCAAAAGGCGTTTGACAATTACCTCATGAAAGACTCCAGAGGAAATTGGATAGTCAGTGGTCCTAAGTCATTCAGATTACTGCAATGGAATCTATGCGGGATGCATGGAACAACTAACAAAAAAAATCCAGACCACCCAAAATACAGCAGCCAGATTGATATTCAGCAAGACACGCTTCGACAGTGCCAAACCCCATCGAGAAAAACTGCACTGGCTCCCAATCAAGGAGCGGATCGTCTTCAAAATTTGCACTCTGGTCCACAAAATCATATATGGTGTAGTCCCGGGATACATGATAGACCTCATAGATCTACCAACAAGAAACAGTCGGTTCTGCTAGATCATACTTAAATTTACACTACCCAAACTGCAAAGGCTTGAAATATAAAACAACTTACGCATCCAGCTTCTCCTACATAAGTGCACAACTATGGAATGGCCTCCCAAAAGCTGTGAAAACAATCTATGACCACCTTAGCTTCCGGAAATCCCTGAAGACCATCTTGTTCAAAAAGGCATACCCTACTGAGCCAACTTAAATGCCTGAATCCAGCAACACAACGAAACCTAAGCCCGTAACGAACAGTATATAACTCTTCTTCTCTATGATTCTCATGACGTATCTGTAACACATGAACATCTTTGATAATAACATCACTTTATATTTGTTTTTCATTGAAGGTGACTAACGCCTCACGGTACTATGTAAGCCACATTGAGCCTGCAAATAGGTGGGAAAATGTGGGGTACAAATGTAACAAATAAAATAATAGTCATAGAATAGAAGGTAGTGTTCTATTGTGGATTAAAAATTGGTTAAAGGATAGAAAACAGAGAGTAGGGTTAAATGGTCAGTATTCTCAATGGAGAAGGGTAGATAGTGGGGTTCCCCAGGGGTCTGTGCTGGGACCGCTGCTTTTTAACATATTTATAAATGATCTAGAGATGGGAATAATTAGTGAGGTAATTAAATTTGCTGACAACTCAAGTTATTCAAAGTTGTTAAATCACAAGAAGATTGTGAAAAATTGCCAAATGACCTTGGGAGACTGGGCATCCAAATGGCACATGATGCTTAATGTGAGCACAAGTGCACAGTAATGCATGTGGGAAAGAGGAACCCGAACTATAGCTACATGATGCGAGGTTGCATGTTAGAAGTCACCGACCAGGAAAAGAATCTGAGTCATCGTTGATGATACTTTGAAACCCTTTGCTCAGTGTGCTGTAGCAACAAAGAAAGCAAATAGAATGTTAGATATTATTAAGAAAGGAATGGAAAATAAAAATGAGGATGTTTATAATGCCTTTGTATCGCAACATGGTGCTACCACACCTTGAATATTGTGTTCAATTCTGGTCACCATATCTCAAAAAAGATATAGTGGAATTAGAAAAGGTATAGAGAAGGACGACAAAAATAATAAAGGAGATGGGACGACTTCCGTATGAGGAAATGCTGAAACAACTTGGGCTCTTCAGCTTTGAGAAAAGTTGGCTGAGGGGAGATATGATAGAGGTATATAAATACTGAGTGGAGTGGAACGGGTAGACGTGAATCGCTTGTTTACTCTTTTTCCAAAAGTACTAGGACTATGGGGCACACAATGAAGTTACAAAGTAGTTAATGTAAAATGAATCTGAGAAAATATTTCTTCACTCAGTGTGTAATTAAACTCCGGAATTCGTTGCCAGAGAATGTGGTAAAAGCAGTTAGCTTAGTGGGGTTTAAAAAAGGTTTGGTTGGCTTCTTAAAGGAAAAGTCCCTAAACCATTATGAAAATGGACTTGGGAAAATCCACTGCTTATTTCTAGGATAAGCAGCATAAAATGTACTGTTTTGGGATCTTGCCAGGTACTTATGACCTGGATTGCCCACTGTTGGAAACAGGATACTAGGCTTGATGGACCTTCGATCTGTTCCATTATGGGAATACTTATGTACTTATGATTTCGCTGTGGCTATCTTCCCTGTTATGTCCTAGAAACCTTCCAGTGGGTTTAAGCGGTGTACAGACTGTGCTAGGACCCTTTTTAACATAGTAGATGATGGCAGGTAAAGACTTGTGCAGTCCATCCAGTAAGATACTCATAGCATAAGGTATGATGTGATACTATATATGCATACTTGATCTTGATTTGTCCTTGCCATTTTCAGGGCACAGACTATAGAAGTCTGCTCAGCACTGGCTTTATTTCTCAATTAAAGGTGTTGCCATCTAATCACCGATAATGTTGATTGGTTCCATTCCTTCTATACAGGATTTCTTTGTGTTTATCCCACGCATTTATGAATTCTGTTACAGTTTTCATCACCACTTCTCGTGGGAGGGCATTCCAGGCATCTGCCATTCTCTCTGTGAAAAAGTACTTCATGACCTTATTCCTGAGTTTGTCCCCCTGCAACCTCATGTCCTCTAGTTGTGCCACCTTCCCCTCTCTGGAAAAGGTTTGTTTGTAGATTAATACCTTTCAAATATTTTAAATGTCTGTATCGTGTTTGTGATTGATCCTTACAGTGTATGTATAAATAAACGTGTGCCTAAGCTGTCTGAGCTTGACTATAAGTCTTTTTGCTAACTTTCTAAACTCGTATAAATCTGAAATCTCTTAATAGAATCCCCTTTTAGTTTTTTATATAACTTCTGACCTAGTAAATGAATGAACCTCAGTAACAGTGTGTGTGGTCTAATATAATCACTGTTCCTCTTTCATCTGCTGTTTTAATCATGAGTCTTAATGAAGGCTTTTTATTTCCAGATAAGTTAAATCTGTGTTCTTCTGAGGTTCATTTTTCAACATCACTTTTCAACATCACTTAATTTCTTAAAGGTCAGAATAATAAGATGAGTATTTTTCCAATGCATTTTGATTATATACCTAAGTGGTTTACAACGTAAGTAACAGTAAAGGGAAGAATGAGTACCTCATTTTGGAATGACCTCCTCTATACATGATATCCTCTCAAAGGCTTTCAGATTTTTTTTTACCTAGAGAGCTGTTTTCTGTATGAGCTCTGTCATATATCACCCATCTATGGGGCCTTGTATCTTGCTGTCCACAGAGAACATCTGCTACATTAAATAACTTGATAAACAGGGTAGGCCCTTATTGATGATTTCCACATAATACCTTAAGAGCATAAGCCATGCTTAGTCAGACCAAGGTACATCATTCCCAACTTCCTTTTCTGGCAGTGGCAAGTCCAGGTCACAGGTACTGAGCAGATTTCAGAAAGCTGAACAGGGGCTCTCCTTACGTATGCCTTGCCCATATTTTTATTTCAGGTTTTTCCTCCAGAGACATGGTCAAACATCTGTTGAATCCATTATGTTAGTCACCTTGAACATATCCTCTGACAACACATTCCATGTCTTAGTTATGGTCTGCATGAGATGGTACTTAGTTTCATGGAGTGTCTTCTTGTTTTGGTGTTTGAAAAGTTAATCAACCATTCTGTATTTTAACTTCACTTATTTTATAAACGTCTGTGTTATTCCTTCTGTTAGAGGCTGACCGAATTTTGTTTTAGCTTCCGTGCCAAAACAGCCTGAAATCTGGATTTGGCCATGCATTGGTTTCGGCCAGCAATGCCAGTATATTTTTGACTGAAACTGTACCTCCCTGCTCCAGCAACCACTCTCTGATGCTCTCCCACCACCTGTAGATTTTCTCTGGGCCTGCCTTTGAGGCCCTGGTGGTTTTCAGGCAGGATCAATTGTTCCTGCTGACTCCGCAGTCAAAATGGTTGCCTCAACTTCCTGTAGCACCCTTGTTTGCTTTGGGAGGTTGTGGTAGCCATTTTCAGATTGGAACAGGCATGGGCAAGAGCAATCCCTAGTCGCTTCTGCCCGTGCCACTTCCAATCTCAAAATGGCTGCTGCAACTTCCTGGCTGGGGTAGGAACAACTCAGGATCACTCCTGCCCTGACGAGGCCAGACCACTGGACCACCAGGGCTTTGAAGGTGGGCCTGGGGAGGTGCTATGGATGGGGGGAGGGCAGTACTTGTGGTCGCAGGGGAGGGGATGAGCTATCTTCTGGGGGCAGATACTGGCCCAGGGAGAGGGGGGGGGGGGGGCGGTTTTGGCCATAACAGATCAGTGAATTTCAGCCATACATTTGGTTTCAGGTGCCCTCTACCCTTGTCTTTTCTGCATGCTTAAGAGCCCTCACTTAGCCTTTCTTCATAAGGGAGATTTTCCATCCCATTTATCATTTTTGTTGCTCTTTTCTGAACCTTTTCTAGTTCTGCTCTATCCTTTGAGGTGATGCAACCTGAAATACACACAATACTCGAGTAGTAGCACCAGGAGCCTTTATAGAGGTATAATAATCTCATTTTGTTCTAGATTATTTTTCGAGAAATCCCTAACATTTTATTTGCTTTTCTAATAGCTGAGGCACACTGCTTGAAGGTATGCATAAAAATGTTTGTTGGCCAGTGGATATCTCTTTTTTTAGGTATTAAAAGGCAAAAATTGATTTGGGTACTTCATTAAAAGATTTTCTGTAGTTGTTAATCTGTTAGCCTTTGCAGCATATTATGTATCATGAATGTTAGATCTATTATTAAGTCGGTATTCCTCATCAAAATACCTAGTATGCTTTAAGTAAGCTACAGCAAAATATGTCGTTAGCTACTTTGTTCTGTAGCGGACTGGTATGTGACTGGCTAGCATGATTTATGATGATGTAAAATAACTAGCAAATGGTCTCTTTTCCTGGCTTGTTTGCAAAGGGTTTACAGCAGGAGAATTTGTCCACTTATTTGTTGGTTTATAGTGATTTGATTTTAGTTGGCTCAAATGCTATCATTTAATGGTTGACTATTAAGTAAATTTGTGGGTTCATACTAATTTCCCTTCTGATTTTGTTGGCCTGTGTGCTGCTTTTTAGTGACTAGCTGGTTTTATGCTTGTAAAACTTCTCACAAGAAGGAATTGGTACAGAAGATTTGCAACATAATTCCTGTATGCTGCTGCTTTGCTTTTGGCCTGCACTTCAAGAGAAGCATAGTAATAGTAAATAACAGCAGATAAAGACCCAACTCTGAACTGTAGTACAATTACTATACAATTACTGTGTACATTGAACAGATGGAATAATAGTGAACTAATTTTATACAAATGAGAGTAGACTATCGGTGTAATTATGTGCTGCTACCAAGTGCTCACCAGCACTTATAAATTTGAATGACATATTATGAGCTCTCATTTCTCTATTTGTCACTGATAAAAACACACATCATCAGGCTCCTCTCATACTTTTATACTGCAAGTCCATCTAATGTGCTCAAACATTGTATTGTGTACAAAACATATATATGTGCAGTTTCAAAATAACCTCCGATGTCCTAAATTCTTTATAAATAGTCCATTTAACTTCTCAAAAACTTGCAATTTAACTGCTGCGTCACATAGGTAGAAGAGAGCCTGATGTGTTTTTATCAGTGACAATTAGAGCTCACGGTTCATCATTCCAATATAATTGCAGGTGCTGGTGAGCACTTGGTAGCACTGAGTATTCTACCAATAGCTAGTCACCTCTCATTTCTATAAAATGATTTTACTGTTATGTCATCTGTTCAGTATGCTATTCTATAGTAATTGTACTGCAGTTCAGAGAGTTGGTTTTGGGTTTATAGTTATTCTCTCTGTTTTTGGTGTTCGTTGTGGGGATTATTTTTAAAGCAGATAAATAACAGGGTTGTCCATCTGGTCTGCCCAGAAAGGTGGCCAGGGTTGCACCTGTTGTTTTATGCAAGTTATTCCCCTCTTTGGTCTTCTTCCCTTTTATTTGTGTGACTCGTTTGTTTTCCTTTGAGTAGTAAATCTTTAGTCATTTCCTGTGTTAGTCTGAACTGGAGAGCTAAGCCTCTATACCCAGGAATTGGTCTTGTCTCTGTCCTAGGCTGACTGCAGGAGAAGATCCTTCTCAGTTTATTTGGCTTCATATATCTATACATTGACCCGTTTCATTCTTGGAACTACATCCTCTGTTACTGATTTACTTGGTTATTGACCTTTTAAGACCCTTTGAGAAGACTTTCCATTGATGTTGATATACCATTGTGTATAGCCTTACTCTGGATCTGGAAAAAATACTGTGCTGTTGTGGTACCTACCCTAGGCGAAGAAGTCTTCCATCACTGATGCTCATGTGCCTGAATGTTGGACTCCATTCAACCATGAAAATTGTCAGCCACTGCTTAGAAGAAATATGGGTGAGTGAGTGAATGTGAGCGAGGGAAAATGTGTAATATTTGAATGCATGGCTACCCATCTTTCTCCGAGGACAAGCAGTCTGCTTGTTCTCACGACTGGGTTGATGTCCACGGCAGCCCCCACCAACGGGAAAAAAACTTTGCGGGCGGTCCCGCACGCAGGGCACGCCCACCGCGCATGCGCGGCCGTCTTCCCGCCCGTGCGCGACCGTTCCCGCCCGTGCGCGACCGTTCCCGCTCAGTTTTTTTCTATTCCGCGCTGGAGAGAGCCGTGTTATTGTCTCTCTTTGTCAGCCCCGGAAACCGGATTGCGGCGTAGCCGCGGGTTTTTCTTGTTTCGCGTACGCATTTGCGTAGTCTTTTTTTCCTTAAGAACTAAAAAAAAAAAAAAGGTGTCCTCGTCGTTCCTAGCCGCGAGGGCGCTTCGTCGCGGCCTTGTGGCCGCGCGGTCGTTTCTTTTTCGGGTGTGCTTTTCACCGCCACCATCGACGACTTTGACCTCGCCGACGCGATTTTTCCGTCGATGTCCTCGAAGGTCCCGAGCGGATTCAAAAAGTGTGGTCTTGCCGGGGACGGGCTTTTGACTGGATCCATGGGAACATAGCCGCAATCAAAGTATCCGTACCGGACGACCTGCCAGTCGGGGGGGAGGTTGAAAGTTTTTCACCAAAGGTGGCCTCTCGTAACCTCCGACCAGTGGGTTCTCCAAATAGTGCGATGTGGATACACCCTAAATTTGCTCTCCACCCCGCCAAATTGCCCACCGGGAGCCCAATCCTTCAGCTCCCATCACAAGTGGGTACTTGCAGAGGAACTCTCCGCCCTTCTCAGAGGAATGCGGTCGAGCTCGTGCCACCAGGGCAGGAAGGGCGGGGATTCTATTCCAGGTACTTCCTTGTGGAAAAGAAAACAGGGGGGATGCGCCCCATCCTAGACCTGAGAGGCCTGAACAAATATCTGGTCAAAGAGAAGTTCAGGATGCTTTCCTTGGGCACCCTTCTACCAATGATTCAGAAAGACGATTGGCTGTGTTCCCTGGATTTAAAGGACGCTTACAGTCGCATCCCGATACTGCCAGCTCACAGACAGTATCTCCGATTCCGTCTGGGGACATGGCACTTTCAGTATTGTGTGCTGCCCTTTGGGCTCGCCTCTGCACCACGGGTGTTCACGAAGTGTCTCGTGGTGGTTGCGGCGTATCTACGCAAGCTGGGGGTGCACGTGTTCCTGTATCTCGACGATTGTCTGGTCAAGAGCACCTCAGAGGCAGGAGCTCTTTGGTCCATGCGGTGCACTATTCACCTCCTGGAGCTTCTGGGGTTTGTGATAAATTACCCGAAGTCCCATCTCCAGCCAGTCCAATCTCTGGAATTCATAGCAACTCTGCTGAATTCTCAGACGGCTCAGGCCTTTCTTCCCGAAGCAAGGGCGCAGTATCTTCTGTCCCTCGCTTCCCAGACCAGAGCGTCTCAGCAGGTCACAGCTTGGTAGATGTTGAGACTCCTGGGCCATATGGCCTCCACGGTTCATGTGACTCCCATGGCTCGCCTTCACATGAGATCTGCTCAATGGACCCTAGCTTCCCAGTGGTGCCAAGCTACCGGGAATCTAGAAGATGTCATCCGCCTGTCTGTCAATTGCCGCAATTCGCTGCACTAGTGGACGATTCGGACCAATTTGACCCTGGGACGTCCATTCCAAATTCCGCAGCCCACGAAGGTGCTGACGACTGATGCATCTCGCCTGGGGTGGGGAGCTCATGTCGATGGGCTCCACACCCAGGGACTGTGGTCCCTCCAGGAACAAGATCTTCAGATCAACCTCCTGGAGCTCTGAGCGGTCTGGAACGCACTGAAGGCCTTCAGAGATCGGCTGTCCTACCAAATCATCCAAATTCGGACAGACAATCAGGTTGTAATGTATTATATCAACAAGCAGGGGGGCACCGGATCTCGCCCCCTGTGTCAGGAAGCCGTCAGGATGTGGCGTTGGGCTTGCCAGTTTGGCATGCTTCTCCAAGCCACATACCTGGCAGGCATAAACAGTCTGGCCGACAGATTGAGCAGAGTCATGCAACCGCACGAGTGGTCGCTCCATTCCAGAGTGGTACGCAAGAGCTTCAGAGAGTGGGGCACCCCCTTGGTGGACCTTTTCGCCTCTCAGACCAACCACAAGCTGCCTCTGTTCTGTTCCAGACTATAGGCGCACGGCAGACTGGCGTCGGATGCCTTTCTCCTCCATTGGGGGAATGGCCTCCTGTATGCTTATCCTCCCATACCTTTGGTGTGGAAGACCTTACTGAAGCTCAAGCAAGACCACGGCACCATGATTCTGGTTCCCTCTACTTCTGGAGTTGTCCTCCGAAGAACCGTGGAGATTGGAGTGTTCCGACTCTCATCCTCCCATACCTTTGGTGTGGAAGACCTTACTGAAGCTCAAGCAAGACCACGGCACCATGATTCTGGTTCCCTCTACTTCTGGAGTTGTCCTCCGAAGAACCGTGGAGATTGGAGTGTTCCGACTCTCATTTCGCAGAACGACTGAGCGCTTCTGCACCCCAACCTTCAGTCTCTGGCTCTCACGGCCTGGATGTTGAGGGCGTAGACTTCGCTGCGTTGGGTCTGTCGGAGGGTGTCTCCTGGGTCCTGCTTGCCTCCAGGAAGGATTCCACTAAAAAGAGTTTCTTTTTCAAGTGGAGAAGGTTTGTCGTTTGGTGTGAGAGCAAGGCCCTAGAACCTCGTTCTTGTCCTGCACAGAACCTGCTTGAATACCTTCTGCACTTATCAGAGTCTGGTCTCAAGACCAACTCAGTAAGGATTCACCTTAGTGCGATTTAGTGCTTACCATCATCGTGTAGAGGGTAAAGCCATCTCTGGAGAGCCTTTAGTCGTTCGATTCATGAGAGGCTTGCTTTTGTCAAGGCCCTCCTGTCAAGCCTCCTGCAGTGTCATAGGATCTCAACGTCGTCCTCACCCAGCTGATGAAACCTCCTTTTGAGCCACTGAATTCTTGCCATCTGAAGTACTTGACCTGGAAGGTCATTTTCTTGGTGGCAGTTACTTCAGCTCGTAGAGTCAGTGAGCTTCAAGCCCTGGCAGCTCATGCTCCTTATACCAAATTTCATCATAACCGAGTAGTACTCCGCACTCACCCTAAGTTCCTGCCAAAGGTGGTGTCGGAGTTCCATCTTAACCAGTCAATTGTCTTGCCAACATTCTTTCCCAGACAGCATACCCGCCCTGCTGAACGTCAGTTGCACACATTGGACTGCAAGCGAGCGTTGGCCTTCTATCTGGAGCGGACACAGCCCCACAGACAGTCCGGCCAATTGTTTATTTCTTTTGACCCCAATAGGAAAGAGGTCGCTGTCGGGGAACGCACCATCTCTAATTGGCTAGCAGATTGTATTTCCTTCACTTACGCCCAAGCTGGGCTGACTCTTGAGGGTCATGTCACGGCTCATAGTGTTAGAGCCATGGCAGCGTCAGTGGCCCACTTGAAGTCAGCCACTATTGAAGAGATCTGCAAGGCTGCGACGTGGTCATTTTTCCACACATTCACATCACATTACTGCCTCCAGCAGGATACCCGACGCTACAGTCGGTTTGGGCAGTCGGTGCTGCAAAATCTGTTTGGGGTTTGAATCCAACTCCACCCTCCAGGACCCGATTTTATTCTGTTCAGGCTGCACTCTCAGTTAGTTGTTCTTCGTAGGTCAATTTCTGTTATTCCCTCGCCATTGCGAGGTTCAATTGACCGGGGTTCTTGTTTTGAGTGAGCCTGAGAGCTAGGGATACCCCAGTCGTGAGAATAAGCAGCCTACTTGTCCTCGGAGAAAGTGAATGATACATACCTGTAGCAGGTGTTCTCCGAGGACAGCAGGCTGATTGTTCTCACCTACCCTCCCGCCTCCCCTTTGGAGTTGCGTTTTACTCATTCCTTTGCTTGTCATTCAACTGAGCGGGAACGGTCGCGCACGGGCGGGAAGACGGCCGTGCATGCGCGGTGGGCGTGCCCTGCGTGCGGGACCGCCCACAAAGTTTTTTGCCGGTTGGTGGGGGCTGCCTCGGATGTCAACCCAGTCGTGAGAACAATCTCAGCCTGCTGTCCTCTGAGAACACCTGCTATACAGGTATGTATCATTCGCTAACTTGGAGAATGACAGTTCAGTGAAAAGATTCCATTGTAATTAAAAAGATCCATTTGTAGTAGAATAGTGATATCAAAATAGAAACTGGCATTGTTACTGTGTAAGGAAACATAAACATCATTTAATTTAAAAAAAAGTAATCCTTGTTTGTTTGATAAGATAAAAACAGTTGTATCATCTGATAGAACCAAGGGCAACTTTAACTAGAGTTAGAATGAACTAGGAATTCTTCTGGCTCATATTTAGCCTTTGTTACACAACTGAGTGCTGTAGGAATATCTTGGTAATTATTTGCTGTGTAACGTGATGGACATATTTTTCACAGGGGCCCTTTTACTAATCCTTGGCTCGAGTGCACAATGAGCTTTAGTAAAAGGGCCCCACAGAGAGGAAAATACATTTCAGTCAAAGGGCTTCTACAGCCTTTTCTTTTTCTTTCATTTTTACATTTTCAAGGTCCTAAACTATTAAAAATGAGGTTTGATGGCTTTTTGTTTTCAGATTTTAAACAATTTTCACAGGGAAAAATGTCTCAAATTCAGCTTGTCTTAAGGGTCATTCATAGTTTCTTTAGTTCATAGGGTTTTGTATCCTGGTTTCATTCTGTCTTGGAGATGCCAGTCCAAGAGGTAACAGTCTTTCCTCAGTGTATAAGCAGCCACTGTGGACTGGAATGCGGTTAACCAAGTGCAGAAGGCAGCAGCAGGAGCGGCAGCTTATGCATTTTTTTTTTGTTTTGGTTTAGTGAATGGCAGATGGCCTTTGTTGAATAAAGGTTACTTCATTTCTATTCTGCTACTGACCTTTTTGTTGACCAGTGAGCACTATAAACCTCAGGGAGTCTAGACAACAGCCAGAAGTAATTTGAAATTATAGTCTGGTGAGGAGGAATTCGTGAAGCTACATTGAGCAGATACTGTATGTTCAGCAGTGGAATACAGCCATTTTATTTCCCTTGCTATGCATCTTCATTGAGAACGTGTCTTTTTTTTTTTTTTTTTCTTTGTACAGTGTTTTAAGAAAGTTACTTGGAAAGTAGGAATTATTTGCTTAAGTTGATGAAGTTAGTTTTACATTCTATATATTAAACCATCAAAATGTAAATACATAGGGGCTCATTTTCAAAGCACTTAGACTTACAAGAAACTTTGTATGTCTAAGTGCTTTGAAAATACGCCTCATAGTAACATAGTAAGTGACGGCAAATAAAGACCTATACAGTTCATCCAGTCTAAACTCATTTTACATGGTATGTGATACTTTATATGCATACCAGAGTTTGATTTGTCCTTGACATTCTATGATATATTAATGACTACGTTAAAAAAGGAAACAAAATGCTTAAAACCACCATTTGAGAAGTAACATATAGTCAAAAAGCAAGAGATCCATAAAACAGAGGAACAATATTTTTAAATGATGGTAATCTTAATTTTCTTCTCATTCCAAGTCACAACCCAGTAGTTAAAACCTCATTTTCTTGGCTGAAATTAAATGCACGTATTTATAAACATAAGTTGTATCAAGAAATAATATTCTTTGCTTTAGGTGTCTCAACTGACCCAACAATCCTATTACTCTATAGCCTAACGTGTTGATGCATGTAGTTGGTTTTTAATTGCCTTTATTTGTGATAATACAGACATTGTACTATTCTGGCTCCACCATTATTATCCTCTGCTGCTGTTTTTTTTTTTTTTTTTTTTTTACAACTTTGTCAAGACCTCCCAAGGACTATCAATAACCACACCCTCTCTAAAAGACACTACACAATGTGATACCCGCAACCGATCCTTCTCCAGAGTAGCCCCATGCTCTGGAATGCACTCCCTGAAAGGCTCCAATTAACACACGACTATCTCTACTTCAGGAAGCCGGTAAAAGCTTGGCTCTTCAACCAGGCCTTTAATGGAAGAAGTAACTAACTTGTTAGTCTCACTCACACACATGGAGTGACATGGGCTGCACATACAGCTACAGGACATGTTTATACACTTCTACCCTAGTTGAGATATTTAACCATCTCTCTGACCTCATGTGCACCTTTCTTTAAATTAGTCGCCTTATTTTCTGATTCCTACTCTTACCTATCTATATATTAACCATCTCTCTGACCTCATGTGCAACCTTCTCATCTTACTTTCTAACTCCTCTTGCTCTCATACCTATCTATATGTTCCATCTTTGCTTATACCCTACACTTTCAATTAAAATGTTCTATTATGTGTTGTGTTGACATTGTAAGTAGTATGTGATGCTATACTTTGTATTATTTGAATATTTTTACTGCTGTAATTGTCTATTGCTCATGTTTGATTTATTCTTAATGTACACCGATTTGAATGAATTCCTTCAAAAAGGCAGTAAATAAATCCTAATAAATAATCCTGTACCAGGGTCGTATTTCTATCAAACATTATTACTTAGAAAGTGCCCTTTCCAGTAACATAGTAACATAGTAGATGACGGCAGAAAAAGACCTGCACGGTCCATCTAGTCTGCCCAACAATTTAAACTCATATGTGCTACTTTATGTGTATACCTGACCTTGATTTGTTTCTGGCATTTTCAGGGCACAGACCGTAGAAGTCTGCCCAGAACAAGGCCCACCCCCCAACCACCAGCCCCGCCTCCCCCCACCGGCTCTGCCACCCAGTAGTGGTTTGTTTGGTTAGAAGAATGAACTTCAAGCATGTGTGACCCTTCTATTCATAGCAGCCCTCTGTCTCTATTTTTTCTATCACAATTTTTATTGAAGTCATCTTTTCAAGTGTTTAGATGTTTTCATTGTGGTTTTTTTCTTTACATTTATTTTTTTTAAATCTTCATTTTGTTCTTTTTGGATGCCACAGAACTATGATGAAGGCAAAGCTAGGCTTCAGGCCCTGTCCAACCTGTGGAAGAAAGATATCACATTGATATCCATAGATGATGTATGTGCCAGTTGTTTGGGTTTAGACTATCACTAGGAGGACTGTAAGAACTGCAGACACATGTCATCATGACATCAATCAGCTTTTAAATGCGAAGGAAAACAAATCTTTAAAAAAGAGATTGACTGCACAGTACAGCAGACCCTGCTTTGTCAGTGTTGCCTCCATTCATTCATGCAAAGGCTTTAAAATAACTTATCATGAGAGGGCAGTGTCATAATTATAAGGAGTCAGCACTGAGTCTCAGCTTAAACGTCTGGTCCTGAATGACGGGTATCTTTGGCACAAAGTGGTTGCAAAGTGAAGCACAAAATTTTAGAAACTGCTTCTATTAAATCATCACCACAGACAAGGGTTCAACTTGATTCTAGCACTGCCATCTGCCACAGGCTATTTGTGGCTCTGAGGAGGAGCAAAGTATTTCATTCAGCATCCCACTCGGGCTCAGTTTGAGCTTCTGACCATTTTGTGTGAATCAGGTATTCAGGTATGTGGAATCCATCTCATTCGTTCGTTTTATGTTTTTAATATCATATCTAGGATTTCAAAATCAGCCATTGCTATCAGATGGCTTGCTTGGTTACTGGCTTCAGTTTTCTGAGAAGTTGTTATTGTCAAGTTGACAGATACATCTTGTATTGGAGAAGTTTTTTTTTGGTGAAAAGTTTAGTGGTACAGTAGAAAAGAGCAGCCTGTGTCCGTGGCTCCTGGAGTTGCTGAGCTAGGCTCCATAGCCAGACTGACGTCACTCACAGCTGATTCCCAGGTGTGTTTCCTTACTCCTGTCCCCCTGCCTGGGAATCAACTGTGAGTGCGCCACTCAAACACCCCCTCGGCGCATCACCCAAGCCCCCCCCCCCCGAAGCACATCAACCCCCTCGCCACCCGCTGCTGCCACTGGTAACGCTGTCCGGCCGCTGCTGCTTCCCCTGTTGAGCAGCAGCGGCCGCTACAAAAAGAAAAAAAACAATAAATGTTTTTAAACCTGAAACGCAGCACTGTAGACAGCCATCAGGCATTGACTGTCAGCTCTGCAGCCGCTCTTCCTCTTGCCTCTCATATCGCTGCGCTCCTCCAGGGACTTACTCCAGGGACAGTGACGTGGAGGCGCTGAACTGAGGGCAGTTGCTCCAGAAGATATTTGCTAAATGACTATCTTAAATTCTTTTAAGCACTGTAAATTGGCTGTGCAGATCAGTGAAGATTCTACCTTTTTAGGGAAGCTATCATGAATGCAGCCTTGGCTTCTTCTCACAGTTTGACCTGACATGGGTACTTCCTGCATGCTTGAACTGGTCAAGCAGAGTGAATGAAGACATGTTTGCTTACTTAATCATATCCTTTTCTTAAGTCCTGTTTCACTAGTCCAAAACCTCAGAGTCAGTATGACTTTGCTCAGCTATGAAGTGGCCACCCTCCCCCAACCAGTTCTCGTCCTTTACAAAGGCAGTAACAGAGAAGTGGGGAAACTATAGGCTTGTGAGAGCTTTACCTTGGTGGTGGGAAAGATAATGGCGATTCAAGTAATTGGAGATTGAAGGGATACAGAGACCCTCCTGTAGTTGTTTTCATTGGTCTTCGAATTATGATTTTCCGTGTCAGTTTCTGTGAACAAACTGTGTGTTTTAAGCAGTAAAATGTATTGGATATTTTTCTGCATTATGTTCTGAAATGTATTTCTCCTGTTTGGCCAGCAGATGGTGCATGATTATGCTTAAAGCTGTTAAGGAGGACTGTCTTCTCTTTTCTTTCTTTATTTGGCACACAGATAATAGGAATTACCTGTAGTGATGTAACCAGTTTTTATTTGAAATTGATTGTTCTGGGTTCTGATTGGCCTGGAGTTTTGAAAATTAGCCAGCAGATGCTGGCTGTTGCTTCAGCCGTAGCCAGGAAGAAAGAGAGATCTTTGCTGAGGCTTGGTGAATTATATGTCCTGATTCAGGTGCTGTTTAGACAGTATATAGATGTTTAGTTAGTGTTATAATTGATCCATATTTCAGTTACCTGTTATTGTTTGCCTATTTGCACTATCTTGTTTCACTGTTCAATTTTCATGAGCATAAACACAATTGTTCGTTCTGCCTGGCTGGACTGATAGAGTCCTAGTGGTGTGTGTTGGGTCTGTGAGTTTGTTTCTGGGAACTGTGGGACCACTGAGAGTGTGTTTCCAGTAACCTAGAAATCACTGGGGATAATTGGAGAGTGGGAGACTTGCCCAGAGGTGGTTGTGACCCAGTCAGTGGGAGGAGGGTGCTAGTGCAGAGCACAAGCGGCAGGTGCAGGCAGACCTGAGCTGTGCTGGGGATAGATCCTCTAAGTGGCCATGGGGTAACCCCAGGCAGGTGGCTAGGCATTTTGTGACAGTTTATTAACACTTGGAAATTACTATACTGACAAGGTCCATGGCTGCACCATTCCTTATAGCAATGATGTTACTGAAAAAGTTGTGTTCTATGTCTCATCTGCTGGATTTAGTAGCAGTAAATGAAAGGAAGTTATCAGTTAAGAATCAATTTCTCCTAATGCCTTCTTAGTCTCTGCAAATATATCAGTTGAATAGAATAGAAAGTTTGATTCCAATTTGATATCCATAATGTATTATATCAAGTACTTATGCATGAGTTTGGACTTTTATTCTTTGTATACTGATGCTATAACATATAAATGCCTGAGTGGAAAGTTGATAAATTGTTTTATTTTTTATTCACCAAACAGCATAACAATTTTGTTGCACAGAAAGCTTTCTCAAGTTTAAATTATTTTAATACAAAGTTTTAATATGTTGGAAGTGAAGCAAATCTTCAACTGAAATGATTCATAAATATCTGTCACACATTTGAGCACTTCTAAGATGGCATGCTGAATTTCAGCCCGTCATTCCTATTTATATATTTATGGTCTGCAAAACTCTAAATTCACTGAAAGTAATATAGCTTTAGAGCCTTGGAATAATTTCTCTCCATAGTATTTTCCCAGCAGCAAATAAGGTAGACCAGTGGAAGAGAGAGTTTCTTGGCCTAATCACAGCTGTGAGGGAAAGGAAAATGAGAAAAAAATATAGAAACTCAAAGTATATTGATTTACATGAAAGTACAGAAAAGAACAACAAAAGGACATGACAGCACAGAGCTGACTGGGTAATAAAGCATATAGAGGAGAATAAGAAAATACATTACTGGGGGTTCTCTTTAGAAAAGGAGGACTTTGCCATGTTGCAGGTATGTTGGTACCTGCAAACTTCATCTGCTATTCTATGGGGTAAAATTTGGAAAAGTTACAAAAATTCTTAATAGCATATAAAGCAAGTTAGACTGTGGACAGCTTATGTCAAAGCTCCAATAAATAAATAACAATTTTATAAATTAGTGTGGAGGGAGACCTCCATGTTAACATATGAGCAATGAATGAGGCCAGTCGCTTGACTGCAATGCTCCTTACACTCATTGTGGACCCTGTTTTATAGATGCACTTGAATTCACACCTTCATAAGGCTCCTTAGTGTGGTAGAAAATGCTAAAATTAAACTGTGTAATAATCACATAAATCACATAAATGTGCAAGGTGCACTCTGTCTAACAATATAACTTTCAGTGTATAACCTTAATCCTTCCAAAAAGGTCTATGCAGCCCCCACAATATTCAAACAGTGCAACATGGGTGGGTGTCAATATAACAGATGCACTTACCTTTCTGCGTCTTCCAAATTCTTTCATTAAGGAGCCTACCGGTTCTACAGAGCCCTATTTAGGAGAAAACTCTCCTTTCTCAGGAACCCACTTACTTCTCAGTGGCTCCCACATGAATTGCCTGGCCCTTATGGTTGCAAAATGGCACTGCTGAAGGAAGAAGAGGCTGGACAAACACTGAGCAGTTATACACTTCCTCTCATGATGTCACAACGTTTCTGTGGGAAACATTACAAAATGGAGGTCTATTTGATGCCATTATTTAAACCCCCAGTTTAAATTTGCAACTGAGAATGGACTCCGCCACCCATGGCCCATTTTGCTTCAGGTTGAAAGAGGGGAAAAAGCAAATTTCAGTGGTCTATTTTCCAGTTATTCATAGAAAAAATTGAAAATTGCCTTCCATATTGTAAGGGAACAAGGCTTATGCTGTTGTATTCCGCAGGATTTAGAATGGGGGGGTAAATTTGTAATACAGCGCCTAGGTTAGTAGGGCAGGAAGTCTCTTACTTTATAAAGACAAATAGGCACTAGTGTTATGATTTTATGAAATATGCAGAAATCATGCCTAAATTCAAGGCATGGACATTACACCTGCTTATAAGTAGGTATACATGGTCATGAATATTTGCTTAAATAGCTACTCTGTATTGACTCTTCCCAAACTCCACCCCTGAGCGTGCCTACTGTACAAGTACATGCTGGCTTGTACCTTGTACTTTCAGGCATGACATTTTATAAAAGCTCATTTATGCATGTATAGTAACATAGTAAATGATGGCAGATGAAAACCTGTATGGTCCATCCAGTCTGACCAGCAGTTTGGCTGCAGCATAGCTTAATTATACAGTGTTATGCAAAGTTAACATATAACGCAATGTGCCATTATATCCACTCCTATATTATGCCTAATAATCAGAGCTACACAGTTAAAATACCTGAAAGCTGCTAACATTTAAGGTTCTTTTTCTTCATTGTTGTAAATGTGTACATACCGACCATAGAAGTCTCTGTACAATTCCGTATTTTCATTTAACTGAAACTGCTGTTATTGCACTAATCCCATAAACAAGCCATTTTATCCAATCTTTCATCTGTCTACACCTCCCATTCTGTCCAAGTCTGGTGGTTATCAGAATCTTTTTCCTCCATGCTTTGCTAACTGTTCTACTGGCAAATTCTTACTACTTTGAGAGTGGACTAGGTAAATGGCAATTCACACTTATTGCAGCCAGAATTGTACCTACTGCCTTATGCAGTTTAGACTTCTGTGCTCTATTTAAATTTGGGAGGACATTGAGTTTTGCTTTGACTCCATGCTGTTTTTATATAGGGATCCTACATGTTTATCACAAACATTTTTGTATTCAGTGACTGTTTTTGTTCCCCCCATTTCCCTGGGGGAGGGTATTCAAGGCATTCATTGCACTGTCAATGAAAACATATTTCCCGATGTTACTCCTAAGTCTAACACCCTGTAATCTCAATTTATGTCCTCTAGTTCTGTCAGTTCCCTATCTCTGAAAAATGTGTTTTCTGTATGAACACTTCAAGTATTTAAATGTCTAGATCATATCTCCCCTCTCTCCTTTCTTCTAAATTATACATATTCAGATCTTCAAATCTCTTCTCAATCATCTTTTGACACAAACCCCATACCATTTTTATTAACTACTTCAACTATGTACTACTTCAAGTCTTTTTTATGACCTTAGTGAGGTATGGCCTCCAAAACTGAATACAGTGCTCCAAGTGTGGCTGCCTCAACAACTTATACAGGGACTTTAACACTTTCTTTCTTCTGCTCTTATGCCTCTCTATGAAGTGCAGTACAGACAGGGAGGGCAAATCAGCATACAACCAAAGTATACAGAAAAAAAAGCAACACTGGGCCTTCAAGACTAGGACAACAGGAGTACTTTATTAACAGGTGACCCAACACGGGCCGTGTTTTGGCGCCAAAGGATGCCTACCTCAGGGGTCAGAATATTAATATGGTAGTGTATAAGTGATGAAGGTCAAATGCCTTAATAAATTAGTGTGTCTAACAAAATATCCGCTGTAGCGCAGAAAGCGCAGGCTCTGACAGAGAGCCTTCTCCTGTGCACCACTCCCTTATCATATTGTTTTGCCACATTGAGATCTTCAAATATCACCCTATGGCCCTTCTCCCAGTCTGTGCACATCAGCCTCTAGCTCCCTATTACATATATTTCCTTTAAATTTCTACACAACAAGTGTATCACTCTGCACTTCTTCGCATTAAATTTTAACTGCCACATTCCATATTGTCTACTCCCTCTGGGGTATCCACACTTTTGCAGAATTTAACCAAAAGAAATCTCTCCAATCTGCTATATTTCTTTAAAGACATGAATAAAAATGTGGACAAAGGTGAACCAGTTGATATTGGGTATTTGGACTTTCAGAAGGCATTTGACAGAGTACATCATCAATTACTTCTCAGCAAATTAGAAAGTCATGGGATAGGAGGCAGTGCCCTACTGTGGATTAAGATAGGGAAACACAGTAGGGTTGTATGGACAGTATTCTCAGAGGAGAAGGGTGAATAGTCATGGGACCCCTGCTTTTTAATATATTTATAAATGATCTGTAAATGTGAATAACAAGTGAGGTTATTAAATTTGCTGATGACAGTGTTATTTACGTTTGTTAAATCTCAAGAGGATTGTGAAAAATTGCAAGAGGACCATGGGAGACTGGGTATCCAAATGGCAGATGACATTTAATGTCAGCAATGCAAAGTGATGCATGTAGGGAAGAGGAACACAAAGTATAGGGTGATCCTCTATAAACTAAAACAAAAATGCTAAAAACTAATTCTGAATATTAACACATCTGGTTGTCCTTTTATTAAAATAAGATGTCTAAAGAATGTGGGACATTATTTAACATTAATGTAATGCTAAGATTGAAGAGTCTGTAGACGTGTGAAACTATCTTTTTCATGTTAAAAATGTTGAATAATTTTTTTGTACCAAAACCCAGTTGCCAATTACTTCAACCTCAGTAGAACTCTGTCTGGATAGTGCCTGTTTTCATCTGCTGGATGCAAAATATTCATTGCATTGTAGAAAAGCTACAATTCACCATTTGGAAATACCTTGAGGACACGCAAGTCTTGATACCTAGAAGGGGTGATGCATTTTCCCCAAAACAAATTATCATATGGGATATCCTGGTCGTTGATAAAGATTACGGTTGTGCTAGGCATGAAACAAGGAGCCAATTCACAGAAGTCCTTGCATTCTACAATTGGAGCAGTTTCACCTTTGCTCATAACTGCAGACCTCACTAATGATTTTGCCTGGCCCCCAGTGCCATCCACAACACCCTTGCCATGAGGTGTTGCACTGTACTGCCAGGAAAATGTCTTATACTGTTTACTCAGGATATAGACCATGGACCTATTTTGAATCAGTTTCAATTCTCTATTGCTTTCTTAGAGGTGGAGAGTTTCGGAAATTTGCATGGTGCCTGTGACAGAACAATGTGTTTTAAGCCTGTAGAATTGCCTTTGATTCTTGAAGTACATTTCTCTAGTTTGGCCAGCAGGAGGTTTTAAGCTGTTACAAAGAACTGACCTTTCTCTTCTTTTAGTTAGCACACAGGTAAAGGAAATGTCTGTAGTGATGTAAAGCAGTTTTTTTCTTAAACTTGACTGTTCTGGGCTCTGGTTGGCCTAGGAGCTCTTTGGACCACTGGCTTTTTCCCCTGTTTCAGCCCGGGAGAAGAGAGAAAAAATGCACTTTGCTGAAGCCCTGTTAAAAAAAAAAAAAAAGTTTGTTCCCTCGTCGTCTTTAGCCGCGGGGGCGCCTCGTTGCGGCCTTGTGGCCGCGCGGTCGTTTCTTTTTTCGGATGTGCTTTTCACCGCCACCATCGACGACTTTGACTTCGCCGACACGATTTTTCCGTCAATGTCATCGAAGGTCCCGAGCGGATTCAAAAAGTGTGGTCGGTGCGGCCGGCAGATCTCGCAACCGACACCCACGCTTGGTGCCTCCAGTGCCTTGGCCCGGAGCATAATACCAAGACGTGCACCTTGTGTCTCGGCTTGCGGAAGCAGACACAGGTAGCGAGGCAAGTTCTTCGGGACCGTCTTTTTGGAACTTGCGCCGGCCCGTCGACAGCATCGGTGTCGACGGCCGGATCTTCAGTACCGGTACTGATGTCAACGAAATCGGCACCGACGATGGCACCGACCCCAGGAGTACAGGTACCGTTGGCCCGCCAGTCCACCGGCGACGGCGAGCGGCCCTGCGGGCAATCGACCCCGGCCACTCCCTCTACCCAGGGCCATCGGGACCGAACCCTGTCAGACCCGATCCCTCGAGGCCGGGGGGGGGGGTTCTACCTCCTCTTCATCTCTGCCGCCGAGCGCCGATGATGGGCACCGAAAGAAGACTAAAAAGCACCGTCATCGGTTGCCCACGGCGCACGGGACTACCAGCTCCGGCGCCTCCAGAAATGATTCGACGCCGAGGAAGCGGCAGTGCCGAGAGGAGCGTTCCCCCTCGGTAGAAGAGGTGTCGCTGCGTCAGTCCATGGGTACTTCGGTACCGTCTCCTGGACCCGAGCAGCTTCCGGCACCGGCACCCACACCGGCCCCCCTGCCTTTCCCGACAGCAGGCCTTGATGAGTGCCTCCGAGCCATCCTTCCAGGGATTCTGGAAGGGCTGATGCGCCAGGCGGCGCCGTTGATGGAAGCGCCGGCGTGCTCTAGCCCGATGCCGAGGCCTCTGACGCCGCTTGCGGTACCGGTGTCGACAGCCACGCAGGTGGAATCCCTGTTGACGTCGATGGAGGGAGCTTCATCCCCGCCGGCACGGGAGTCCACCGCTCGACGCCACCATTGAGGACATGGTTCCTCGCAGTTGAGACGGGCCCGGTTCAGGTCTGAGCTGCAAGAGCTCATGTCTGACACCGAGGAAGAGACCTCATGGGGGGAGGAGGAGGACCCCAGATATTTCTCCTCAGAGGAGTCTGAGGGCCTTCCCTCCGACCCCACTCCTTCACCGGAGAGGACGCTCTCGCCCCCTGAGAGCCTCTCCTTTGTCTCCTTCGTCAGGGATATGTCTATTTGCATTCCCTTCCCCGTGGTCTCTGTGGATGAGCCGAGGGCTGAGATGCTCAAGGTCCTCGACTATCCATCACAACCTAGAGAGTCTTCCACGGTGCCATTGCACAATGTCCTCAAAGAGATACTGCTTCAGAACTGGTTGAAGCCCTTATCTAACCCCACCATCCCCAAGAAAGCGGAGTCCCAATACAGGATCCACTCTGACTCAGAGTTGATGCGGCCCCAATTGCCTCATGACTCGGCGGTCGTGGACTCTGCTCTCAAGAGGGCACGGAGTTCGAAGGATACCACCTCGGCGCCCCCGGGGCGGGAGTCTTGCACTCTGGACTCGTTTGGGAAGAAGGCCTACCAATCTTCCATGCTCGTGACCCGCATCCAGTCATACCAGCTCTACACGAGCATTCACATGCGGAACATTGTGAAACAACTGGCGGACCTGGTCGACAAGCTCCCTCTGGAGCAGTCCAGGCCCTTTCAGGAGGTGGTCAGGCAGCTGAAGGCGTGCAGAAAGTTCCTGTCCAGGGGTATCTATGACACCTGTGATGTGGCATCTCGAGCTGCGGCCCAAGGTATAGTGATGCGCAGACTCTCCTGGCTGCTTGCCTCTGACCTGGACAACCGCACCCAGCAACAACTGGCGGATGTCCCTTGCCGGGGGGGATAACATCTTTGGCGAGAAGGTCGAGCATTTGGTGGACCAACTACACCAGCGGGAAACCGCCCTCGACAAGCTCTCCCACCGGGCGCCTTCAGCATCCACCTCAGCAGGTGGGCGTTTTTCCCGGGCCAGGCAGGCTGCGCCCTACGCCTACAACAAGCGTAGGTACACCCAGCCGGCCCGAAGGCCTCCTCAGGCACAGGGACAGTCCCAGCGCGCTCGTTCCTGTCAACAGCGTGCGCCTAAGCAGCCCCCTGTGCCTCCACAGCAAAAGCCGGGGACGGGCTTTTGACTGGATCCATGGGAACATAGCCGCCATCAAAGTGTCCGTACCGGACGACCTGCCGGTCGGGGGGAGGTTGAAAGTTTTTCACCAAAGGTGGCCTCTGATGACCTCCGACCAGTGGGTTCTCCAAATAGTGTGGTGCAGATACACCCTGAATTTGGCCTCCACTCCACCAAATTGCCCACCGGGAGCCCAATCCTTCAGCTCCCATCACAGGCAGGTACTTGCAGAGGAACTCTCCGCCCTTCTCAGTGAAAGTGCAGTCGAGCCCGTGCCACCCGGGCAGGAAGGGCATGGATTCTATTCCAGGTAGTTCCTTGTGGAAAAGAAAACAGGGGGGATGCGCCCCATTCTAGACCTGAGAGGCCTGAACAAGTACCTGGTCAAAGAGAAGTTCAGGATGCTTTCCTTAGACACCCTTCTACCAATGATTCAGAAAGACGATTGGCTATGTTCCCTGGATTTAAAGGACGCTTATACTCACATCCCGATACTGCCAGCCCACAGACAGTATCTCAGATTCCGCCTGGGGACACGGCACTTTCAGTATTGTGTGCTGCCCTTTGGGCTCGCCTGTGCCTCGTGGTGGTCGCGGCGTATCTACGCAAGCTGGGAGTGCACGTGTTCCCGTATCTCGACGCTTGGCTGGTCAAGAACACCTTGGAGGCAGGGGCTCTCCGGTCCATGCAGTGCACTATTCACCTCCTGGAGCTGCTGGGGTTTGTGATAAATTACCCCAAAGTCCCATCTCCAGCCAGTACAATCTCTGGAATTCATAGGAGCTCTGCTGAATTCACAGACGGCTCAGGCCTTTCTTCCCGAAGCGAGGGCCCACAACCTCCTGTCCCTCGCTTCCCAGACCAGGGCGTCTCAGCAGGTCACAGCTCGGCAGATGTTGAGACTCCTGGGTCATATGGCCTCTACAGTTCATGTGACTCCCATGGCTCGTCTTCACATGACATCTGCTCAATGGACCCTAGCTTCCCAGTGGTGCCAAGCCACCAGGAATATAGAAGATGTCATCCGCCTGTCCCTCAGTTGCAGCACTGGTGGACACTTCGGACCAATTTGACCCTGGGACGTCCATTCCAAATTCCGCAGCCCACGAAGGTGCTGATGACTGATGCATCTTGCCTGGGGTGGGGAGCTCATGTCGATGGGCTTCACACTCAGGGACTGTGGTCCCTCCAGGAACAGGATCTTCAGATCAACCTCCTGGAGCTCCGAGCGGTCTGGAACGCACTGAAGGCCTTCAGAGATTGTCTGTCTGTCTGAGGGTGTCTCCTGCGTCTTGCTTGCCTCTAGAAAAGATTCCACTAAAAAGAGTTACTTTTTTAAGTGGCGGAGGTTTGTCGTTTGGTGTGAGAGCAAGGCCTTAGAACCTCGCTCTTGTCCTGCACAGAACCTGCTTGAATACCTTCTGCAATTATCAGAGTCTGGCCTCAAGACCAACTCAGTAAGGAATCACCTTAGTGCCATTAGTGCTTACCATTATCGTGTAGAGGGTAAAGCCATCTCTGGAGAGCCTTTAGTGTACTACTACTACTACTATGTAGCATTTCTGTAGCGCTACAAGGCATATGCAGCGCTGCACAAACATAGAAGAAAGACAGTCCCTGCTCAAAGAGCTTACAATCTAATAGACAAAAAATAAAGTAATCAAATCAATTATTGTGTACAGGAAGGAGGAGGGTAGGTGGAGGCAGGTGGTTACAAGTGGTTACGAGTCAAAAGCAACGCTAAAGAGGTGGGCTTTCAGTCTAGATTTAAAGGTGGCCAAGGAAGGGGCAAGACGTAGGGGCTCAGGAAGTTTATTCCAGGCGTAGGGTGCAGCGAGACAGACGGCGCGAAGTCTGGAGTTGGCAGTAGTAGAGAAGGGAACAGATAAGAAGGATTTATCCATGGAGCAGAGTGCACGGGAAGGGGTGTAGGGAAGGACGAGTGTGGAGAGATACTGGGTAGCAGCAGAGTGAGTACATTTATAGGTTAGTAGAAGAAGTTTGAACAGGATGCGAAAACAGATAGGGAGCCAGTGAAGCGACTTGAGGAGAGGGGTAGTATGAGTAAAGCGACCCTGGCGGAAGACGAGACGGGCAGCAGAGTTTTGAACCGATTGGAGAGGGGAGAGGTGACTAAGTGGGAGGCCAGCAAGAAGCAGATTGCAGTAGTCTAAACGAGAGGTGACAAGGGTATGGATGAGGGTTTTGGTAGAGTGCTCGGAAAGAAAGGGGCGGATTTTACGGATGTTGTAAAGAAAGAAACGACAGGTCTTGGCGGTCTGCTGGATGTGAGCAGAGAAGGAGAGAGAAGAGTCAAAGATGACCCCAAGGTTTCGAGCCGAGGCGACAGGGAGAATGAGAGCCATCAACAGAAATAGAAAACGGGGGGAGTGGGGAGGTGGGTTTTGGGGGTTGTCAAGGCCCCCTGTCAAGCCTCCTGCGGTGTCATGGGATCTCAACGTCGTCCTCACCCAGCTGATGAAACCTCCTTTTGAGCCACTGAATTCCTGCCATCTGAAGTACTTGACCTGGAAGGTCATTTTCTTGGTGGCAGTTACTTCAGGTCGTAGAGTCAGTGAGCTTCAAGCCCTTATGCTCCTTATACCAAATTTCATCATAACCGAGTAGTATTGCAAATTGGACAAACATTATATTCCGGGCGGGGTTCCTTGTCATTTTGGTGGAGAGAGGGTTAGCACTAGAGTTGGTAAGTGTACAGCTTGACATTGATCCAGGTTTAACTCTGTACCATGTGAGAAGCCAGGAGGATATTTCGGATTTAGGGTCTGTGTGATAAATGATCTGGATATTGTCTGCAGAAAGATGGGAGCTGAGGTGCAAAGACTGAACGAATATGGCAAGGAAACCGAGAAATCTATTAAATAGTATTGGAGTGTGGACAAAACCCTGGGGAGCACCTATGGGCAAAGAATATGAGGAAGAAGAAGAACCTGAAAAGAACCATAAAATTTTGATGTAAGCCATGAAAGCATCATGCCACCCCACCCAGTAAAAGCTGATGACAGATCAAGAGAGCAGGAGAACATACTTCCCAGAATCCAAGGAATTCCATGTCATTTAGCAGTGACAATAAATGTAACTTTGTACTCTGGTGCTGGCAAAACTACTCTTTAAAGTATTTATTTTTTTAAACTAAAGACTCACTTTTTTCTATACTTTAGGAAATAGATTTCTGGGTTTTCTGAAGTGTTCTAAAATGGCAATAAGAACTAAATTGGATGAGTTAGGTAGAGTATCTATCTTCAGTGTTTGTTTATATTTATCACCCTATGAAATTTTAATTTAGTGACCTATGTTTTATTATTTTTTCCTGAGATATGAGACATCTAGTCTAGTACTTTTGTGCTATTCAAGAAACTGAAAATCTTCAGTAATTCTAAGTAGTTGATGCTTTTAGAAACTTGGACTTCCCAAAGAATCCTATAGGGAAGTGGTTGTGGATGAAGAGTCTCTTTTACAATAGTGCAGTAAGTTTTTTTTTTTTTTTTTTTTTTTGCACTTACCGAACCTTAAGAACAGAAGTTAAGTTGCAATAAATGCAAAACTTGTGTGATAAATGTAGAGTGTGTACCCTGAGTCTGCCCTGCATTTATTGCACAGGCACAGTGTTAGTGTGTGTGTGGGGGGGGGGGGGGGGGGGGGAGGGGCACCCAAGCTAATGAATCTGTCTACCTGCTAATGCATATAATGTGCCTAAATAAAGAAACAATCTACTGCAGCAGTGCATCCATACCCCCCAAACCCCCCTCCACTCTGAACATACTCCTCCAACATCCTCAACCCAGATCACAGGATGTCTTCCCCCCATCCCCCTGTTGGTAAGTCTCACACCTGTAGCTAGGGATCCCAGAGTATCCGCCAGCCCTCCTTGATTGAACCCAGCCACTTACTGATATGGTGTTTGCTGTGCGGTGTAAGGGCGGTTCTCTCTATTCATGCTCTGGCCGAGCCCAGGGTTCAAAATAGCGGATCTGACTCCTAGCGATAGTACCAATAATGGCAAACTGACCTAGAGGTAGGACTGCAAGACAACTACTAGGGGTCAGATCTGTTATGTTGAACCTGGGGCTTGGCCATGGCGAGAGGGGAGAGCTACCACTCCTACCTGTACACTAGACACCAAGAAAATAGCTAGGCTGGGTGTCCCAAAGTATAAGAGCAGTGTCTTTTGATTTGTATTTAAATTCCCCAGTTTTCTCTCTCCTTTTGTTCTCTCCCTTAATATTTGATGATTATTCTACTATTTTGGTTCATATTAACATTTAGCATGGGGAAATATGAGAGTGGTGGGATGAATTGTTCAGAAATTGGTGTATAGTTTTCCAGTAGTTTGTTAGTATATTGTTTTGTCATCTGTCTCTTTCATTTCCTTACAGCAGTAACTGATAACTTTTGACATGTAGGATTGTGACGAAATAGAAATTGATCTAGGCTTAAAAATGGAATTTCAAGTGACTGACAAATTCAACTTTGGGGATGGATGATGTGCACTTTAAAGTCATCTTTACTGGAATCTTGGATGGTGCAAGGGTTTGTTGTCTGATGACTTTGGTGGTGGGGAGGGCATGGTGAACACTTTTAAGAGTTATGAAGTAATACTTCCCATTGACTTTAATGCAATGGAATACAGTCCATATTGTAGTGAATGGGACTTTTAGGTCAATGACTTAAGTGCAAGTTATTTTAGTGGGTCTATCTCTCTAACAAAACCTTTACAACATCTTTTTCTTGGATTGTATATATGTGGGGAAAAATGTTACAGCACAATTAAAAACAATGTTAAAAGGAAATGCTGTCACTATGGATCAAGTACAACATATTAATAATCAATCTGTTTCATCTCTGCACCTGAGACAGCCATTTTAATGCAGAGCTATCAAGTTACCCAGTGAAAAGGGAGACTTTTTTGGCTGTCCTGGTTTTAAACTTACATTACTTATTTCAAGGATAGAAATCAGGGACTACAAACACCACAGTGCTTTAGGATATACAGTGGTGGAAATAAGTATTTGATCCCTTGCTGATTTTGTAAGTTTGCCCACTGACAAAGACATGAGCAGCCCATAATTGAAGGGTAGGTTATTGGTAACTGTGAGAGATAGCACATCACAAATTAAATCCGGAAAATCACATTGTGGAAAGTATATGAATTTATTTGCATTCTGCAGAGGGAAATAAGTATTTGATCCCCCACCAACCAGTAAGAGATCTGGCCCCTACAGACCAGGTAGATGCTCCAAATCAACTCGTTACCTGCATGACAGACAGCTGTCGGCAATGGTCACCTGTATGAAAGACACCTGTCCACACAGACTCAGTGAATCAGTCAGACTCTAACCTCTACAAAATGGCCAAGAGCAAGGAGCTGTCTAAGGATGTCAGGGACAAGATCATACACCTGCACAAGGCTGGAATGGGCTACAAAACCATCAGTAAGACGCTGGGCGAGAAGGAGACAACTGTTGGTGCCATAGTAAGAAAATGGAAGAAGTACAAAATGACTGTCAATCGACAAAGATCTGGGGCTCCACGCAAAATCTCACCTCGTGGGGTATCCTTGATCATGAGGAAGGTTAGAAATCAGCCTACAACTACAAGGGGGGAACTTGTCAATGATCTCAAGGCAGCTGGGACCACTGTCACCACGAAAACCATTGGTAACACATTACGACATAACGGATTGCAATCCTGCAGTGCCCGCAAGGTCCCCCTGCTCCGGAAGGCACATGTGACGGCCCGTCTGAAGTTTGCCAGTGAACACCTGGATGATGCCGAGAGTGATTGGGAGAAGGTGCTGTGGTCAGATGAGACAAAAATTGAGCTCTTTGGCATGAACTCAACTCGCCGTGTTTGGAGGAAGAGAAATGCTGCCTATGACCCAAAGAACACCGTCCCCACTGTCAAGCATGGAGGTGGAAATGTTATGTTTTGGGGGTGTTTCTCTGCTAAGGGCACAGGACTACTTCACCGCATCAATGGGAGAATGGATGGGGCCATGTACCGTACAATTCTGAGTGACAACCTCCTTCCCTCCGCCAGGGCCTTAAAAATGGGTCGTGGCTGGGTCTTCCAGCACGACAATGACCCAAAACATACAGCCAAGGCAACAAAGGAGTGGCTCAGGAAGAAGCACATTAGGGTCATGGAGTGGCCTAGCCAGTCACCAGACCTTAATCCCATTGAAAACTTATGGAGGGAGCTGAAGCTGCGAGTTGCCAAGCGACAGCCCAGAACTCTTAATGATTTAGAGATGATCTGCAAAGAGGAGTGGACCAAAATTCCTCCTGACATGTGTGCAAACCTCATCATCAACTACAGAAGACGTCTGACCGCTGTGCTTGCCAACAAGGGTTTTGCCACCAAGTATTAGGTCTTGTTTGCCAGAGGGATTAAATACTTATTTCCCTCTGCAGAATGCAAATAAATTCATATACTTTCCACAATGTGATTTTCCGGATTTAATTTGTGATGTGCTATCTCTCACTGTTACCAATAACCTACCCTTCAATTATGGGCTGCTCATGTCTTTGTCAGTGGGCAAACTTACAAAATCAGCAAGGGATCAAATACTTATTTCCACCACTGTAAGTGCCGTGGAGGGGAATAATTGAACGTCGCCGGCGAAATAGGTCGCCGGCGATCTATTTTGGCAGCGCCGCAACAGCTGGCCGGAACTGTATTTTCAAAAAAGATGGCCGGCCATCTTTTTTTTCGATAATATGGTGTGGGCCGGCGAAATGCCTTGGATTTCGCCGGGTTTGAGATCGCCACTTTTGTTTTTCCGCGATAATGGAAAAAACTGCTGGCGATCTCAAACCCGGCGAAATCCAAGGCATTTGGCCGTGGGAGGAGCCAGCATTTGTAGTGCAATGGTCCCTCTCACATGCCAGGACACCAACTGGGCACCCTAGGAGGCACTTCCAACATATTTTATAAACAACCAAATTAGCTTCCAGGTGCATAGCACCCTTCTCTTGTGTGCTGAGTCCCCCAAATCCCCCCCCAAAACCCACTGCCCACAAGTGTGCACCATTACCCTAGCCCTAAGGGCTGAAGGGGGGCACCTACATGTGGGTACAGTGGGTTTTGGGGGGTTTGGGAGGGCTCAACATTACCCACCACAAGTGGAACAGGTAGGAGGGGGATGGGCCTGGCTCTGCCTTTCTGCAGTCCACTGCAACCAACAACAACTGTTCCAGGGACCTGCATACTGCTGTCAGGGTGCTGGGTATGACATTTGAGGCTGGCATACAGGCTGGCAAAAAAGGTTTGTATTTTAATAATTTTAGTGTGGGAGGGGGTTGGCGGCCACTGGGGGGGGGGGGGGGGGGGAGTAAGGGGAGGTCATCCCCCATTCCCTCCGGTGGTCAGTTGGGGCACCTTTTTGAGGCTTGGTCGTGAAAATAAAATGACCAAGTAAACCCGGCGAAATACTGCTTATCGCCGGGTTTTATTTTTCCATTATCCGCGAAAGCTGGCCATCTGGTAGCCACGGCCAAGCCTGCCCATGTCCCGCCTTCGCTTCGCCGCCAACACGCTCCTTTGAACTTTCGCCGGCGAAGGGAAAGCGGCAAAGCTATCACAAATGTAGCTTTCGATTATACGCTTTTCGCCGCTTTTGCGAAATCGCCGGCCATATCCCGATTTGTGTCGGGGAAATAGCCGGCGATTACTTTCGATTATAAGCTGGATACTGTACCAGGATAGCGTTGTCAGAAATTGAAACTGGCTGGAAATATCCTTCCTGGAACTGGATAACTTGGAAGCTCTCTTAATGCCACACTGTAGACCTATAAAATGTCCATTTAATTGACTTGGTACTTTTTCTGACTGTTTTTGTTTCCTCAGTATTGAGTTCGACCGGGATTGTGACTACTTTGCTATAGCTGGGGTGACAAAGAAGATTAAAGTCTATGAATATGGCACAGTCATCCAGGATGCAGTAGACATTCACTACCCTGAAAATGAAATGACCTGCAATTCCAAAATTAGGTAGGGAAGAGTTGTCGGTCAGTATGTTCTCTCTTCAATTTTCAGACAGATATATCTTGCGGTACAAATTCCTGGTTTCTATTTCCTATGGTTATCAGCTTAAGACTGCTTATCACTCTTTCTGCAAACAATCTACAAATTAAACGAACCACTGTAAAATTTGATAAAATCAAACAGTAGATCTCCTAAGCTGCCTAAACAAAAATATGATTGTCTGTTGGGATCATATTTTTGTTTAGGCAGCTTAGGAGATCTTTTACAGGAAGAGGGAGCACATATTAACACATTTGGTATAGAATACAGAGCAGGTGCCTTTATTAACACCACCTATACAACATTCACTGCCAGCTGGAATAAGACAGGAGCTGGGGATTGACATTGGATTTAAGGCACTGTAGTTCTTTCGGCTGCAATGCCTGGTATCTGTGTTCATTTATTTCATTACCTTGTTCAGATTCCTGTTCGTACCCGTACATTCTATCGTTTTGTTTTTTATTAAGTGACAGTGAAATAACTACAGATATACATGTTTGTACCATAAGCACATCTGTACCTTGACAAGTTGTACACAACACAAATGACTAGAATGCTGCCATTTATGTGCCTTCTTGCCACCTACAACTAGATACAGTGGGGGAAATAAGTATTTGATCCCTTGCTGATTTTGTAAGTTTGCCCACTGACAAAGACATGAGCAGCCCATAATTGAAGGGTAGGTTATTGGTAACAGTGAGAGATAGCACATCACAAATTAAATCCGGAAAATCACATTGTGGAAAGTATATGAATTTATTTGCATTCTGCAGAGGGAAATAAGTATTTGATCCCCCACCAACCAGTAAGAGATCTGGCCCCTACAGACCAGGTAGATGCTCCAAATCAACTCGTTACCTGCATGACAGACAGCTGTCGGCAATGGTCACCTGTATGAAAGACACCTGTCCACAGACTCAGTGAATCAGTCAGACTCTAACCTCTACAAAATGGCCAAGAGCAAGGAGCTGTCTAAGGATGTCAGGGACAAGATCATACACCTGCACAAGGCTGGAATGGGCTACAAAACCATCAGTAAGACGCTGGGCGAGAAGGAGACAACTGTTGGTGCCATAGTAAGAAAATGGAAGAAGTACAAAATGACTGTCAATCGACAAAGATCTGGGGCTCCACGCAAAATCTCACCTCGTGGGGTATCCTTGATCATGAGGAAGGTTAGAAATCAGCCTACAACTACAAGGGGGGAACTTGTCAATGATCTCAAGGCAGCTGGGACCACTGTCACCACGAAAACCATTGGTAACACATTACGACATAACGGATTGCAATCCTGCAGTGCCCGCAAGGTCCCCCTGCTCCGGAAGGCACATGTGACGGCCCGTCTGAAGTTTGCCAGTGAACACCTGGATGATGCCGAGAGTGATTGGGAGAAGGTGCTGTGGTCAGATGAGACAAAAATTGAGCTCTTTGGCATGAACTCAACTCGCCGTGTTTGGAGGAAGAGAAATGCTGCCTATGACCCAAAGAACACCGTCCCCACTGTCAAGCATGGAGGTGGAAATGTTATGTTTTGGGGGTGTTTCTCTGCTAAGGGCACAGGACTACTTCACCGCATCAATGGGAGAATGGATGGGGCCATGTACCGTACAATTCTGAGTGACAACCTCCTTCCCTCCGCCAGGGCCTTAAAAATGGGTCGTGGCTGGGTCTTCCAGCACGACAATGACCCAAAACATACAGCCAAGGCAACAAAGGAGTGGCTCAGGAAGAAGCACATTAGGGTCATGGAGTGGCCTAGCCAGTCACCAGACCTTAATCCCATTGAAAACTTATGGAGGGAGCTGAAGATGCGAGTTGCCAAGCGACAGCCCAGAACTCTTAATGATTTAGAGATGATCTGCAAAGAGGAGTGGACCAAAATTCCTCCTGACATGTGTGCAAACCTCATCATCAACTACAGAAGACGTCTGACCGCTGTGCTTGCCAACAAGGGTTTTGCCACCAAGTATTAGGTCTTGTTTGCCAGAGGGATCAAATACTTATTTCCCTCTGCAGAATGCAAATAAATTCATATACTTTCCACAATGTGATTTTCCGGATTTAATTTGTGATGTGCTATCTCTCACTGTTACCAATAACCTACCCTTCAATTATGGGCTGCTCATGTCTTTGTCAGTGGACAAACTTACAAAATCAGCAAGGGATCAAATACTTATTTCCCCCACTGTAACTCCTTATAGAATTATCCCCATGTGACTCTTTTAATCTTTTTTTGTAATTTCCTGAAAAAGTTTTTTTTTTTCTTTTATAAAAAGGGGGTGGGGGGGGGGGGTAAACATTTGATAATTGCCATTCTATTGTCTGCCATCTGCCTCACAGGAAAAAAAAAAAAACCTTCAGAATTGTACATTCACCTCATGTACCGTTTCTTTCTTTTCACCTTTGGAGTGATTATAGGTAGTAAATTGAACTGCTTCAACTTGAACTCATAAAATAGGCATACAGCTGTAACTATTCATATTAGTGTTTGTTTCACATTTTCTGCTAGTGACAGACTTGTTTGAGGAAATATTTTGCTCTCTGCTCCATTTTTCCTCCAACTTTTTCCCAGGCCTAAATCCTCTAGCACTAGTAGTGGTGATTCATGCAGTGAGAATTATGTATTCTTTTTCTAGTCATTTCATTAGCCACTTCCAGAAGGCAAGTAACTCTGCCAGCCCTGTCAGATTAGAGACCCAGCTATATCTTATTCAGCAGTGCTACCAAATCACAGACTAGTATCAGATTTATTCACATAAACAACTGTATAGCTCATCCAAAATAATAACCACTCCACAGAAAAATTTACCATATGTCAAGATCATAACTTGTTGCTCTCTCCATTCTCTATACCACTTCCTTGTATAACTGCTCCTCAAATGCACAATTTTACTCTTTGCAGTGATAGTTTATTATCAAGCACTCAACCACTGCAAGCTTCCTAGATCGCTCTTTATTCTGCTTGTGCTTTCCAGGGTTGCCCACTCTTGCTGTGGATCTTAAGATCATCTGTAGGAAAAATAACTTTTCTTCTAACCCTTCTGCATTATCACTCAGGGTACTGAAGTAGTCCATTAAATAAAAGGAGTAGTTAAAAAAAAAAAAAAAAAAAAGCCTTTTTTTTTTTTTTAATTATGGGTGATAAGGATTCAAGCTACATTTTCTTGGATTATAAATTGTAGACTAATAGTACATGTACTTGTGATTTCCTTCTTGGATTAATATAATGGTATATATTTGGAGATAATTGCTTGATGCATGCTTTCCAGTTTAAAATGCTGCTGTGAGGCTTATAACAGATTTAAGACAGAGTGAGACTATTTTGCAGTCTTTACATTGGTTACCCATAAAATGGCCTGTGAAGTTTTAAAATTTTGACTTTGATTCATAACACACTGAATACTGAGGTGCTAATATGTATATCAACAGGTTTGAGAATTCATAATCCACCTAGAGCCCTCCGATCTGAAGGTCAATATTTGCTGGATGTACCATCTGTTTGACTTGTCCGATTGACAGGAACCCGTGAGCGTATGTTTCTGAGGCTTGAGCCATTAATGTGAAAATGCACTGTCGGTATAGCATTGTCTCATAAATAACACCATTAATTCCAGGAAGATGTTAAAAGCACATCTGTTTAGACAGGCTTTTTCTAGGCTGTAATGCATCAAAATGGTGGTTATATTTATGTGGTGGTGAGGGGACAGCTATATTTTAAGGAATGAGCGGTTTGCTGAAAAAAAGCAATTCTTATGTATTGCCTACAGATGATATTGAAACTGTATGTTCTAAATCTAAAGTATAAGAGGGAGTTGACTTTTTTTGTTTTAAAGTTTGGTATTGTTTGTATTTATTGCTTATATATGTAAATTGTTACTCAGATCTGTATGTAATGCAAGCTATACATTTTTATAAATAATCGCCCTTCTTTCTTCAAGGTGAATTAATGTAACATTACTGTTCATCACTTGACCAGTTTCTAATCTAGTTGGCCATTCCAAGCTGCTTGCTTTATTTATGGACCTCTTATATGGAACTTTGTCGCAAGTTTTGCTGCAATCCAAGTATAACACACTAAGCATATAACTTCCATCTAATTTCTTAGTCACCCAATCTAAGAAATTGATCAGGTTTGTTTAAGATAATGTCCCCATGGTGAAAACCCGTTGCCTCAAATATGCGCCACTTCTTGGATTCATGATATTTTTGCTGTCTCTTCCCTAAAGTGTCTCCATTAATTTTTTTCATATTAGCTTCCAACACAAAAACCAGCTCATTTACAATTACAATAAGCCATAAAAACAAGCTATATAGTATACAAACCCAAAAGAATCCCATCCACCCCACAGCTGTCAGCTGTACCTGATCACAAGTGTTCCAAGAATCATGACACACAGCAAACACAACCAAAAATGAATATGAAATCAATTGTCAAATTATCTCACCAATGCATATATACATCCCATATTTTATGATATTGAAGAAGGCACCTGCACTTTTTAGCTGTGAGCTTAGACAAGTCCACCTTGTTAAGTACATTGTCCACTGATGGTAAGGTTCTCTGTTTCCAATGTTTCGCTACCAAAATCTGAGCAGCTGTATAAAAATGAATCAAAAGTTAATGAAGTTCCTTTTTAACTCGGTGGTTCGGACGTTCAGCAAAGTACTAGCCAGTTGTAGAGTGGGAAGCCCCGGTAGAAATCATAAGATCTGAGTATGTAAAGCAGACCAAAAAACCTGGACTTTAGGGCAGGTCCACCATTTGTGATAGAACATGCCCACTCCCCCACATCGGCGCCATATTTGTGCTGCCTGACTAGGGTTGATGCAGAAAGCCATGCTGAAGAGCAGTGTGCTAATGGCTGAGCATGTGGCTATTAAGCAATATTAGTGAAATAATATCCTGCAATGATGCAGTAAGCTCATGAGCTGCAAATTGAAAGAGTGCAGAACTTGTACACCAATCAGGGAAAGCCTACTGAACACATGCCCCTAAAGGTTCTGCAATAAGGGCAGCTTCGCTGTGTGCATGTCTGAAGAAAATAATTCTTAAAACAACAAGGCAGGCGATCTGCAAACTCTAATTTGGATACAAACAAAGCAGATCAGTAGTGGGTATGAATAAATCTTTATTGTAGGGTTTCAATCTAATAAAACGCCCGACAAAAGCCGTGTTTTGCGCAAAGGGGCTGCCTCACAGGCTATGCTGTGATCTTCATCACCAAAAAGGTTAAATGGTGTATACATTAGTTTCCACCGTACACAGAAATGGACAAATGACTTTGGCACCATAGCAGGTAAAAAAAAGAAAACAAAAACCCAGCACAGTTTCTTTCTCAAAAGTTAATTCATTCTCCAGAAGATGGCAGCGTGCTACCACATGCCTTAGTATTTTTCCAGCAACACTGAGGCATGCGGGAAAAATACTGCCATGTTCTGCTTAAAGCCCACCTCTTCAATGTCACCTTCGGCACCTAACCTCTACCCAGGAAATCTAGACTGCCCAATTTGACATTTCGTTCTTTAGATTGTAAGCTCATTTGAGCAGGGACCGTCCTTCTTTGTTTATTTTGTACAGCGCTGCGTAACCCTAGTAGCGCTCTAGAAATGTTAAGTAGTAGTAGTAACATAGTAAATGACGACAGGTCCATCCAGTCTGCCCAACAAGATAAACTCATTTTACATGGTATGTGATACTTTGTACCCAAGTTTGATTTGGCCCTGCCTTTCTAAAACTAAAAGTTCTGAAGCTAATTTTGAAGCCCTTTAATATTTACACTCCAGCCCATCCATATCCATTCAGCCATGGTCAGGGTGCAGACCAGAGACATACACCCAGCACCGGTTTTACTCTCTAATTACCTGCATTGCCACCCAATCTCCACTAAGATTCCGTAGAGCCATTCCTTCTAAACAGGATTCCTTTGTGTTTATCCCATGCATGTTTGGATTCCATTACTGTTTTCATCTCCACCACCTCCCGCGGAAGGGCATTCCACGTATTTACCTCCCTTTCTGTGAAAAAATACTTCCTGACATTACTGTTGTGCCTGCCCCCCTTCAACCTTAATTCATGTCCTCTAGTTCTACCTCCTTCCTGTCTCCGGAAAAGGTTCGTTTGCGATTAATACCTTTTGAATATTTGTCACGTTTTCCAAGCTGGAAACTGGGTTGTGAGCCCTTGGGCCACTGCCGAGGAGCGGCAGTGGCAGGCAAAACCACCCCACACCTGGGACTAGGCAGAACAGGACTGGACCCCGGACTGGAGTTGCAGCAGAGGCAAACAAGTAGGACTAAAGCAGAGCAGGTACCCTTAAACTTCACCTGCACTTGGCCACTTTTCACCCGGAGTTCAGCTCCTGACTGCAGGTGGCTGGCAGGACTTACTGGGCAAGGCAGGACTGGATACAGCTAGGCAGCACAGGGACTGAGGGTCAGAGGGAAAAGGACTAAACATGGGCAGCAAGGCAGGAAACTGGGCCAGGACTCACAGAATAGACAACACAAGGCAGGGAAAGGACAAGCTAGAGGACGGAAACTGGATGCTGCAAGCAGCCACAAAAGCAGGAAACAAACCCTGACAAACAAGAGAGAGGACTGAAAGCTGCATGCAGCCACTAAACAAGAAACACAGAGAACCCAAAACAAGGCACAGAAAAGAACTAAGAATCAAGACTAGGACAGTACAAGCTAAGCACACAAAGACTAAACAGACTATGGCAAGGAAAGAAAACAAGGAATCAAATCAGGCTGAAGTGCAACAAGCACCAACATACCAGGGCCTTAGACGATGCAAAGGCAGAGAGATTCCAAATGGCTAATAAGCCCAGCAGCAACTGAGGCTTAGCTGCAGCAATCACCAGGCCACTACGGGAGCTGTGCAGGGTCAAACAAGACAGACAAATCCGGCAGCCTGGAAGATCCGGACTGGACTGAGCTAAAGTCTGGAACGGGTGATAGTCCATAGCAGCCACCGGTTCTGGCCACCAGAGGGCGAGGTGAGCACAGACGTAACATATTTGAACACTAAAAGAACGTATTGCATTCAAAGTTTGCACCCTGGTCCACAAAATCGTTCACGGAGAAGCTCCGACCTACATGTCAGACCTTATAGACTTGCCTATTAGGAATGCAAAAAGATCATTCTCCGAAGACAAGCAGGCTGCTTGTTCTCACTGATGGGTGATGTCCACGGCAGCCCCTCCAATCGGAATCTTCACTAGCAAAGGCCTTTGCTAGTCCTCGCGCGCCAATGCGCACCGCGCATGCGCGGCCGTCTTCCCGCCCGAAACCGGCTTGTGCCGGCCAGTCTTCTTTTCTCCGCGCTCGGTACGGTTGTGCTTTACCGTTCGTGCCCCGAAAAGTCGGCCTCGCGCGTCGTTTTTCGACTGCTTTCTGTGAGAAATCCCAGAAATTATTTGGATTAACCACTTTTGGTTTTTCCTCCCTCTACTTCGAGTTTTTTCGCCCCGATAAGTTTTCTTTCGTCGTCAGGGTAGGCCTTACTTAGGCCCCGGTCGAAATTTCCCTTTTTTCTGTGCCAAATTTCGCCATTTCGTCTTTCGATTTCGCCGGCGTGATTTTTCCGCCCATGACATCGAAGCCTTCCAGCGGCTTCAAGAAGTGCACCCAGTGCGCCCGGGTAATCTCGCTCACTGACAGGCACGCGTCGTGTCTTCAGTGTCTGGGGGCTGGGCACCGCCCTCAGGCCTGTAGCCTGTGTTCCCTTTTGCAAAGGCGGACTCAGGTAGCGAGGTTAGCCCAGTGGAACATTTTGTTCTCGGGCTCTTCGTCGGCATCGGCACCGGGGGTATCGAGTGCATCGACGTCTTCAGCGTCCAGACCTTCAACCTCGGCGGCCAGTACATCGAGTGCATCGAGGCATCGGCCCTCTGCATCGGCGCCGAGACATCGGACAGCTGCATCGACGTCGGTGGTACCGGGACCTCGTCTGCTGATGTCGTCGGACGGTGGTGCTTCGTCTGGAGTGCAGGTGAGGGCTGTCCATTCCCCTGCTGGTGGCGGTGAGCCTTCGGGTGGGTCTCCCCCTACCCTGAGGGCTCCTGCGGTACAGCCCCCCCGAGACCGACTTTCTTCGATCTCGGCCCCGAGGAAGCGATGGCTGGATTCTACGTCCTCCTCATTGGTACCGGGAAGCTCCGGTGACATGCTTCGTCCCAAGAAGTCGAAGAAGCATCGTCACCGGTCCCCTTCCCATGTCGGTACCGAGAGCTGTGGGTCGCCGAAGGAGTCGGCACCCAGCAGGCATCGGCACCGAGAGGACCGCTCACCCTCTGTTCAGGAGGTGTCGATGCGCTCCACTCTGGACAGCCCGGAACAGCCTCCACGCCCGGAACAGGTTCTGACGTAGACGCCTGCATCGACCTCCATGCCTTTCTCTGCAGCCGCTCTGAACGAGAGCCTCCGGGCCGTTCTCCCAGAGATTCTGGGAGAGCTGCTGCGCCCTACCCCTCCGGTACCGGCGGTGCTTGCGCCACCGGTACCGTCGAGCGTGGCGCCGGCTGGCCCATCGCCCGAAGTGAGGTCTCTGGCGTCGGTGCCGCGTGCGGTACCGGCTGCCGTCGCCTCCCAGGAAGGCTCCCCGACTACGTCGGCGGAGGGAGCTTCGCCGATGCGGGCGAGGGAGTCTACCTCTCGACGCCCCCATCGTGGACTTGGTTCCACGGAGTCGAGTCGGGCACGGTTGCAGACACAGGTCCATGAACTTGTGTCTGACACCGAGGGTGAGGCCTCGTGGGAAGAGGAAGAGGACCCCAGATATTTCTCTGACGAGGAGTCTGAGGGTCTTCCTTCCGATCCCACTCCCTCTCCTGAAAGACAGCTTTCCCCTCCTGAGAGTCTGTCTTTTGCTTCCTTTGTCCGGGAGATGTCTACGGCCATCCCCTTCCCGGTGGTTGTGGAGGACGAGCCCAGGGCTGAAATGTTTGAGCTCCTGGACTATCCTTCTCCACCTAAGGAAGCGTCCACTGTTCCCTTGCACCATGTCCTAAAAAAGACATTGCTTGCGAACTAATGTGGGGATGTGGGGATTAGCCTTTAACTAATCCCCACATCCCCAAGAAGATCGAGTCCCAGTACCGGATCCATGGGGACCCAGATCTGATGCGCACTCAGTTGCCTCATGATTCTGGAGTTGTGGATCTGGCCCTAAAGAAGGCTAAGAGTTCTAGGGAGCATGCTTCGGCGCCCCCGGGCAAGGACTCTAGAACCTTAGACTCCTTTGGGAGGAAGGCCTACCATTCTTCTATGCTCGTGGCCAAAATTCAGTCTTACCAGCTCTACACGAGCATACACATGCGGAACAATGTGCAGCAGTTGGCGGGCTTGGTTGATGCGCTCCCCCCTGAGCAAGCCAAGCCATTTCAGGAGGTGGTCAGGCAGCTGAAGGCGTGCAGAAAATTCCTGGCCAGAGGGGTGTATGACACCTTTGATGTTGCGTACAGGGCCGCTGCTCAAGGTGTGGTGATGCGCAGGCTCTCATGGCTGCGTGCCTCCGACCTGGAGAATAGAATCCAGCAGCGGATTGCGGACTCGCCTTGCCGTGCGGATAACATTTTTGGAGAGAAAGTCGAACAGGTAGGTGGTAGAGCAGCTCCACCAGCGGGACACCGCATTCGACAAGTTCTCCCGCCGGCAGCCTTCAGCCTCTAACTCTACAGGTAGAAGATTTTTTGGGGGAAGGAAGACTGTTCCCTACTCTTCTGGCAAGCGTAGGTACAATCCTCCTTCTCGACAGCCTGCGGCCCAGGCTAAGCCCCAGCGCGCTCGCTCTCGTCAGCAGCGTGCGCCTCAGCAAGGCCCCTCGGCTCCCCAGCAAAAGCAAGGGACGAGCTTTTGACTGGCTCCAGCAGAGCATAGCCGACATCCAAGTGTCAGTGCCGGGCGACCTGCCAGTCGGAGGGAGGTTGAAAGCTTTTCACCAAAGGTGGCCTCTCATAACCTCCGATCAGTGGGTTCTCCAAATACTCCGGCAAGGATACACCCTCAATTTGGCCTCAAAACCTCCAAATTGTCCACCGGGAGCTCAGTCTTACAGCTTCCAGCACAAGCAGGTACTTGCAGAGGAACTCTCCGCCCTTCTCAGCGCCAATGCGGTCGAGCCCGTGCCATCCGGGCAAGAAGGGCTGGGATTCTATTCCAGGTACTTCCTTGTGGAAAAGAAAACAGGGGGGGATGCGTCCCATCCTAGACCTAAGGGCCCTGAACAAATATATGGTCAAAGAAAAGTTCAGGATGCTTTCCCTGGGCACCCTCCTTCCCATGATTCAGGAAAACGATTGGCTATGCTCTCTGGACTTGAAGGATGCCTACACACACATCCCGATACTGCCAGCTCACAGACAGTATCTGCGATTTCAGCTGGGCACACGTCACTTCCAGTACTGTGTGCTACCCTTTGGGCTCGCCTCTGCGCCAGGGTGTTCACAAAGTGCTTGGCTGTAGTAGCAGCGGCACTTCGCAGGCTGGGGGTGCACGTGTTCCCATATCTCGACGATTGGCTGGTGAAGAACACATCCGAGGCAGGAGCCCTGCAGTCCATGCAGATGACTATTCGCCTCCTGGAGCTACTGGGGTTTGTGATAAATTATCCAAAGTCCCATCTTCTCCCAGTGCAGAGACTCGAATTCATAGGAGCTCTGCTGGATTCGCGGACGGCTCGTGCCTATCTCCCAGAGACGAGAGCCAACAACTTGTTGTCCCTCGTCTCGCGGGTGCGAGCGTCCCAGCAGATCACAGCTCGGCAGATGTTGAGATTGCTAGGCCACATGGCCTCCACAGTCCATGTGACTCCCATGGCCCGCCTTCACATGAGATCTGCTCAATGGACCCTAGCTTCCCAGTGGTTCCAGGCTGCTGGGGATCTAGAAGACGTAATCCACCTGTCCACGAGTTTTCTCGAATCCCTGTATTGGTGGACGATTTGGTCCAATTTGACTCTGGGACGTCCTTTCCAAATTCCTCAGCCACAAAAAGTGCTGACCACGGATGCGTCTCTCCTGGGGTGGGGAGCTCATGTCGATGGGCTTCACACCTAAGGAAGCTGGTCCCTCCAGGAACGCGATCTGCAGATCAATCTTCTGGAGTTGCGAGCGATCTGGAACGCTCTGAAGGCTTTCAGAGATCGGCTGTCCCACCAAATTATCCAAATTCAGACAGACAACCAGGTTGCCATGTACTACGTCAACAAGCAGGGGGGCACCGGATCTCGCCCCCTGTGTCAGGAAGCCGTCAGCATGTGGCTATGGGCTCGCCGTCACGGCATGGTGCTCCAAGCCACATATCTGGCAGGCGTAAACAACAGTCTGGCCGACAGGTTGAGTAGGATTATGCAACCTCACGAGTGGTCGCTCAATTCCCGGGTAGTGCGACAGATCTTCCAGGCGTGGGGCACCCCCTTGGTAGACCTCTTCGCATCTCGAGCCAACCACAAAGTCCCTCAGTTCTGTTCCAGGCTTCAGGCCCACGGCAGACTGGCATCGGATGCCTTCCTCCTGGATTGGGGGGAGGGTCTGCTGTATGCTTATCCTCCCATACCTCTGGTGGGGAAGACTTTGTTGAAACTCAAGCAAGACCGAGGCACCATGATTCTGATTGCTCCTTTCTGGCCGCGTCAGATCTGGTTCCCTCTTCTTCTGGAGTTGTCCTCCGAAGAACCGTGGAGATTGGAGTGTTTTCCGACCCTCATCACGCAGGACGAAGGGGCGCTTCTGCATCCCAGCCTCCGGTCCCTGGCTCTCACGGCCTGGATGTTGAGAGCGTAGACTTTGCCTCTTTGGGTCTGTCAGAGGGTGTCTCCCGTGTCTTGCTTGCTTCCAGGAAAGATTCCACCAAGAGGAGTTACTTCTTTCTGTGGAGGAGGTTTGCCGTCTGGTGTGACAGCAAGGCCCTAGATCCTCGCTCTTGTCCTACACAGACCCTGCTTGAATACCTTCTGCACCTGTCTGAGTCTAGTCTCAAGACCAACTCTGTAAGGGTTCACCTTAGTGCAATCAGTGCATACCATTACCGTGTGGAAGGTAAGCCGATCTCAGGACGGCCTTTAGTTGTTCGCTTCATGAGAGGTTTGCTTTGTCAAAGCCCCCTGTCAAGCCTCCTACACTGTCATGGGATCTCAATGTCGTTCTCACCCAGCTGATGAAACCTCCTTTTGAGCCACTGAATTCCTGCCATCTGAAGTACTTGACCTGGAAGGTCATTTTCTTGGTGGCAGTTACTTCAGCTCGTAGAGTCAGTGAGCTTCAGGCACTGGTAGCCCAGGCCCCTTACACCAAATTTCATCATAACAGAGTAGTCCTCCGCACTCACCCTAAGTTCTTGCCAAAGGTCGTGTCGGAGTTCCATCTGAACCAGTCAATTGTCTTGCCAACATTCTTTCCCCGTCCTCATTCCTGCCCTGCTGAACGTCAGCCGCACACATTGGACTGCAAGAGAGCATTGGCCTTCTACCTGGAGCGGACACAGCCCAACAGACAGTCCGCCCAATTGTTTGTTTCTTTTGATCCCAATAGGAGGGGAGTGGCTGTGGGGAAACGCACCATATCCAATTGGCTAGCAGATTGCATTTCCTTCACTTACGCCCAGGCTGGGCTGGCTCTTGAGGGTCATGTCACGGCTCATAATGTTAGAGCCATGGCAGCGTCGGTAGCCCACTTGAAGTCAGCCACCATTGAAGAGATCTGCAAAGCTGCGACGTGGTCATCTGTCCACACATTCACATCTCATTACTGCCTACAGCAGGATACCCGACACGACAGTCGGTTCGGGCAGTCAGTTCTTCAGAACCTGTTTGGGCTTTAGGATCCAACTCCACCCCCCGAGGTCCCTGTTTGTTCTGTTCCAGGCTGTACTCTCAGTTAGTTGGTAAATTTTTTAGGTCAATCTCAGTTATGTCCTCGCCGTTGCGAGGCCCAATTGACCATGGTTGTTGTTTTGAGTGAGCCTGGGGGCTAGGGATACCCCATCAGTGAGAACAAGCAGCCTGCTTGTCCTCGGAGAAAGCGAATGCTACATACCTGTAGAAGGTATTCTCCGAGGACAGCAGGCTGATTGTTCTCACAAACCCGCCCGCCTCACCTTTGGAGTTGTGTCTTCCCTTGTCTTTGTTTTGCTACATGTGAGACTGGCCGGCACAAGCCGGTTTCGGGCGGGAAGACGGCCGCGCATGCGCGGTGCGCATTGGCGCGCGAGGACTAGCAAAGGCCTTTGCTAGTGAAGATTCCGATTGGAGGGGCTGCCGTGGACGTCACCCATCAGTGAGAACAATGAGCCTGCTGTCCTCGGAGAATACCTTCTACAGGTATGTAGCATTCGCTGTCACGCACATTCCTCAATCTCCATTATCCCAACTGCAAAGGGCTAAAATATAAATCCACATATGGAACCAGTTTCTCATACATCTGCACGCAGCTATGGAACGCACTACCGAAGACCATAAAAACAACGCAAGACCTAACCATCTTCCGAAAGCTACTGAAAACAGATCTTTTCAAGAAGGCATACCATAAACATTCATCTTAAATACTAAAAAAACAACACTATACAAAACTGAACTCTTATCACAAGATTGATTAAACTCTCTGATATTAATGATCAAGTAATACCACTTTAAACCTTATGTTGAATAGGGACTCTCTATAGTCGACGACCTAATGTACGTTACAACCCAATCTGTTACTCAGGAACCTTAACACAATACCATAATGTATTCTTTACCATGTATGTATGCACATGATGTATATATACACCATGATTTGTTCCATTTATGTTATGTTACATGTCTGTTACCATGTATGTATACACCTTAAAGCAATACTATTTGTAATGCTGTTACCCGGAAATGGCAAATGTAAGCCACATTGAGCCTGCAAATTGGTGGGAAATTGTGGGATACAAATGCTACAAATAATAATAATAATCTGTATCATGTCACCCCTTTTTCTCCTTTATTCCAAGGTATACGTGTTCAGGTCAGCAAGTCTCTCATCGTACGGTTTGCAACGCAAATCCCATACCATTTTTGTAGCTTTTCTTTGCACCGCTTCCAGTCCTTTTACATCTTTAGCAAGATATGGCCCCCAAAACTGAACACAATACAGTGAAACCTCGGTTTTCGTCACCTTCGGATTTCGTCGTTTTCGTTTTCATCGTTTTCTTCATAAAATTTCTCGGATTTCGTCTTCAGCCGGCAGGGTCTGAAAGAGCAGCTGGAGGGTTTCTCCAGAAAAAAAAAAGGAAGCCCCATCGTTCCCGTTGGGAGAGGAAAGTGAGACTGAGGGTCCCGACCACTCACACAGTACAGCTGCCAGAGTTTCACTGCAGCCAAGAAGAGCAATATCGGAAGCACAAACGTGCATAGGGCTGGCTCTGAGCCCCTCCCATCAGAACGACGCTGGCTAAAATCTTTAACCATTTGGATTCTCCTACCACCTCCAGCTGTTTCTGGAGTCCACTCAGGCTTCATTGTGAGTATCTGCCCGCTCCAGGCTTTCTTCTGCCGTCTGCACACTCCTTGCTTCCTTCTCTGCTGGTTTGCAGCTTTTTACAGTGTTTTTTTCTACCCCCTACCCCCTCAAGCTTTGGACTGCTAAACTGAATGTAACTGTAAAATTAAAAATGAAAGAGCAGAGGAGAGAGACAAAGCTGAGGGATTAAGTTTCAGTTCAAGGGATGTTCACTGCCTCTAAGGTCTCGTGAACTGTGAAACCTGGACAGCCAGTCAGTGAAGAAAAGCCTAAAAAAGCAAGAGAATGGAGAGGAAAAGACACACGACGTTTATTAGAGACAAATGTAAGGGGAAGACACTTGCCTCGGTTTTTGTCGATAGTTTTCGGACGAATTATCGACGAAAACCGAGGTTTCACTGTACTCCAAGTGGTGCCTCACCAACGACTTGTAGAGGAGCATCAACACCTCCTTTTTTGTGCTGGTTATACTCTTCTCTATGCAGCCTAGCATCCTTCTGGCCACATCTGTCGCCTTGTCACATTGTTTCTTCACCTTCAGATCCTCGGGCACCAACACCCCAAGGTCTCTTTCCTGACTCGAGCTTACTAATCTCTCCCTTCCTATTTGGTACCTCTCTTTTGTGTTTCTGCATCCCAAATGCATCACGCTGCACTTCTTGGCATTAAATTTTTATCTTGCTTTAACATCAAAGAAACCCTTGCAAACTTAAACGATAATTTGTGAATGAAATTTTTATATATTTTTTAAATATGTGAATAGTGCTCAGTGCATTACTCTTGACCACTGTCAATTTATAAGTAATAGCACCGTCCAGACATCACAGCACAGGAGTCCACCTACCTACCATTAGTATTCAGATCGAACTGTTCATTACCCAGTTTGGATAAAATTTTAACTGCCAGACCCTCGACCATTCTGACTTTTGGAAATCCCTTCTCATCATTTCTACTCCCTCCAGGGTATCCACTCTGTTGGCTATCTTCGTGTCATTCGCAAAAAGGCAAACCTTTCCATCCTGCCCTTCAGCAATATCTCTCACAAATATATTAAACAGAATAGGCCCCAGCACCGACCCCTGAGGAACCCCACTGCTCACCTTCCTTTCCTCCGAGTGGATTCCATTTACCATCACCCTCTGCCACCTGTCGGTCAGCCAGTTTCCTATCCAGTTCACCACTTTCGGTCCTAAGTTCAGCCCTTTCAGCTTATTCATGAGTCTTCTGTGGGGAACCGTATCAAAGGCTTTGCTGAAATCCAAGTAGATTACATCTAGTGCACGTCCTTCATCCAGTTCTTTGGTCATCCAGTCAAAGAAGTCAATGAGATTCGTTTGGCAGGATTTTCCTTTGGTAAAGCCATGTTGCCTCGGGTCCTATAACCGATTGGCTTCTAGAACGTTAACTATCCTTTCTTTCAGCAGTGACGCCATTATTTTTCCTACCACCGACATGAGACTTACCGATCTGTAGTTTCCCACTTCTTCCCTGTTTTCACTTTTGTGAAGAGGGACCACATCCGCTCGTCTCCAATCTCGCGGAACCTCTCTTGTTTTTAAAGATCTATTAAATAAATCTTTGAGGTCCCACCAGGACTTCCCTGAGCTCCCTCAGTATCCTGGGTTGTATCTTATCCGGCCCCATAGCTTTGTCCACCTTCAGATTATCCAGCTGTTTATAAACTCTTTCTTCCATAAACGGAGCAGTATCCTCTCCATTCCCAGATATTACCTCGGTAGCCAACCACGGTCCTGCTCCAGGATTTTCCTCTGTGAATACTGAAGAGAAGTAATTGCATAGCACATTCGCTTTATCCTCCTCACTCTCCATATAACTATTCTCATTATCTTCCGTCTTGCAATTCCATTCCTATCTTTTCTCCTTTTCTCCAATATATCTGAAAAAAGGTCTTGTCACCTCTCTTTACATCTTTAGCCATTTTTTCTTTTTTGCTAGCCGTATTTCCCTCTTCGCTTCTTTTAGTTTAATCTGATAGTCTTTTCCATGATCCTCTTTATGTTCTTTTGTATTTCTTGAACAAAGCCTCTTTTGCTCTTATTTTTGTCAGTTACTTGTTTGGAGAACCATATAGGCTTCCTGTTTCACTTGGTTTTGTTTCCTTTCCTCGCGTAAAGATCAGTTGCCATATTTATAGTAGACATTATAAATAGTGATTTAACTTTTGAGAAAGAAACTGTGCTGTTTAATTTTGTTTTTGTTGTTTTTTTTTTTTAATTTGCCATGGTGCCATAGTCATTTGGCCATCTACTCTGCATGGTGGAAACTAATATACACCATTTAACCTTTTTGGTGATGAAGATCACAGCATAGCCCCTGACACAGCTCCTTTGGGCGAAACACAGTCTGTGTCGGGCTTTTTATTTGAAAATAATTCTTAGCCCATATCTGCACATCAACTAAGATGCTTGAGCATAAGTATTAGCCTTACAAAACATTTTTGCACGTGATCTTGTAGTTGTTGGAAAGGTACGAGTCAGTTGGCTCACTGTGTTGGCATGTGATGTAACATTTCCTTCAATAAAAATATTAAAAAAAAAAAAAAATTTATGTGAGACTAATAGTTATGCACAGAAGATAATGCACGTATCTGTTCTGGTATTTTCATTTTCTTCAGACACATGCACAATGAGGCCACTGTTACCTTCATGCAGTAACTTCCATTCTTTCTTTTAAAGTTGCAGGTGTAACAGAAAAACTGGAAGTAAATCTCAGAACTGGCATTAAATCCTCTTTAACCCCTTTTACATGGCCATGGACCTGGCAGTGAATTTCTTACACTGCATGCACAGTAAAATCCTCTGTTTACTTCTTTGCATTGCAAAGGAACACCTGATAGCCTCATTACCATGTGTGTTTTGCAAGTTAACTGCCATAATGAACCCCTTTCTTCACTGTGTCCAATAATGTATATGCAGAATGCTTATAAACTGTGTGGTTCTGCCTGTGGTAGGTTTTTGCAGTGGCCCATAGGTTTTAAATGCACAATCTGGGACTCCCTGACCCTCCTTTACCTGGTTAAATTTGTGTTGTGGCCTTTTTTTTTTTTTAACCATAAATTTTTATTGAGTTTTGAGTTAAAGAAAATACATGTGGCCTAATTACAACAGTAAAAGTTCTAACAAAAATGGAGTTATAATACCTCCCAGCAAGTCTGACCTCTCTACAAACCTTCTCTTCTGTAATACTTTCCACAGAATCAGTCTGTTATGCTTTGATCACTTCAGCTCATTACGTCTGAGGTAAAAATGACTCAACTTTGGCCAGCCAACTACGAGAGACCCCCAATGCCCTCCTTCCACATGCACCCCTTCCACAACTCCATAAAATCTTTTCACATAACTTTACAATCGTGCCATTGAAGGAGATTAGCTCGGTTAAAATAGTTTCAAAAGCAAAGAATATACTAATAATAATGGCTGGAGATAAGTACCTCACCCTGTTTTAAGAATGTGAGAGCTCTTACTCTCAACGACTATAGAAAGTATTGTATTATGTACCAATGAATCTCTGAGGGCAAACCCTGGGGATTGTCAGATGATCTAAGAATACTTAATATTTAACTATTTAAAGGTTTAAGTATCAGTCCAGTTCAAGCACAAACATATCAACTAAGGTTGGACCAATAAGCCACCATACAAATACATAAATTTGTGTGTAGGAAAAGAATGGGGGGTAAAGATCTCATCAGTCTCTAGCTCGACACTCAACTCAATCAGAGTTTAAGGAGCCATGTTAAAAACCCTCGGTGACAATGTAATCATTGATAAGAAAACCCCCCTTCCATCCATAAACAAATAACGTGCACAAAATATTACTAAATTAATTATATGAACTGTGCTGAGTGACCGGTGGTATACTAATCAATACAGCAGTGTGGTACTTATGCTTGGCTCCTCAAATTCAGATGGACATCCGTTTCGCCGTTTCTTTGTCAAGGGATTGGGGCTTGGAACCTGGAACAGATTTTCAATGTGAAAGTCACTCTTCAAAAAATGGTGAACATTTAACAACTCAAAATTGCAATTCTAATGAAAACTTAACTCACAGTAACTTTACACGCCTGCTGCTGATTCCACCTGGCTGAAAAACATGGTGGCAGCATTCTTTTAACATGGAGTGTCAAAAATGCTGGCATCAGTTGGCTGGAACTTATGTAATGGCGCTGATTTACATAAAACAGCTCCATTGTAATTGTGTGTTAAGACCCAATGGTTCTAGTGAACGCAGATGAAAAATCCAGTAGATTTCTCTTTGTAGCTAAGTTCTGTTGACATCACCTGTGCGTATGGAGGGAAAGACACAATCAGTAACAAAACACTTCAAATCCACAAACCTATGTATTTGAGCAATACAATGCTGTACAATTGGGGCTCCCGTTCGCTGTCTTGCTAAACAAGATATGTGTTCGGTAATTTGTACATGTAAAGTTCTCTAAGTTTTGTCAACATAAAACTTCACACGGGCATTTTAGCACATAAATGACATAAGAACGACACGAAGTATGATGTTTCAAAAAAAAAAAAAAAAAAAACCATTTCTTTTCAACAGGATTATAGAACCTATCAATCTGATCTGTAATGTCACAGGCCTTGCAGCCAGAAGCTCCACACTTAAAATGTCCCATTTGTGATATAATTAAATTGCTAATGATCTTTTTGGGTAGCTGAGCAGGACTCAGTAGTTCCTTCCTATTTTTCGAACGTGAAAAAGCCACGTGGTATATAATGATTTGATATCCAACCATGAGAAATGAAGTATCTGTAGGAATATCTGTTATCAAGAATTCTTAGAAAATGAGTGGTTTCTTTTATGTAGGAAAACGTTTCTGCCACTTAGGTCTCAAAAAGATGTCAGTAAATTCTGAAAGAGGTTCAAGCAGGGACCCCCGTGAAGACTTAATAGGTCTACCTGGTGGATTTGTTGAATCTTTATGGATTTATGGCAAGCAAACAATATAATACTAGAACGGTGGGATTAGGATTGTTCAAAAAAACAGAACTCTGCAGTTAAAAAAACCTTGATCTAGTCCTGCCTGTTTTTTTTTTTTCTTTGATTTTAGTCTGAAGTCATTCTGTGGGATCCTCATCTAAACGTCGGTAAGAAAAATTGTCTGACAACTGTGATTCTATTTTCTACTTCCTGTAGATACTTGGTTTTATCCTGTATCACAACAGCACCACTCTTATCAGCCCTTTTAATTACAGCATGAGGATTGTCTTTAAATTTTTTCAAGGCTCTGTGCTCTGGACGTGTTAAATTATCACAAAACCGTTGTGGATTAGAATTGAAATAATGATGTATATCTCACAGCACCATTTCCTTGAAGACTTTCACAACCGGGTCTATCAGAATGGGTGGTATCCATTGTGATTTAGGCTTGATCCTAGATCTATCATGGGTTTCATATTTGTCAGAAAAATAAATCCATCAGCCAAAGCGTCCTTATGAATTTTTCTAGATTTGGAATTGAAATGGGTCAAAACTAACAGCGGGAACAAAAGTAAAACCTTTTGACAATAAAGATACCTCTGCTGAAGAAAGCGGTGGCATTGACAAATTGATAACTTACATATCATCATGCTGATCAATCCATAGACTGGTGGGTTGTGTCCAACTACCAGCAGGTGGAGATAGAGAGCAATCCTTTTGCCTCCCTATATGTGGTCATGTGCTGCCGGAAACTCCTCAGTATGTTCTCTATCTCAGCAGGTGGTGATCACACACAGCAGCAGCTCTGGCTAGGCCTCCAAGCCTAATTTTTAGGTTTTGTTGAGTGCCTGGGGTTGAGGGCTCTTCTTGAGCAAGTGCAAACCTGGTGGCGCCAGGTCCCTCCTTTTCTCCCCCCTCCCGCTGGCTCCGTTAAAAAAAAAAAAAAAAAAATTTGGACGTCCTTAAGGGCGTTTATTTCGACGTTTATTTAAACGTTTATTGCAGCTACTCACTGGGACAGCAGGTCGTTACAGCTCGGAGCGAGAAGCAGGTAATTTTTACCTTTTTATAGCGGGCAGGGGGTTTCCCGATTGATCTCCACGTGGCCTATGGCGTCGGAGGGCGAGGGCGCGAAGAATCGCTCCCCGGACCGCGTGTGCGCTTCTAGCGGGGATGTGGGGGTTTTAAAGTCTGATTCGCCCTAGTTGGGTGTCAGTTTGGAGGCCAGTCAGTGTCCCGGGTCTTCCTCCGGCGTGGCGGTTTTTCCCGCCATAAACGCCCATCCCCTGCTGCTCGCCTCCGCCATCTTGGCTGGCCACTCTGCTCGGACGGCTTCTTCTTGGGCCGCCCTTGAGCTGGGAGACATTCATGCCATGGCCGCCCTTGATTTGGGCGACGGCAAAAAAGTGGCTAAAGTTAAGCGCCGTTCTTCCCGTGCGGCTCCTTCGCGGAGTGTCGCGCCGGACGCCATCTTGGATGCGCAGCATGTGGCTCCCCCGCTCTTGCGAGCGCCGGTTGAGGGTGCGTCTAGGGCTGTGGCCCCGGCTGCTGAAATACACAGTCTGGGGGGGTTTCTCCCCCGAGTTTATTTTGCTGCTGCATCAGGCTTTCCTTATGCAAAACGCTGCCCCTTCTCCCTTGTCCGATAACGGGGTTGAGGCCCCCGGAAGTAAACGCCCTCGGGTGGATTCCCAGGCCTTAGAGGACGCTGTTTCCTCTGATGTAGATGAGGTCAGCGTATCTGAGTTCTCCCAACGGTCCTTTGGGGATTCCTTGGAGGAGACGGATTCCCGCTCGGATGGAGCGGATGACCCCTCTGCAGCGCGGATCTTTCGCTCAGAGGATTTGCCCAACCTGTTACTGCAGGCCATGAGCATTTTGAAGATTTCCTCGCCAGAGGACGTCTCTCCCTCAGCCCCTGTTGGCTCTGCCATTATGCTGGGGACGAAGCACCCGCCTAGAACCTTCTACGTGCATGATGCCATGCACACCTTAATTTCGGCTCAATGGGATGTCCCGGAAGCGAGCCTCAAAGTGGCTAGGGCTATGTCCCGCCTCTATCCTTTGCCTGAAAGTGAACGTGAGGCCTTTCTTTGGCGTACCGTGGATTCTTTAATCACTGCGGTGACTAAGAAGATGGCGTTGCCGGTGGAAGGTGGCACGGCCCTAAAGGACGCCCAAGACAGAAGATTGGAAGCGGCTTTAAGGTCGTCCTTCGAGGCGGCTGCCTTAAGTTTGCAGGCCTCAGTTTGCGGCTCCTATGTGGCCAGGGCGTGCCTGACGATGGTGCAGCGGGCTTCCCCCTCGGATCCTTCCTTGAGGGCTGACTGGCCGGCCCTGGAATCGGGCTTGGCTTATTTGGCAGACTTACTGTATGATGTCTTGAGAGCCTCGGCTAAAGGCATGGCTCAGACAGTCTCTGCGCGGCGCTGGCTTTGGCTGAAACATTGGTCTGCGGACCACGCCTCTAAGTCCCACCTGGCTAAGTTGCCTTTTAAAGGCAAGCTGCTCTTTGGGGTCGAGCTGGACAAAATTGTGACCGATCTCAGCACGTCTAAGGGCAAGAGGTTACCAGAGGTCAGGGCTCAGGCCAGTGCTCGCCCTGGTATCTTCAGAGGACGGTTTCAAGAAGCCCGTCGGTACCGCCCGGGCAAGTCAGGCTCCTCTGCCCCCTCTTCCTTCAAAAGGAACTTCTCCCCCAAGCAGCATTCCTTTCGCAGAGACCGCCGACCCGGAGGTGCGCCCTCCGGTCCTCCTCCAGAGTCTCGTACCCAATGACGGGGCCCTGGTCCATGGCCCAGTGCAGATTGGAGGACGCCTGTCCTCGTTTCTGGGCGAGTGGACCAAAGTAACTTCAGACGCTTGGGTGCTGGAAGTCATCAGAGACGGCTACAAGTTAGAGTTCTGCCGACCCTTAAGAGACGGGTTTGTACTCTCTCCCTGCAAGACTCCGGTCAAAGCTGTGGCAGTGCAGCAGACCTTGGACAACCTGATCCGCCTGGGTGCGGTCGTTCCGGTGCCAGAAAATCAGACTGGCAAGGGACGTTACTCCATTTACTTTGTGGTACCAAAGAAAGGAGGTTCTGTCCGGCCTATCCTCGACCTCAAAGGGGTCAATCGGGCCTTGAAAGTGCGGCACTTTCGCATGGAGACTCTCCGCTCTGTTATAGCGGCAGTGAAGGCAGGAGAGTTCTTGGCTTCCTTGGACATCAAGGAAGCGTACCTGCATATTCCCATCTGGCCTCCTCATCAACGCTTCCTGCGTTTTGCAGTCCTGGGACGACACTTCCAGTTCAGAGCCCTCCCTTTCGGGTTGGCTACTGCTCCGCGGACCTTCTCCAAAGTAATGGTGGTCATCGCGGCCTTCCTGCAAAAGGAAGGAGTACAAGTCCATCCTTATCTGGACGACTGGTTGATACGAGCCCCGTCTTATGCAGAGTGCGGCAAAGCTGTGGACCGGGTGGTTGCTATTTTGAGCTCCCTGGGGTGGATCATCAACTGGGAGAAGAGCCAGCTGCGCCCGACTCAGTCCCTGGAGTATCTGGGAGTTCGATTCGACACCCAAGTGGGCAGAGTGTTCCTGCCAGACAATCAGATTGTCAAGCTTCAGGCTCAGGTGGAGCAGTTCCTAGTAGCCTCTCCTCTTCGGGCTTGGGACTATGTGCAGCTGTTGGGCTCTATGACGGCCACGATGGAAGTAGTGCCCTGGGCCAGGGCTCATATGAGACCACTACAACACTCTCTGCTGCAGCGCTGGACTCCGATGTCGGAGGATTATGCTGTGCGCCTTCCCTTGGACCCAGCAGTGCGCAAGGCGCTGAGCTGGTGGATGCAGACAGACAAGTTGTCTGCAGGAATGCCTCTGGTGACCCCGGAGTGGATTGTCGTCACGACGGACGCCTCTTTGTCGGGCTGGGGAGCCCACTGCTTGGGAAGGACAGCGCAGGGGCTCTGGTCTCCTGCAGAGGCAAAGTGGTCTATCAACCTCCTGGAACTCAGGGCCATTCGGTTGGCGCTTTTGGAGTTCATCCCGGTACTGGCGTTGAAGCCAGTACGGGTCCTGTCGGACAGTGCCACGGCTGTGGCTTATGTCAACCGCCAGGGAGGTACCAAGAGCGCCCCTCTAGCCAAGGAGGCCATGAATCAATGCCAGTGGGCGGAAGCGAACCTGGAACAGCTGTCAGCGGCCCACATTGCCGGAGTCATGAATGTCAAGGCGGACTTTCTCAGTCGCCATACCTTGGAGCCCGGAGAGTGGCAGCTATCTGCTCAGGCGTTCTTGGACATCACGAAGCGCTGGGGCCAGCCGAGCCTAGATCTGATGGCGTCATCGGCCAATTGCCAAGTGCCGCGCTTTTTCAGCAGAGGACGGGACCCTCGATCCCTGGGAGTAGATGCTCTTCTCCAACAGTGGCCGACACAAGAGCTTCTCTATGTGTTCACGCCCTGGTCCATGTTGGGCAGGGTGCTAGACCGGGTGGCAAAGCATCCGGGCCGGATAATCCTGGTGGGTCCGGACTGGCCCAGACGTCCCTGGTATGCGGACTTGATCAGGCTCTCAGTCGACGATCCTCTGCGGCTGCCAGTGGAGCAGGGCCTGTTACATCAGGGTCCCGTGGTGATGGAGGATCCCTCCCCCTTTGGTCTTACGGCCTGGCTATTGAGCGGCAGCGTCTGAGAAAGAAGGGCTTCTCAGACAAGGTCATCGCCACTATGCTGAGAGCGAGGAAGCGCTCTACTTCTACTGCTTACGCCAGGATTTGGCGTATCTTTGCAGCGTGGTGTGAAGCAGGCTCACTTTCTCCCTTCAATGCTCCAATTTCTTCAGTGTTGGCGTTCCTGCAAGAAGGTCTGGAGAAAGGCCTGTCGCTCAGTTCCCTTAAAGTCCAGGTAGCGGCTCTGGCTTGCTTCAGGGGCCGCCTGAAGGGTGTTTCCCTGGCTTCGCAGCCAGATGTGGTGCGCTTTCTCAAGGGAGTTAATCACCTGCGCCCTCCTCTGCACTCAGTGGTGCCTGCGTGGAATCTCAACCTGGTGCTAAGAGCATTGCAGAAGCCGCCTTTTGAACCCTTGTCGAGGGCATCTCTGAAAGACCTGACGTTGAAAGCAGTCTTTTTGGTGGCTATCACTTCAGCCAGAAGAGTTTCCGAGCTCCAGGCGCTCTCATGTAGAGAGCCTTTTCTGCAGTTCACTGAGGCAGGAGTGACTATTCGCACAGTGCCTTCCTTCCTGCCCAAGATTGTTTCTCGCTTCCATGTGAATCAGCAGCTCTGTCTCCCTTCCTTTCGTAGGGAGGACTACCCAGAGGAATACTCTGCTCTCAAATTTCTGGATGTGAGACGTGTCATCATCAGATACTTGGAAGTGACCAATGATTTCCGGAAATCGGATCATCTGTTTGTCCTGTTTGCAGGTCCTCGTAAGGGTCTGCAGGCTGCTAAGCCTACAGTGGCAAGATGGGTCAAGGAAGCCATTGCAGCAGCTTATGTGGCCGCGGGGAAGGTGCCGCCTATCCAGCTGAAGGCTCACTCCACTAGAGCTCAGGCGGCCTCGATGGCAGAGGCCAGGTCCGTCTCCTTGGAAGAGATTTGCAAGGCGGCAACTTGGGCTTCGGCCCATACCTTCTCCAGGCATTACCGCTTGACTGTGGCTGCTCGGGCGGAGGCCCGGTTTGGAGCTTCAGTGTTGCGGTCAGGGATTTCAATGTCCCGCCCTGGGTGAGTACTGCTTCGGTACATCCCACCAGTCTATGGATTGATCAGCATGATGATATGGAAGGTAAAATTATGTATCATACCTGATAATTTTCTTTCCATTAATCATAGCTGATCAATCCATAGCCCCTCCCAGATATCTGTACTGTTTATATTCTGGTTGCATTTCAGGTTCAAGTTTAGTCTTCAGTTCCTGTTCAGGAGGACTTCGTGTTCAAGTTTTTCAATGAATTCTTCAAGAGTTGAGACGAATTTGTGTTACAGTGAGCTGCTGCATTCCTCTCCCCTCCGTTTTACGGGGCTGGATTGATACTTAAATTCTGCCAGCGCTCCCTCCCGCTTCGTGCGGCAGTAGGGCAGTTTTGTACCCCTCCCGCTTCGGCGGTGTTAGGGTCAGTCAGCTCCTCCCGCGGTTGCAGGATAAGCCAGATCCCCCCGCATCGGCGGGTGTGGTGTCCCTCCCCCGCTCCGCGGGGATGAGCTGGACGGATTCCCCTCCCCCGTTTCGGCGGTGGTGAGCTGGGCAGAGTGTCCCTTCGTGGGTGTAATTCTCTAAGTGCTGAGTCCTGCGGATGGAGCTTGGATATCGACATACTGAGGAGTTTCCGGCAGCACATAACCACATATAGGGAGGCAAAAGGATTGCTCTCTATCTCCACCTGCTGGTAGATGGACACAACCCACCAGTCTATGGATTGGTCAGCTATGATTAATGGAAAGAAAATTATCAGGTATGATACATAATTTTACCATGGGAGTTGTCTACCGCTGAGACCGCATCCATGGACAGGTTCTGGATTGTCCAGAACCCCCTGCACGACGTCTTCCTCTGGCTCTTGCCCTTCTGAGCATCATTGTCACTGCTACTAGAGAAGTTGTCTGTAAACTGAAAAGCCTGGAAGGTCACTTTCTTTGAAGTTGTAATGTCTGTAATTCTATCAGAAGAATCTTCTATAGCCGTGACCATCCATGGATGTACTTTATGTTGTAAATAATCATCTTTGTAACGTGACTTCTTCAATTTGGATTTATGAATACTTCTTTAAACTTCTGTAAAGAGTCTTTTAGCTGTGAGTGTCATTGATGGAAAACCTGGCTGGAAACATTTTCTTTTAAACTGTTCAACTGCTTGTCTGACAGATATTTTTCTAACTTTTATACTGATTTGGATTGCTCAATAATAAGTAACATCAAATTCAATGAGCATTTATTAAGGATCATGTTTCATTTGTTCACAAAGTCTGATTGATCCTTAAAAATCTGTAGGGCTTTCAATATACGTAAGCCTCTAGGAGTGTATTCTAGTTTACTGTATTCAATCAAAGCCAAACAATTCATATCCAGCCAAATTGAAGCTTTGAAATGTGACAACAGCGTTTCCCATTCTGCATCAAGACTGCCTGGTCTGGGTAGAGAAAATTCAGATCCTCCATTTAAAGTCAGAAGCAGCGTCGACTGTGAAGCTAAAACCTGTACACAAGGAATTCATAGCCATTTGTGATCTAAGAATACTTAATAAATAACTATCTAAAGGCTTAAGTATCAGTCTAGCTCAAGTGCAAACATATCAACTAAGGTTGGACCAATAAGTCACCATACAAATACATAAATTTGTGTATAGGAAAAGAAAAAGGTCTCATCAGTCACCAGGTCGACGCTCCACTTTTAAGAGCCATGTTCAAAACCCTTGGTGATTAATATAATCATTGACCAGAGAAACCCCCTTCTAGCCAAAATCAAATATAGTAACATAGTAGATGACGGCAGAAAAAGACCTGCACGGTCCATCCAGTCTGCCCAACAAGATAACTCATATTTGCTGCTTTTTTGTGTGTACCCTACTTTGATTTGTACCTGTGCTCTTCAGGGCACAGACCGTATAAGTCTGCCCAGCACTATCCCCGCCTCCCAACCACCAGCCCCTCCTCCCAACCACCGGCTCTGGCACAGACCGTACAAGTCTGCCCAGCACTATCCCTTCCTCCCAACCACCAGTCCCGCTTCCCACCACCGGCTCTGGCACAGACCGTATAAGTCTGCCCAGTACTATCCCCGCCTCCCAACCACCAGCCCCGCCTCCCGATCTTGACTAAGCTCCTGAGGATCCATTCCTTCGGCACAGGATTCCTTTATGCTTATCCCACGCATGTTTGAATTCCGTTACCGTTTTCATTTCCACCACCTCCCGCGGGAGGGCATTCCAAGCATCCACTACTCTCTCCGTGAAAAAATACTTCCTGACATTTTTCTTGAGTCTGCCCCCCTTCAATCTCATTTCATGTCCTCTCGTTCTACCATCTTCCCATCTCCGGAAAAGGTTCGTTTGCGGATTAATACCTTTCAAATATTTGAACGTCTCTATCATATCACCCCTGTTTCTCCTTTCCTCCAGAGTATACATGTTTAGTTCAGCAAGTCTCTCCTCATACGTCTTGTAACGCAAATCCCATACCATTCTTGTAGCTTTTCCTTGCACCGCTTCAATTCTTTTTACATCCTTAATAAGATACGGCCTCCAAAACTGAACACAATACTCCAGGTGGGGCCTCACCAACGACTTATACAGGGGCATCAACACCCCCTTTCTTCTGCTGGTCACACCTCTCTCTATACAGCCTAACAACCTTCTAGCTACGGCCACCGCCTTGTCACACTGTTTCGTCACCTTCAAATCCTCAGATACTATCACCCCAAGATCCCTCTCTCTGCCCGTACCTATCAGACTCTTCCCGCCTAACACATACGTCTCCCGTGGATTTCTATTCCCTAAGTGCATCACTTTGCATTTCTTCGCATTGAATTTTAATTGCCAAACCTTAGACCATTCTTCTAGCTTCCTCAGATCCTTTTTCATGTTTTCCACTCCCTCCCAGGTGTCCACTCTTACAGATCTTAGTATCATCCGCAAATAGGCAAACTTTACCTTCTAACCCTTCGGCAATGTCACTCACAAATATATTGAACAGAATCGGCCCCAGCACCGATCCCTGAGGCACTCCATTACTCACCTTTCCCTCCTCCGAACGAATTCCATTCACCACCACCCTCTGGCGTCTGTTCGCCAACCAGTTCCTAATCCAGTTCACCACTTCAGGTCCTATCTTCAGTCCCTCCAATTTATTTAAGAGCCTCCTGTGGGGAACCGTGTTAAAAGCTTTGCTGAAATCTAAGTAGATTACGTCCATAGCTCGTGCCTGATTCAATTCTCCTGTCACCCAATCAGAGAACTCAATGAGATTCGTTTAGCACGATTTCCCTTTCGTAAAACCATGTTGTCTCGGATCTTGCAACTTATTGGCTTCCAGGAAATTCACTATCCTTTCCTTCAAAATATTACTAAATTAACTATATGAACTGTGCTGAGTGACTGGTGGTATACTAATCAATAGAGCACTGTGATACTTATCCTTGGCTCCTTAAATCACAACGGACATCTGTTTCGCCGTTTCTTTGTCAAGGGATTGGGGCTTAGAACTGGAACAAATTTTCAATGTGAAAGTCACTCTTCAAAAAATGGTGACCCTTTAACAACTCAAAATTGCAATTCTAATGAAAACTTAACTCACAGTAACTTTACATGCCTGCTGCTAATACCGCTTGGCTGAAAAGCATAGTGTGTTCTTTTTAACAGGGAGTATCAGTTGTCCATCTAGCCCAGTATCCTGTTTCCAACAGTGGCCAAGCCAGGGCAAGCAGTTGTTTCCTCATGTCTGTCTCAGTAGCAGACCATGGACTTTTTCTCCAGGAACTTGTCCAAACCATTTTTAAACCCAGATACGCTATCTGAGGTTACCACATCCTCCGGTTAAGGTTCCAGTGCTTAACTATTAGTTGAGTGAAAAATATTTCCATGTAACTTCCTTGAGTGTCCCCTAGTGTTTGTACTTTTGGAATGAGTAAAAAAAATCGATGTACTTGTTCTATACCACTCAGGATTTTGTAGACCTCAATCAATATCTCCCCTCATCTATCTCTTTTCCAAGCTGAAGAACTCTAACCTCTTTAGCCTGTCCCCTCATATGAGTTCCATCCCCTTTATCATTTTGGTCACTCCTCTTTGAACCTTTTCTAATTCCGCTATATCGTTTTTGAGATACGGCGACCAGAATTAAACGCAATACTCAGGTTAGGTCGCACCGTGGAGCAATAGAGGCATTATAGTATTTTCGGTCTTATTCACCATACATTTCCTATTAATTCCTAGTAACCTGTTTGCTTTTTTGGCCGCCGCCATACACTGAGCAGATGATTTCAGCATATTATCCTCACAGCTGTATCCTGGGTGACCCCCCAGGTCCACCCCGATCTTCCCAGGGCCCTCGCTCCAAGTGCCCAGGTTTTCCAGGTGCTTTTTGGCTAGGATCAGGCGACCCTCGGGGAGGAATGCTGGCTTCGGCCTAACTCCTGGTAAGCCTTTCCTCAGCTGAGAAGTGCCCAGCTCTACCACCGGCTGCCTTTCATCTACATATCCTTTACAGCCTTCTCCGGGCTGACTTCCCAGGTCCACTTCGATCCACTCAGGTCCTCCGCTCTAGGTGCCCAGCGCTTCGACCAGGTGCTGTGGAGGACTTGCAGCCCTTCTGCATTTCCTCACAGCTGTATCCGGGGTGACCCCCAGGTCCACCCCGATCTTCCCAGGGCCCTCGCTCCAAGTGCCCAGGGTTTCCAGGTGCTTTTTGGCTAGGATCAGGTGAACCTCAGGGGGAGGAATGCTGGCTTCGGCCTAACCCCTGGTAAGTCTTTCCTCAGCTGAGAGGTGCCCAGCTCTACCACTAGCTGCCTTTCAGGCGCTGTGGAGGACTTGCAGCTTATCTGCATATCCTTTACAGCCTTCTCCGGCGTGACTCCCAGGTCCACTCCGATCCACTCAGGGCCTCCGCTCTAGGTGCCGCGCGGGGGCATTTTTCTCTTTACATCTATTTTTCTCCCAGTTACTACTTATGGCTCCAGTACACTTTTTCTTCTTGGTACTGTCCCTTCCTAATTTGTTTCTCCATCTTAAACCACTGTACACTGCAGGAACACATTGTCCACCATCTGTATTCATCATCTCACCATCTCTTTTTTCCTCTTCCTTTTTCTCAGCTCTCAACCTTAAACATTTCCTTCCTTCTATTCATCCATCTCCTTTCTGAGTACATCTCGCCTTTGTCACCTTCGTTGCTGTCGTCGTACCTCTCTTACTTTTCTCTGTACTCTCTTACTCCTTCTCCTGCTCTCCGCTGGGGACATTAATCCCAATCCTGGCCCTCCACATCAGCTCTCATCCTATTTGTGCAGGTCACACCGTGATATCTCCAATCTAATTTCTGTTCCTCTCCTCCCCCCTCCTTCCCTGCCTTTCTCTTGCGCTCTGTGGAATGCCCGCTCTGTCTGTAACAAACTTCCCTACATCCATGACCTCTTTATCTCTCGTACTCTCCATCTGCTTGCCCTAACTGAAACTTGGCTTTACCCTGAGGATTCTGCTTCAGTTGCGGCCCTATGCCATGGAGGTAATCTTTTCTCCCATACTCCTCGCCCAGTTGGCCGCAGAAGTGGTGTCTGGCTACTACTTTCACCCTCTTGTAAATTTCAACCTCTTCTTCTACCTCAGTCTCACTGTTTTTCTTCCTTCGAAGTCTACTCCATCCGTTTATTTGCTCCTCTGCTTCTCCAAGTAGCAGTCATTTATCGACCCCCTGATAAATCCTTTTCTTCCTTTCTCACTGACTTTGATGCTTGGCTTTCCTTCTTTCTTGAACCTTCATCTCCTTCGCTCATTCTTGGGGATTTTAACATTCATGCTAATGATCCCTCTGACTCTTATGCTTAGCAGTTTCTTGCTTTAACATCTTCTTTCAATCTTCAACTGTGCTACACTGCCCCCACTCACCAGAGTGGCCACTGTCTTGATCTTATCTTCTCCTTAAACTGCTCACTCTCCAGTTTCTGTGCCTCAACTCTTCCCCTCTCTGACCATCATCTGATAACTTTCACACTTAAACACTCTTTTCCCCAGTCCCGTCCAATCTTAACCAATACATTTAGGAATCTTCAGGCTATTGACCCTTCTACTGTGTCCTCCAATGTTTCAGATCTCTTCTCTACCACTATGTTATCCAAGTCTGTCAATGAGGCTGTCTCTTCCTATAATACTATTCTCTCCTCTGCTCTGGATACTCTCGCTCCTCTCATTCCCCGTTCTGTAAAACGTACCAAACCCCAACCTTGGCTGACCTCTAGAATCCGCTACCTACGTTCCTGTGCCCGCTCTGCTGAACGCCTTTGGCTGAAATCCCGTGCCCATGCTGACTTCATACATTTCAAATTCTTGCTGACCTCCAGTCTGCTCTTTTTCTTGCCAAACAGGACTATTACATCCAGTTGACAAATTCTCTTGGCTCAAACCCTCGACGTCTCTTTGCCACACTGAACTCTCTCCTCAAAATGCAGTCACCTCCAACCCCCCCTTCACTTTCCCCCCAGACTCTGGCTGAGTTCTTTCATGATAAGGTTCACAAGATTAAACTTGAATTCTCAACCAGGTCACCTCCACCTCTCCTTCCCTTAGTCCATTCTCTCAACCTTCCAACCCCTGCCTCCTTTTCTGAAATCACTGAAGAGGAAACTACACATCTTCTTTCCTCCTCGAAACTAACTACCTGTTCCTCTGATCCTATTCCCACCCATCTACTTAACACTATCTCTCCTACTGTTATCCCGTTCATCTGTCATATCTTCAATTTTTCACTGTCCACTGCGACTGTTCCTGATGCCTTCAAACATGCCATAGTCACACCACTCCTTTAAAAACCTGCATTGGACCCTACCTGTCCTTCCAACTATCGCCACATCTCCCTCCTCCCTTTCCTATCCAAGATACTTGAACGTGCTGTTCACCCCCGTTGCCTTGACTTTCTTTCATCTCAAGCTATTCTTGATCCATTTCAATCTGGTTTTCACCCCCTTCATTCAACTGAAACAGCGCTTGCTAAAGTCTCCAATGATCTGTTCCTGGCCAGATCCAAAGGTCTATATTCTGTCCTCATCCTTCTCGATCTATCTGCTGCTTTTGACACTGTTGATCACAGCCTACTCCTTGATACGCTGTCCTCACTTGGATTTCAGGGCTCTGTTCTTTCGTGGTTTTCTTCTTATCTCTCCCAGCGTACCTTTAGTGTATACTCTAGTGGATCCTCTTCTACTTCTATCCCACTGTCAGTTGGTGTACCTCAGGGATCTGTCCTGGGACCTCTTCTTTTCTCCATCTATATTTCTTTGCTTGGTACTCTGATCTCATCCCATGGTTTTCAGTATCATCTTTACGCTGATGACTCCCAGATCTACCTCTCCACACCAGAAATCTCAACCGAAATCCAGGCCAAAGTATCAGCCTGCTTGTGTGACATTGCTGCCTGGATGTCTCAGTGCCCCCGGAAACTAAACATGACCAAGACTGAGCTTCTTATCTTTCCCCCTAAACCAACCTCTCCTCCTCCCCCATTCTCTATTTCTGTGGATAACACTCCCATCCTTCCTGTCTCATCAGCTCGTAACCTTGGGGTCATGTTCGACTCCTCCCTCTCCTTCTCTGCACATATTCAACAGACTGCTAAAACCTGTCGTTTCTTTCTCTCTAATATCACCAAAATTCGCCCTTTCCTTTCTGAGCACACTACCAGAACCCTCACCCACACTCTTATCACCTCTCGCTTAGACTATTGCAACTTGCTTCTCACAGGTCTCCCACTTAGCCATCTCTCTCCTCTTCAATCTGTTCAAAATTCTGCTGCACGACTAATATTCCTCCAGTGTCGTTATGCTCATATTAGCCCTCTCCTCAAGTCACTTCACTGGCTTCCTATCCGTTTCCGCGTACAGTTCAAACTCCTCTTATTGACCTATAAGTGAATTCACTCTGCAGCTCCTCAGTACCTCTCCACTCTCATCTCTCCCTACATTCCTCCCTGGGAACTCTGTTCACTGGGTAAATCTCTTATCTGCACCCTTCTCCTCCACTGCTAACTCCAGACTCCGTTCCTTTTATCTTGCTGCACCTTATGCCTGGAATAGACTTCCTGAGCCGGTACGTCAAGCTCCATCTCTGGCCGTCTTCAAATCTAAGCTAAAAGCCCACCTTTTTGATGCTGCTTTTAACTCCTAACTCTTGTTCACTTGTTCAAAACCCTTATTTTATCATCCTCACTTTAATATTCCCTTATCTCTTGTTTGTCCTGTTTGTCTGTCCCAATTAGATTGTAAGCTCTGTTGAGCAGGGACTGTCTCTTCATGTTCAAGTGTACAGCGCTGCGTATGTCTAGTAGCGCTATAGAAATAAGTAGTAGTTAGTAGTACAACGATACCTAGATCCTTTTCTTGAGTGCTGATCCCCAAGGTGGACCCTAGCATCAGGTAACTATTATTCAGATTATTCTTTCTAATGTACATCACCTTGCATTTGTCCACAATAAATTTCATCTGCCATTTGGATGCCCAGTCTTACAATTTCCTAAGGTCTTCCTGCACTATTTCACAGTTCGTACATGTTTTAACAACCTTGAATAGTTCTGTGTCATCTGCAAATGTAATCACCTCACTCGTTCTGATGTCCATATCATTTATAAATATGTTAAATAGCACTGGCCTCAGTACAGATCCCTTCAGCACTCCACTGTTCACCCTCTATTGAGAGAAATGACCATTTAACCCTTCCCTCTGTTTTCTGTTGAATAAACAATTCGTAATCCACACCAGAATCTTTCTTCCTATCTCATGACTCTATTTAAGTTTCTCAGGAGTCTGAAAATCTAGATACACCTCAACCGGCTCACCTTTATCCGCATGTTTATTCATGCCTTCAAAGAAATGAAGCAAATTGATGAAGCAAGGCTTCCCTTGGCTGAACCCATGCTGACTCTGAGTCTTTGAAGGAAAGTGACTGACTGTTTAAGGAGGGTGGTTTTTAATTGGACAGTCAGGATCCTGGGGCTAATCTTTGACCCGTTTATTACATTCAGACCACAAATTAATTCAGTCCTCTATTCATCCTTCTTTGCACTGTACTCCATACACTTTGTTTATCCTTTACTGCCAGCCACCACATTGTGCCCCCTCATTGTGGCTTTGGTCGTTTACTACCTCGACTATTGAAAAGCTCTCTGTCCTGATCTTCCCCTACACTCTCTGAAACGCAATTAGTACAATCAACCGTAGTTTAACTCTTACATAACGCGCCCAGATTCGACCACATCACCTCCTACTCTGTTCAGAACATAGGCTTCCAATCTCTGCATGCATCAAGTTCAAAATCCTCACATTGGTCTATAAATCAAGATTACATTTTCACTCTCACCTCAACAACCTCCTCATCCCCTTTGCCTCCCTCCGTTGTCTCTGTTCCACAGACAATAAGCTCCTCATGTCCCCCCCCCCCCCCCCCCCCCCCCCCCCACCTTTCCTTATATTTAGGGGCAGCCCAAGGCAATCTGCCACCTGAGGCAGGGATGAGATGCCGCTCCCGTCTGGCTATCCACGGTCTGGCATCTCCTGCCTTCTCTCCTCAACCATCTTCCCCGCGCTTACCTTATTTTTTTCTTTTCCAAAAGGCAGCATCAATTCCCATAGGCTACCCTGCTATGATGCTGTCGGCACTGGCCTCTTCGCTCTACTGCATCTTGCCTCTGAGGAAACTGGAAGTTATGTCAAAAGGTGGGCCACAGTAAGAAGAAGAGGCCGGTGCTGGCGGCAGGGCAGCCTATGGGAATTGCTGCCACTGCTGCCTTTTAGAAAATAAAATAAGATAAGCATGGGGAAGAAGGTTGAGGAGGGAAGGGGAGAGTGCCGCTTGGTGGAGAGTACTGCCTGAGACCCCCGTCTCAGTTGGCCTAATGGTAGGGCCGTCACTGCTTATATGACTATCCACCACCTGTGACTCTGCTTTCGGTTACCTTGGCCCTAAGTTACAGAATGATCTTCCCCTGCATTTATTCTTGTTCCTATCTACAGTTTTCATCTCTCCTCACCAGGGGGTTCTCAACCAGATCCTTAGGACCCACTAAGTCAGTCTGGTTTTCAAGATATCCACAATGAATATGCAGGAGATAAATTTGCATGCACTGCCTTCATTGTATGCGGGCCTATTTCATCATACATATTCATTGTGGATATTCTGAAAACCTGACTTGACAGTTATATCCCAAGGACTGGACTGAGAACCCCTTCTCATGACTATTTATTTTAGAATACTAAGATAACTCAGTATTTGTGTCATATTGAAAACTAGAACTGTGAATTCATAATTAACAATAGACAAAAAAATGTCTTTATGCATAGGAGCTTGTCATTTAAGTAACACTAGAAGGGAAATATGGATGCATGTAAGTGTGGAATCAGATCCCTATGAAATTTCAAGAAAGCCTGGGAAATACAGAGGACTTTTTGCTGTGGAAAAAACAAGAGTAATGCATTGAATAAGAAAAGGTCTTTGGTATTGGAGTGGGCAGAGAAAAATAGACCAACTAGAATGATCTTGCAGTTATTCTCTATTTTATGTTGCTTCTAGATGTTCTTATGTCACTGGGGGGGGGGGGGGGGGGGGGTAGAAACAAAAATAAAAGGAACTTCTTGCCATGAGACAAACTCAGCAATTGATTTGTCATTGACTGTTAAAACTGTGCATGTGTTTGAACTTTTTATTCTCATCTTCCTTAACACCTGAAGCAGATGAATCCAGAGATTGGTAGATTGTGACCATCTACCAACAAGTGGAGATAGAGAGCACTGAACTCTCTTATAGGATAGTATGCTCCTTAGTTAGTCAGTTTGTCTCTTACCTCCAGCAGGCAGTGGACGGTCAGTCACAAGTTCCTGGAGTCGTCTGTGTTGTAGCTCCTGTTCTGGGTTTCCTGGATCAGTAGAGCCTGGGGGTGGTTAGGCTAAGCGGTGCTGGCTTTAGGGGGTACTGTAGTGGTGCCAGGTCCCCCCCCCCCCCCCCCCCAACCTTTATCCTGCCACTTTCTCTTTTCTCCTTCCTCACAGAATTTTAAAACAATTTTTAAAAGGAGAAAAAGGATTACAGCAGCTTTACCTGCTTATGTGGCTGCTTGGATGCTGGAAGAGGTTGACTGCTGCTACCAGTATACCCTGGGCCAGAGATTTGGTGAGTGTTCCTTCAGTTTTTTTTCCCTCTTTGGGCTTGCTCACAGTTTCAGTTCCTTTTCCTTGCAATAACTCCAGAGCGGCATTGGGGAATTGTCAGCAATGTGTTCCTAGGACATTTTGGTGGGTGAACCGTTGTCTTCCCACACTGTACAGTTGCGGCTTCTCTTCAGCTGATGTTCTCTGATTTAGATTGTCAGGCTCCTGCGGCCATTTTAAATCGGCTTGATTCCGTTCCCGTGGCTGTGGGATCAGTGCTGCCTTAAGCTGGGCATATTTCTGGACCTTATAAAGGTGCTGGTAAGGTTTCCGACTATATTGTAACTCCTGGGCCTCTGGAGCCATTTTCCCCAATGCTCTGTCAGTGCATCAAGCCTATGTTCTGTAAAAGTCTCCTCAGCATACATAGTCTTCTGCCTCTCTCTTGGCAACAGTTGAAGGTTTCTGGGTATTTGCAAGCTCCTTAGCCTCTGCAATTGGATTCTGTGAGTGAAGGGAGATGTTTTGGAACCTGTCTCTGAGGCAAGCTCCTTGGCTTCTCCAACTTCCCCTTCAGTCTGAATCAGGCTTGGCAGCAGCTTCCCTACCTTCCATTTTTCCTGAGGGCATTGATGAGGGAGAGATTCTGGCTGGTGCGGAGGATGTTCCTACAGCTGTTAACGTTTTGTTAACTTCCTTTATTGCTGAGGCTTTGAATGTTTTTAGCTTTGAGCCACTCTGCTCCTGGAATGGTTAGCACACTGGAAGGCGCCTAAAGCCTTGGGGTAGGGCATGCTGACGGCACATGTTTCTATTCCCTTTCTCTACCCCCTCTCCAGCACACACAAAATTTTTTTTAATTGATACATTGTTCCCACTTAATATTCCTGCCAGAACAAATTGACAGAATCCTCTCTTCTTTCTCTAAATTCAGAGAAGAATTAAATTCCCTGCTGTTAGGAAGGCATAATACCCGGCTGTCTCTGGAGCTGGTCCCGACCACTGGGTAGCGGAAGTGGGTCCTCCACCAGCAGACCTGTCACTGTAGCTGTGCCGCCGAGGGTGTATCCTGCGGTTCTGCATCTCATGGAGGCCTACTTGCCTGTTCCTAGCCCCTGCACTGACGTTTTCTTCACCCTGCAATTCTAGGGTGTCTTTCAGTTTTGAGTGATGCCATTTGGGTTAGCTATGTCATCCAGAACCTTTTCCAAATGTTGTGGTGGTGGTAGCAGTCTTACCGAGGAAAGAGGGAATCAGAGTGCATCCCTCTCTGGATGACTAGCCATTCAGGAGCAGGCAAGTTGTCAAGTAACTGCCAGGATCATTGCACTGTTGCAGTCTCGAGGTTGGGTTATCTACACAAGTCATCTGGACCCAACGCAGACTTCGGAATTTCTGGAAGTATGATTCATTGCGACCTGGGGCCAGGTCTCTTTTCCAGAATGGAGAAGACACGAGCTTAAAGAGCAAATTTGCTGCTGCTTGTGAATTCCGAATCTCTGAGCTTGGGATTATGTTCAGGTGCAGGTGCTGGGCTCTGGTGGTGTCTTGGGATGGAGCTCACATGCGTCCATTCCAACAGTCTCTTTTTGTCCCAGTATCTTATGTGGAGACCTCTGGTGAAGCACAGTGTGGCAGGGTGGTTTCAACCAAACAAACTCCTCCGAGTTACATCTCCTCTTTCGATAGCTGTAGTTACCAATACCAGCCTGATGGGGTGGGTAGCCCACTGACTTCAGCACATTGCTTGAGATCTATGGAGCCGCATGGTAATACTGGGGCAGTCTAATCGGCTGGGACTTGGGTCGGTGCACACCACTCTTCAAGCCTTTCAATCTGTTCTGGAAGGGAAACCGGATTGAATTCTCTGTCACCATGATGGCAGAGGCTTCTATCAACTGGCAGGGTGACACTCTGTCTTCCTCTGGCAGTGGAGATTTGCCTTCAATTTCACAGGGTGGAAAAGCATTTGCAGCAGCTTTCAGCCACCCATCTAGTGGAAACTCTCAATGGGCACATGGGTTTCTGCAGCAGGAACTTCCTGGACTCAATGAAATTGGAGCTGGCGCTAGACACCTTCCAGCCGGTAACTCGGAGGTGGTACACTCCCTTAATTGATCTCAGGGTGACATGTCACACTGTCAGAGTTTCCAGGTTCTTCAGCAGAAGACAGGAGGTTGGTTCAGAAGGCATAGATGGTCTTCAGCCTTGGCTGGACTCGGCCGTGCTTTAGGTGCTCTCACCATGGCATCTAATAGGGCAAATTCTTTATGGAGTCCTTTTGTCATCGGGGGTTGGCCATTTGGAGGAAGCCTGGGGTATGCGGGCTTGATTCGTCTGGTAGGAAAAGTGTTTGTCGCCCTCTGGGTCCCCTTTGGATGGAGGATTCCTCCTGCTTTGGTCTTACAGCCCGGCTCTTGAGAGGCTGAAATGGAGAAGGAAATGATATGCTGACAATTTCATGTCAACTTTTCTTCTGGTATTAAAATGCTCAACTTTAGCCATGTATGCTCTTGTCTGGTGAGTTTTGAATCATGGTGCTCCGAATAGTTATGGTCTCTGTTTCAGGCCTTTTTGCTGCATGTTAACCTTCTTGTAAGATGGTCTTAGATGGGTCTCGTTTACAATTCTTTAAGGTTTAAATGGTGGCTCTTACCTGCTATCGGGGTCGGATTCAGGATTCCTTCTTCACTTCTGTTCCAGGTGTGGTTCATTTCTTGAATTGGCTAGTTGTCTTAGGCCACCTGTTTGTTGTCCTTGTTCCAAGTCGAACCTTAGCGTGGTTCTGTAGGCTCTGAAAAAGGCTTCCACTTAGAACCGCTGAGACAGTCTGGTAGCTGTTGCCTTGGCTGGGAGAGTTTGAGTTTTAGGCATTGTCTGGTAGATATCCGTTCCCTCCTTTCTTGGATTCTGGTGTGACTGTTTGTACCTTTCCTTCTAGTCTTCCTGGGGGGGGGGGTTCTCCTTTTCATCTTAGCCTCTTTTTTTTTTTTTTGTGCTCTTTTTAAGGAAGGGAATCGCAAGACAGATTTTCGCTTGCCCCATTGTATTGATGTTCGTTGAGTTCTTCTCCTGTATTTGCAAGCTGCCAGTGCTCAGGCAGTCTGATTATCTTTTTGTTCTGTTTTTTTAGGACTGAATCGGGATCATGCAGCGTCTAGAGTGTTTATTTCTCACTGGATTAAGGAGGCTATTGCCTCTGTGAACCTTCTTTCTGGCAAGCAATTATCGGCTTCTCTTTCAAAACATTCTGCTAGGGCCCTAGCTGTTTGGCGGAATCATGAGTTTTTTTTTCCCTCAAAGACATATGTAAAGTGGCTGCTTGGTACTCTTGGCATACTTTTTCCACACATTATCATCAGGATGTTGTGGCTTGAGCAGACTCTTCTTTCGGTCATTCAGTGCTCTTGGTGGGAGTTTCTGATTCCCACCCTACATGAGGACTGCTTTGCTACGTTTCGCAAGTCTCTGCACTCATCTGCTGCAAATACTAAGGAAAAAGAAATTATGACTTAACTGATAATTTTCTTTCCTTTAACCACAGTGGATGAATCCAGAACCCCAGCCCCTTGTTTGTTCATTTCTGTGTTTAGCATAATGACTCAATTTGATGGTAAAATGTTTTGCTGTATTCTAAAGTTCATGTTTCTCCTTTGTGAGGAAGGGAATCTGTTATGCCTCTTTATTCCTTCTGCTTTGTTATGAGAAATAGTGACTAACCAAGGAGCATACCGTCCTATAAGACAGAGTTCAGTGCTCTAGATCTCTGGATTCATCTGCTGCGGTTAAAGGAAAGAAAATTATCAGGTAAGTCATTTTTCCTTCCTTAAGCCTACCCCCCCCCCCCTCCACTTTCGGAATGCTTTCTGAAACCTGCAGGTAAAAGTCCTTGGAAACAAAGTTTGAATATTGCCTGCAAGTCTTCAAATGCAAATTTACAGTATTTGGCTATACATTCATTAGCATTGGGAAGAGTCTTTTTCATGTTATAGCTTATCCCTATAATTTTTAAGAGTAAACAAATTGAGGGTCTTTTTATGCCCCCCCCCCCCCCCCCCCCCCCCTTTCTGAATGCCTTCTGAAACCTGCAGGTAAAAGTCCTTGGAAACAAACTTTGAATATTGCCTGCAAGTCTTCAAATGCAAATTTACAGTATTTGGCTATACATTCACTAGCGTTGGGAAGAGTCTTTTTCATGTTATAGCTTATCCTCATAATTTTTAAGAGTAAACAAATTGAGGGTCTTTTTATGGAGGATGCTTTTTTGTTTTTTGTTCAGTAGAATAGTTAAAATTCTTAATCACATAGCTGTGAGAAAGCAGTAGGTCTGGTACATGAAGGTAGTATGCAACATGAAATAAAGCTTGAATAAATGTCTTGAAATTTAAGAAAATATCTTGTCATAAAGCACTGCACTATCTTTTTTTTATATTTAATATATTCAAATATCCTTCACATAGTTATTGTGATATGCTTTTGATAAGTTTCAAAGGTCAGAAGCCAGGCATTCAGTGAATTTAGCAGCTGGCATCTCTACTGAAACCTAAGATACGATACCTTAATATTCTTGTAGATATAATTTTTACTTTATTAGGGTTCTCATATTTGGCTTTATATAACTATTACAATACAGTATGATTCATTTTATGTTATATGATTTAATTTGCATAATCAGAAGTCAGCCAGAGAGTTACATTGATTGTGTTTCTCTTTCTTGTAAAGCTGTATCAGCTGGAGTAGTTACCACAAGAACCTGTTAGCCAGCAGTGACTATGAAGGCACAGTCATCCTTTGGGATGGGTTTACGGGGCAGAGGTCAAAGGTGTACCAGGTAAAATATCTTCATATGTTGTACGGTTCTCAGCATCCTGCTTTTGATTTCAGTGTCTTCCTCCAGCCTTTGGTTAGATAACATATAGAATACCATAAGCATTTTTATTCTTACTAGCAGATTTCTTTTATCCACTTAACTATTTTTCTGTTAACTTTTCCCAGCAAGTCATTTTTTTCTTATTCGCAACAGTTTCATCTGGAAAATCATTCATTTTTCCTTTATTTATACCTCCTTCCTTAAGTATGTCAGTTCTACTCTTTTGTTAACTATTAGGTTTAGCCTTAGGCCTAATTGTTGAGTCATTCTTACGTCCTATAGCCTATGTAGCAATATTCAAGTCAGCATGAATAAGAACCAGATTAGCTATTTCATGTTAAAACATTAAGGGCTGTTTTTACTATGGAGCACTATAGGCGCGTTAGCGTTTTTAACACACGTTAATGGTTGACAAGCGTTACACGCTAATACTTCCACAGGAATGTATTGGCGTGTTAGTGTTTAATGCGCCTTAACTTTAAAGGCACGTTAAAAACACTAAACACGCCTTAGTAAATGTACTGCTAAAGTTTAAGCCTACAGGTGGGTCCTCAAAAAATTATTTTTATGATCTCTTCCCTTTTATGGCTGACATATTGAGTGTCGCCCAGAATGATTTTTGTTAACAAGCATTCTCTTATGTTCCCTATTCATTTTACGAACAGGAGAGAAGGAATCAGCATGGAGAATGAAGCATGGCAAAAAATAAAACCCACAATAAACCCCAAGAATTGATGTGGAAAACACACTTTATTGGCAGGCCTGATGTGGGTCGTGTTTCGGTGGATCGCCTGTATCAGGGGTCTATCATAAACACAAATAATACAAACATGCACAAATAAACATTTGAATTAAAATATAACTATTAAGGAAAAACCCTAAAAATCCACTTGTAAATAATATAAAATTGAAATACAAGAAGAATGCATATATAACCACCTCTGAGAAAAGGTGACTAAAGTAGCGGATCCAGAATGTTGAGAGTTGCCGATTTTTCATGTCCATAAACAGTCTGAAAATGTTAAATGTTTAAACTTACATGTTTTTTTTTTTTCACATAAAAGGATTGGGTTTGGACTGTTGTATTACAAATAGTTTACTCTAATAAAATTCTTTAAAACCTAATTTTTTATTCCGATGACTTTAGTCCAGAATACAGCGCCTTGTCTTGGACAATCACGCTTTCAACATATTTCTCCAATTTTGAGGGATTTTCATTGGTTATCTGTGGAAAAAGTTATTTTAAAGTTCTTTTAATTCATAAGGCATTGAGTTCTGAAGCTGACTATTGAGAACTGTTCTTAAGATTTATCAACGAACTAGGTCTTTGAGATCAGCAGATGCTTTATTATCTATTCCAACTTTTCAGAAAATCCATTTTGAAGAAACACAACAAAAGACCTTCTATATTGCATGTCTAAGAATTTTTTGCCAGTACAGATTAGGTTAGATGACTGATACCATTCAGTTTAAGAAGCTGCTTAAAACGTATTTATTCTCTGCAGCATTTCACAATTGAGGGCTACATTTTTTGCTTCAGTTGGATGTAGAGACTTATCCCCTGCAGCAGATGAACTGAAAGGAGTTTTGTTATTGTTTTATTATATTAATCTGTTTTGGATTATGTATGTGATAGTTTGTCTGCTTAGTTAAAATGAATAAACTAAACCTTTTCCCAGAGATGGCACACAATAATAATAATAATTAAATATATATATATATCATAAAGTACTAGAAGTATCTGAGAATTATGATCACATCTTAGCTTTGGAGTGGTTGTATAAATGAAATTTAAATATATGAAATAAATAAAATTGGAGGGACAATTCAAAACTTCAGGGGATGAAAAATCCAAAGGGCAAAACTATACAAGGAAGACTTAAATCATAATGATGAAATAATTTTCAGGTTGCTTGACATCAGATATTTATCTGTTAGGTTACCCATAATGCTAATTCATCAAAAATCAATTGCTCTACTCTTTCAAAGTGATTAGGATGAAACCAACAATCATACCAATGACAGCTATAAAATTAACATAAGCAAATTGTCGAAAAAGTGAAACAATTGTTATAATATAGACAAAACTCCATATATACATGTTGAACAGATCTTTCTCAACGTGATGCTACTGTTATATTTCATTTTTTGATATACATTTGAATATCTACTGGAGTTTTGTCTATTACAAGCGATAGCTGTTCTTCCACAGGGAAGGATTTCTACTTTGGTATCCATTGTACAGAACATTCAAGAGAGTTGACAAGTATCAGTTGGGAAAATATTGAGGATATAGGGCCACATGGCATCAACAGTTCACATCACACCAATTGTATGGTTCTGTTTAAGACAAGCTCAGTGGACATTATCCAGTTGAACTGAGTCTATGGGAAATATGTCACCAGTCCTCAATGGGACCCACTGTCTTGGTGAACAAATATTCCATTTAGATGAAAGGATTCCCTTTCAAATACCCTAGATTCAAGCAACTAATGTCAGATACATTCAGAATGTAATGGGGGGGGGGCTTATCTAGAGGGGTTCCACACCCAGGGTATATGATTTGCTTGTGAAAAACGTAAGCAGATAAACTTCCTAGAGCTAAGTGGGGAGATTGATTATCCAACTAGTCTATTCTGTTTTAAATAGACAGTCAGGAAGCCATGAATTAAACAAGCAGTAAGGGGCAGATACGTACCTCCTGTGTTGGAAGACTGTCAAAATGTGGAAATGGGCCATTTCTTTCAGGTTTATCAGTTGCATATCTGGTGGAAAAAGACAATGTCCCGGCAAAGTGAGTAGAGTCCTCCGACATCATGAGTGGACACTGGACAACAAACTCACCCATAAGATTTTTCAAGAGTAGAGCACGCCCTTGATAGATCTTTTTGCCACTCCAATAAGAAAGTTTCTTGGTTTTGCTCCATGATAGTTTTGCACAGCAAGCTAGCCTCTGAGTGTGTGGGTATGGAGGGGGGGAGAGAGATATTCTGTACATATTTTTCTCCTATTTCTCTCATAGCAAAGATCATTTTGAAAGTTAGACTACATCGAGAAATCATGATTTTCATAGCCCCCTATTGGGGTTCTCAACCCAGTACTCAGGACAGACCTAGCCAGTCAGGTTTTCAGAATACCCACAATGAATAAGCATGTAATAAATTTGCATACGGTGGAGGTAGTGCATACAGATTTATCGTATGCATATTTATTGTGGGTATTGTGGAGGTCTGCTTACAATTATCACACGTTAGACATTCGCCCCGCGCAGCAACGTCCCTGAATTTCTTACACTGATAAGACAAATAATACTTAATCAGGAGCGAAATAAAAAGAAACGTTTATTCGGGAGATAAGTAAATAGTGGCTCAAGCAGAGGCAATTGCAAGTCTGAAATACAGAAAAGAAATGATTAGAGAGGCCCTTTTTCTCCAAGCGAGTTCACTGCTGTGGGAAGAAAGAAGCCTCCCGAACCCTAGTCTGTCACTCATATTTATACAATACATATTATATAATAACCTGGAAACTATTTACCATCTTAGCACATCCCACTAACCAGTCATCTGATCACACCTGCTTATGTCGCTCAACTACTAGAAACTTCTCTACCACCCATACCTTTGTCACAAATTCTATGCCCCCCTCATTATCCTACTTCACCAGTTTATGTATCATAACCAAACTGTGTAAATAAGTTATTTTTACTGCACAAAGCTGATCTTGTGGTTGGACTTTTTCCAACGTCTCCTTTTCACTATCTAAATTTGATGTGGTTTCAAACATTATAAAACACAGGAAATCTGACCCAAAGATGAATATAAAATGTAAATATCCAGGGTTATCTTCATTACATTGGACCATTCATTATGCATGTTCTTATTCTCCGAGGACAAGCAGGCTGCTTGTTCTCACTGATGGGTGACATCCACGGCAGCCCCTCCAATCGGAATCTTCACTAGCAAAAACCTTTGCTAGCCCTCGCGCGCCGATGCGCACCGCACATGCGCGGCCGTCTTCCCGGCCGAAACCGGCTCGTGCCGGCCAGTCTTCTTTTGTCCGCGCTCGGTACGGTCGTGTTACGCCGTTCGCGCCCCTTAAGTTGACCTCGCGCGTCTCTCTTGACTTTTTGCAAAAAAAAAAAAAGGATTTCGGAAGAAGACCTTTTCGGTCTTTTTCCCTTTCCTCTATTTCCAGTTTTTGCCCCGGTAAGTTTCTTTTCGTCTTCGGGGTAGGCCCTTTTGAGGCCTCGGGTCGAATTTTTTTCTCCCCCTCTTTTTGATGCCTTACGCAATCACGAGTTTTGATCTCGCCGGCGTGATTTTTCCGCCCATGTCATCGAAGTCTCCCAGCGGCTTCAAGAAGTGCACCCAGTGCGCCCGGGTAATCTCGCTCACTGACAGGCACGCGTCGTGTCTTCAGTGTCTGGGGGCTGGGCACCGCCCGCAGGCCTGTAGTCTGTGCGCCCTTTTACAAAAGCGGACTCAGGTAGCGAGATTGGCCCAGTGGAACGTTTTGTTCTCGGGCTCTTCGTCGGCATCGGCACCGGGAGTATCGAGTGCATCGACGTCGACAGCGTCTAGACCTCCGTCCTCGGCCGCGACTGCATCGAGGCATCGACCCTCTGCATCGGGGCTGAGACATCGGAAGGCTGCGTCGGCGTCGGTGGTACCGGGACCTCCACTTCTGCTGATGTCGTCGGACGGTGGTGCTTCGACTGGAGTGCAGGTGAGGGCTGTCCATTCCCCTGCTGGTGGCGGTGAGCCTGCGGGTGGGTCTCCCCCTACCCTGAGGGCTCCTGCGGTACAGCCCCCCCGAGACCGACCTTCTTCGGCCTCAGCCCCGAGGAAGCGACGGCTGGATTCTACGTCCTCGTCGGTGCCGGGAAGCTCCGGTGACATGCTTTGTTCCAAGAAGTCGAAGAAGCATCGACACCGGTCCCCTTCCCGTATCGGCACCGAGAGCTCTGGGTCGCCGAGGGAGTCGGCACCCAGTAGGCATCGGCACCGAGAGGACCGCTCACCCTCTGTTCAAGAGGTGTCGATGCGCTCCACTATGGACAGCCTGGAACAGCCTCCACGCCCGGAACAGACTCTGACATCGACACCTGCATCGGCTTCCACGTCATTCTCCACAGCCGCTCTGCACGAGAGTCTCCGGGCCGTCCTCCCAGAGATCCTGGGAGAGCTGTTGCGCCCTTCCCCTCCGGTACCGACTGTGCTTGCGCCACCGGTACCGTCGAGTGAGGCGCCGGCTGGCCCCTTGCCCGGGGTGAGGTCTCCGACATTGGTGCCGCTTGCGGTACCGACTGCGGTCGCCTCCCAGGAAGGCTCCCCGACGATGTCGGCGGAGGGAGCTTCGCCGGTGCGGGCGAGGGAGTCTACCTCTCGACGCTCCCACCGTGGCCGTGGTTCCACGGAGTCGAGCCGGGCACGGCTTCAGACACAGGTCCATGAACTTGTCTGATACCGATGGTGAGGCCTCGTGGGAGGAGGAGGAGGACATCAGATATTTCTCTGACGAGGAGTCTGATGGCCTACCTTCTGATCCCACTCCCTCCCCTGAAAGGCAGCTTTCTCCTCCCGAGAGTCTGTCTTTTGCGGCCTTTGTCCGGGAGATGTCTACGGCCATCCCCTTCCCGGTGGTTGTGGAGGACGAGCCCAGTGCTGAGATGTTTGAGCTCCTGCACTATTCTTCTCCACCTAAGGAAGCGTCCACAGTACCCATGCATCATGTCCTCAAAAAGACATTGCTGGCGAACTGGACCAAGCCATTAAGTAATCCCCACATTCCCAAGAAGATCGAGTCCCAGTACCGGATCCATGGGGACCCAGAGCTGATTGCGTACTCAGTTGCCTCATGACTCTGGAGTTGTGGATTTGGCCCTAAAGAAGGCTAAGAGTTCTAGGGAGCATGCTTCGGCGCCCCCGGGCAAGGACTCTAGAACCTTAGACTCCTTTGGGAGGAAGGCCTACCATTCTTCTATGCTCGTGGCCAAAATACAGTCTTACCAGCTCTACACGAGCATACACATGCGGAACAATGTGCAGCAGTTGGCGGGCTTGGTGGACAAGCTCCCCCCTGAGCAAGCCAAGCCATTTCAGGAGGTGGTCAGGCAGCTGAAGGCGTGCAGAAAATTCCTGGCCAGAGGGGTGTATGACACCTTTGATGTTGCGTCCAGGGCCGCTGCTCAAGGTGTGGTGATGCGCAGACTCTCATGGCTGCGTGCCTCCGACCTGGAGAGTAGTATCCAGCAGCGGATTGCGGACTCGCCTTGCCGTGTGGATAATATTTTTGGAGAGAAAGTCGAACAGGTGGTAGCGCAGCTCCACCAGTGGGACACCGCATTCGACAAGTTCTCCCGCCGGCAGCCTTCAGCTTCTACCTCTACAGGTAGACGATTTTTTGTGGGAAGGAAGACTGTTCCCTACTCTTCTGGTAAGCGTAGGTACAATCCTCCTTCTCCACAGCCTGCGGCCCAGGCTAAGCCCCAGCGCGCTCGCTCTCGACAGCAGTGTGCACCTCAGCAAGGCCCCTCGGCTCCCCAGCAAAAGCAAGGGACGAGCTTTTGACTGGCTCCAGCAGAGCATAGCCGACATCCAAGTGTCAGTGCCGGGCGACCTGCCGGTCAGAGGGAGGTTGAAATTTTTCACCAAAGGTGGCCTCTCATAACCTCCGATCAGTGGGTTCTCCAAATAGTCCGGCAAGGATACACCCTCAATTTGGCCTCAAAACCTCCAAATTGTCCACCGGGAGCTCAGTCTTACAGCTTCCAGCACAAGCAGGTACTTGCAGAGGAACTCTCCGCCCTTCTCAGCGCCAGTGTGGTCGAGCCCGTGCCATCCGGGCAAGAAGGGCTGGGATTCTATTCCAGGTACTTCCTTGTGGAAAAGAAAACAGGGGGGATGCGTCCCATCCTAGACCTAAGGGCCCTGAACAAATATCTGGTCAAAGAAAAGTTCAGGATGCTTTCCCTGGGCACCCTTCTCCCCATGATTCAGGAAAAAGATTGGCTATGCTCTCTGGACTTGAAGGATGCCTACACGCACATCCCGATACTGCCAGCTCACAGACAGTATCTGCGATTTCAGCTGGGCACACGTCACTTCCAGTACTGTGTGCTACCCTTTGGGCTCGCCTCTGCGCCCAGAGTGTTCACGAAGTGCTTAGCTGTGGTAGCAGCGGCACTTCGCAGACTGGGAGTGCATGTGTTCCCTTATCTCGACGATTGGCTGGTAAAGAACACATCCGAGGCAGGAGCTCTACAGTCCATGCAGATGACTATTCGCCTCCTGGAGCTATTGGGGTTTGTGATAAATTATCCAAAGTCCCATCTTCTCCCAGTGCAGAGACTCGAATTCATAGGAGCTCTGCTGGATTCTCGGACGGCTCGTGCGTATCTCCCAGAGGCGAGAGCCAACAACTTGTTGTCCCTCGTCTCGCGGGTGCGAGCGTCCCAGCAGATCACAGCTCGGCAGATGTTGAGATTGCTGGGCCACATGGCCTCCACAGTTCATGTGACTCCCATGGCCCGCCTTCACATGAGATCTGCTCAATGGACCCTAGCTTCCCAGTGGTTTCAGGCTGCTGGGGATCTAGAAGACGTGATCCACCTGTCCACGAGTTTTCTCAAATCCCTGTATTGGTGGACAATTTGGTCCAATTTGACTCTGGGGCGTCCTTTCCAAATTCCTCAGCCACAAAAAGTGCTGACTACGGATGCGTCTCTCCTGGGGTGGGGAGCTCATGTCGATGGGCTTCACACCCAAGGAAGCTGGTCCCTCCAGGAACGCGATCTGCAGATCAATCTTCTGGAGTTGCGAGCGGTCTGGAACGCTCTGAAGGCTTTCAGAGATCGGCTGTCCCACCAAATTATCCAAATTCAGACAGACAACCAGGTTGCCATGTATTACATCAACAAGCAGGGGGGCACCGGATCTCGCCCCCTGTGTCAGGAAGGCGTCAGCATGTGGCTCTGGGCTCGTCGTCACGGCATGGTGCTCCAAGCCACATACCTGGCAGGCGTAAACAACAGTCTGGCCGACAGGTTGAGCAGGATCATGCAACCTCACGAGTGGTCGCTCAACTCCCGAGTGGTGCGACAGATCTTCCAAGCGTGGGGCACCCCCTTGGTAGATCTCTTCGCATCTCGAGCCAACCACAAGGTCCCTCAGTTCTGTTCCAGGCTTCAGGCCCACAGCAGACTGGCATCGGATGCCTTCCTCCTGGACTGGGGGGAAGGTCTACTGTATGCTTATCCTCCCATACCTCTGGTCGGGAAGACTTTGTTGAAACTCAAGCAAGACCGAGGCACCATGATTCTGATTGCTCCCTTTTGGCCTCGTCAGATCTGGTTCCCTCTTCTTCTGGAGTTATCCTCCGAAGAACCGTGGAGATTGGAGTGTTTTCCGACCCTCATCACACAGAACGAAGGGGAGCTTCTGCATCCCAGCCTCCGGTCCCTGGCTCTCACGACCTGGATGTTGAGAGCATAGACTTTGCCTCTTTGAGTCTGTCAGAGGGTGTCTCCCGTGTCTTGCTTGCTTCCAGAAAAGATTCCACCAAGAGGAGTTACTTCTTTTTATGGAGGAGGTTTGCTGTCTGGTGTGACAGCAAGACCTTAGATCCTCGCTCCTGTCCTACACAGACCCTGCTTGAATACCTTCTGCACTTGTCTGAGTCTGGTCTCAAGACCAACTCTGTAAGGGTTCACCTTAGTGCAATCAGTGCATACCATTACCGTGTGGAAGGTAAGCCGATCTCAGGACAGCCTTTAGTTGTTCGCTTCATGAGAGGTTTGCTTTTGTCAAAGCCCTCCGTCAAACCTCCTACAGTGTCATGGGATCTCAATGTCGTTCTCTCCCAGCTGATGAAACCTCCTTTTGAGCCACTGGACTCCTGCCATCTGAAGTACTTGACCTGGAAGGTCATTTTCTTGGTGGCAGTTACTTCACCTCGTAGAGTCAGTGAGCTTCAGGCCCTGGTAGCCCAGGCCCCTTACACCAAATTTCATCATAACAGAGTAGTCCTCCGCACTCACCCTAAGTTCTTGCCAAAGGTTGTGTCGGAGTTCCATCTGAACCAGTCAATTGTCTTGCCAACATTCTTTCCCCGTCCTCATTCCTGCCCTGCTGAACGTCAGCTGCACACATTGGACTGCAAGAGAGCATTGGCCTTCTATCTGGAGCGGACACAGCCCAACAGACAGTCCGCCCAATTGTTTTTCTTTTGATCCCAACAGGAGGGAAGTGGCTGTGGGGAAACGCACCATATCCAATTGGCTAGCAGATTGCATTTCCTTCACTTACACCCAGGCTGGGCTGGCTGTTGAGAGTCATGTGACGGCTCATAATGTTAGAGCCATGGCAGCGTCAGTGGCCCACTTGAAGTCAGCCACTATTGAAGAGATTTGCAAAGCTGCGACGTGGTCATCTGTCCACACATTTACATCTCATTACTGCCTGCAGCAGGATACCCGACGCGACAGTCGGTTCGGGCAGTCAGTGCTTCAGAATATGTTCGGGGTTTAGAATCCAACTCCACCCCCCTAGGCCCATGTTTATTCTGTTCCTGGCTGCACTCTCAGTTAGTTGGATAAATTGTTAGGTCAATCTCAGTTATGTCCTCGCCGTTGCGAGGCCCAATTGACCATGGTTGTTGTTTTGAGTGAGCCTGGGGGCTAGGGATACCCCATCAGTGAGAACAAGCAGCCTGCTTGTCCTCTGAGAAAGCGAATGCTACATACCTGTAGAAGGTATTCTCCGAGGACAGCAGGCTGATTGTTCTCACAAACCCGCCCGCCTCCTCTTTTGGAGTTGTGTCTTCCCTTCTCTTTGTCTTGCTACATATTAGACTGGCCGGCACGAGCCGGTTTCGGGCAGGAAGACGGCCGCGCATGCGTGGTGCGCATCGGCGCGCGAGGGCTAGCAAAGGATTTTGCTAGTGAAGATTCCGATTGGAGGGGCTGCCGTGGACGTCACCCATCAGTGAGAACAATCAGCCTGCTGTCCTCGGAGAATACCTTCTACAGGTATGTAGCATTCGCTTTTTCTTAAAGTTTGTAACAAAGTTCACAATCCATAAATCCTTAAGCTGTCTCGTTCACTATCTTGCCGTACATAACATAAGAACATAAGAGTAGCCATACTGAGTCAGACCAGTGGTCCATCTAGCCTAGTATCCTGTTTTCCAAACCGTGGCCAAGAAACCCAAATCGTTGCAACACACTATACTACAAATCCCAGTTCAAGCAGTTGCGTGCCGTGTCTGTCTTAAACCCAGATACACTAACCGCTGTTACCACATCCTGTGGCAAAGATTTCCAGAGCTTAGCTATTCGTTGAGTGAAAAAATATTTCCTCCTATTTTTTTTAAAATGTATTTCCATGTAATGTCCTTGTGTTCCCTAGTCTTTGTACTTTTGGCATAAGTAAAAAAAAAATGATTTATTTCTACTTGTTCTACACCACTCAGGATTTTGTAGATCTCAATCATATCTCCCCTCATCCATCTCTTTTCCAAGCGGAAGAGCCCAAACCTCTTTAGCCTTTCCTCATATGAGAAGAGTTCCATCCCCTTTATCATTTTGATCGCTCTTCTTTGAACCTTTTCTAATTCCGCTATATCTTTGTTTGAGATATGGCAACCAGAGCTGAATATAAATAAGTGTGGTCGTACCATGGAGTGATACAAAGCTATTATAGTATTTTCGGTCTTATTCACCATCTTTTCCTAATAATTCCTGACATTCTTGGACATCCAAATAGAAGATGAAATTTCATGTGGACAAATGCAAAGTGGTACACGTTGAGAAGAATAATCCGAATCATAATTACCCCTGAGGAACCCCACTAACTACCCTTCTCCATTGTGAATACTGCCCATTTAACCCCACTCTCTGTTTCCTATCCTTCAACCAGTTTTTAATCCACAATAGGACATTTCCTCCTATCCCATGACCCTCCAATTTCTTCTGTAGCCTTTCATGAGGTACCTTGTCAAATGTCTTTTGAAAATCCAGATACACAATATCAACCGGCTCCCCTTTGTCCACATGTTTGTTTACTCCTTCAAAGAATTGAAGTAAATTGGTCAGGCAAGATTTCCCCACACTAAAGCCGTGCTGACTTGGTCTCAGTAATCCATGTCCTTGGATGTGCTCTGTAATTTTATTTATTTATAGTAGCCTCTACCATTTTCCCCGGCACCGACGTCAGACTCACCGGTCTATAATTTCCCGGATCTCCCCTAGAACCTTTTTAAAAAATCGGCTTTACAATGGCCACCCTCCAATCTTCCGGTACCACGCTTGATTTTAAGGATAAATTACATATCACTAACAGTAGCTCCGCAAGCTCATTTTTCAGTTCTATCAGTACTCTAGGATGAATACCATCCGGTCCAGGAGATTTGCTACTCTTCAGTTTGCTGAACTGCCCCATTATGTCCTCCAGGTTTACCGTGAAGTCAGTAAGTTTCTCTGACTCGTCCGCTTGAAATACCATTTCCGACCAGTATCCCACCCAAATCTTCCTCGGTGAAGACCGAAGCAAAGAATTCATTCAATCTCTCCGCTACGTCTTTATCTTCCTTGATCGCCCCTTTTACCCCTCGGTCATCCAGCGGCCCAACCAATTCTTTTGCCGGCTTCCTGCTTTTAATATACCGAAAAAAAATTTGCTATGGAAAGGTATGGAAAAGAGGTGTGAGGATGTTATAATGCCGTTGTATCGCTTCATGGTGCGACCGCACCTTGAGTATTGTGTTCAATTCTGGTTGCCGCATCTCAAGAAAGATATAGTAGAATTGGAAAAGGTGAAGCGAAGGGCGACTAAAATGATAGCGGGAATGGGACAACTTCCCTATGAAGAAAGACTAAGGAGGCTAGGGCTTTTCAGCTTGGAGAAGAGACGGCTGAGGGGGGCACATGATAGAGGCATATAAAATAATGAGTGGAGTGGAACAGGTGGATGTGAAGCATCTGTTCACGCTTTCCAAAAATACTAGGACTAGGGGGCATGCAATGAAACTACAGTGTAATAAATTTAAAACAAATTGGAGAAAATTTTTCTTCACCCAACACATAATTAAACTCTGGAATTCGTTGCCGGAGAATGCGGTGAAGGTTAGCTTCCTGAAAACATAAATATAAAATGGCAGACCCAGTTTTAATAATCTAACTTATTTATCAACTAATGCACCTAGCTAATGTGGCTTGTGTAATGGTAATTTTTTAATTGGGTTCCACGGGACTTCCAGTTGGTGCTCATACGGGTCGATGTGCCTTAGGAGGCTTTGCTGTGCTCTTCCCCATTTTTGTGTAATGTGGCGATTCCTGGAGCTGGTGGTCCCTTTTGTTGCTGTCTAATGCTGCAATCTTTTGGTGTTCTTTGATTTACGCCGAAAGTTTCGAAGAGCAAAGCCCCTACTACTATTAAAGACCTTTATGCAGCAAAGGCCTCTCGGGTTACCAAAGATGGTGGAGCCTCATGTGCTAGCAGTTCGCCAGGAGGTAGCAGGGACTCTGCACCTCTTCCTTTGGATCCATCAGATTCTGAGCCCTCTTGGGCGACTATTCTTAGTGAAATACGGGCGGGCACTTAAAGAGGACATTGCAGATTTGGTAATGGCACAAGCTCCTGGACCTGACCACGTGGTTTGGAAGCTGTGGCGACGACAGTGGCAGAGCTTGCAGATGATCAGGTGGAGAATTGACAGGAATGTGCCCAGCTTGCTTCTCAACTGGAGGATTTGAGTGACCAGTTGGAGAATTACCAGTGCAGATCTAACTTGCGCATTATAGGAGTGCATGAGGGGCACAAGGGTAGAGAGAAGTACATAAGTATTGCCATACTGGGAAAGACCAAAGGTCCATCAAGCCCAGCATACTGTTTCCAACAGTGGCCAATCCCGGTCATGAATTCCTGGCAAGATCCCAAAAAAGTACAAAACAATTTATACTGCTTATCCTAGAAATAGTGGATTTTCCCAAGTCCATTTAATAATGGTCTATGGACTTTTCCTTTAGGAAGCTGTCCAAACCTTTTTTTAAACTCTGCTAAGCTAACCGCTTCTACCACATTCCCTGGCAACGAATTCCAGAGTTTAATTACACGTTGAGTGAAGAAAACGTTTTTCAGATTCATTTTAAATTTACTACATTGTAGCTTCATCGCATGCCCCCTAGTCCTAGTATTTTTGGAAAGCGTAAACAGACGCGTCACATCTACCCATTCCACTCCATTCATTATTTTATAGACCTCTATCAGTACTGGTCTCCGTATCTCAAAAAAGATATAGTAGAATTGGAAAAGGTACAGCGAAGGGCGACGAAAATGATAGTGGGGATGGGACGACTTTCCTACGAAGAGAGGCTGAGAAGGCTAGGGCTTTTCAGCTTGGAGAAGAGACGGCTGAGGGGAGATATGATAGAAGTGTATAAAATAATGAGTGGAATGGATCGGGTGGATGTGAAGTGACTGTTCACGCTATCCAAAAATACTAGGACTAGAGGGCATGAGTTGAAGCTACAGTGTGGTAAATTTAAAACGAATCGGAGAAAATTTTTCTTCACCCAACGTGTAATTAGACTCTGGAATTCGTTGCCGGAGAACGTGGTACGGGCGGTTAGCTTGACGGAGTTTAAAAAGGGGTTAGATAGATTCCTAAAGGACAAGTCCATAGACCGCTATTAAATGGACTTGGAAAAATTCCGCATTTTTAGGTATAACTTGTCTGGAATGTTTTTATGTTTGGGGAGCGTGCCAGGTGCCCTTGACCTGGATTGGCCACTGTCGGTGACAGGATGCTGGGCTAGATGGACCTTTGGTCTTTCCCAGTATGGCACTACTTATGTACTTATGTACTTATCTCCCCTCAGCCGCCTTTTCTCTAAGCTGAAGAGCCCTAGCTGATTTAGCTTTTTCTCCTAGGGAAGTCGTCCCATCCCCTTTATCATTTTCGTCACCGTTCTCAGCACCTTTTCTAATTCCACTATATCTTTTTTGAATGCAGCGACCAGAATTGAACACAATATTCGAGGTGCGGTCAAACCGTGGAGCGATATAAAGGCATTATAACGTCCTCATTTTTGTTTTCCATTCCTTTCCTAATACCTAACATTCTATTTGCTTTCTTAGCCGCAGCAGCACACAGCAGAAGGTTTCAACATATTATCAACGACGACACCTAGATCCCTTTCTTGGTCTGTGACTCCTAACGTGCAACCTTGCATGACATATCTATAATTCGGGTTCCTCTTTCTCACATGCATCACTTTGCACTTGCTCACATTAAACGTCAGCTGCCATTTAGCCGCCCAGTCTCGTAAGGTCCTCTTGTAATTTTTCACAATCCTCCCACGATTTAACGACTTTGAATAACTTTGTGAAATGAAATTTAATTACCTCACTGGTTACTCCCATCTCTAGGTCATTTATAAATATGTTAAATTGGGGAGGAGCCGGCTCTTACCTATGTGCAATGTCTGCTTTGCACCTGTTTTACCGCCACGAGTTTTGATTGTGAAATTGCTCCTTTACACAGAGTTAGACTTGGTTTGTGCCAAACATAAACGGGAACTATCCTGTTTGTGTTTTTCCTGATGTAAGTTTGGATACGGTGCAGAAGCGATGTGAAATGTGGTGGTAGAAACAAGATTTTGAGAACAAGGGCTACCGTCAGATTATGGTACCCAGCTCATTGCTAGAAGTTTCTTTCTACCCCAAAGGAGGAGGCCAAAGCCATGCTTCATGCTTTGACGACTTCCGGAGTTGGACCTGGAGGTTCTTCTCTCTCTTCCTTTGACTTCGGTCGTAGAAATCTTCCTCCTCGTAGGACTGCGAGTGTTGCTCGTCTTGATCAGCCCTTGGAGGCTTGTCCTTCTCATCCTCAGCTGGGATCTGTACCTACTCTGGAATGCGCTGACTCATCTTTAGTCTGGGAGGCTGGTTTGGCTGCTAGGACTGACTCTTCTGCAGTAGCTTTCTCTTCGGGGGTGCATGATAGTGCCTCGGATGTGTTTCCAGCTGCTGGCTGCTCTACTTTACATGATGACTGAGACTGTTTCAGTGGAGCAGACTCCTGCATTCACTTAAACTTTCGTAATGCTTTTTGGAATAGTTTTGATTGGGGGAGACTGCATGTTTGACTTTGGGATGCTGCTAATTGGGGAGCAGGGTGGGTTTGGAGGGTTTGATGTACAGAATAGTTGGTGGTGGGTGTTTCGAGGCATGATGGGTTGGTTGGGCATTTGAGTTATGTTGTTTTTGTTTTGGGGACTGGTACTGATATACTTGGGTCTTGAACCGAGGCTGGAGGCTGGGCTGGCTCAGATCGAGGACCTGAGTTCAGCACTTGTGGTTATAAACATGTATTTTGTATGTTTTTTGGTGTTTTTGGATCCTGACCTTCAGTTGTATCTTCTCGAATGCAGGGGAAATATCATCTCGCATTAAAACGTCAGAAAATACTTCAGGCTTTGAACAGGAAGCAGGTATCTTTGTAGCCTTCCTTCAGGAGACACACTTGGATGTGTCTGAGCGTGCTAAACTTAAGCACTGGTGGGTGGCCAGATATATTGAGTCCCCTGCAGTTGCTAAGAAAGTGGGGATTATTATCCTTTTTCGGAAGGGCCTTATGGTGGATGTTTTGCAGGTGGCTACTGATTTTACAGGTCATTATGTTATTCTCTGGTTATTATTGAGGGTAGCCCTTTTGTGCTGTGTAATCTATATGCCCTTAATGTACATAGTAAATCCTTTTTTGCAGGTATTTTGAGGGTGCTTCATAAATTTTTGCTGGTATTTTGAGGGTGCCTCTAATTGTGGGAGAGGACTGTAACTGGGTGGCAGACTCTACCCTGGACAAGACCTTTAATCTTCATTCTGAGTCAGTTGATCCCTCTAAGGGGGTTCCTCTTCTCTGTGATGTTCTTGATAAGCTTGATGCTTGGAAGGTCCTTCACCGTCTTTTGCATGATTTCACTCATCTAAAGAGAGCCCACGGTACTCGCTCTCGTTTTGACTAGCTCTTAATGTCACGCTTTCTATTTTCTAGGGCCCATTGATCTCGGATCATGCTATGGTGTGGGTTACTTTGGACCTGGGCTCCGACAGGGGGTTCGGTGCTGGTTAGTGTTTCCTTTGTACCTGTACATGGATCTGTCATTTGGAGATTTTCTACTTAATATATGGTGAGATTACGAACACCATAATGCTGCTCACGAGTCTTATCCTTGTCTGTTTTGGGAGACTGCTAAGGCAGTCCTACTTGGCGATTTCATTGCCTACGCTTGCAACAAATGGAGGGCTCGGGATAGGGAAATTCTTTGTTTAGAGTTCGCTTTGCAGCGTTTGCATCGAGCTTGCGGAGTTCACCCTACCGCTCACCTCAAAACTCAGCTACTGACCACTCAGATGTCTCTGAATGAGCTGTTGCATCATCGAGAGGTTAAATCTGCTAAATATTGCCAGTATCAATTGTATTGTTTTAGTCATAAACTGGGACAACTTTTAGCTCGGTTGGTGCATCAGTGACAGGGGCCAATGCGGGTGGCTTCCCTGTGAGATGGCACTAGTATTCTTAATTCTGATATCGAAATTGCTTGAGTGTTACACTTTTTTTTTTATCTCTGTATACTGCAGATGGGGAGGTTGATCTGGATAGTCAGGCTTACTTGGCTGATTGTAACCTGTCTTCTTTCTCAGATCAGGATCGTCAGAGGTTGAATGCCCTTCTTGCGGAGGAGGGGGTGTGTTTGGCCATTCGGCAGTGTGCACTTGGTAAGGCTCCTGGCCCGACAGACTTCAGTTGGAATTTTATAAGCTTCTGGGAGAGCATATTCTTTGACCCTTGGCAGCCTATTTTAATGCTGCTATTGAGTCTCAGCCGGGTATACTTGGTCTGGTGCATATTGTTGTTTTAATGAAGCCAGGTAAGGACACCACTAAGCTGCTGGCTAAGGTTTTGGCAAACGCATCGTGCGTATCATGACAGCCTTTTGCTGTCCCCTTGTTGTCTGAAATGTCAGACCTATGGTGGGCACGTTTGCGCATGTTTTCTGGAGTTGTCCAGCCATACAAACTTTGTGGTCCTAAGTGGTTAATTACTTAGGTACTATATTTGGGCGGCCTTTCCGCCTTGCCCCAGCCGATATGTTATTTGGCAGATTTCTTTGGTTCTTGGCCTTTCAGCCAGAGAGGTTCATCCCTTCCTGGCTAAAGCTGGTCTTATTTGCCAAAAATGTATTTTGCAATGTTGGACTTCAGCTTCCCTGCCCACATTCTGGCACTGGAGAAATGCACTCCACTCCTATATGTCTTTAGAAGCCTGGCATGCTAAAGGTTCTTGTAGGCGAATAAAGAGATTTTTTAGACATTTGGGAGCCTTATTTACAATCTGTGCCCCATCGAGCTCGTAGTTGTTGTTAATCAATTGTAATTTTCCTTTTTGTTGCTTCTGGGTTTTTTTTTTTTTTTTTTGGGGGGGGGGGAGGGCTGTTTTGGGATGATGAGGGTGGGATGGTTATTTGAGGTGGTGGGGAGGTTTTTCCTTGTGTTTGGTACATGGGGTTTAAAATGTTAGCTGGCACTTTCTTGTAACGTGTCTTTGGACTGATGTTCTTTTTGCTAACATCAATAAAATATTTAAAACCTAAAAGGGTTCCACGGTTGGTTAATCTATTTATTTTAAATTTATATAACCCGCACTATCTAAAAGTTCTAGAGGGGTGGGTACAGATAAAACATACAATAAATAAAAATAATACAAGAAACTACATCAAGGTTAAAGAAAGTCAATTGGTTTGCCACTTATTTTCACAAGAATTTAGCAATATGACTTGTTTGTGAAATTAGCAGTGAGCGTGACTGATGTCAGACAAAATGGTAGAAACTATGCTGAAATACAAAATTAGTGACAGTGTGGTTGGCATCTTTTCCTTTTGCTTATGTTTGCTATATACCACCTTAATGGGGAAGAGACAACAGGTTTTAGCAAGGGGAAGTCTTGCCTTATCAATCTATTAAATATGGTATAGTTCAGGGTTTTCTAAACTTGTCATGGGTATCCCACAGCCAGTTGGGTTTTCAAGATATCCATAAAAGAAACGGAGAAAATGAAAGCAGATAAAGACCATTTGGCCTATCCAGTCTGCTCATCCATACCATCTGTTCCTGTCCCTTAGAGATCCCTTGCACCTGCCTATTTTTCGTGTTCTGCTATGGATCTCTGCTTGATTCCTGGTTTTCACATATAAGGATCCTCTGTGTTTATCGCAGGCTTTTATGAATCCTTCTATATTAATTATACAGACATAGAGCAAGGTTGAAAAATCTCTTTTTGTTAAATAAAATGTTTATTTAACATACAAAAGAATTAAAGTTTATACAAATGTGGCACGTAAGTAACCACAAAAGTTCAGAAACTTTGCTTCAGGATTTTCTGCCCTTTTCTGCTTATGTAACTTTTTCGGTTTTGATATTAATATACAGAGGTGCCTGAAGTAATAACATGCAGGAGGCTTACCATGGGTTCTGCATTAGTATGTCTGACATATGTGTGTCTTTGTACAGTTTTCTTATCAGTGCACTGTAAATTTAAATCCAGTGTTAATAAACATATCAGCTATTAAACTTGGATGCAAAGAAGTGGCCTGAAGGACAAGCACACACTTTTCTAATGCTGATGCTTTAATGTTTGGGGAGGAGTAAAGAGTTAGTTTGTTCTTTGCTAGTGTTAGGATTTCACAGCAGTTTCTTTTTTTGTGCAAAGCATGAAGGAACCCACAATCTCTTCCTTTTTTTTTCCTAGAATGGAATGAGTCAAAAAGAGCATGGGGGGATAAGGAGATGAGGTGATCCCATCCCCAAATGCAGGGCTGAGGGTGAGGTGCTGCAGCTGTGAAGTAAAGTGCTGAGTTGCAGACATTTAAATGATGCCATGCAATAATATTTATATGCAAAATAGTATTCCATACATTTATATGGACATGCAACTCCAGATGCTGATATAAGTGTGTGTGTGTGTAGGGAGGGGAGTTGGACTTGTATGTTTGTACTTGTTTCTGTGGTGATTAGCATGCTTTCCATGTTTGTGCACATTGCTTATGTGCAAATTATTTGCATACGATTTGGTTACTTTATCGGGTGGAATTTTATTTTTTGTGTGTGCAATAGGAAACTGTTCTCTGAGGTTCATCACTTGGTTTAAGTGCACAGCTTAATTCACTGGCCCCAGAGTGGGTGAGATTATGAAAATAATTGCCCAATTTGTATCTATTAGCAACAATTTTAAATTGTACTTAGTAAATGTTTTGCTAGCTTAGTTTAATTTGTTCTTCCCAACAATCGAGTTAAAGAATTATAAGAATTCAATTAACCTGAAGTTTATACATTTTTCTGGGTTACACGTTTGCACTGTTTTGTGACTCACTATTGCCTTTCCTTTATATACAGGAGCATGAAAAAAGGTGTTGGAGTGTTGATTTTAACTTAATGGACCCCAAACTTCTAGCTTCAGGATCAGATGATGCAAAAGGTTGGCTAGATTTTATATCCAAGAGCACCTTTTTATATTGTGATCTATTATAATATTCATATCTTAAATATATATGTCCATGTAGCTTTCCTTTTGCTGACTAAAAATACTACTATCTTTGCTCAAAGTTTTAACTGTTGCCATTTTAATATGGTATCCTCATCGCTATGATCACATTCAGCATACTGGGGCAAAATGAACAAGGAATTGACCCTTATGTTTAAACACAGGGTTAAGTGCTCTTTATGAAGCCTGTACGATAGCTGCTACTTCTGAAGATAATTAAGGTTATTTCTGTACAGTTGTGTCAGTCAGCGTTCAAGAGCAGTCAGATTTTACTAGGAGAAGTTAAGATACACAAACCCAAGTTTTTATTTTCCCAAATTCTTTGACTATTATAAAAGGATTTATTGTAAATCCATGGCTGGCTGGGTACTGGGTGTACTGTAATGCTCTAAGTGCGCTGTGAATGCACTTTTGCATCATGGTAAACATTGTATAGAAGATCGGTATAATAAGTTGGTTTGATTCCTTCTCTCTCTGAATGGAAAACTGCCAAAAAAGTTGTTACAAGTACTCCTCAGGCAGCTTTCCATTGTTGTGTGTGGGTGACTGAAGGAGCTGGGGCTTCCAAAGTCACCATGATGTGCAAGTGTATTCATAGCATATCTTAACCTTCATAGCATAATAGCATTACAGAAAAAATGATAATCCATCATTTTAGCAAGACTTTCCTTAGCTCCCCAGTGTCAGGTAGGTGAGGAGGAAGGCAGTCCCACTCCATGGTTTCTTGTGGCTGCAGAAGGAGGAAGGCAGGCATTCCATTGAGCCCTAATTTTATATACCAAAAGGGTTTCATAAGTTAAATCAAAATGTTATATTTTTGTCTATAATAGGGAACCTTTGATGCAGATCTTCTAACTAAGAATTTGTATTTTTTCTACTTATTTATAAATATATGTAGGGCAGTGGTTGCCAAACCTTGGATTGTGACCCCATTTTGGGTTCTGTTTGCCTCATGGATCTAGTCTATTTCTCTTCCTTTGAACCTCTACCCTGTCCCTCAGTTGGCAATCAGTATGAGGCATGAGCAGCACCCCTCCTCCTACATGGGCTTCCTATTAGACCAGATATATTGGAGGTCTGATAACATATATCCATATGCAGGCCCCATGGTGACTGCTGCTCCTAACTAGGGAGAATGGAAAGGAGAGTGAGCAGAAGTTTCAAGTTTATCAAATATTTGATATAAAGCTTATTAGTTTCTTATTTAAACAATTTACAGTCACCAAATGTCAGCTAAATTCGGATAAGAGAGAAAAATAAAGAAATTAAAGAAGGAAACCATAGAGGAAAGATTGCAAAGGCATAAAAAGCCATATGCTATATGTCCCTGCCCCCCCCCCCCCCCCCCCCCCCCCCAATTCCTGATAATTATCTCTAGGGATATATTGGGACATATTGTAGCTATCAGGAATCAAAAGCTTTCATGAATAAATGCATCTTAAAGCCATTCTTAAATCTGTTAAATATTTCTCTAGCTGTAAGTGTAATGGCTAATTATTTTATAATGTAAGTGCCACCATGGCCAAAATCAAATTTTAGTGATCTAATCTGATGTTCTAAAACAGGGAACTGGTAGTAGATTCAGCTGGGAAGATCTGAGAGCCCTAGTAGGGAGTTAAATAGCTAAGATGAGAATAATAGTAGTCCAGAGTAGTACATTTTATGCCCCAATATCAGGATACTAAAAGGGATTTTTGAAGAAATAGAAAACCAATGGGGTTTTTTCCCCCAAAAGTGGGTTAAAAGCATCAAATTTTCATGCACCTTTGATTTATTTTAATTTATTTATTAGGATTTATTTACCGCCTTTTGAAGGAATTCACTGAAGGCAGTATACAGTAAGAATAGATCAAACATGAGCAATAGACAATTACAGCAGTACAAATATTAAAAAAAACAAAAAACAATACAAAGTGTGGCATAGTATACTAACAATGTCAACACAATACGTAGTAGAACATTTTAATTGATAGTGAAGGGTAAAGCAAAATGTAACAGGAGAGTAAGAAGAGTTAGAAAGTTAGGTTACTGACAGAAAGTTGCACACGAGGTCAGAGAAATGGTTAAATATTAGCTAGAATAGGAGTGGATACACATGTCATTGTTTTACTGTCACATTTTGAATCATTTATAGACACCTAATGCCAACAGTCTGACAGTCCCAGAAATAATGTTACAGTATTCATGTTTCACTAACATAAACCCATTTTGGTCTTTGTGTATAGAAACAAAGGTTTTGCTTTGCCTACTGGTCAATATTTTTGTTTAAATTTTACAATATGTATTTATTGAGGAAATAGATCTGTCATTCTGTAGCTGGTATGAATCTCTTCCCAGTTTTTCAATTTCACTAAAGGGGCCTTTCGCAATAGCCAGTCTAAAGAAACAATCGGTGAATTGTTTAAGCCAGGGAGCTAAGGAGTTGCAGAAACCTGATAGCATTCAACAGACAGGCCCCTCCCACCTATATGGAGTGGTGGAGTGGCCTAGTGGTTAGGGTGGTGGACTTTGGTCCTGGGGAACTGAGTTCAATTCCCGGCACAGGCAGCTCCTTGTGACTCTGGGCAAGTCACTTAACCCTCCATTGCCCGCCGCATTGAGCCTGCCATGAGTGGGAAAGCACGGGATACAAATGTAACAAAAATAAAATATATCCAGGCCAACCCTCCCCCCCTTCCAAATTCAGGGCTTACCCAGAGCAACGCCCTGGTGCTTCAATGACGAGACGTGGTAGTGGCCCCCTTCATTCTTCATCCCGTGCCAGGTTCAAAATGGCCCCACTGACTTCTAGCGGTAGTAACAAATTTAGCAATATACAGTAGAATATCAATTATCAGACATAAACGGGACCTACAGGTGGTCAGATAACCAAACATGTCATAATATGGACTCCACTGTATTTTAATATGCTGCACATGATTTCCTCTCCCCCCTTTTACCGCAATATGCAGCATATCCCTCCCCCCCTTCCCGCCAAACAGTAGCAGCTGCTCCCCTCACAAGCCTTGGTGGTCTAGTGGTGTAAGGGCAGGAGTGATCCCTGGTCATGGCAGCTCCACTTCAAAATGGCTGCCACAAGCTTAGTGATAGTCTTGCGAGAATGTTGCTAGAGGCCATGGCAGCTGTTTTGAGATTGGAGTCAGCATGGACAGGAGCGATGCAGATAACCTGAAACCTAGATATGTCTGCGTATGTTAGTACAGTTCAGTGAAAGGGGGGGGGGGGGGGAAGGGATAGACAATTGATGACACAACACTTGATAATGGATGAGAAAGCCAGAGTCTCTATTGATTATTTCCATGTGAATCCTAAAGTTTGATCATTTTTTTTAAACATTTTATTAGAAATTCATGCCAATATAACACAAATTATTTTACAGATAGCCACTGAACATCTGATATTCATAACACAGATTTCTACTGCAATTAAACATGTGCAACTAACCTCAACTTCAACCCCAAAACCCCCCATCCCCCCCCCCCTTATGGAAGTCCGAGAGAGGAATCCGGACAGGAAGACCATGTCACATAAGTGTCCCAAATTTTCTGATACCCTATAATATGACCAGTTCGTTTAGCTGTCAATTTAGACATCAGATGAATGTGTTCCAGTTTGCGGGCCACCACCCCAAGGCCTGGCAATGTGCTCTGTCGCCAACCCGCCGCCAAAACCAGCTTGCTGGCCACAAAAACAAATGAAGCCAAATGATGAATGTGTGGCTTGACTCCTCTTGGTTTAACATGAAGAAGGCAATGTTCCATTTTCATGGGATATGACTGCTTAGTAATACTATGCACCAATCGTATAACATCTGACCAAAATGTCTGAGCTTTGGGACACTCCCACCAGATATGATACATATCACCCACCCCCGTACATTGATGCCAGCACAAAGCTGATACCGAAGAGAACAACTTATGTAGCTTGTGAGGGGTGTAGTACCAGTTATACAATATCTTATACCCGTTTTCCATTAAAGCACTAGAGACAGAAACCTTAAGCAATAATTTGAAAACCCCCTCCCATTGTGAAAACTCATAAGACACTCCCATAGCTCGTTCCCACTTTGTCAAATAATATAAAACTGGCCTACTGTGGGAGAACAAGGCTCTATATAATCTAGTTATCCCACCCCTACCTCCCCCACTCACCATTGCTTGTTCTAATAGCGTAGTAGGCAAACTCACATCCGCCCTAGCCTTTCTCAGAATAAAATCCCGCACCTGATGATATTGAAAAGAATGGGAAAGAGGGATCCCATATATTGAAAAGAGAGCACCTCCCCCTCCTCCCAAATCTGTCCCAATTCACATAATCCCAATTTTTCCCAGCTCTTAAACCCCTCTGTCTCTGTCCCTGGTGCAAACTGTGGTGTAAAACGAATATACATGTGCAAAAAATATTTACGGTTCGGAAAAAACTTGCGTCGCACCGCCCTCCAAACCGACAGAGGCCCACTCAACAATGGAGGTAGTTCTCGAATTAAGCCTCCTAATTGATGATCTGAGAGGCATGGAGCAGCAGCTAACGGATAAGTATCGAGCCAAGTTTGCTCTATCCGCTCCCAGAATTTGCCCGACTTTTGCATCCAAACCGCCAAGATACGAAGGTGAGCAGCCTGATAATAAGCCCAAAACCAAGGAACACCCATCCCTCCCTTCGCCCGTGGCTGGTACATTACCTCCCTCCGAACCCGAGGGGGTTTCCTCTTCCGGATAAACGAAAAACCCTCCGTTGTAATCCTTTAAAGAACTTATCAGGCAATGAAATAGGTAGTGCCATAAATAAGTAGAGCATCTTAGGAAGCAAGATCATCTTGACCGCCGCAATACGACCCAGCCAAGAAATCGTTAGGCCCTCCCAACGTTCGAGCTCCAAAAAAAAATCCCTTAGTTTCCCTGGGAAATTAGCAGCATAGAGATCCTCAACCTTCCTCGTTAGAATAGTCCCTAGATATCTAATACCTGTGGAAGACCACCTAAAGGGATAATCTCTCTTTAGTCTAACCACCTGGTCCTCTGGAATTGACACATTCAGTGCTTCTGACTTGTTCAGATTAATTTTAAAACCTGATAGCTTACCATATTCTTGGAGAACTAGGGTCAAAGCAGGGAAAGCGATCAGCGGATCCGAAAGAGTCAACAAAAGATTGTCCGCAAACAAAAGCAATCTAGTTTCAAGCTCTCTTCACCTAATGCCCTGAATCTCAGTATGAGTCCGAATACATTCTGCAAATGGCTCGATCACAAGAGCAAAGAGTAAAGGTGAGAGAGCGCAACCCTGTCTCGTGCCCCGAAACAGGGGAAATGAGGGCGAGCGCCCATCATTAACACGAACCGAAGCACAAGGGGCCCTGTAAATAAGAGATAACCAATGCAGAAAAGACCCATCTATTCCAGCCCGGCGCAACACCGCAAACATATATGGCCAATGCACATGATCAAACGCCTTTTCTGCATCTAATGAGAGAATACACAAAGGCACCTGTACAGACTCGGCATAAGATATAAGATGTAAGGCGCGGCGTATGTTGTCAAAAGTTTGACGCCCATGGACAAAACCCACCTGATCCTCATGAATCAATTGGGGTAAGTAGTGCTGCAAATGGGTAGCTAGAATCTTGGTAAAGATCTTATAATCTACCCCCAATAGAGAAATCGGGCGGTAAGAGCCACACAGCTGTGGATCCTTACCCGGTTTTAACAAGACAGTGATGGTCGCCAGATTCCAAGATGCTGGAATATCCTGACCCTCAGTGAAAGAGCGGAAAACCTGTAAAAGCACAGGGGCCAACAACCCACCAAAGGTCTTATAAAATTTATTAGTGAAGCCGTCCGGCCTCGGTGCCTTTTTTGGCGACAAAGTTCGTATAGCCTGGAGAATTTCGTCTAACTCAATAGGTCTAGAAAGTTGTCCCCGTGCCCCCTCCCCCAGCCTAGGCAACGGAAAGCGATCCAAGAAACCTGCTATTTCTGCCTCTGAAGGAGAGATATCAGAAGTATATAGCTGTTCATAAAACTGCTGAAAAAGGCGCTGCATACGAGAGGAGTCAAAGGTCAACCCCCCCACCATATACATTCAGCAGCGTGTATCTCCGCCCTCCCAAAAGTACAATAATTAAGATGCATCTCCCCCCTCTATCCCGAATGATCATATCAATCTGCCATGGTTGGGAATCGGCAAACAATATCGCTACCCCCTTGGACTTGGCGCCAGCACAACTGGAGGCAAAATATTGCTGCGGATATTTGCGATGCCTACACATTGATTCATGAGTGGTCTTCAGGTGTGTCTCCTGAATGAAAGCAATATCGATCTGTAAGCGAATCAGTTCCCTAAATAAAAGCTGACGCTTCATAGAAATATTCAGCCCCCGAACATTCAGGAGCCCCAACTTTATATCACCCATTCTAAAAGAAAAAACAGATACCAGCTATTCCCTTCACATTCCTCCCGCCCTCCCCAAACCCTCGCCAACTGTAGAGACCCCTCTCTATAAAAAGTCGAGAAAGTGAACCCTCCTCCTCCCGCCCCCACATTTCACATTAAATAATACATTGCATCAACATAGTTACCCTAAAACATCAGAAACCCCCCCTCTTAACATTTGTCTAACCAGGTTCGTGAGCTCATGTACCTACTAACAGGTATCTATATCACGAGCCTAGTAGAGACTATAACTGCTAATCAACATAAAACCAAATATCAAAATTTTTTTTTTTTAGATTGCAGTACTGCTCTCTGTATGAGCTTAGTTCTCAGGGCAGCTGACTAGCTGACTTTTGCCGCTCAAGTCTTTTATTTCCCTTCGCAACCCTCTTCCATTTCGGATGAGCTGACAACGATGCAGATCTATGCTTGTTAGGTGCTGTAGTAGATGCTGCTCTCTCCTCTATTGGCAAAATCTGGCGTGCCTCCTCCACCGATTTAATTTGATGTTGATGGCCATCCTTGTAAAACGCCAAGGCGAAGGGATGTCTCCATCTGTATTTAATGCCCATCTCACGCAGCCGTGTAGTAACCAGCTTCAGGTCTGCCCTTCTCTTTAGCGTAACCGCAGCCAAATCTTGAAAAACTGCTACAGGATACGAATCCCATTTAAAGCTGTCAAGCTTACGACTCGCCTGCATTACCCGCTCTCGAAGCTTAAAATCTTGAAAACAGGCAATTATGTCTTTGGGCATATTGTTTCTCACCCCACCCAATGCTCTATGAGATCTTACCAGATGTACTTCTGTGGGCTCAATGGGCAATCCCGCTTCGTGAGTAGGGCGGTCACAATGCGCTGTACCACATCCTCACAGTCTGCATATAATGGAGTATCTGGTAAGCCTCTAAAACGGAGATTACACCTCCTGCTGCGGTTTTCTAAATCCTCCAGCTTATCTGTGATCTGTTGGATCTCCACATGCACCTCGCCGACCTGCTGGTTAAGGCCTCCGATAGCGGCGTCATGCTCCTCAACTCGGCCCTCTAGCTCGTCCAAATGATTGCCAAGGTCCCGGATTTCACTCCGTAAGTTAGCCTCCATGACCGTGAGGTCCGTGCGGACTGCTTTTAAGTCCGTGCGCATCTCCTTCAACCAATCCCGCAACTCCGAGTAATTAACTTTCTCCGAGGACAAGCAGGCTGCTTGTTCTCACGACTGGGTGACGTCCGCGGCAGCCCCCACCAACCGGAAGAAGCTTCGCGGGACGGTCGGCACGCAGGACACGCCCACCGCGCATGCGCGGGCCGTCTTCCCGCCCGTGCGCGACCGCTCCCCGCCAGTTACTTTTTTTCCGCGACTGGAGAGAGTTGTGCAATTGCCTCTCTCTCTGTTCAGCCGCCGGATTTTTCGACCGCGTTTATGCGGATCGTCGCTTTTGGACCCCGTTCGGTTTCCCTCTTTTCTTTGTGTTATTAAAAAAAAAAAAAAAAAAAAAAAAAAAAAAGGGATTTCGCGCGTGTGGAGCACGCGCTCCCCTTTTCCCTCGCTTCTAGCGGGGACGCCACGTTGCGGCCTAGTGGCCGCTCGGTCGGTTTGTTTTTTCGTGGTGTGATTTTAGCCACCATTGCCGACTTTGACTTCGCCGACGCGATTTTTCCGTCGATGTCCTCGAAGGTCCCGAGTGGATTTAAAAAGTGTGGTCGCTGCGGCCGGCCGATGCTCGCAGACCGACACCCACGCTTGGTGCCTCCAGTGCCTCGGGCCGGAGCACAATCTCAAGTCGTGTGCTTTGTGTCTCGGTCTCCGGAAACGGACTCAGGTTGCGAGGCAAGTTCTACGGGACCGTCTTTTTGGAACTTGCGCCGGCCCCTCGACGTCGACCTCGACGGCATCGGTATCGAAGGCCGGTTCTTCGGTACCGGTAATCGATGCCCGAGACATCGGCACCGATGGCAGCGACCCCAGGAGAACAGGTCCCGTCGGCCCGCCGGTCCGCCGGTGAGAGTGGGGTTGAGAGGCCGCGTGGGCAGTCGGCCCCAGTCACTCCCTCAGCTCGTGAGCCACGGGACCGAACCCTGTCGGACCCGGTACCTCGAGACCGAGGGGGATCGACCTCCTCCTCCTCCATGCCCTCCGGCGCCGGTGACGTGCACCGGAAAAAGGACAAAAAGCGCCGTCACCGGGAGCCCTCGGTGCACCCTGAAGAGGAGTCGACGCCGAAGCGTCATCGCAGAGAGGAGAGATCTCCGTCGGTGGTGGAGGTACCGACGCGTCGGGGTTCCGGCACCTCGGTGCCGTCTCCTGGCCCCCAGCAGCTTCTGGCACCGACACCCTTACCGGCCCCACCGCCTTCCCGGCAGCGGGCCTGGACGAGTGCCTCAGAGCCATCCTTCCGGGGATCCTGGAAGGGCTGATGCGCCAGGCTGTGCCGGCGTCGGGGGTGCTTGCGCCCCCGGCGCCGATGACTGTGGCGCCGGCGAGCTCTAGCCCGGCGCCGGGGCTGTCGACAACCGCCGCCGCTTGCGGTGCCGGTCTCGACCGCCACGCAGGTGGAGTCCCCGTCGACGTCGATGGAGGGAGCTCCGTCCCCGCCGGCGCGGGAGTCCACCGCTCGACGACACCGAGACCTCGGTGCCTCGACGTCGAGCCGGGCCCGGTAACCGGACTCAGCTACATGAAGCTTATGTCCGACACCGAGGATGAGGACTCGTGGGGGGAAGAGGAGGGCCCGAGATATTTTCTCCTCAGAGGAGTCTACGGGCCTTCCCTCGGACCCCACGCCGTCACCGGAGAGGAAACTCTCCCCTCCTGAGAGTCTCTCCTTTGCCTCCTTTGTGCGGGATATGTCTATCAGCATTCCCTTCCCCGTGGTCTCTGTGGAAGAGCCGAGGGCCGAGATGCTCGAGGTCCTCGACTATCCATCACCACCTAGAGAGTCCTCCACGGTACCGCTGCACAATGTCCTGAAGGAGACGCTGCTTCGGAACTGGGTGCGACCATTACTAACCCCACCATTCCAAGAAAGCAGAGTCCCAGTACAGGATCCACTCTGACCCAGAGCTCATGCGGCCCCAGTTGCCCCATGACTCAGCGGTCGTGGATTCTGCTCTCAAGAGGGCACGGAGTTCGAGGGATACCGCCTCGGCGCCCCCGGGGCGGGGAGTCTCGCACTCTGGACTCGTTTGGGAGGAAGGCCTACCAATCCTCCATGCTCGTGACCCGCATCCAATCCTACCTGCTCTATATGAGCATCCACATGCGGACCAATGTGCAACAGCTGGCGGACCTGGTCGATAAGCTCCCGCCGGAGCAGTCCAGGCCATATCAGGAGGTGGTCAGGCAGCTGAAGGCGTGCAGAAAGTTCCTGTCCAGGGGGATTTTTGACACCTGTGACGTGGCATCTCGTGCTGCGGCCCAAGGTATAGTGATGCGCAGGCTCTCATGGCTGCGTGCCTCTGACCTGGACAACCGCACCCAGCAGAGACTGGCTGACGTCCCTTGCCGGGGGGATAACATTTTTGGTGAGAAGGTCGAGCAGATGGTTGACCAACTGCATCAGCGGGAAACCGCTCTCGACAAGCTCTCCCACCGGGCGCCTTCAGCACCCGCCCCCACGGGCGGGCGTTTTTCCCGGGTCCGGCAGGCTGCACCCTATTCTTTTGCAAAGCGTCGGTACAACCAGCCGGCCCGAAGGCCTCGTCAGGCACAGGGACAGCCCCCAGCGCGCTCGTTCCCGTCAACAGCGTGCGCCTAAGCAGCCCCCTGCGCCTCCACAGCAAAAGCCGGGGACGGGCTTTTGACTGGATCCACGGGAACATAGCCGCCCTACAAGTGTCCGTACCGGACGACCTGCCGGTCGGAGGGAGGTTAAAATTCTTTCACCAAAGGTGGCCTCTCATAACCTCCGACCAGTGGGTTCTCCCGAATAGTGCGGTGCGGATACGCCCTGAATTTGGCCTCCCTGCCTCCAAATTGTCCTCCGGGAGCTCAGTCTTTCAGCTCCCATCACAAGCAGGTACTTGCAGAGGAACTCTCCGCCCTTCTCAGCGCCAATGCGGTCGAGCCCGTACCACCCGGGCAGGAAGGGCAGGGATTCTATTCCAGTACTTCCTTGTGGAAAAGAAAACAGGGGGGATGCGTCCCATCCTAGACCTGAGAGGCCTGAACAAATTCCTGGTCAAAGAAAAGTTCAGGATGCTTTCCTTGGGCACCTTCTGCCAATGATTCAGAAAAAACGATTGGCTATGTTCCTGGATTTAAAGGACGCATACACTCACATCCCGATACTGCCAGCTCACAGACAGTATCTCAGATTCCGCCTGGGCGCACGGCACTTTCAGTATTGTGTGCTGCCCTTTGGGCTCGCCTCTGCCCCACGAGTGTTTACAAAGTGCCTCGTGGTGGTAGCGGCCTACCTGCGCAAGCTGGGAGTGCACGTGTTCCCATATCTCGACGATTGGCTGGTCAAGAACACCTCGGAGGCAGGAGCCCCTCCGGTCCATGCAGTGCACTATTCAACTTCTGGAGCTGCTGGGATTTGTGATAAATTACCCAAAGTCCCATCTCCAGCCAACTCAGTCTCTGGAATTCATAGGAGCTCTGCTGAATACCCAGACAGCTCAGGCCTACCTTCCCGAAGCGAGGGCCACCATCTCCTGGCCCTGGCTTCGCAGACCAGAGCGTCTCAGCAGATCGCAGCTCGGCAGATGTTGAGACTTCTGGGTCATATGGCCTCCACAGTCCATGTGACTCCCATGGCTCGTCTTCACATGAGATCTGCTCAATGGACCCTAGCTTCCCAGTGGCTCCAAGCCACCGGGAATCTAGAAGATGTCATCCGCCTCTCCACCAGTTGCCGCACTTCACTGCTCTGGTGGACCATCCGGACCAATTTGACACTGGGACGTCCATTTCAAATTCCCACAGCCCACGAAAGTGTTAACGACGGATGCATCTCGCCTGGGGTGGGGAGCTCATGTCGATGGGCTTCACACCCAGGGTCTGTGGTCCTCCAGGAAAAGGATCTGCAGATCAACCTCCTGGAGCTCCGAGCGATCTGGAACGCACTGAAGGCTTTCAGAGATCGGCTGTCCTGCCAAATTATCCAAATTCGGACAATCAGGTTGCAATGTATTACGTCAACAAGCAGGGGGGCACCGGATCTCGCCCCCTGTGTCAGGAAGCCGTCGGGGATGTGGCGCTGGGCATGCCGGCACAGCATGCTTCTCCAAGCCACGTACCTGGCATGCGTAAACAACAGTCTGGGCCGACAGACTGAGCAGAGTCATGCACCGCACGAGTGGTCGCTCCATTCCAGAGTGGTACGCAAGATCTTCCGAGAGTGGGGCACCCCCTCGGTGGATCTTTTCGCCTCTCAGACCAACCACAAGCTGCCTCTGTTCTGTTCCAGACTTCAGACACACGGCAGGCTAGCGTCAGATGCCTTTCTCCTTCATTGGGGGACCGGCCTCCTGTATGCGTATCCTCCCATACCTTTGGTGGGGAAGACCTTACTGAAGCTCAAGCAAGACCGAGGCACCATGATTCTGATAGCGCCCTTTTGGCCCCGTCAGATCTGGTTCCCTCTTCTTCTGGAGTTGTCCTCCGAAGAACCGTGGAGATTGGAGTGTTTTCCGACTCTCATTTCGCAGAACGACGGAGCGTTGCTGCACCCCCACCTTCAATCCCTGGCTCTCACGGCCTGGATGTTGAGGGCGTAGACTTCGCTGCGTTGGGTCTGTCTGAGGGTGTCTCCCGGGTCTTGCTTGCCTCTAGGAAGGATTCCACTAAAAAGAGTTACTTTTTCAAGTGGAGGAGGTTTGTCGTCTGGTGTGTGAGAGCAAGGCCCTAGAACCTCGTTTTTGCCCTGCACAGAACCTGCTTGAATACCTTCTGCACTTATCGGAGTCTGGCCTCAAGACCAACTCAGTAAGGAATCACCTTAGTGCGATTAGTGCTTACCATTATCGTGTGGAAGGTAAAGCCATCTCTGGAGAGCCTTTAGTCGTTCGATTCATGAGAGGCTTGCTTTTGTCAAAGCCCCCTATCAAGCCTCCTACTGTGTCATGGGATCTCAACGTCGTCCTCACCCAGCTGATGAAACCTCCTTTTGAGCCACTGAATACCTGCCATCTGAAGTACTTGACCTGGAAGGTCATTTTCTTGGTGGCAGTTACTTCAGCTCGTAGGGTCAGTGAGCTTCAAGCCCTAGTAGCTCATGCTCCATATACCAAATTTCATCACAACAGAGTAGTGCTCCGCACCCACCCAAAGTTCCTGCCGAAGGTGGTGTCGGAGTTCCATCTTAACCAGTCAATTGTCTTGCCAACATTCTTCCCAGGCCGCATACCCGCCCTGCTGAACGTCAGTTTGCACACATTGGACTGCAAGAGAGCATTGGCCTTCTACTTGGAGCGGACACAGCCCAACAGACAGTCCGCCCAATTGTTTATTTCTTTCGACCCTAACAGGCTAGGGGTCGCTGTCGGGAAAACGCACCATCTCCAATTGGCTAGCAGATTGCATTTCCTTCACTTACGCCCAGGCTGGGCTGACTCTTGAGGGTCATGTCACGGCTCATAGTGTCAGAGCCATGGCAGTGTCGGTGGCCCACTTGAAGTCAGCCACTATTGAAGAGATCTGCAAGGCTGCGACGTGGTCATCTGTCCACACATTCACATCTCATTACTGCCTCCAGCAGGATACCCGACGCGACAGTCGGTTCGGGCAGTCGGTGCTGCAGAATCTGTTTGGGGTGTAAATCCAACTCCACCCTCCTGGACCCGAATTTATTCTGGTCAGGCTGCACTCTCAGTTAGTTGTTCTTCGTAGGTCAATTTCTGTTGTACCCTCGCCGTTGCGAGGTTCAATTGACCTGGGTTATTGTTTTGAGTGAGCCTGAGAGCTAGGGATACCCCAGTCGTGAGAACAAGCAGCCTGCTTGTCCTCGGAGAAAGGGTATGATACATACCTGTAGCAGTTGTTCTCCGAGGACAGCAGGCTGATTGTTCTCACCTACCCTCCCTCCTCCCCTTTGGAGTTGTGTGTTTCATCTTTTGCTAGTCATTCAACTGGCGGAAGCGGTCGCGCACGGGCGGGAAGACGGCCGCGCATGCGCGGTGGGCGTGTCCTGCGTGCCGACCGTCCCGCGAAGCTTCTTCCGGTTGGTGGGGCTGCCGCGGACGTCACCCAGTCGTGAGAACAATCAGCCTGCTGTCCTCGGAGAACAACTGCTACAGGTATGTATCATACCCTACCTCGGAGTTTCCCAGGTCCTGCTCAGACAGAAACAGATCTTGAGAAGCGGGTCCTGCTAGTGCACGCGCTGGTTCCTCCACAACTTGCTCCATATTCGCCACGTGCTTCTCTGTCACACTGCCCGTATACGCGAACTGAGAGAGATTCGCCGCCGCGCTCATACGTCCTGCACTTCTTCCACACTTTAAATACCTCGGGCAGCTAATTTCCTGTTCAAATCAGGTAGCCACGTAGGGTAACGCTACCATTTAATGCTTAGGGGAGCGGGAGCTCTCGTTTCAGACGAACATATTAGCCGGTGACGTCACTTCCTCCCCCCCCCCCCCCCCCCCCCCCAAGTTTGATCATTTTAATTACAAAAAGACTTCTGTTCCTTTGTACTGCTGGTTTCCTTTCAGCAAATTTATTTTTAAGGGCTTTAAAGGATTGATCTTCCTTTGGGAAATGTTCACCTACTCAGCGGTCATTCTGCTTTTTTTCTGTATGTTTGTTGTATCTATAAAAATTGATACATATTCTCAGTTTTTGCTTTGATTTTCTGATGTAGCATCCCTTTTAAAATTTTTTGGCATCGATAGAGAATCATTCTCAAACTTCTTTCGCTCTTCACTTTTATACATATCCCTTCCCTCCGTCTCTGAAGAATGCCTTAACAGATAAAAATTGCATGGTCCACTTCCTCCTCCTCATTCCAGTCTTCTCTTGTTCCAGTATAGGCAACACAAACTCTGTTATCTGCTCTGGTTCACTTTTCTCATTCATTCTGCAAGTCTGATCTGTGCATCCCAGGCTACTTGGGAATGAAGGTCATTCCTCACTATTACAGTCCTTGTTGCTCTGTTTATTCTTTACACAGAGCCGATCTTCACACCCACACATTACACCACCATTCCTTTTCAATGGTTCCAGAGGACTCCAGGATTTGTCCTGCCATTAGTATCGGAAACAATCACGGCAATAAGAAAATCTTCCGAACAAAGTTTATGCTCAGCTTAGCAGGATATAACAAGTCGAATTGTAGATTTATTTTTGTATATCAAAAGCTTTTAATCCCTGCATAAGCTGCACTTTCTCTGTTTCATAGCCATAAACCAGAAATATTGCCACTTGTTTTCCTTCATAGGTCATATGCCTCATCCCTCGGGCTTTCTGCCAAATCCATTCTTCTTCGATGAACTTACACACTTTTTCCAAGAATGGACTTGGACAGTTCTGCCTCTCCATCACCTGCTCTAGCACTCTATAGGCCTGCTCTAGCACAATCTCGGGATCCCGCAGAACCGATCAATAAAGTCTCCAAGAAGCCCAAAGCATTATAACCCTTGCACTTCTCTGATTCCTGTAATCCTAATGTTTGAACATCAGGACCTTTCCTCAAGATCAACCACCTTGGCCTGTAATGAGCTCACCTACTCCTGGAGCTATGCGACAAACTTTGCACTTAACCCCGTCTTCCAGATTGGTCATTCTCCTCTCCAGCTCCTCCACTCGTGGCACAAGCCCTTCCACTTAGTAACATAGTAGATGACGGCAGAAAAAGACCTGCACAGTCCATCTAGTCTGCCCACGATAAACTCATATGTGTATACCTTACCTTGATTTGTACCTGTCTTTTTCAGGGCACAGACCGTATAAGTCTGTCCAGCAGTATTTCCCGCCTCCCAACCACCAGTCCTGCCTCCCATCACCTGCTCTGGCACAGACCCCGTATAAGTCTGCCCTCCCCTATCCTAGCCTCTCAACCACCAACCCCTCTTCCCCCCGCCACCCAATTTCAGCTAAGCTTCTGTGGATCCATTCCTTCTGCACAGGATTCCTTTATGCCTATCCCACACATGTTTGAATTCCGTTACCGTTTTCATCTCCACCACCTCCCGCGGGAGGGCATTCCAAGCGTTCACCACCCTCTCTGTGAAGAAATACTTCCTGACATCTTTCCTGAGTCTGCCCCCCTTCAATCTCATTTCATGTCCTCTCGTTCTACTGCCTTCCCATCTTCGGAAAAGATTCGTTTGCGGATTAATACCTTTCAAATATTTGAACGTCTGTATCATATCACCCCTGTTCCTCCTTTCCTCCAGAGTATACATGTTCAGGTCAGCAAGTCTCTCTTCATACGTCTTGGAACGCAACTCCCATACCATCCTCGTAGCTTTTCTTTGTACCGCTTCCATTTTTTTAACATCCTTCGCAAGGTACGGCCTCCAAAACTGAACACAATACTCCAGGTGGGGCCTCACCAACGTCTTAAACAGGGGCATTAAAACCTCCTTTCTTCTGCTGGTCACACCTCTCTCTATACAGCCTAGCAACCTTCTCGCTATGGCCACCGCCTTGTCGCACTGTTTCATCGCTTTCAGGTCCTCTGATACTATCACACCCAAGATCCCTCTCCCCATCCGTGTCTGTCAGGCTCTCCCCACCTAACACATACGCCTCCCTTGGATTTCTACTCCCTAAGTGCATCACTTTGCATTTCTTTGCATTGAATTTTAATTGCCAAACGTTAGACCATTCTTCCAGCTTCTTCAGATCTTTTTCATGTTTTCCACTCCCTCCCGGGTGTCCACTCTGTTGCAAATCTTGGTGTCATCCACAAAAAGGCAAACTTTACCTTCTAACCCTTCGGCAATGTCACTCACAAATATATTGAACAGAATGGGCCCCAGCACCGATCCCCGAGGCACTCCACTACTCACCTTTCCCTCCTCCGAGCGAACTCCATTTACCCCACCACCCTCTGGCGTCTGCCCGTCAACCAGTTCCTAATCCAGTTCACCACTTCGGGTCCTATCTTCAGCCCTTCTAGTTTATTCAAGAGCCTCCTGTGGGGAACCGTGTCAAAAGCCTTGCTGAAATCTAAGTAGATGACGTCCATAGCACGTCCTTGATTTAATTCTCCTGTCACCCAGTCAAAGAATTCAATGAGATTCGTTTGGCACAATTTCCCTTTGGTGAAACCATGTTGTCTCGGATCTTGCAACTTATTGGCTTCCAGGAAATTCACTATCCTTTCCTTCAGCATGGCTTCCATTACTTTTCCAATAACCGAAGTGAGGCTTACCGGCCTGTAGTTTCCAGCTTCTTCCCTATCACCACTTTTGTGAAGAGGGACCACCTCCGCCGTTCTCCAATCCCTCGGAACCTCTCCCGTCTCCAAGGATTTATTAAACAAATCTTTGAGGACCCGCCAGAACCTCTCTGAGCTCCCTCAATATTCTGGGGTGGATCCCGTCCGGCCCCATGGCTTTGTCCACCTTTAGCTTTCCAAGTTGTTCATACACACTCTCTTCCGTGAATGGTGCTCTATCCACTTCATTCTCAGGTGTACTTTTGCCAGTCCCTCTCGGTCCTTCCCCAGGATTTTCTTCAGTGAAAACAGAACAAAAGTATCTGTTTAGCAAATTGGCTTTTTCTTCATCATTTTCTACATAGCGTTTTGCTGTATCTTTTAGTCTCACAATCCCCTTTTTAGTCTTTCTCCTTTCACTAATATACCTGAAGAGCAACACCCCTAATTCCAGCCGTTACCTCTTTCAGCTGTATGCAAAAGTCCAATTGTGGAGGCCTTTGGTCTTGATCAACACATGATCCCACTGGTCAGTCTTACATTTGGCTTACTGTGCGCATTGTGTGTGTTCCACTCCTTCACTTTTTGGGTTACAATCTTGGATCACTGTAATAGATCATCCATTAAACCACAGGCATTCACCTGGTGAGAGTACACATTGCTTAGGTTGGCAAAGCTCAAGCCAAGTGTGACCACTGCCATTGACGCCTACTAATCTCCACTTCCTGGTTTGTTCTTGAAAATATTGGATTTGTTTTGTAGATATGTTTTAGAGTGCAGAATATGAAATTTACAAGAGTATTGACTTTTGGAAGGCACTGTTTAGGCTGTAGCCATATAATTTATATATATGTTGGAATTTTAGTTTTACAGATGCATAAAATTCTGCTTTATGCACAGAAATGACTTTTAATTAATTCTTCACAATGTAAAAATGGAGGCTTTCATTGTTCATGTTAAAAGGTTTATAGGGTATTTGTTTCCTAAATTTAGTCAAGAATATTCAAATCTTACTTTTTAAATAATGAGCTTTTTTCAGTTATGAAACTCTGAATAAGATGGAATACTTTTCAGTGTAAAAGGACCATGACTGAATGTGGTTCTTCTAGACATGGCTTGCCGCTAAAGTGGGTCATTGAGTGACAGAGATTTGAACAACAGTGCTCTGATGCATTCCATTGGAGGATTAAGACATTTTTCCCTTGTCAGATTTTACTGTCAAGCTTTGAAATGTTGGTATGTATGAGCCCACATTTCTTAATGTCCAGAAACTTTTCTGATCCAAACATGTCTCACTTGTATTCATTAAATGTCAATACTGAGTTCTATGACAGTCTTAGATCCTTAGAAAATGCAAGGGATCTCACACAGTATAAAAGTGAAAACTTTCTGTTGCATATAATAATGCTATTGTGTAAAACATGCAGTTGACTCTATAGATGTTTTTGGATTCATTTGGTATGCCATATAATTCTCCTAGAGATTGATTGTGCCCTTGAAAATCAGATTACCTTCTTTAAATAGTCTTCATTATGTTAAAATGTTACTTTATTTTAGTTACATTTGTACCCCGTGCTTTCCCACTCATGGCAGGCTCAATGCGGCTTACATGTTGTATACAGGTACTTATTTGTACCTGGGGCAATGAAGGGTTAAGTGACTTGCCCAGAGTCACAAGGAGCTGCCTGTGCCTGAAGTGGAAATCGAACTCAGTTCCCCAGGACCAAAGTCCACCACCCTAACCACTAGGCCACTCCTCCACTCAATAGCTGAAAAAGATGTCATAATCAGAGTAGACATGCCTTAGCTGCTCATTTAAACTAATCCTTTGAATGCCTCTATATATTCAGATTTATTACCACATTTATGAAAAGCTTCACTCTAGTCTTGCAGTTTTATGATGTTTAGCTTATTAAAATTTTATTTATCAAATTTATATCCCACATTATCAAACTTATCTAAGCAGGTTACAACAGAACATACATAAAACAAACAAATGCCCATAAAATACATGTTCATTATCTCTTGCAAAATAACATCATACATTTACATTATTCAATTAATATCATCAACAAAATGCCTCATGGAACAAATATATTTTTCTGGTTTGGTGACTGTCCTTCATTTTAATAAGTTTTCTCCTAAGCACCAATAACTCTTATGATTTAGCAATTTAGAGGCATTAGTGAGTAGTTTGGTGAATTTGGCTTTTCAACTGGAAAAACTGACTTTACATTCCCCTAACTGACTTTGAAAAATTAATCCCTTCATAGTGTTTCTGTAGCTTGGAGTTAAGAGAGAAAAGGTAGAATTAGAAATTCTTGCAAGCCTTTTGGAGGATAGTTTGGTTATGTGGGTAAATATGGCTGTGGACACAGTTATTCCTGATATATATGAAATCCATGGGAAAAAGTGCCTAAAATTACCAGAAACCAAAAATGAGGTTTTAATGAATTCTGTTAGAGCAAACAATTTGTAATACAACAGTTCAAACACCATTCTTTTATGTGAAAAACAAAAGTTACAGAAGTTCAAATATGTAACTTTTGCAGACTGCTTATGGACCATGACTTGAAAAATTGGCCATTCTTGTCATTTTGAATCTGCTATAGTCACCTTTTCACACAGATGGCCACATATTTCAAAAAGGTTTTAAGTAATTTTTCATGAAACATTAAACATTGCAGTCCCTCAACTTCTTAAAAATAATGCACCAATAAAAAAAAAATACAACTTAAATTTGGTTTTGGAAAATATTTGCAGAATGAAAAAGTACACTTAAGATTTATAGGATAATTTGACTTCTTGAATGTGAAATTTATTCATTTTACTAATATATTTTTGAAAAGTCACCAAAATTAGGGCTTCTTTTACCAAACCATGCTAGCGATTCCCGCTTGGCAATGCTGATGAAGCCGTTTCAAAATGAATGGACTTTGTTAGCATTGCCACACTAGGAGTCGCTAGCTCAGTTTAGTAAAAAAAGGCCCTTAATGTTCCATACTCTGCACACCTTCCCCCCCCCCCCCCCCCCCCCCCCCTTTATTTCTCGCCCTCAGGGCACCATTTCAAGTCCTCATTCTTGCTGTTCATGTAACCATGATTTATTTTCCAGAAAGATATGTATATGTTTTTGGTTTTTTTAAACGTTGCTCTCCTCAGTGGAGAGTTGCATAGAAATAGGGCTGCTTGGCTTTGTTTTCCTTTCCAGTAAAGCAAGCTCCTGGGTCAGTATTCAGACCTAGCAATGACCATTTTCTAATGCCAAATTCTTCCCATTTATTAAGAACTTATGGTGTATACCTGAGGCATACACCATAAAGGCAATTGGTCATATCTGACAAAACAGAAACTCAATTTCACATTGCATGGTCTGAAACCCCACAATGAATGATTTCTGTGAAATCTACCTGTCCAAAGGAATGTTTGGGTATCAGGAGATAATCCAATCTATTTTCAGTATCATCATGTGCCGTTGAAACATGGTTGGAGCACTCACCAAATGTCTATTACATTTAAACCAGAACAAAGCAACTGTCCACCCCACCAACACAAATACACCCCAGGTGGTCTCACACCATGCTTATCCATCAGAGGGTCCACCACCGCATTAAAATCACCACCTATAATGATAGTACTCCCTGTGAAATTCAACAAAGTATTCATTAATGCTGGGAAAAGATTCCATCGTAAATATTAGGTGCATAATGTTGACACTAGAACCTAAGTTCTCCCATATATTGAACAGTGAGCCACCAGCCAGCCATCTGCCATGTCCGAACACACTTTATGCTCCTCAAATGGAATAATAATAATAAGGATTGCTGTTCCTTCTCCACATACACTGGGGCAATGGAATAACAACCTATCCATTCACATATCACTTCTTTATGCTCCTCAAATGGAATAATAATAATAAGGATTGCTGTTCCTTCTCCACATACACTGGGGCAATGGAATAACAACCTATCCATTCACATATCACTTCTTTATGCTCCTCAAATGGAATAATAATAATAAGGATTGCTGTTCCTTCTCTACATACACTGGGACAATGGAATAACAACCCATCCATTCACATACCACTTTTGTGGTGTTCAAGATTGCTAAGGTGGGTATCCTGCAAGAATACTTCCCCTGCCACGTTGCAGCACAGACCAGTCAAAATGTTTTCCCTCTTAATTGGGGTATTTCACATATATTCTATGTGATTATATTTGTACTAGCCATTACACTATGTACTCCTAAGGGTGCTATTATAAGCTCCAATCTGCTCTACAGAAGAAAATGTCAAGGTTTTTAGATATTGTCCATAAAATGCAAAAGGAATACTTACAAAGACATGTAAAACAATCCCAAAATCCTACCCTACCCCTCCTGTCCCTATACTAATCATACCCAGTACATCATGGAAAAACCCCTTCCCTATCAAAAGTAAGAGTTGTATTCAATCAAAATATTGACTCCACAGAGAGCAAAGCTATGCTAATTCAGAGCTAAGAAAACTAATACAAAAGAATTATACGGAGCAGTCATAACAAACAACATTAATATTTGGAAGGAGGCATGGCAATAACCATATCTCCTGCAACTCTGAAGTGCACTTAACAGCCAGCCAGTTGTACTTAAAAGGACAATATGAAACAGTAATTAATACACAAACTTCAGTCAGCACTGGCCAGTTAAGGTGCCATTTTGAGAGAGCCACATGAGACAGAGGCCTGCACACCAGGCTTTTCAAAGATTGTTGCAGGCCTCCTTCACTGTTTTAATTCTATAAGTATTATCACTAATCATATGAGTTCAAATGGAAACAACCACCTACTGCATATTCAATCTCATAAGTACATAAGCACCGCCATACTGGGAAAAGACCAAGGGTCCATCAAGCCCAGCATCCTGTCTCCGACAGAGGCCAATCCAGGCTTCAAGAACCCGGCAACCCCCCCCCCCCCCCCCCCAAAGAAAAATTAATAATGTTCAATGGATTTTTCCCTCAGGAATCTGTCCAAACCCCCTATAAATTCCGTAAGGCCAGCTGCTGTCACTACGTTCTCCGGCAACGAGTTCCAGAGACTAACTACACGCTGAGTAAAGAAAAACTTTCTCCTATTTGTTTTAAATCTACCATATTCTAGCTTCATCTTGTGTCCCCTGGTTTTGTTGTTTGAAAGTGTAAACAAACGCTTCACATCTGTCTGCTGTACTCCGCTCATTATCTTGTAGACTTCTATCATATCGCCCCTCAGCCGCCTGTTCTCCAAGCTGAAGAGCCCTAACCTTCTCAGCCTTCTCATAGGGAAATCGTTCCATTCCCTTTATCATTTTCGTCGCCCTTCTCTGCACCTTTTCTAATTCCTTTATATCTTTTTTGAGATGCGGCGACCAGAATGGAGCGATACAGCGGCATTATAACATCCTCGTGTTTGTTTTCCATCCCTTTCCTAATAATACTCAACATTCTGTGCACTTTCTTAGCCGCAGCAGCACACTGGGCAGACGTTTTTAACGTCTTATCAACGATGACTCCCAGATCCCTTTCTAGGTCCGTAACTCCTAACACGGAACCTTGCATGACATAGCTGTAATTCGGGTTCCTCTTATCCACATGCATCACTTTGCACTTGTCAACATTGAACTTCATCTGCCACTTGGATGCCCAATCCCCCAGTCTCGCGAGGTCCTCCTGTAATCTTTCACACTCCTCCTGCGACTTGACGACCCTGAATAATTTTGTGTCATCTGCGAATTTAATTACCTCACTAGTTACTTCTATCTCTAGGTCATTTATAAATATGTTAAAAAGCAGCGGTCCCAACACAGACCCCTGTGGGACCCCAATAACTACCCTTCTCCACTGAGAATACTGACCATTCAACCCTACTCTTTGCTTCCTTTCAACCAGCTCTTAATCCATAGTAATATCCTACCTCCGATCCCATGACTCTCCAGTTTCCTCAGGAGTCTTTCATGAGGCACTTTGTCAAACGCCTTTTGAAAATCCAGATACACAATATCCACCGGCTCCCCATTGTCCACATGTTTGTTCACCCCCTCAAAAAAATGCAATAGATTGGTGAGGCAAGACTTCCCTTCACTAAATCCGTGCTGACTTTGTCTCATCAGCCCATATTTTTGTACGTGTGCTGTAATTTTATTCTTGATAATGGCCTCTACCCTTTTGCCCGGTACCGATGTCAGACTCACCGGTCTATAATTTCCCGGATCTCCTCTGGAACCATTTTTAAAAATCGGCGTAACATTGGCTACCCTCCAGTCTTCCAGTACCACACTTGATTTTAGGGATAGATTGCATATTACTAACAGTAGCTGTACAAGTTCATTTTTCTGTTCTCTTCTGCAATGTCGTTGCTGAAAGATCTTGAAAAAGCTGAATTTGTACATCCATGTGAGTTAATGTGCCTATCGTCCGTGCCTTATATAACTGTTCTTTCATTAAAAAAATGATGCAGGCGATATTGTGGTGTATTACCTTGCTTAGGGCCCAAAGCTCTGTGAGCCCATTCTGTTTTAATCAAGGAGTCCAGTTCCGGTCCTGTGAACGTTGTGCCCAGAATCTTTGTGCAAATATCTTGTACTACTTCCACACAACTTTCCTCTCCCTCTGGTTCAGGAAGACTGTGGATTGAAGGTTTGTCACCTGGAGCAATTCCCGATCTTCAGTTTTCTCCATTAAAGTTTCCTACTAAGTTAAGCTGATCATCCTCATCGGGGGTAAGCACCACTGCCTCGGAGATGCCATGTGGGCCGCCATAGTCTTCCTGGTCTGTAACTTTGAAAGTATTGGCTGATCTCTGCATTTTTCTTCTTGGATATCTCCAATCACTGCAGGACAGCTCTAAAATACTTGCACAGGTAAAACAAGCACAATCCAGCAGGGGGAATCGCTAATTACACCTTATTTCCTCTGGGTCATTGCAGAGCTTCAGGCTATTGCATCCATCTCCTAATGATGTCACCGGAAGCCCATGACCATTTTTTAAATGCCACTTGGAACATTTAAAAAGAAAAAAAAAAAGGTATATTCAGCTCTGCTGTTCAGCTAGGTGGCAGCACTGAATATATGTGAAACGTGCTTGCAGTAAAGTAGTGTTATGAATGTATCTTAGGTTCCTACCAAGTCACCAGAGTCAGACTAATGTGCATGTCTAGGGCTCAAAAGTTTAGAAAACCCTGTCAGATGTGCTGAGAACTCAAGAGGCTAGGAAAGCCATCTGTCTGGAATTTTTTTAGGATTCTGCAGATTTCTAAATTAAATGTCTTGAAGCCAAAATGAATATTTTTCAGAGCTTAGCCCTTTATAGCTATTCAGTCCTCCCCCCCCCCCCCCCCCCCCCCAGTGCAGAGATTGTGGTAGGATACAGCCAATGGGAAGACTTGTAGTCACAGGGAGAAGAGACTGAACTGAGGAGGAGTCTGAGATCTGCATGAGAGTGTTGGCGAGAGCCACTGGAATCATTTTGGGGTTGATGTAGGAAACTTCCCACGCTGTTACTGCAGGTTTAACACAACTTTTTACCATGGGATAGCAATACAGAAAGGGTTGTAGCATGGGTATTAACTCATGTGGAAACCCTTACTGCAGACCACATTAAAATGCATATTAATGCGGTCGTTAATGGTCTTGTAGCCATGCAGAAATTTTTTTTTCCAGTGCCAGGTCTGGGGCAGCATAGATGGTTGGATTAGATTAGAGGAATGGATATCTGGCAGCACCTCCTCTCTCACTCAAAGTCCATCATTGTGCCCCGGCCTTCTTTCCTCTCCCTGAACCAATCTGATTTCCCCCACCCCATTCCCAAGGTAAAATACAAAATACCTGGTGGTCTACTAGGCCTTCTGATCTGCGCCCCCCCACCACACGCACACACAAACATTTATCATAAAAATTCCTGGAGGTCTAGTGGGCTCATTTTTCCTGCCCTCCTGACTGTTAATAACAAAACAAAAACCACCCCCCTGGTATCTAGTGGCACCCTCAACCACTTTTTTCAAGCCCCCTGACTCCACCCCTCCCCCCTGCCAAATACCTCAAGGCAGAACCGATACATACTCGCTCCTGCCTCCGGCACTGTCATCTTCAAAATGGTAGCACCCTGCCCTGCGGTGCATCCTGGGGCTAGTTTACCTATAAGGGAGGTGCCATTAGACACCAAGGAGGAGGCCCACTAAACTACCAGGGATTTTGGTATGTTGAAGTTGGGGGCAGAGGATTTGGATCCAGGGATAGGGAGGGGCCACTAGACCACCAGATACAGGGGGAGGGGGGGTTAAGGTCTGGGAGGGAGGGAGGCCACTAGACTACTGGGCATAGGGACCATGCAGAAAGCACTGACAGGAAAGGTGATATCTAGCAGTGAGCTGCTGGCAGTAATTTGCATGCTTATTGATGCTGTAATTTCACTGTACAGTGCTTTTGCTGTGTTCCTAACTTTTCAGAAGCACCAAAGATAGCTACATATTTTATTTCTCTTCATTTGTGTGGCTTTTTCACAAATAAAACTTGTAAATGTATATCTTGGACACAAGGCCCATAAATCACACTCTTTGAAGCAGTCCACCTGTGGCATCTCTGGTTTAAAAACCAGAAGTAATGAACAGAGAAAATGACTTGCCCAACTTTCCTGATTCTCAGCTCACAGCTCCAAAGCTGCCAAGTTTCTCAGATCTAGGAGGGAGACTTTGTGGACAGTCCTGTAGTTGGATTAAAGAGGGAAACACCCCTACAAAGATACAAGCGATGACAGGAAGAGTAGGGGATGACACAACAACTTTCACACAGGGAGTAGTGTTATGAAGAATCTCTTTATTATGGCGCCAAAAAGAATACACTAGCTAATTAACTTATGCCAGGTGTTCAGTTCTTCCTACTCAGTGGAGTCAAACTTCAGGTTAGAACCATTGTTCTTACTGTAGCTCTTTGCAGATATTCTTTAGTGAAGAGGATTACCAAAGCAGCTACCTGGTCCTCATTTTATATCGTTGACTCACAATACTTACTGGACTGGTCTTTAATCAAGGACAGTGTCTGTCAAGCAGGTTGAGCAATTTGTCCATTTAAACCAGTTAGCTCTCACAGGAAACATCACAGTAGGGAACAATCCTGAGCTTTGGAGTTGCCCACTTGAGTGCCTGATTCAATCCATTGAGAAAGCAAAGTCGTTTGACTATAGTATACAATCCTACCTGTCTGTCCGAGAATTGGTTCCAGGTTTTAAACTAACTGAAAAAACCTAGGTGGTGTGCGACGTGTGGGAAGGGTCATACAGTATAGTGCTGTTACAGTATCCTATCCTGACCTGAGGAAGGGGGTTTTGTTCTCCGAACGTTAGTCAAAATGTATTAAAATTAGTCCAATAAAAAGATTACCTTGTTTACATGTTCTACATGTAACGCCGACTTTTAAAAAAGGTTCCAGGGGGGATCCAGGAAATTATAGACCGGTGAGTCTGACGTCTGTACCGAGGAAAATGGTAGAGGCTATTATTAAAAACAAAATTACAGAGCACATCCAAGGACATGGATTACTGAGACCAAGTCAGCACGGCTTTTGTGTGGGGAAATCTTGCCTGACCAATTTACTTCAATTCTTTGAAGGAGTAAACAAACGTGGACAAAAGGAAGCCGGTTGATATTGTGTATCTGGATTTTCAAAAGACGTTTGACAAGGTACCTCATGAAAGGCTACAGAGGAAATTGGAGGGTCATGGGATAGGAGGAAATGTCCTATTGTGGATTAAAAACTGGTTGAAGGATAGGAAACAAGAGAGTGGGGTTAAATGGGCAGTATTCACAATGGAGAAGGGTAGTTAATGGGGTTCCTCAGGGGTCTGTGCTAGGACCGCTGCTTTTTAATATATTTATAAATGATATAGAGATGGAGTAACTAGCGAGGTAATTAAATTTGCTGATGACATAAAGTTATTCAAAGTCGTTAACTTGCGACAGGATTGTGAAAAATTACAAGAGGACCTTACGAGACTGGGAGACTGGACGGCTAAATGGCAGATGACGTTTAATGTAAGCAAGTGCAAGGTGATGCATGTGGGAAAAAAGAACCCGAATTATAGCTACGTCATGCAAGATTCCACGTAGGAGTTACAGACCAAGAAAGGGATCTGGGTGTCGTCGTCGATAATACAGTGAAACCTTCTGCTCAGTGTGCTGCTGCGGCTAGGAAAGCGAATAGAATGTTGGGTATTAGGAAAGGTATGGAAAACAGGCGTGAGGATGTCATAATGCTGTTTTTCCATATCATCAAGCTGATCAATCCATAGACTGGTGGGTTGTGTCCATCTACCAGCAGGTGGAGATAGAGAGCAATCCTTTTGCCTCCCTATATGTGGTCATGTGCTGCCGGAAACTCCTCAGTATGTTCTCTATCTCAGCAGGTGGTGGTCACACACAGCAGCAGCTCTGGCTAGGGCCTCCAAGCCTAATTTTTAGGTTTTGTTGAGTGCCTGGGGTTGAGGGCTCTTCTTGAGCAAGTGCAAACCTGGTGGCGCCAGGTCCCTCCTTTTCTCCCCCCTCCCGCTGGCTCCGTTAAAAAAAAAAAAAAATTTTGAACGTCCTTAAAGGCGTTTATTTCGACGTTTATTTAAACGTTTATTGCAGCTACTCACTGGGACACCAGGTCGTTACAGCTCGGAGCGGAAAGCAGGTAATTTTTACCTTTTTATAGCGGGCAGGGGGTTCCCCGATTGATCTCCACGTGGCATATGGCGTCGGAGGGCGAGGGCGCAAAGAGTCGCTCCCCGGATCGCTTAGGCACTTCTAGAGGGGATGCGGGGGTCTTAAAGTCTGATTCGCCCTTGTTGGGTGACAGTTTCGTGACCGATGAGTGTCCCGGTCCTTCCTCCGGCGTGGCGGTTTTTCCCGCCATAAACGCCCATCCCCCGCTGCTCGCCTCCGCCATCTTGGCCGGCCACGCGGCTCGGACGGCTTCTTCGTGGGCCGCCCTTGAGGGAGACATTAATGCCATGGACGCCCTTAATTTGGGCGACGGCACCAAAGCGGCTAAAGTTAAGCGCCGTTTTTCCCACGCGGCTCCTTCGCGGAGTGTCGCGCCGGACGCCATTTTGGATGCGCAGCATGTCTCTCCCCCGCTCTTGCGAGCGCCGGTTGAGGGTGCGTCTAGGGCTGTAGCCCAGGCTGCGGAAGTGCACAGTCTGGGGGGTTTTCTCCCCCGAGTTTGTTTTGCTGCTGCATCAGGCCTTCCTTATGCAAAACGCTGCCCCTGCTCCCTCGTTTGGTAAAGAGGTTGAGGTCCCCGGAGGTAAACGCCCTCGGGTTGATTCCCAGGCCTTGGAGGACCTTGTCTCCTCCGATGTAGATGAGGGCAGCGTATCTGAGTTCTCCCAACGGTCCTTTGCGGATTCCTTGGAGGAGACGGATCCCCGCTCGGATGGAGCGGATGACCCCTCTGCAGCGCGGCTTTTTAGCTCAGAGGATTTGCCCAACCTGTTAGTGCAGGCCATGGGCATTTTGAAGATTTCCTCTCCGGAGGACGTCTCTCCCTCAGCCCCTGTTGGCTCTGCCATTATGCTGGGGACGAAACGCCCGCCTAGAACCTTCCACGTGCATGATGCCATGCACACCTTAATTTCGGCTCAATGGGATGTCCCGGAAGCGAGCCTCAAAGTGGCTAGGGCTATGTCCCGCCTCTATCCTTTGCCTGAAAGTGAACGTGAGGCCTATCTGTGGCCTACCGTGGATTCTTTAATCACTGCGGTGACTAAGAAAACGGCTTTGCCGGTGGAAGGTGGCACGGCCCTAAAGGACACCCAAGACAGAAGATTGGAGGCGGCCTTAAGGTCGTCCTTTGAGGCGACTGCCTTAAGTTTGCAGGCCTCGGTTTGCGGTTCCTATGTGGCCAGGGCGTGCCTGACTATGGTGCAGCGGGCTTCCCCCTCGGATCATTCCTTGAGGGCTGATTGGCCGGCCCTGGAATCGGGCTTAGCCTATTTGGCAGACTTGCTGTATGATGTCTTGAGAGCCTCAGCTAAAGGCATGGCTCAGACAGTCTCTGCGCGGCGGTGGCTTTGGCTGAAACATTGGTCTGCTGACCACGCCTCTAAATCCCGCCTGGCTAGATTGCCTTTTAAAGGCAAGCTGCTCTTTGGGGTCGAGCTGGACAAAATCGTGACCGATCTCGGCACGTCTAAGGGCAAGAAGTTACCAGAGGTCAGGTCTCGGGCTAGTACTCGTTCCGGTACCTCCAGAGGACGGTTTCAGGAAGCCCATCGGTTCCGCCCGGGCAGGTCGGGCTCCTCTGCCCCCTCTTCCTTCAAGAGGACTTTCTCCCCCAAGCAGCATTCCTTTCGCAGAGACCGCCGTCCCGGAGGTGCTCCCTCCGGTCCTCCCCCAGGGTCTCGTACCCAATGACGGGGCCTTGGTCCACGCCCCAGTGCAGATTGGAGGACGGCTGTCCTCGTTTCTGGGCGAGTGGACCACAATAACTTCAGACGCTTGGGTGCTGGAAGTCATCAGAGACGGCTACAAGCTAGAGTTCTGCCGACCCTTAAGAGACGGGTTTGTACTCTCTCCCTGCAAGTCTCCGGTCAAAGCTGTGGCAGTGGAGCAGACCTTGGACAACCTGATCCGCCTGGGTGCGGTCGTTCCGGTGCCAGAAAATCAGATTGGCAAGGGACGTTACTCCATTTACTTTGTGGTACCAAAGAAAGGAGGTTCTGTCCGGCCTATCCTCGACCTCAAAGGGGTCAATCGGGCCTTGAAAGTGCGGCACTTTCGCATGGAGACTCTCCGCTCTGTTATAGCGGCAGTGAAGGCAGGAGAGTTCTTGGCTTCCTTGGACATCAAGGAAGCGTACCTGCATATTCCCATCTGGCCTCCTCATCAACGCTTCCTGCGTTTTGCAGTCCTGGGACGACACTTCCAGTTCAGAGCCCTCCCTTTCGGGTTGGCTACTGCTCCGCGGACCTTTTCCAAAGTAATGGTGGTCATCGCGGCCTTCCTGCGAAAGGAAGGAGTACAAGTCCATCCTTATCTGGACGACTGGTTGATCCGAGCCCCCTCTTATGCAGAGTGCGGCAAAGCTGTGAACCGGGTGGTTGCTCTTTTGAGCTCCCTGGGGTGGATCATCAACTGGGAGAAGAGCCAGCTGCGCCCGACTCAGTCCCTGGAGTATCTGGGAGTTCGATTCGACACCCAAGTGGGCAGAGTGTTCCTGCCAGACAATCGGATTGTCAAACTTCAGGCTCAGGTGGACCAGTTCCGAGTAGCCTCTCCTCTTCGGGCTTGGGACTATGTGCAGCTGTTGGGCTCTATGACGGCCACGATGGAAGTAGTGCCCTGGGCCAGGGCTCATATGAGACCACTACAACACTCTCTGTTGCAGCGCTGGACTCCCATGTCGGAGGATTATGCTGTGCGCCTTCCCTTGGACCCAGCAGTGCGCAAGGCGCTGAGCTGGTGGCTGCAGACAGAGAAGTTGTCTGCAGGAATGCCTCTGGTGACCCGAGAGTGGATTGTCGTCACGACGGACGCCTCTTTGACGGGCTGGGGAGCCCACTGCTTGGGAAGGACAGCGCAGGGGCTCTGGTCTCCTGCAGAGGCAAAGTGGTCTATCAACCTCCTGGAACTCAGAGCCATTCGGTTGGCGCTTTTGGAGTTCATCCCGGTACTGGCGTTGAAGCCAGTACGGGTCCTGTCGGACAATGCCACGGCTGTGGCTTATGTCAACCGCCAGGGAGGTACCAAGAGCGCCCCTCTAGCCAAGGAGGCCATGAGTCTATGCCAGTGGGCGGAAGCGAACCTGGAACAGCTGTCAGCGGCCCACATTGCCGGAGTCATGAATGTCAAGGCGGACTTTCTCAGTCGCCATACTTTGGAGCCCGGAGAGTGGCAGCTATCTGCTCAGGCGTTCTTGGACATCACGAAGCGCTGGGGCCAGCCGAGCCTAGATCTGATGGCGTCATCGGCCAATTGCCAAGTGCCGCGCTTTTTCAGCAGAGGACGGGACCCTCGATCCCTGGGAGTAGATGCTCTTCTACAACAGTGGCCGACACAAGAGCTTCTCTATGTGTTCCCGCCCTGGCCCATGTTGGGCAGGGTGCTAGACCTGGTGGCAAAGCATCCGGGCCGGATAATCCTGGTGGGTCCGGACTGGCCCAGACGTCCCTGGTATGCGGACTTGATCAGGCTCTCAGTCGACGATCCTCTGTGACTGCCTGTGGAGCAGGGCCTGTTACATCAGGGTCCCGTGGTGATGGAGGATCCCTCCCCCTTTGGTCTTACGGCCTGGCTATTGAGCGGCAGCGTCTGAGAAAGAAGGGCTTCTCAGACAAGGTCATCGCCACTATGCTGAGAGCGAGGAAGCGCTCTACTTCTACTGCTTACGCCAGGGTTTGGCGTACCTTTGCAGTGTGGTGTGAAGCAGGCTCACTTTCTCCCTTCACTGCTCCAATTTCTTCAGTGTTGGTATTCCTGCAAGAAGGTCTGGAGAAAGGCCTGTCGCTCAGTTCCCTTTAAGTCCAGGTAGCGGCTCTGACTTGCTTCAGGGGCCGCCTGAAGGGTGTTTCCCTGGCTTCACAGCCAGATGTGGTGCGCTTTCTTAAGGGAGTTAATCACCTGCGCCCTCCTCTGCACTCTGTGGTGCCTGCATGGAATCTCAATCTGGTGCTAAGTGCATTGCAGAAGCCGCCTTTCGAACCCTTGTCGAGGGCATCTCTGAAAGACCTGACGTTGAAAACAGTCTTTTTGGTGGCTATCACTTCAGCCAGAAGAGTTTCCGAGCTCCAGGCGCTGTCATGTCGAGAGCCTTTTCTGCAGTTCACTGAGGCAGGAGTGACTATTCGCACAGTGCCTTCCTTCCTGCCCAAGATTGTTTCTCGCTTCCATGTGAATCAGCAGCTCTGTCTCCCTTCCTTTCGTAGGGAGGACTACTCAGAGGAATACTCTGCTCTCAGATGTCTGGATGTGAGACGAGTCATCATCAGATACTTGGAAGTGACCAATGATTTCCGGAAATCGGATCATCTGTTTGTCCTGTTTGCAGGTCCTCGTAGGGGTCTGCAGGCTGCTAAGCCTACAGTGGCAAGATGGGTCAAGGAAGCCATTGCAGCGGCTTATGTGGCCGCGGGGAAGGTGCCGCCTATCCAGCTGAAGGCTCACTCCACAAGAGCTCAGGCGGCCTCGATGGCAGAGGCCGGTTCCGTCTCCTTGGAAGAGATATGCAAGGCGGCAACTTGGGCTTCGGCCCATACATTCTCCAAGCATTACCGCTTGACTGTGGCTGCTCGGGCGGAGGCCCGGTTTGGAGCTTCAGTGTTGCGGTCAGGGATTTCTATGTCCCGCCCTGGGTGAGTACTGCTTCGGTACATCCCACCAGTCTATGGATTGATCAGCTTGATGATATGGAAGGTAAAATTATGTATCATACCTGATAATTTTCTTTCCATTAATCATAGCTGATCAATCCATAGTCCCTCCCAGATATCTGTACTGTTTATATTCTGGTTGAATTTTAGGTTCAAGTTTAGTCTTCAGTTACTTCAGGAGGACTTCGTGTTCAAGTTTTTTCACTTGGATTCTTCAAGAGTTGAGACGAGTTTGTGTTACAGTGAGCTGCTGCATTCCTCTCCCCTCCGTTTTACGGGGCTGGATTGAGATTTAAATTCTGCCGGCACTCCCTCCCGCTTCGTGCGGCTGTAGGGCAGCTTTGTACCCCTCCCGCTTCGGCGGTGTTAGGGTCAGTCAGCTCCTCCCGCGGTTGTGGTTGCAGGATAAGCCAGATCCCCCCGCATCGGCGGGTGTGGTGTCCCTCCCCCGCTCCGCGGGGATGAGCTGGACGGATTCCCCTCCCCCACTTGTGTGGGGATGAGCTGGGTTAATTCCCCTCCCCCATTTCGGCGGTGGTGAGCTGGGCAGAGTGTCCCTTTGTGGGTGTAATTCTCTAAGTGCTGAGTCCTGCGGATGGAGCTTTCATGTCGACATACTGAGGAGTTTCCGGCAGCACATGACCACATATAGGGAGGCAAAAGGATTGCTCTCTATCTCCACCTGCTGGTAGATGGACACAACCCACCAGTCTATGGATTGATCAGCTATGATTAATGGAAAGAAAATTATCAGGTATGATACATAATTTTACCTTTCGCTCCATGGTGCGACCGCACCTTGAGTATTGTGTTCAATTCTGGTCGCCGCATCTCAAGAAAGATATAGCAGAATTGGAAAAGGTGCAGCAAAGGGTGACTAAAATGATAGCGGAGATGGGACAACTTCCCTATGAAGAAAGACTAAGGAGGCTAGGGCTTTTCAGCTTGGAGAAGAGATGGCTGAGGGGAGACATGATAGAGGTATATAAAATAATGAGTGGAGTGGAACAGGTGGATGTGAAGCGTCTGTTCACTCATTCCAAAAATACTAGGACTAGGGGGCATGCGATGAAACTACAGTGTAGTAAATTTAAAACAAATCGGAGAAACCTTTTTTTCACCCAACGCATAATTAAACACTGGAATTCATTGCCGGAGAACGTGTGAAGGCAGTTAGCTTGACAGAGTTTAAAAAGGGGTTAGACAGTTTCCTAGGACAAGTCCATAAACCACTACTAAATGGACTTGGGAAAAATCCACAATTCCAGGAATAACATGTATAGAATGTATGTTTTGGAAGCTTGCCAGGTGGCCTTGGCCTGGATTGGCCGCTGTCGTGGACCAGGATGCTGGGCTCGATGGACCCTTGGTCTTTTCCCAGTGTAACATTACTTATGTACTTATATTGTAAACATTTATTAACACAGCTACAATACTACTTTATCCTAAAGCAAAAAAAATAAAAATATATATTTTATTTACAGTTTGTCGCTGGTTTCTGCTTTCCTCATCTTCTTTTCACTGTCTTCCTTCCATCCAGCATCTGTCTTCATCCTCTCTCCCTGTCCCTTCCATCCACCATCTGTCCCTGTCTGCCCTCTCTCTCCCACCTTCTATTCACTGTCTGCCCTTTCAATCCACCATTTGCCTTCCCTCTCCCATCCATCCAGGGTCTGCCCTCCCTCTCGCTACCCCTTCCATCCAGGATCTGTCCCCTCTCTCTGCCCCTTTTTTTCAACCCCCAGTTCCAGCCCTTTTATCCCACCTGCCCCCCTTTCAGCCCCCAGCCACTTCTCCCTGTCCCCGTTTCAACCCCAGCCCTTTTCTCTCACCAATCCCGTGCTTCAGCCCCAGCCACTTCTCCCTGTCTCCTTTTCAGCCCCCAGTCTCCACAGTTTCAGCCCTGCCCCCTTATCCCACCTACCGTCCTTTTCAGCCCCCAGTTCCAGCCCCCTTCATCCACATGCCTTGCATTAGGGCCCCCCTTTTCAGCCCCAGACCCATTCTCTCTCATGGCCCAGGCATGGCCCCCATTTTCCCTCATGGCTCCTTCTCAGACCCCAGTTCCAGCCCCCTTTTCCCATCTGAGAACCCCCTCCCCACCTCCTCCCATCTGAAAACCCCAGTCCCCTTCTCCCATCTGAACCCCCCCCCCCCACCCCCCGACACGACACGACATGCCTACCAGCTCCGTTGACAGACAGCCCTCTTCTCCTGCCACCACCCTGTCTTTTAAAAAAAACAATCAGTGAAGCGGCATCGCAGGCAGCGCCTCATGTCTGCCCTGCTTGTAAAAGAAGCAAATGTCCTCGTCGTCGGCCTTCCCTCACTGTGTCCCGCCCTCCTCTGAGGTAACTTCCTATTTCCGCGAGGGCGGGACACAGTGAGGGAAGGCTTACGACGACGAGGAGATTTGCTACCTGCGACGCCGCTTCACTGATTTTTTTTTTTTTTTTTAAAGGCAGGGTGGTGGCAGGAGAAGAGGGCTGTTAATGGGAGAGGGGACTGCAGCGCCAGCGGCCCTTTGGGTGGGAGCACCCCCCCCCCCCCCCCCCCACACACACACACCTGCTGACACCCCGGGAGGATCGCCCCCACTGCCCAGCCCTTGCTACGCCACTGGTATGGAGAACATCCATCATAGGTAAACAATTTTACAAAGCAAAGAATACAAAGAATCTAGTTCATACCTTGTCAGCTTGTATTGTTAAGTATTGTATTCCTGTAAAGAATGTGTAACACCGGTTAGTTCTTCACCTGAATAATCTTTCTCCGAGGACAAGCAGGCTGCTTGTTCTCACTGATGGGTGACGTCCACGGCAGCCCCTCCAATCGGAAACTTCACTAGCAAAGTCCTTTGCTAGCCCTCGCGCGCCCGCGCGCACCGCGCATGCGCGGCCGTCTTCCCGCCCGAAACCGGCTCGAGCCGGCCAGTCTTCTTTTGTCCGCACTCGGTACGGTCGTGTTTTCGCCGTGTCGAGCCCCGGAAAGTCGACCTCGCGCGTCCAATTCGTTTGAACGTGTTTTTTTCCTTCGGGAAAGCTTTGTCATAGTCGGGAAGTGCTCCAGAAACCCCCCGCCGGGTTTCGTGTAAATCCTCCCCGTACTTCCAGCTTTTTTGCCCCGGTAAGTTTTCTTTCGTCGTCGGGGTAGGCCTTTTTTCGGCCTCGGTCGAGATTTTTTCTCCCTCTAAATTTGGTGCTTCGAATTTCGCCATTTCGGCTTTTGATTTCGCCGGCGTGATTTTTCCGCCCATGACATCGAAGCCTTCCAGCGGCTTCAAGAAGTGCACCCAGTGCGCCCGGGTTATCTCGCTCACTGATCGACACTCGTCGTGTCTTCAGTGTCTGGGGGCCGAGCACCGCCCTCAGAACTGCAGTCTGTGTTCCCTGCTTCAAAGGCGGACTCAGGTAGCGAGACTAGCCCAGTGGAACGTGTTGTTCTCGGGCTCTTCGTCGGCATCGGCACCGGGATCTTCGAGTGCATCGACGTCGTCAGCGTCCAGACCATCTTCCTCGGCCGCCCCTGCATCGAGTGCATCGAGGCATCGGGCCTCTGCATCGGCGCCGAGACATCGGATAGCTGCATCGACGTCGGTGGTACCAGGACCTCGTCTGCTGATGTCGTCGGACGGTGGTGCATCGGGTGGAGTGCAGGTGAGGGCTGTCCATTCCCCTGCTGGTGGCGGTGAGCCCTCGGGTGGGTCTCCGCCTACCCTGAGGGCTCCTGCGGTACAGCCCCCCCGAGATCGACCTTCTTCAGTCTCGGCCCCGAGGAAGCGACGGGTGGATTCGACGTCCTCCTCGTCGGTGCCGGGGAGCTCCGGTGACATGCTTCGGAAGAAATCGAAGAAGCATCGACACCGGTCTCCTCCCCGTGTCGGCACCGAGAGCTCTGGGTCGCCGAGGGATTCGGCACCCAGCAGGCATCGGCACCGAGAGGACCGCTCACCCTCTGTTCAGGAGGTGTCGATGCGCTCCGCTCTGGACAGCCCGGAACAGCCTCCACGCCCGGAACAGGTACTGACGTCGACGCCTGCATCGACCCCTCAGCCTTTCTCTGCAGCCGCTCTAAACGAGAGCCTCCGGGCCGTTCTCCCAGAGATTCTGGGAGAGCTGTTGCGCCCTACCCCTCCGGTACCGGCGGTGCTTGCGCCACCGGTACCGTCGAGCGTGGCGCCGGCTGGCCCATCGCCCAGGTTGAGGTCCCCGACGTCGGTACCGCGTGCGGTACCGACCGCGGCCACCTCCCAGGAAGGCTCCCCGACTACGTCGGCGGAGGGAGCTTCGCCGATGCGGGCGAGGGAGTCTACCTCTCGACGCCCCCATCGTGGACAGGGTTCCACGGAGTCGAGCAGGGCGAGGTTGCAGACACAGGTCCGTGAACTTGTGTCTGACACCGAGGGTGAGGCCTCGTGGGAGGAAGAGGAAGATCCCAGATATTTCTCTGACGAGGAGTCTGGGGGTCTTCCGTCTGATCCCACTCCCTCTCCTGAGAGACAGCTTTCTCCTCCCGAGAGTCTGTCTTTTGCCTCCTTTGTCCGGGAGATGTCTACGGCCATCCCCTTCCCGGTGGTTGTGGAGGACGAGCCCAGGGCTGAAATGTTTGAGCTCCTGGACTATCCTTCTCCACCTAAGGAAGCGTCCACTGTTCCCTTGCACCATGTCCTGAAGAAGACATTGCTTGCGAACTGGACCAAACCATTAACTAATCCCCACATTCCCAAGAAGATCGAGTCCCAGTACCGGATCCATGGGGACCCAGAGCTGATGCGCACTCAGTTGCCTCATGACTCTGGAGTTGTGGATTTGGCCCTAAAGAAGGCTAAGAGTTCTAGGGAACATGCTTCGGCGCCCCCGGGCAAGGACGCTAGAACCTTAGACTCCTTTGGGAGGAAGGCCTACCATTCCTCTATGCTCGTGTCCAAGATCCAGTCTTACCAGCTCTACACGAGCATACACATGCGGAATAATGTGCGGCAGTTGGCGGGCTTGGTTGATGCTCTTCCCCCTGAGCAAGCCAAGCCTTTTCAGGAGGTGGTCAGGCAGCTGAAGGCGTGCAGAAAATTCCTGGCCAGAGGAGTTTATGACACTTTTGATGTTGCGTCCAGGGCCGCTGCTCAAGGTGTGGTGATGCGCAGGCTCTCATGGCTGCGTGCCGCCGACCTGGAGAATAGAGTCCAGCAGCGGATTACGGACTTGCCTTGCCGTGCGGATAACATTTTTGGCGAAAAAGTCGAGCAGGTGGTAGAGTCTCTCCACCAGCGGGACACCGCATTCGACAAGTTCGCCCGCCGGCAGCCTTCAGCTTCTACCTCTACAGGTAGACGATTTTTCGGGGGAAGGAAGACTGTTCCCTATACTTCTGGCAAGCGTAGGTACAATCCTCCTTCCCGACAGCCTGCGGCCCAGGCTAAGCCCCAGCGCGCTCGCTCTCGTCAGCAGCGTGCGAATCAGCAAGGCCCCGCGGCTCCCCAGCAAAAGCAAGGGGCGAGCTTTTGACTGGCTCCAGCAGAGCATAGCCGACACCCAAGTGTCAGTGCCGGGCGACCTGCCTGTCGGAGGGAGGTTGAAAGCTTTTCACCAAAGGTGGCCTCTCATAACCTCCGATCAGTGGGTTCTCCAAATAGTCCGGCAAGGATACTCCCTCAATTTGGCCTCTCAACCTCCAAATTGTCCACCGGGAGCTCAGTCCTACAGCTTCCAGCACAAGCAGGTACTTGCAGAGGAACTCTCCGCCCTTCTCAGCGCCAATGCGGTCGAGCCCGTGCCATCCGGGCAAGAAGGGCTGGGGTTCTATTCCAGGTACTTCCTTGTGGAAAAGAAAACAGGGGGGATGCGTCCCATCCTAGACCTAAGGGCCCTGAACAAATATCTCGTAAAAGAAAAGTTCAGGATGCTTTCCCTGGGCACCCTTCTCCCCATGATTCAGCAAAACGATTGGCTATGCTCTCTGGACTTGAAGGATGCCTACACACACATCCCGATACTGCCAGCTCACAGACAGTATCTGCGATTTCAGCTGGGCGCACGCCACTTCCAGTACTGTGTGCTACCCTTTGGGCTCGCCTCTGCGCCCAGGGTGTTCACAAAGTGCCTAGCTGTGGTAGCAGCGGCGCTTCGCAGGCTGGGGGTGCACGTGTTCCCATATCTCGACGATTGGCTGGTGAAGAACACATCCGAGGCAGGAGCCCTGCAGTCCATGCAGATGACTATTCGCCTCCTGGAGCTACTGGGGTTTGTGATAAATTACCCAAAGTCCCATCTTCTCCCAGTGCAGAAACTCGAATTCATCGGAGCCCTGCTGGATTCTCGGACGGCTCGCGCCTATCTCCCAGAGGCGAGGGCCAACAACTTGTTGTCCCTCGTCTCGCGGGTACGAGCGTCCCAGCAGATCACAGCTCGGCAGATGTTGAGATTGCTGGGCCACATGGCCTCCACAGTTCATGTGACTCCCATGGCCCGCCTTCACATGAGATCTGCTCAATGGACCCTAGCCTCCCAGTGGTATCAGGCCGCCGGGGGTCTAGAGGACGTGATCCACCTGTCCACGAGTTTTCTCGAATCCCTGTATTGGTGGACGATTTGCTCCAATTTGACTCTGGGACGTCCCTTCCAAATTCCTCAGCCTCAAAAAGTGCTGACCACGGATGCGTCTCTCCTGGGATGGGGAGCTCATGTCGATGGGCTTCACACCCAAGGAAGGTGGTCCCTCCAAGAAAGCGATCTACAGATCAATCTTCTGGAGTTGCGAGCGATCTGGAACGCTCTGAAGGCTTTCAGAGATCGGCTGTCCCACCAAATTATCCAAATTCAGACAGACAATCAGGTTGCCATGTACTATGTCAACAAGCAGGGGGGCACCGGATCTCGCCCCCTGTGTCAGGAAGCCGTCAGCATGTGGCTCTGGGCTCGCCGTCAAGGCATGGTGCTCCAAGCCACATATCTGGCAGGCGTAAACAACAGTCTGGCCGACAGGTTGAGCAGGATTATGCAACCTCACGAGTGGTCGCTCAATTCCCGTGTGGTGCGGCAGATCTTCCGGGCGTGGGGCACCCCCCTGGTAGATCTCTTCGCATCTCAAGTGAACCACAAGGTCCCTCAGTTCTGTTCCAGGCTTCAGGCCCACGGCAGACTGGCGTCGGATGCCTTCCTCCTGGATTGGGGGGAAGGTCTGCTGTATGCTTATCCTCCCATTCCTCTGGTGGGGAAGACTTTGTTGAAACTCAAGCAAGACCGAGGCACCATGATTCTGATTGCTCCCTTTTGGCCGCGTCAGATCTGGTTCCCTCTTCTTCTGGAGTTATCCTCCGAAGAACCCTGGAGATTGGAGTGTTTTCCGACCCTCATCACGCAGGACGAAGGGGCTCTTCTGCATCCCAACCTCCAGTCCCTGGCTCTCACGGCCTGGATGTTGAGGGCGTAGACTTTGCCTCTTTGGGTCTGCCAGAGGGTGTCTCCCGCATCTTGCTTGCTTCCAGGAAAGACTCCACTAAGAGAAGTTACTTCTTTCATTGGAGGAGGTTTGCCGTCTGGTGTGACAGCAAGGCCCTAGATCCTCGCTCTTGTCCTACACAGACCCTGCTTGAATACCTTCTGCACTTGTCTGAGTCTGGTCTGAAGACCAACTCCGTAAGGGTTCACCTTAGTGCAATCAGTGCATACCATTACCAAGTGGAAGGTAAGCCGATCTCAGGACAGCCTTTAGTTGTTCGCTTCATGAGAGGTTTGCTTTTGTCAAAGCCCCCTGTCAAGCCTCCTACAGTGTCATGGGATCTCAATGTCGTTCTCACCCAGCTGATGAAACCTCCTTTCGAGCCACTGAATTCCTGCCATCCGAAGTACTTGACCTGGAAGGTCATTTTCTTGGTGGCAGTTACCTCGGCTCGTAGAGTCAGTGAGCTTCAGGCCCTGGTAGCCCAGGCCCCTTACACCAAATTTCATCACAACAGAGTAGTCCTCCGCACTCACCCTAAGTTTCTGCCAAAGGTTGTGTCGGAGTTCCATCTGAACCAGTCAATTGTCTTGCCAACATTCTTTCCCCGTCCTCATTCCTGCCCTGCTGAACGTCAGCTGCACACATTGGACTGCAAGAGAGCATTGGCCTTCTATCTGGAGCGGACACAGCCCCACAGACAGTCCGCCCAATTGTTTGTTTCTTTTGATCCCAACAAGAGGGGAGTGGCTGTAGGGAAACGCACCATATCCAATTGGCTAGCAGATTGCATTTCCTTCACTTACGCCCAGGCTGGGCTGGCTCTTGAGGGTCATGTCACGGCTCATAATGTTAGAGCCATGGCAGCGTCGGTAGCCCACTTGAAGTCAGCCACCATGGAGGAAATTTGCAAAGCTGCGACGTGGTCATCTGTCCACACATTCACATCTCATTACTGCCTGCAGCAGGATACCCGACGTGACAGTCGGTTCGGGCAGTCAGTTCTTCAGAACCTGTTTGGGCTTTAGGATCCAACTCCACCCCCCGAGGGCCCTGTTTGTTCTGTTCCAGGCTACACTCTCAGTTAGTTGGTAAATTTTTTTAGGTCAATCTCAGTTATGTCCTCGTCGTTGCGAGGCCCAATTGACCAATGTTGTTGTTTTGAGTGAGCCTGGGGGCTAGGGATACCCCATCAGTGAGAACAAGCAGCCTGCTTGTCCTCGGAGAAAGCGAATGCTACATACCTGTAGAAGGTATTCTCCGAGGACAGCAGGCTGATTGTTCTCACAAACCCGCCCGCCTCCCCTTTGGAGTTGTGTCTTCCCTTGAAGTGTATTGTCTTGCTACATACTGGACTGGCCGGCTCGAGCCGGTTTCGGGCGGGAAGACGGCCGCGCATGCGCGGTGCGCGCGGGCGCGCGAGGGCTAGCAAAGGACTTTGCTAGTGAAGTTTCCGATTGGAGGGGCTGCCGTGGACGTCACCCATCAGTGAGAACAATCAGCCTGCTGTCCTCGGAGAATACCTTCTACAGGTATGTAGCATTCGCTTTCAGTTTAACAACCTATGTGTGTGATAGTTTGAGAAGGACCTTGTCCTGAATTCCTGCACATAATTTTTATTTTCTACTGCAAGGGTGAGTCTTGAACTGCCCTTCATGTCTATTTCTACTGCATAATGACTGCAACAAAATTACTTTTTTGACAAATGAATTCAGCTAATATGAGCTAATAGAGCAGACAGGATAATTGCAGAAATCTAATTTTCAGAAAGAATGATTTGTGTGAAGTACTACTTGAAAATGATTACAGGATTTTAGTGTTATGTCTGCAAACTTTACAGGTAGTTTTCACCTGTAGACTTTACACCACAGTGTATAGTGAAGGTATTTAGTATTGCCTAAGAAAAGAAATACCTGCACACTTTGACGATACCTGTTAGGTACCTTTTATCCACTAAAAACACATGCACTTCTAAAAACTCAAATGTACGAGCATACGTCCAATCCATTCCCCTCTCATTCCCACCTCCAGGAAAACCTTCCCGTTCTCCATTCTGCATGCGTAATTTTACTCACACATAGGATCCTGATTTACAAGATACCCATTTTTTTATGAGTAGTACATTACTTATAAAAGTAGCTTTGAAATGGCCATCTTAAGGAGGAATTTAAATTTTCCAAATGTGATCATAAGCATCCAGTATAAGAAGCTAGCCTCCCCCAGAGCCTGGTGGTCATTGTCAGAGCTCCAATCCTCCACAGTTATACCCAGGAACAGGAGATGTACTTAATTGCATATTATCCCTGGGTCTCAGGGAGCCAGTCTCACAGAGTGAGCTGTGAAATCTCATGGATCCTCGTGAGACTGGCTCCATGGCAATAGGAGATGATGTGCAATTAAGTGCATTTCCTGCTGTGTACCAGATTAAGGGTTGCGAAGGCAGCTATGTGGACAGGAAGAGCCAGGAGTGGCTGACCAAAATGCTACAGGTAATGAAACAGACAGGTACAAGTTATTCTTATTCCACACTAACAGACACATACAAAGGAATTTTGGCGAAGGAGGTTAAATAGGACAGCCCTTGAGAGGAGGAAGAGGGTGAGAATGGACTCAGATTGGGGGGATGGAGGGAGAGATGAATGGCATGAAGAGGTTAGAGTGGAATGAAGGGATGAGAAGGTGGATGGAGGTGATGACAGGGGTCAAGAGGATAGAGACAAGGTGAGAATGCCTCAGGAAAGGAGGAGGGAAGAAAATGGTGATAAGGGGTCATTATGGAGGAAAGTAGGTGATAGTCAGTGTGACTGGAAGGAAGTGGTGAGAAAGGGATAAAGGAAGGGTTAAGAAAAGATTGGAGTGGATGGAGGTATTAAAGGTTAGAGTGTCCTTCTATGTTAAATTGTACAGCGCTGCGTAACCCTAGTAGCGCTTTAGAAATGTTAAGTAGTAGTAGGAAGGAGGGAGGAATGGGGTGAGGGTGGTGGTTATACTGTCTGGAAAGAGTTGGTGAAAAGCCCAGAGGTAACAGAGGTGAAAAACAGGCTGAGAAGGGGAAAATGATGGGTAAAATATAGTATTGAATAGAAATGCAGAGAAGAGAGAGAGGGTTAAAAGAAAAGATGAAAGGGAACTATCAAATTTCTCATTTAGATAGAAAGGAAAGATGAGGAGATATGAAAATGAGGACCTGGGAGATAAATTTGCATATAATGGAAGTAATATATGCACATTTATTTCATGCATATTCCTTGTAGTTATCCTGAAAACCTGACTGGCTGGATGTGTCCGAAGGACTGGATTGAGAGCCCCTACCCTAGTCACATCATTGGAAGGGACTGCTATGCCCCACCCCTCGGCTTCAGCCTTCCCAAACAAATAGGTCACCAGCTGCCTATGAAAGTGGTTGTTTTACTCCAAGAACATGATCAACACATTCCCATCTGCTTCCTTGCCTTACCTCCAATGTTTCCTCTAAGGATTGAGTTGATGTGAGCAAAACTTTTTCTTTGCAAGCAAAGGACTGACTACACATATAAACACTCACAGGGAGGTTGGAAAGGGTTCCATGAGCCATGCTGTGCTTGCTTTCCTATTTGTTCGCTTGTAGTTTAACTATACACTATAGCTGAATTTTACTCAGCTACTGGATGTTTAGCACAGCTTGGGAACATTGCTCCCCCAAGCATCTTTCTTAAAAATAAATAAAATAATGGGGTGGGGGGGAAGGACAATAAGAGAACTTCTGAAAAGTGGGAAATGGGGGTAACTTACAAAAAGGACTGGGGCTGTGAGTGTAAGTGGGAGACTTGGGGATAGAATAGTGCAAAACATTGATAGAGGATAGTGACTTTTGGGGGTGAGCAAGGAGCTGTGGGGAGGGGGGTTCTTTCGGGATTGTGGTCTTGGGGTTGAGAGGTTGATGTAACTGCTACTGAAGATCTAGCTGTCTGTATTAACAATTTAAGAGGTAGGTCCTCTGTAATCTCACAAGGTAAATTTTCAGCAATTCACTGAGTGGGACATAGGTGGCTAAATTGTAGCCAGTTAAATTGATTTAAAAGATATTTTTATGCCACAAGTTAGTTGGCTCAGGATGTGACTGAAAATTGTCCTAGAATAGCTCAATATATTAGCCACTTGGTGAACTTTTGTAACTTTATCCTGTTTCTAATTATTTTTTTTAGGGTTACCTTTCTCTCGTATTAACAAAAAAAAAAAAAAAAAAAAAATATATATATATATATAAGATGTTAGATACTGGTTCTTAAGAGTCGTCCTGTATTATACAAAGAGTATACATGTTCATCAGATACTTTTGTGTCTTTGGAATCCTTTAAACTGCATTATTCTTAGTTTGATTTTACTTGAGCTCTCCTTTGGTGCTCATGATAGTCATGATGATTTGAACACTGCACTGACTATTTTTAAAATTCTTTTCCTTAGTGAAGTTATGGTCTACAAATCTGGACAATTCAGTAGCAAGTATTGAAGCCAAGGCAAATGTTTGTTGTGTCAAGTTCAGCCCATCCTCAAGATACCACCTGGCTTTCGGCTGTGCAGGTAGGCAACTGCAAGAAACATTTGGGTTAATTCTTTGTTAGTAATGCTATCTCTGCAACTTTATTTTTTATTTATTTGATTACATGCTGTTTCCATGTAGTTCCAAACAATGTACAATAAAAATTTTAATTGACACTTAATTAGGCTAGTTTTCACATGGGGAGGCCAGTGGCTGTCAGAACAGAAAACTGTAAAGGCTGGTTTTCTGCCGACTGCTGGACTCGGGGAACACTCCCTCCCATACTCTTTCCTCCTCCACTGCCACTGCAGCTTAAGACCTGCAGTGGCAATTTGAAGACCAGAATGCAGTGCAGAGTCTCCTACTCATGTAGGTGCTGATAGTTCCTCAGTGTCCTGTCCTTTCAGAAACAGTTTATGTCCTAGGAGGTTAAAACGCTAGTGATGACAGGCTGGCGAGTCTACAGAAGGGAGCTGCTGTAGGGGACAGAAGGAGTTTTGGAAGAGAGATTTAGGGGGATGGGAAATAAAGACCCAGAGGGGAGAGGAGGGTAGGGAGATACAGGGGAGATGCTGGATTGGGGTGGGTGGGGGCGGATAAGTATATAGAGAGGGGATACTGGACATGAGGGAAGGAATGATAGGAGATGCTGGACATGGGGAGGAGGTCAAAGACAGAGGGATATGCTGGACATGGGGGCGGATAAGAACAGGGACACAGAGAGAAGATGGATGGTAGACACGGAGAGAGACGAAATGTCAAAATGGACAGGAAATTTGGAAAGAGTTGAGAATACAGAGGAACTCAAAAGATGGAGACTGGGAGCAATATGACCAGACAAAGCTAGAAAGAAGAATTGTGTTTTCTAGTTAATAATTGGAATATGCCGGTTTTGGAATGTACAGAGCAGATGCTAGACATGGCTGGGACCCTGGATATAAGTTTGGAAGGGGACCCCAAAGCCTCGGTAGCAGGCTGTGCTTCCTTCAACTTCTGGCAGACGAGGCCCTCTCATAGCCTGGGAGCTCAGAACAGTTGTTTTGCTTGCAACATCCCTTCCCCTAAAGCTGACTCTGACATCTACTACCTTTATATTTTTTATAATACAAGAAGAAAATTCCTGTTTTTCTGGTACTGTAATGCATTCAAGAGTCTGGTTTCCTGGAGTTTCAGCTGAGGGTCTATCTGTGTTCTATGTGAGTGACCAAGGTCAGATGTTCTATGGCCATGGATTTTCTATTGAAGGATCTGTAGTAATCTTGCTTGTTCAGTTTTCTCAATAGGTATGCTACTGATCTAGGGCCCACTGCTTATTTATGGTGCTACCTTTTCCTAGGTAGGTCCCTTGTTATGCGAGTTGTAGAAGATATGCTGGAATAGTGATTTACTCTAGGTCCTAAGTGAATTTTTGTATAGTTTTGTATTCATAATATGCCTGATACTGAGAGGGTTTATGTTGCTCAGATTATATTAGAAACAAAAATATTTTTTGTATGGCAAGTAGCTCTGCTGTGCACAAATTATTGGGGAGGGTTTGAGTGGTTCTGTGAATGCAGAATATATGTTTCTATTTAATACTCTATGGACGAAGCATATGAGGATTTGGGAGGGGACTGGCTCAACGGAGGCTGAAAAGTGCAACCTGTTGTAGTACCTCCTCCTACTCCCAAGCCCTCAGTGTTGTCTGCAGGCACTGTGTACTGCTCTGCTGCCCTCACTGCAGTTATTTGTTGGGGATGGGGCAGGGGTGGTGGCAGGTTTTTCTTTTTCAACAAGTTGACAGTCCTAAATACCTTCATTAATCATATGTGGAAACCTTGAGTCTCCATTTTTATTCATTATTTCTCAATCTCATTTTGGTTTTACAGTCTGGTGTATGCTGATCTCTCTCATGCATGCTCATTGCAGATATCCTGAAAGCCAAACTGGCTAAAGTGTATGCTAGGAAAGGATTGAGAAACATTTTTTATTGTTGCGTTTGTCCAGCTCTTATTATGTCCAAGTAAGTGGAACAGACATTTCAGCCATTGTGCAGTGGCTTTCTTCAGAGTATGCTGTGAGGTCTGCAATTTGTATTTATATTGTAGGTTCTCAAACCTGATTGGGTTTGAGGTAGGTGGCTTCCTCAGGAAAATAAGAAATTGAGGCAAAAAAGTCCATTGGTCACATATTTCCCTCAAACATTGCCCACCTTCCTGAGGAAATCATCCACCTCAGACCCCAACCAATCAAGTTTGAGAATCAACCATATAAAGACAAAACTGTAGACCTCACAGCATTACCTAAAGATGCAGCATGGCGGCTGAAACGGTTCCACTTATTCAAACGTGGCAAGACCCAGACAACCATAACAATCGTGAGCCAGCTGTAGAAGCCTAAGAGAGCACTTCTATTTTTGGACAATAGCCTACTTTCTTTTTATTCTTGCATGCTCTGCAGGGGTAACAAGCACAAGCCTGTATTGAAAATGGACTGAAAACTATAACTGAAGTTACATTTTCTCGTTTATTTTTATTCATTCAATATTCTACCTTTTGTAAGGTTAAGGCACAAGGCAGATTACATAAATACATAAAAGATGCATATATAAAGACACAAAGAATAATAACTACAACAAAGATGTAAAGTACAATGAAAGCAATAGGGAAATAAATGGTATGAGAATAATAGGGGCAGGCAGGACTGTGATGAGAAGTGTCTCTAACAGCCTAGCAGAAGGTCTAACTGAACAGCCAATCTTTTTTGTTTGTTTACAGAAGGGTAAATCCAAGAGGTATTTTGTTTCATATGATGGCTGCAAAACAGATGAAAACACAAAGCCCTTATACGTGTTAGTTTTGCTGATGCCAGTGGTGGGGTGAACAGAAGGTCCCAATGGGAGGACTGTATTTCCCTCACAGGTGTATAGGTGATTATCAGTTAGGAAAGATACTCAGGAGAAGGTTGGATCAGGCATTTAAAGATGAGACAAAACGTAATTAAGGAAGTTCTTGCGGTTCCGCTGTCTGATCTTTTCAATGCTTTAGAGTTGGGAGTGGTGTTCGAGGACTGGAGAAGGGCAGATGTGGACCCCTTCTACAGAAGTAGAAGGGAGGAGGAGGTTGGAAAGTAAAGGCTGGTTAGTCTGACCTCTGTGGTAAGTAAATTAATGGAAATGCATCTAAAACAGGATAGTGAATTGCAGGGCCTGGGGCAGCATGGTTTTAATAGAGGAAGGTCTTGTCAGACAAATCTGATTACTTGAGAGTTGGATTGAGGGAGAGCACAAGATGTGAATGTACTTATATTTTAGCAAAGCCTTTGACACAGTTCCACATAGATGACTTATAAATAAACTGTGCCCTTCGTATGGACCCTAAAATGACTGACTGGGTTAGAAACTGATTGAGTAGAAGGCGACAGAGGGTGGTAGTAAATGAGGCTTAATCTGAGGAAAGGGATGTTAGAAGGTGGTATAACATAAGGATCGGTTCTTGTCCCAGTTTTTGTGACACTTTGGTGAGCGATATTGCAAAAAGGCTATCTACGAGGTTTGTCTCTTTGCAGATGATACCAGAATCTGCAGTATAGTCACCCCTGATGGTATGGGTACGATGAGGAGGGACCTAGTGAAGTTTGAAGAATGGTCCGGAATTTGGCATCTAAGATTTAATGCTAAAAAAATGCAGTGTCATGCATTTGGGTTACAAAAACCTGAGGGAGAGGTACAGTTTAGAGCAGGCATGGGCATCCTACAGGTCGCATGCAGCCCACCAGCTCATCTTCCCTAGTGAATTCTGTGCGGAAACAAACAAAAAAAAGTACTAGGCCCAGCATCAGCAATAACCTCAGCACCAAGGAGTCTTGGTGCCCACATACATAAAGGCCTGCTTGTACTGCTCCCTATGGAAGCATACGGAATGTGTTGGTGGAGGTGGAAACAGCAGGGCCATTTCTCATGAGGAATTCCTGCTTCTCGGAACTGAGGTTATTGCCGATTCAGGGCCTGACACTTTGTCACTCCTACAGGCCCAGACTCATAGACATGGTAGCAGCAGCAAAAGGGAGGGAGGTTTAAAGAGAAATGATGCAGTTGGAGTGAACAAGGGAGAGAGAGAGAGACAAGGGATGATGTTGGGATCGGGAAGAAAGGGAAGAGAGAGAGGGAAACTGTGGCACATGGATGGTGGGGAACAGAAGAGATATGGTACATGGATGGTGGGGAAGAGAAGAGAGATGGTACATGAATAGAGGGAGACAGAACCAGAGGCTAGGACTGACATGATCACAAAAAAATAAAATCACCAGAGGATAAAGGTAGAAAAAATATAAGGTATTTGTTTAGGTGACAGATGAATTATTACTAAAATGACCAAAGCTGCTAAGAACTTTTAGGTATCCTTCTATCTTCCTCTCCTCCTTCCATGTTAGAATCTTCTGTCTCCCTATCCCTCAGTCACATAAGCAGAAAACGGATAGTTCCTCTTCAAACCCAGGATAAGTGAGCACCAAGAAAAAGTAGACAAAAATTAACCTGAAACCCCAAGAATCCAGCCTCTGCATGGAACACATCAGAAAAACAGAGAATAATTTCCTCTTGTGCAGTGCAAAATATAAAAACAGTAGACATAAATTCTCAAAACAGACATATTCCAATCACTAAACTGAAAAAAAAATGTATATTACTATCCATTAAGAAAAAGAGGAAAAGCCTATTGGTGTACAAGCATGTCAATTGAAATGATCATTGAGTTTTGTTGGCAGTAGTACTAAAATGTCGACCCAACACGGCCATGTTTCGGCCCGAAGGCCTACCTCAGGGGTCTTGGTGAATCTCTGTGTTTGCAGTATAGTATTTTGCAACGGAGAAACCGAATACAAAGATCTTGATCAAATCCTTCGTTTATCCTCTGTTTTGTAGAATTGCTGAATGAAGACTGCCAAATGGTTGGCTAATGTGTATGATGGTTTTGTGAGGTTTTTTCCTCCTTTTTTTGTTGCTTTGCATGAACTTAAGGTGGCCAAACAATTAGAAAAGGTGATGGCAAAAGCCAGAAGGATGCTTGGGTGTATAGTGAAAGGAATGGCCAGCAGGAAAAAGGAGGGGATAATGCCTCTGTATAAGTCTCAAGTGAGACCTTATTTAGAGTACTGTGTACAATTCTGGAGATCGCACCTTCAAAAAGATATAAACAGGATGGAGTCAGTCAAGAGGGCGACTACTAAAAGATCAGTGGTCTTTGTTAAAAAGCTTATGGAGACAGACTTAAAGATCTCAGTATATGTACTTGGGGGGAAAAGGCAAAAGAAAGGAGATAGGGTAGAGATATTTAAATACCTCTGTGGCATAAATGCACAGGAGCTAGTCTCTTTGAAAGGAAGCTCTGGAATGGGGGGGGGGGGTATAGGATAAAGGTGGAAGAGGACAGACTTAGGACTAACCTAAGGAAATAATAACAAAAAGGGTGCTGAATACATGGAATCATTAGGCAAGTAGGTAGCTGTGCGGGTGGTGAATGTGAGGATTGCTTGGTTACTTACCTGCCTGGTGCAAAGGTAGTAGACCTCATACATTACCTAGATAAGATTTTAGACGGTACTGGGGAGGAGCCTGGTTGTCTTCGTACATGTGGGTACCAAGCCAAACTCAGACTCTTTGGTAGAAAGTTGAATCTAGAATCTCCAGGGTTGCATTTTCAGAAGTACTGCCCATTCCATTTGCAGGACCCAAGAGGCAGGTATGGAGAAGGGTTTTAGATTTGTTAGGAACTCAGCAACATTCTGGGAAAGGGGCCATTCCATGTATTCAGCACCCTTTCTGTTATTATACCTCCTGGTGGAGGTAGTGGAGATGAAGACTATCAGAATTCAAGAAAGCTTGGGACAAATACATAGGATCTCTAAGGGAGAGGAAGGGGATAGTAGATGGTATGAATGGGCAGACTGAATAAGACATATGGGGGTGATAGTCAAAGCGATTTAACCAGCCAGAAACTGCTCCTGGCTGGTTAAATCACTTGTTCAGGGCAAATCATCATATTCAGTGGCACTTAACTGGTTACTGCCGCTGAAAATGTCCGGTTAGTGCCCAACTGAAAAATGGCTATTTTGGAGATGTTCTGGGGGAAGTGTCAGTATTTGGCCAGTAAAGTGACAATATTCAGCATAGCCTAGTATTTCTGGCAGTCTTAGGGGACTTCACTATACATGGTCCTACTCCGTAAGCAGTGTAATTAAGAAACCACCAATAATAAGATACAGGCAGCATTCTAGCAGCGAGATGGGGTCTATCCAGTCTTTTCCACTGAGTGTCACATGTTTGATTATCTTGCAATTGGTGAGAAGTCATATGTGTGTACGCAGTGCAAAGAGCTCCTAGCACTCGGGGAATGGGTCCGATCTCTGGAGGCTAGAGTGGCAGACTTGGAGGAGCTGAAGCAGATAGAGGTTTATAGAGGAGGCTTAAAGGGGCATAGAAGAGAAGTCCTACCTCCAATCTGGCAATCTCTATGCTGCCACAGGGAAAAGGGCTCTTGAATGGACAGTACCATCGCATTGAGGCAGGAAGTGATCTTGTAGCAAGGTCCTATCCTTCAAGGCATGCAATATACCCAGAAGGGAAAGGTCAGGACTGCCATTTTAATTAGAGATTCAATCATTAGGCAAGTAGGTAGCTGTGTGGGTGGTGAATGTGAGGATTGCTTGGTTACTTACCTGCCTGGTGCAAAGGTAGTAGACCTCATGCATTACCTAGATAAGATTTTAGACGGTACTGGGGAGGAGCCCGGTTGTCTTCGTACATGTGGGTACCAAGCCAAACTCAGACTCTTTGGTAGAAAGCTGAATCCAGAATCTCCAGGGTTGCATTTTCAGAAGTACTGCCCATTCCATTTGCAGGACCCAAGAGGCAGGCATGGAGAAGGGTTTTAGATTTGTTAGGAACTCAGCAACATTCTGGGGAAGGGGGTATCTATTCTGGAAGGATGGGCTCTACCTTAACCAGATTGGAACCAGACTGCTAGCATCAACATGTAAAAAAGGGAGAGAGCGCAGCTTTTAAACTAGAAACTGAGGGCAGGCCAACAGTTGCTCAAAAGCACGTGGTTCGGAACAAGTTATCTTTGAAGGCTTATCACCAAAGCAAGGAAGATAGGGCATCCTGATAGTGAGGTTGCAATAAAGGCCATAGTATACCAGGAGGGGCATAATTGAAAGGGGTGCCCAAGTTTTCTTGAGGACGTCCTCGCAGAACATCCTGGCGAAGGGGCGGGGAAACCTGTATTATCGAAACAAGATGGGCATCCATCTTTTGTTTCGATAATACGGTTGGGGATGCCCAAATTGCGAAATTTAGGTCATCCTTAGCGATGGTCGTCCCCGATTTTCAGCGATAATGGAAACCAAGGATGCCCATCTCAAAACGACCAAATCCAAGCCATTTTGGTCGTGGGAGGAGTCAGCATTCATAGTGCACTGGTCCCCCTGACAAGCCAGGACACCAACCGGGCACCCTAGGGGGCACTGCAGTGGACTTCAGAAATTGCTCCCAGGTGCATAGCTCCCTTACCTTGTGTGCTGAGCCCCCCAACCACCCCCTCCCAAAACCCCCTACCCACAATTGTACACTACCCTAGCCCTAAGGGGTGAAGGGGGACACCTACATGTGGGTACAGTGGGTTTCTGGTGGGTTTTGAAGGGCTCACATTTACCACCACAAGTGTAACAGGTAGGGGGGGATGGGCCTGGGTCCGCCTGCCTGAAGTGCACTGCAGTACCCACTAAAACTGCTCCAAGGACCTGCATGCTGCTGTCAGGGAGCTGGGTATGACATTTGAGGCTGGCAAAAAATAGTTTTAAAGTTGTTTTTTTTTAAGGGTGGGAGGGTGTTAGTGACCACTGGGGGAGTAAGGGGAGGTGATCCCTGGTTCCCTCCGGTGGTCTTCTGGTCAGTTCGGCACCTTTTTGAGGCTTGGTTGTAAAAAATAAAATGGACCAAGTAAAGTCGCCCAAGTGATCGTCAGGGACGCCCTTCTTTTTTCCATTATTGGTTAAGGACGCCCATGTGTTAGGTACGCCCCAGTCCCGGTTTCACTATGCTTCCGACACGCCCCCGTGAACTTTGGTCATCCCCGCAACGGAAAGCAGTTGAGGACACCGAAAATCGGCTTTCAATTATGCCGATTTGGGCGACCCTGGGAGAAGGATGCCAATCTCCCGATTTGTGTCAAAAGATGGGCGCCCTTCTTTTTCGAAAATAAGCCTGCAGGTGTCTTTTAAATAAAGAGCAAATAGATTTTTAAAGATGGCAAATTATCACTGTCAACTGCTGAGCAAGTTGTAAATAGGATTTTTAAAAACATGGTCTGAAGCTGGTTCCTCTCCACATAAGTTGAAGTAAGGAAGAGGTTGGGAACTACAGGCCAGTAAGTTGGACCTCTTTGGTAAATAAATGAATGGAAATGCTTTTAAAACATAGAATAGTAAAGTTTTTGGAATTCAAAGGATTATAGAACCTGAGGCAATATGGTTTCACTAGAGGCAGGTCTTGTCAGACAAATCTGATTAATTTCTTGTGTATTTAGATTTTAGCAAAGTCTTTGACACGGTTCTGCATAGATGATGAATAAATAAACTGAGCGCTCTCAGTATGGGCCCTAAAGTGACTGGATTGGGAAGTGGTTGAGTGGAAGGTGACAGAAGGTAGTGGTAAAATGGAGCTCATTCTTTGGAAAAGGACGTTACCAGTGGTGTGCTGCAAGGTTCAGTTCTTCGGACTGTTCTTTTTAACACTTTTGTAAGCAATATTGCTGAAGGACTGTCTGGTATAATTTGCTTCTTTGTGAATGATCCCAAAATCTGCAGTAGGGTACACACCCCTGATATTGTGGTTAACATGAGGAAGGGCTAAGCAAAGCCAGGGGAATGGTTTGAGTTTCACAGCTTAGATTTAATGCTAAAAAATGCAGGATCATGCATTTGGGCTGCAAAAACCCAACTGAGTGGTACAGTGTAGGGAGTGAAGAACTTTTGTGCATAAAAGAGGAGTGGGACTTGGGTGTGATCATAGATGATAATCTTAAGGTATCCAAACAGGTAGAAAAGGCAACGGCGAAAGCTACAAGCATGCTTAGGTGCATAGGAAGAGGAATGGCCAGTAGGAAAAAAGCGGTGATGCCCCTGTGTAAGACTCTGGTTAGTCCTCAATTAGAATATTGTGTATAATTCTGGAGACCGCACCTTCAAAAAGATATAAATAGGATGGAGTTGGTCCAGAGGCTACTAAAATGGTCAGTGGTCTTCGACATAAAGCATTTGGGGGCAGAATTAAAGATGTCAATATGTGTACTTTGGAAGAAAAGCAGGTGGGGAGAGATACGATGGAGACATTTAAATACTTATGTTGCATAAATGCACAGCAGGCGAGTCTTTCAATTGAAAGAAAGCTCTAGATTGAGCGGGCATAGGATGAAGGTGAAAGGGGATAGACTCGGAAGTAACCTGGGAAAATACTTTTTCATGGAAAGGGTGGTGAATTTGTAGAACAGCTTCCCAGGGGAAGTAGTGGAGATGAAAACAGTATATGAATTCAAGAGAGCTTGGGACAAGTACATAGGATCTCTAACGGAGTGATATGGAGAGTAGGCATGGAAGGGCAGACTGGATAGGCTATATAGTCTTTATCTGCCTACATTTTTCTTTCTTTCTATGTTTAATGCCAGAATTCTTAAAAAAAAAAAAAAAAAAGATGGAAGAGTTAGAATATATTGCACTAAATGAAAAGATAGATATAATAAGCATCAGGGAGGAGTAGCCTAGTGGTCGTTGATCCTGGTGAACTGGGTTCGATTCCCACTGCAGCTCCTTGTGACTCTGGGCAAGTCACTTAACCTTCTATTGCTCCATGTGCAAAACAAGTACCTGTATAAAATATGTAAACTGCTTTGTAACCACAGAAAGGCGGTATATCAAGTCCCACTCCCCACTGAGACCCAGTGAAAGGAAGATAACCACTGTAATACTAGGGTAAAAATTATATTGCAATGATAGGGTGGATCAAATTGGTGGAAGGGTTTCTGTTATTTGTTAGAGGGTCTTGACTCAAACAGGCTAAAGATCCTGCAATACACAAAATACAGATATTCCATGTGTAAAAGGGAAAAGGATATTGCTAGTGATAGGAGTATATTACTATCTACTTAGCCAGAGTGAACAGACAATATGCAGAAATGTTAGCAGATGTCAAGGAGGCTAGCAAACTGGGTAACACAATAATAATGGGTTATTTTAATTACATAGATATTGACTGGATAAATGTAACATCAGGGCATGCTAGGGAGGTAAAATTCCTAGATGAAATCAAGGATGGTTTTTTTGGAGCAGCTGGTTCAGGAACCAACGAGAGGAACATTTCTGGATTTAGTCTATACTGGAACTCATGATCTAGTGCTGGGGCCACTTGAAAAGGATCGTTATATGATCAGATTTGATATAATAACTGGAGTAAGTACACACAGGAAATCTAGTACATTAGCATTTACATTTCAAAGAGGAGACTATGATAAAATGAGGAGAGAGGTTTAAAAAAAAAAACTTAAGAGGAGCTGCTGCAAAGGTAAAAAGATTTTTGTATCAGGCGTGGATGTTCAAAAATATCATCCTGGAAGCCCAGACCAGATATATTACACCTATTAAAAAAATGGAAGAAGGATCTGACTGAAGATAATAGAAAAAAGCATAAGGAATGGCAAGACAAATTCAAAATGCTGATAAGGAAGGCAGAGAGACACTATGACATTTAAAAAAAATTGCTTTGGAGGCAAAGACACACAATGAAAATTTATTAGGTATATTAGAAGCAAGAAGCCGGTAAAAGAATCAGTTGGACCACTAGATGACTAAGGAGTGAAAGGGGCACTCAGGGAATACAAGGCCATAACAGAGAGAAACAAATCTCTGTGAACCTGGAAAATGTAATAGTGCAGTTGGGTAAATTAGAGTAGAAAATCACCTGGACTGGATGGTATACATCTCAGAATACTGATTGAATAAAAAAAAAGAAAAACTCGTAGAACTATTGTTATATGTAACTTATCTTTAAAATCAAGCATGTTACTACAAGATTGCAGAGTGGCAAATGTAACGCTAATTTTTTAAAAGGGTTTCATATGTAACTTAGGAAAGTATAGACAGATGAGCCCTGACATCTGTGCCAGGCAAAATGGTAGAGACTGTTATTCAGAACAAAATTACTGAACATATACATAGACATGGATTAATGAAACAAAACCAGCATGGATTTAGTCAAGGGAAATCTTGCCTCACTAGTCTGATACTTTTCTATGCCGTGGATAAAGGTCTGAATTTTCAAAAGGCATTTGACAAAGTACCTCATGAAAGACTTCTGATGGAGTTTGCTGCAATTGGTCTAATGACAGTTGTTCTAAAGTCCAATTTGTCCAAAGAGACAATTAGTCTAAAAGTTAATTTGTCTAATCGACAATTGGTCTAAAAATTAAATAAGACAAAGATGTGAAGTCATACATTTGTCATGTGGCAGATCACTTATTTAAAGTCAATAATAAGTATACACTCCATGCTTTAATCTAATCAAGGCATTAACACTGGAAACCACTTGGTATTATAATACAATAGGTAAAAATTGAATGTGATAGAGGTGCAAGTCACAAGTGTTTGATGAGGAAAAGTAAAGACTTCAGTCATGAATAAATGTGTTACTGAAAAAATGTGTTTAGGAAGCCAATTATTAAATATGACTCTGGCTTTGAAGTAGACCTGTTTGTGAATGAAATGAAAACAAAAGCTGTGAATTGAAATTGTATGTTACAATTCTATAAAAGGGAGAAACTGTTTAAAAGTTTATGCTTTTAAGTATAAAATCCAGAACTACTGTTGATGATCAATTAGTGCAAAAAGTGGTGGCTGAGGTAAAATCTTTCTTTTAAGTTGCAACTGTTACGGTGGATATATTAAGGAATGGAGTTCCGTGATTTAGTAGATTCAGAAAAAGGGAAAGTCAGTTGCCCAAGTTTATCTTCTGTATCTGTGACATAAGCATGTCAGAAAGATGATGGGAGAAACTTCTTACTACTGGAGATGCAAAGATAGAAACCGTAATGTGTCAGCAGTCACAATAATCATTAACAGGCTTCATCAACTACAAAAGTTTGGAGAACATCTGATACATGCTGCTGCACACTGAGCTGATGTCGCCTGTGTGAAGGCCACCATGAAAAAAATGTGAACGCCAGACAATGCTCTTGAATACTGAGTGTATTCAAGAGCATTGTCTAGTGTTCCTTTTTGAGTCACTTTTGCTGTTTCCTGTGTGATTGCAAGTCTGCAACGGTTTCTGTTCTTCTGTGTATACATCAACAATGTGAAGACCACCATGAAACAAACTGCAGCAAACAGTAATGAAAAGCCTGTCCAAATCATTCAATCCACACTTGCAACAATGGGCCCTGCTGCACGACCATAGTTGTTGAATACTGCGTCTTTGAAGCATACTGTCAAACGAGTCCAAAAAGATCATCATTCAGAACTGTAGACCTTGACTGATTTGGTTATTCCGTTATTCCTCCAGAATACACAGAGACACTCAGCAGGGAGACTTTCCTTGTTAAGAGCTCAGAGAAAGTTCTGCTGTTCACAACAGTTGCCAATGTTCAGTATTGGATCATGGATGGGAATTTCAAAACTGTTCCCATTATATTCACTCAGCTGTATTTAATATGTGCTCCTGTTGGCCCTGATGACAGAAGTTGAATCCTCAATCTTGCCACTGGCTTATGGCTATTATGGCCGCAGCCATGTCCCACACCCTGACTCTCCTCTGGAAGTGTCAGGGCCAGACTCCGCCGCATCTCCCTGGACTATAGGCTGCTTTTGTATTGTGGCTGCTTCCATTGCACCAGGGCACCTCGCCAACAGGGCAGACCATTCTCGCTTGGGAGGTTGTGGTATTGGCTGGCGCTGGGTCCTTTAAGCGCATGTTCCCCGAGGGCCGGCCTTTAAAGGGCCAATGGCAGGAAACCCAGACGCCTGCAGAGGAAATCACTTCCAGTCTGGGGGATATTAGGAAGTTCCTGACTCCCAACCAGTGCCTTTGCAATGGGTCGTCTACTTTGGTGGAGTTGCAGCCTTGTTCCAGTCTTCATCACCAGCTTTGTTTTAGTCTTCATTCCACCCTTGTTCTGGTCCTCGTCTCCAGCTTTGTTCCAGTCTTCGTTACAGTCTTTGCCGTTCCTGCCTTGCTCCTGCCGAGTTCCAGCCTGGCCCTGTGGGCCTCCAGGTTGTCCCTGGCCCCCAGTCTTCAGATCTCCTGGTCTTCATATTCCAGCTATTCCATGGCCTCAACTCAGTTGGGCCAGTCCCAAATGTCTCTCTTAAGAGCCACCCTCCGCCCTGACTTGTTGGTGCCTCCTCCCCCCCCCCCCCCCCCCCCCCCCCCCCCCCCCCCCCCCCCCAGGGCTCTTTTAAGAGCTATTCTCTGATCTAGTTTTTGCTGGGACGTGACTCGTCTGCCGCCAGCCAGGGTCACCTAGACTTAGGGTTAGGTAAGCAGAGTAAATCTGACTGTGGCCCAAGGGATCACCTATCCCGAGTCGTGACGGCCTCAAGTATGTCTCTTTTTGCACAGAAAACCTCCTACAATAATCTGGATTTTCCACTTAGCATTGCCCACAATTTGTGCTTTTAGGACAAAATTGACAAGCTTTTTAATTTTCGCATATTAACTTTTTCACTCATGTATATGTGTATAAAATTAACTTCTTTCATAAAGTTTGTGTGCTAATCTTTTACTTTCTCTATATTGCTGTAATTTCTTACAAAGTTGCACTGATTTTTCCATCACTATCCTGTCTTCTCTTGTTTAGACCAATTACCACTAGACCAACTGTTTTTTTAGATCAACTGACCCATTAGCAGTTGTGTATTTTATTTTATTTATTTTTTTATTTATCATTTAAATTTTTTACACGCAAAACATGCAATATGAAATACATTGTACAACTTGGTCATTAAAGCAAAAATAATTACTACATTAAGATTACAATACTTTCAATGAAAGGAAAGAGCAAGTTATACAATTGATTAGACCACAAATCTACCAGAGGGGGGAAGTGAGTTAGATAATAGGAGATCTCAAACAGAAAAAGAAAAAAGCATATATGGCCTGGCCTATCTACCCTTATATCTTTAATAATCAAATATCATCAATTACTCTACAGGTTTAATAGCTAATTTTTTCATCTCTAGGAATGCTTTAAGATGTTCCGGTTCAAAAAAAAAGTATATTTTGCTACAAAATGGACTCTTCCCAAGCGAGAAAGGTAACATTTTACTCACCCCTATACCCAAGGATGCAAAGAAAAATGCTAATGAACTAACAAACTACAGACCAGTAGCATCCATTCCCTTAATTACCAAAATAACAGAAGGTATCGTGACCAAACAACTCAGAGTATCTAAATAAGTTTTCAATATTACACGATTCCCAGTCAGGATTTCGCTCTAATCACAGTACTGAAACCGTACTAGTTACGCTCATGACCAAATTCAAACAATTGATAGCAAACGGCAATAACATACTACTGTTACAATTCGACATGTCAAGCGCATTTGACATGGTTGACCATGGAATTTTATTACACATCCTCGAATACTTCGGAATCGGAGGCAACGTTCTCAATTGGTTCAAGGGGTTTCTAACTACATGCTCATATCAAGTGACATCAAATTCGACTACATCAGCTTCATGGACACCTGAATGCGGAGTTCCTCAGGGATCCCCCCTTTCACCAACCATATTCAACCTAATGATGACACCCTTGGCCAAACTACTATCGAATCAGAACCTAAACCCATATATGTACGCTGATGATGTAACAATCTTCATCCCATTCAAACAAGATCTAAGGGAAATCTCCAATGAAATCAAGCAAAGCCTACATATCATGAATTCCTGGGCAGATGCATTTCAGCTGAAACTTAATGCAGAAAAAACCCAATGCCTAGTACTCACCTCGCAATACAATAAGAATAAATTTACCACCATCAACACACCTAAACTAAATCTACCAGTTTCGGACACCCTAAAAATCCTTGGAGTCACCATTGATCGACATCTAACACTTGAGAATCATGCGAAAAACGTAACTAAAAAGATGTTTCATTCAATGTGGAAACTAAAAAGAGTTAGACCATTTTTTCCAAGGTCTGTCTTCCGCAATCTGGTACAATCATTGGTACTCAGTCATCTGGACTATTGTAACTCACTCTACGCTGGTTGCAAAGAGCAAATACTCAAAAAAAACTCCAGACAGCCCAGAACACGGCAGCCAGACTAATATTCGGCAAATCAAAATACGAAAGCGCAAAACCCCTACGAGAAAAACTCCACTGGCTCCCACTTAAAGAACGCATCACGTTCAAACTTTGTACCCTAGTCCATAAAATCATCCATGGTGACGCCCCAGCGTACATGTCAGACCTAATAGAATTACCACCCAGGAACGCAAAAAAATCTTCTCGCACATTCCTTAATCTTCATCCTCCCAAGTGTAAAGGTCTGAAATACAAATTAATGCACGCATCTACCTTTTCCTATGTGAGCATGCAGCTCTGGAACGCTTACCATGCAACCTGAAAACGGTCTATGAACTGACTAATTTCCGAAAACTACTGAAAACCTATCTCTTCGACAAGATATATCACAAAGATCAGCACGTGTAACTGTATAATCTTTAATATATCCAGAAATGTCTTATATCGTCTCTTGCTTTAACACTATCATGTATTTCACTACCATGTAACCCAAAACCCTTTGTAAAACCAAATGTATATTCTCTTCTACTTCCAGTATCCATGATGAATTGTAAGCCACATTGAGCCTGCAAAGAGATGGGATAATGTGGGATACAAATGCAATAAATAAATAAATATTTTACACCCAAATATTTAACCAGACATTTACATGGGTAAGCCAACAAATATGTTGCCCCCAGGGCTCGGGTCTCTTCTCTATACAATAAAAGTTTTTCTCCTATCTTGAGTTGTTTTACAAACATCCGGGTATATCCACACTCTTTGACCACAAAAAATTTTCAAAGCATTTTTAAAGTATAGCTTCAGCACAGCGTTCAAATCTTGCTCAAACACAAATGATATTAAAAGAGTTCTACGTTGTTCGATATCAGATATAGATGTCTCAAAGATTAATGAAATGTCCAACTGTGCCGGAGAATCCAAAGGTTTTTTCTTACCACCATCTCCCGGTTCAGCTAACAGAGGACTAGGTAAATAATATACTCTATTTAGAGGAGGAATAGCTGAATCCGGGTATAGCAGAATTTCTTTTAAGTACTTCTTAAACACCTCAGCAGGGCTCAACTCTTGAATCCAAGGAAAATTCAATATTCTAAGGTTCAACCTTCTATTAAAATTTTCAAATTGTTCAATTTTCCTATGTATCACCATTTTGTCCGTTACTAAGGATTCAGTGACTGATTTTAAAGATTTTACTTCCTGCTGAAGTGCCTCAGTTTGTAACGTCGCCTCCTGTTTAGTTTTTTCAAAAGAGTTAGTCAAGGAGTCAATTTTACTTACTAACTGAGAGGTTTCCCGAGCAGATTTTGTTACTGTCTGGTTTTAAGCCCTGTAGCATTCTCCATATCGCCTGTAGGTTTATCTCCGCCGGAGGATTCCCCTCCAAAGATGTTGCCTCAGCGTTCAGGGGAGAGTTAGCGCCAACTGAGGTTTGGTCTAACACGACTTCCATAGCAGACTCTTCCTCCTCTCCCTGCCCTGTAATCGCTGGAGGCGGAGGGCGATTATCTGGCGGCGACAATGATATTTCCAAATCCGAGGGAGCCAAAGCTCCTCCAACGGCTCCCAAATCGGCGTCGCTCACCTTTACAACTGGGATGGGCGCTGTAAACCGGTCCAGTGTTTGTTGAAACGGGGAGGAAGTTCGGGCCATTTGCGTCTGGCCCTTTGCTATTCCTTTGGTATGGGGCATTTTCAACTGAAAGGTAAGAGGAAAAACAAGGCTTTTCAACAAGTTCACCGTGCACAGTCCACAGACGCTCAGGCTGCCATCTTGACACCCCCCCCCCCCCCCCCCCCCCAGCAGTTGTGTATTTTAGACCAATTGTCCATTAGATGAACTGTCTTTAAACTGATTATCAGGGACCCCTCCTGAGGAAATTAGAAAGTCATGGGATAGGCAGCGTCCTATTGTGCATTAAGCACTAGTTAAAAGAGAGAAAACAGAGTAGGGCCAGTATTCTCAATGGAGAAGGGTAGATAGTGGAGTTTCCCTGGGATGTGTGCTGGGACCACTGCTTATTAACATATTTATAAATGATCCAGAAATTGGAATAACTAGTGTTGGAATTAAGTTTTCTGGTGACACAAACTTATTTAGAGTTGTTAAATCGCAAGAGAGTTGTGAAAAATTGTAAGAGGACCTTTAAAAGTCCGCATAGATATTTTTCAACTTCAAATATTGATTGGATGGAAGTGGCATGGTTTGATTTTTATGTAGCCAACTTTACTTTGTATCTACCTTATAATTATGAGAGTTTATCAAAAGTTGAAGAATTAAAACTTTAGCCCTAGAAGGAGGATTCATAATGATAGCTTCTGGTCCTATTTAATTTCACACCTGGATTTTGTAAAAGCTGGGTCTTTCATATTAAGAAGTTGGGCATCCACAGTTATTAAAGCATTAGATCAATTTCCCATAGAAAAACAGAATGGTAATCCTCAAGGTAAGAAGTCGCATTAGTTTAATGAATCACTGAGGGATCTGCATAGGTCATGCAGAAGATTGGAAAGGGTGTGGAGGAAAACTAAAAGTAAAGAGCTGAAATTAAAATGGAGAAACATGATAGGAACTTATAAAGCTCCAGTAACTGAGGCTAAGATTTATTTTTAGAAATTAATAGGATCAGAACAAATAGACAATAGAATATTATTTTAAATCTTTAGATCTTTTACAAATTCTTTATTTTTAACCTGTACATCTGAAGAATTATAACCTTCAGCAGAGGTGTTGGCTAGGTTTTTTTTAGAAATAAGGTTGAAAATATAAGAACAACATTATTACGTTCAGGTACTAATATTATTGTAGATTTGATTGATGTCTATTTGTCATGAAATTGGGATCAAAGTAGATCTTGTTTTGTCTGAATTTACTGCTGTTACTTTAAGAGAGGTAGAACGTAATTTTAAAACGTTAGCTGGCAAGTTTTGTATGCTTGATCACTGTCCTTCATATTCGCTAAGAACAGCACCCCCCCCCCCCCCCCTTCCAAAAAAAAATAACTTGGATAACACAGTAAGTGTATTATTTAAAGAAGGAAATTTTCCTTGGGATCTTGGTAGCATAGTTTTGACTCCAGTTCCCAAATCTGGTGATGCTGATTTGACAATGACAACTAATTTTCAACCACTTGCCAGTATCCCTTAGTTTGCTAAGTTAATAGAATCTTTAGCTGCAAAACAATTACAGTCCTATTTAGATTTACTTCATTGTCTTTGTGAGTCATAATATGGATTTAGATCAAGGCATAATACTGAGGCTTTATTAGTAACTTTGGTTACTAAGGTTAAGAACTTGCTTAGTCAAAACATCCTCTTAGTTCTATTACAGTTTGACGTTTTGGGCGCTTTTGATACTGTCGATCATCTGTTGTTGCTAAATGGGTTGAGTGATTTGGACCTGACTAGCGTTGTTTTGGAATGGTTTAAGGGTTTCCTCGAAAACAGACAATACAGAGTTAAAAAGAACGGGAAGCTGTCTAAATCATGGAATTCTGTATTTGGAGTGCCTCAGGATTCCCCTGTTTTGCTGACTTCATTAGGAAATTTTTAAGTTCTTCATAGTTTTATATAGTTTTCTGTGTGGATGATATTTTTATTTTGTTACCTTTATCTCATGAAATATTGGATTTTGAGACTATTTCAGACTGCATTTTCAGAATTCATAAATTGACTTCCTCAAATGTATTAATGTTAAATAGAGATAAAACTAAGTTACTATATTTCGATAATTCATTGACTAGAATTCCACAAAATTTGACCCTTAAAACTGAGGAGAGTTTGGCTTTTCAAAAATCATCAAGAGTTTTAGATTTTATTCTACATACACAAGTTGGTCTAGATACATAAGTTGGTCTGTTTGGGCCATAAGATTTTTTTTTATAGTTGCTGTCCAGTTGATCGTATTTCTCTAATTTCATTTCCTACTTCATTACGTTCTATATGTAAATGTTATGCATTAAACTTAGCTTTTCCTGTAGTTAGCAAGATTTGATTTAGGCGGTATTTTGTTAACTCATTTAAGGGGCCTTTTTCTAAAGATTAGCTTGTTATCTGCAGCAGGGCTCATAGCGTTAAAATGAAACCTATTGCAGATAAATCGAGCTAATCTTTAGTAAAATACCCCCATAGTTTTCTGTCAGTCAAAGTGTAGAATTCAGTTCCTTTACACCTTTGCGAAATGATAGGTTCTCTGAGGACAAGCAGGCTGCTTGTTCTCACATGTGGGTTGGCATCCACGGCGGCCCAGGAAATGGCAAAATTTCTACCGCAGAATTTAAAAAGTTTTGCCAGAGCCTTCTGGCGCGTGAACCGTGCGTACCATGCATGCCCGCCCATCGCGTGAGCATTCCCGCTCAGTTTTTTGTCCACGGTGAGGTGAAGAGGTTTTTCCCTGTTCGCTTCGCTGGCCCAGTAAAGAGAGTCTTAACGATTCTTTTTATATTTCTTGTTTTATTTCTATCGTTATTTGTTCTTTTAAAAAAAAAAGAAAAACCAGGTATTTTTTCTTAGTTTTTGGCACTTTCTAAATTTGTTCCCCTTTTGTGCCTTTTACTTTTTTGGCACGATCGCATCGTTTAATTTCGCCGAAGTCGTTTTTCCTTCCATGTCATCGAAGACACCCAGCGGCTTCAAACATTGTACTCGGTGCAACCAGACCATATCGGGTACCAACACCCATGCTTGGTGTATCCAGTGCCTTTGCCCCGTCCATAGCCCAGTTGCTTGCAGTCTGTGTCTTCGAATGAAGAAACGGACCCAAGCATCTCGAGAAGCCCAACGAGAGAAGTTTTTTGGGGCTCAGTCCAGTCCTTCGACATCGACATTGGTACCAAGGTTGGCGGCATCGACATCGATGGACGCATTGACATCGGGTTTGAAGGTAATGGCTGCGGAACGACCAACTCGTTCTGGGAGCAGTGAGGCTTCGAGTGGGTCTCCACCTATCTCGAGGCCTCCTGTTATGCAGGCTCCCCGGGACCGACCTTCGTCGGACCCGGCCCCGAGGAGACGTGAGGATTCCACGTCTTCCTCATCAGTACCGAGGAGTCTCGATGACGGGTGTCGAGCAAAGGCGAAGAAACACCGTCATCGTTCTCCTGCGACACACAGTGCCAGGGGCTCTGGGGCGTCGAGGGAATTGGCACCCGAGAAGTGTCGGCGCCGAGAGGATCGCTCCCCCTCTATTCAGGAAGTGCTTATGCGTAGATCTTCTGGCAGCTCGGTACCTGTTCCCGAGCCTCAACATATTCTGCCACCAGCTCCTGTATCGACCCCGCAGCCTTGTCCGGCAGCTCTCGACGAGCGTATCAGGGCCCTGCTTCCATAGCTTCTGGAAGGATTGCTGCACCAGTCTGCTTCGGTGACGGAGGTGCTTGCGCCTTCCGTACAGTCTGCTGCAGCAGCATCTGGCCCTTCGCCTGTGGTGAGGTCCCCGACCTCGGTGCCGCCTGCCACCCAGGTTGACTCCCCTTCGACGTCGGTGGAGGAAGCTTCACTGGAGTCCAGGCGGGCGTCGACGTCTCAGCACCACCATCGAGGACGTCATTCCTCGGCGTCGAGGCAGGCTCAGTTTTGGACTGCTCCGAGAGATGTCTTGTCTGAACCTTCCCCTCCACTAGAAAGGAGACTTTCTCCACCGGAGTTTCTATCCTTCACTTCCTTTGTCTAGGAAATGGCTGCGGCTATTTCCTTCTCTATGGAGGTTGAGGATGAGCCCAGGGCTGAGATGCACGAGTTCCTGGATTATCCTTCTCCACCTAGAAAGACTGCAATGGCTCCTTTGCATAATGTACTCAAGAAGGTCCTTATGCGAAACTGGTCGTTCCCTCTGTCTAATCCCGTGATCCCGAATAAGACTGAATCCCAATATCGGATCCACGGGGAGCCTGGATTGATGAGGTCTCAGCTACCTCACAATTCCATGGTGGTGGACTCCGCTCTCAAAAGAGCCAAGAGTACTAGAGACTATGCCTCAGCGCCTCCAGGCAGAGAATCTAGAACCTTGAACTCTTTTGGGAGGAAGGCGTATCAGGCCGCTATGCTCCCTGCCAAAATCCAGACATACCAGCTCTTCACGAGCATCCACTTGCGGAACTCGGTGAGGCAACTGTCTAGCTTGGTTGATGCACTCCCTCCGGAGCAGGCCAAGCCTTTTCGCCAGGTGGTCATGCAGCAGAAGGCGTGTCGAAAATTCCTGGCCAGGGGTATGTTCGACACTTTTGATGTAGCATCCAGGATCGCTGCCCAGGGTATAGTGATGCGCAGTCTCTCATGGCTGCGTGTTTCTGACCTGGATCATTCGGTCCAGCAGCGGATGTGCCGTACTGGACGACTTGCCGGTTGGGGAGGGAGGTTAATGTTTTTTCACCAAAGGTGGCCTCTTATAACCTCCGACCGGTAAATTTTCCGGTTAGGATACACCCTCAATCTGGAATCCAAACCTCCAAATTGCCCACCGGGAGCTCAGTCCTACAGCTCCCAGCACAAGCAGGTACTTGAAGAGGAATTCTCCGCCCTTCTACAGGCCCAAGTGGTTGAACCCGTTCCACCAGGGGAAGAAGGGCTGGGATTCTATTCCAGGTACTTCCTTGTGCAAAAGAAAACGGGGGGGGGGGGGGGGGATGCGTCCCATGCTAGACCTAAGGGCCCTTAAATTTCTTGTCAGAGAAAAGTTCAGGATGGTTTCCCTAGGCACCCTTCTTCCCATGATTCAGGAAAATAATTGGCTGTACTCTCTGGACTTAAAGGATGCTTACACACACATCTCGATACTTCCAGCTCACAGGAAGTATCCTCAATTTCGGCTGGAAACATAGCACTTTCAGTGCCATATACTGCCTTTTGGCCTGACGTCTGTGCCCAGAGTATTTACCAAATGCCTAGCTGTAGTTGCAGCATCGCTATGCAGACTAGGAGTGCATGTGTTTCCTTATCTCAACGATTGGCTGGGTGCTCTGGAGTCCATGCGAATGACTATTGGGGTGCTAGAGCTACTGGGGTTCGTCATAAATTATCCCAAGTCCCATCTCACCCCAGTCCAAAAATTGGAATTCATTGGAGCCCTGTTGTACACTCAGACAGCTCGAGCTTATCTTCACGAGACAAGGGCGGACAAACTTCTGTCCATGGTTCGAGCATCTCAGCAGGTCACGGCTTGGCAGATGTTGATACTTCTGCGGCACATGGCCTCCACAGTTCATGTCACGCCCATGGCACTTCTACATATGAGATTGGCTCAATGGACTCTAGCTTCCCAGTGGTTTCAAGCTGCGGGGGATCTAGAGGATGTAATCCAACTGTCCACAGACTTTCAGAGTTCTCTTCAGTGATGGACGATTCGATTCAATTTGACCATGGGGCGACCATTCCAAGTTCCTCAGCCATGAAAAGTGCTGACGACGGATGCATCACTCCTGGGGTGGGCAGCTCATGTAGATGGGCTCCACACTCAGGGAGCCTGGTCCTTTCAGGAAAGAGGTCTGCAGATCAACCTCCTGGAATTCCTCCTGGAATTAAGAGCGATCTGGAATGCTCTAAAGGCTTTCAGAGATTGGCTGTCCAACCAAGTGATCTTAATTCAGACGGACAATCAGGTTGCCATGTTTTACACCAACAAGCAGGGGGACACCGGATCTCGCCCTCTGTGTCAGGAAGCCGTCCAGATGTGGCTTTGGGCTTGTTGTCACGGCATGTTTCTCCAAACCACTTATCTGGCAGGTGTAAACAGTCTGGCCGACAGGTTGAGCAGGATTATGCAACCTCACGAGTGGTCTCTGAACATGGGCGTAGTCCGCAAGATCTTCTGAGCGTGGGCCCCCCCCCCCCCCCCCGTGGATCTTTTTGCCACTCAGATCAATCACAAGGTCCCTCAGTTCTGTTCCAGGCTTCAGGCCCACGACAGACTAGCGTCAGATGCCTTTCTCCTACATTGAGGGACAGGCCTTCTGTATGCGTATCCTCTCATACCTCTAGTAGGGAAGACTTTGCTGAAACTCAAGCAAGACTGTGGGACCATGATCCTGATTGCACCCTTCTGGCCACGTCAGATCTGGTTCCCTCTTCTTCTGGACTTGTCCTCCGAAGAACCGTGGAGATTGGACTGTTTTCCAACCCTCATCAATCAGAACAAGGGGTCGCTTCTACATCCCAACCTCCAGTCTGTGGCTCTCACAGCCTGGATGTTGAGAGCTTAGAATTTGCCTCCTTGGGTCTTTCAGAGGGTGTCTCCCGAGTCTTTCTTGCTTCCAGAAAAGATTCCACGAAGAAGTGTTACTTTTTCAAATGGAGGAGGTTTGCCATCTGGTGTGACAGTAAGGCCCTAGATCCTCTTTCTTGTCCTACACGGACCCTGCTTGAATACCTTCTACACTTAGAGTCTGGCCTCAAAACCAACTCAGTAAGGGTTCATCTTAGTGCGATTAGTGCTTATCGCCATGTAGAGGGTAAGCCTATCTCTGGACAACCTTTAGTTGTTCGCTTCATGAGAGGTTTTCTTTTGTCGAAGCCCCCTGTCAAACCTCCACCAGTGTCATGGGATCTTAACGTCGTTCTCTCCCAGCTGATGAAAGCTCCTTTTGAGCCACTGAAATCCTGCCATCTGAAGTACTTGACCTGGAAGTTCGTTTTCTTGGTGGCTGTTACTTCAGCTCATAGGGTCAGTGAGCTTCAGGCCTTGGTAGTGCATGCACCTTATATCAAGTTTCATCATAACAGAGTAGTCCTCTGCACGCACCCTAAGTTCCTGCCAAAGGTGGTGTCATTCCATCTTAACCAGTCAATTGTCTTGCCAACATTCTTTCCCCGTCCTCATACCCACCCTGGCGAAAGCACTTCGCACACCTTGGACTGCAAGAGAGCATTGGCCTTTTACGTGGAGCCGACAAAGCCCTTTAGACATTCCGCCCAGTTTGTTTCTTTTGATCCCAACAGGAGGGGAGTCTCCATCGGAAAACGCACAGTTTCAAATTGGCTAGCAGATTACATTTCCTTCACTTACGCCCAAGCTGGGCTGACTATGGAGGGCCATGTCACGGTTCACAATGTTAGAGCCATGGCTGCGTCATTGGCTCACTTAAAGTTAGCTTCCATTGAAGAGATTTGCAAGGCTACAATGTGGTCATCAGTCCACACATTCACATCTCACTACTGCCTCCCACAGGATACTTGACGCAACAGTCGGTTTGGGCAGTCAGTGCTGCAGAATCTGTTTGGGGTTTAGAATCCAACTCTACTCACCTAGACTCATTTTTGTTCTGTTCCAGGCTCCACTCCCCTAGACCCATTTTTGTTCTGTTCCAGGCTCCACTCAGTTAGTTGTTTATGGTTTCAGGTCAGTCTGTTAGTCCTCGCCATTGCAAGGTCCAATTGACCAATGTTCATTGCTTTGAGTGAGCCTGGTTGCTAGGGATACCTCACATGTGAGAACAAGCAGCCTGTTTGTCCTCTGAAAAGCAAAGATACATACCTGTAGCAGGTATTCTCTGAGGACAGCAGGCTGATCGTTCTCACAAACCTGCCCACCTCCTCTTTGGAGTTGTTGTTTGTTTATTGCTTTTGATTAAACTGAGCGGGAACGCTCACGCGACGGGTGGGAAGTTGTCCGCGCATGTGCGGTTCGCGCACCAGAAGGCTCTGGCAAAATTTTTTAATTTTGCTGTAGAAAAATTTGCCATTTCCTGGGCCGCCGTGGACGCCGACCCACATGTGAGAACAATCAGCCTGCTGTCCTTGGAGAATACCTGCTTCAGGTATGTATCTTCGCTTTATAGATTTAAGAAGGCTTTGAAAGCTGTTTTATTTGAGAGATATTTTAATGTCTGACATCTGATTATGTAACTGATGCTCTTTCCGTTACTCGCTATAATTCCTAATGGAAATTAGTGGGTTAGAAATGCCGAGAATAGAATGTGAGCAAGCGCAAAGTGATGTATGTGGAAAAAAGAAACCCAAACTATAGCTATATAGTGCAAGGAGTCTCTGCCTAGGAAAAGGATCTAAGTGTCATCGTTGATAGGTTGAAACCCTCTGCTCAGTATGCAGCAATGGCTAATATAATGTTAGGAATTATTAGGAAAGTAATGGAGAACAAAACTGAGAATATTATAATGCCTTCATATTGCTCCATGGTGCAACCAAGCTTCTTGTATTGTATACAGTTTTAGTCCCTGTATCTCAAAAAAGTTATAGCAGAATTAGAAAAGGTACAAAGGAGGCTGGCAAAAATGATAAAGGGCTCTTCAGCTTGGAGAAGAGACAGCTGAAGGGAGATATAATAGAAGTCTTTAAAATACTGAGTGGAGTGGAACAGGTAGATGTGAATCACTTTATTCTTTCCAGTAATACTTGAAGCTACTAAGTAGTAAATTTAGAACAAATCTGAGAAAATATTCCTTCACTCATCATCTAATTAAATGCTAGAATTCGTTGCCAGAGAATGTGGTAAAAGCAGTTAGCTTAGCAAGGTTTAAGAAAGGTTTGAATAATTTCCTAAAAGAAAAGTCCAAAAGCCATTATTAAGATGGACTTGGGAAAATCAACACATTTTTCTTCTAGGATAAGCAACATAAAATCTGTTTTACTCTTTTGGTATATTTCCAGGTATTTGTGATCTGGATTGGCCATTGTTAAAACATGATACTGGACTTGATGGATCTTTCATCTGGCCCAGTTCTTAGCCAGGACTGAGAGATGGGTTTCCATTGTGAGCTGATGCTCAGGTTATACACCAAAATTATATACAAAGTCCTTGGGTTGTAAGGTGATTCATAAGAAGGGTAAAATTGAAAGGTATGAACCAGAGAAGACATTCAGATTTGAAAGGGTTAAGCTTCAGCTTATATTGGTCAACCCATAGAGGTAATGCTGAGATAGCTATGGCTTGATCAAGCCTAGTTTTAATGCATTCTTTTTTTTAATTTTACTTTTATATTGGATTTAGCTCACACCCTTTTAGTAATAGTTCAAACAAGTTACATTCAGATATACTAGATATGTTTCCCTTTCTCCAAAGGGCTTACAATCTAATTTTGTACCTGAGACAATGGAGAGTTAAGTGATTTGGCCAAGATCACAAAGAGTGGCAGTGGGTTTGGAATTCTGTCTTCTCTGATTGTCAGCCCACTGCTCTAATTACTAGGCTACTCTTGGTGTTGAAAAATGTAGAGTGTAATCGGCCTCAGATGGAATCACAAGGCAAAGTTAGAAGTCAGAAGAAGCAATGCTTATTCAAAGACATGTCATGGCCCATGTTTTGGCAGTTTGCTGCATCAGTTGTCGGTCAGAAGTACTGCATAAAACATCGCATCATTGTGTGAGATTCTTCTAAACCAGAACGATAAATGAAAACACACAAGTTTTCAGCGCAGCTACAAAAAACAATGGCAGTAGCCAGTGTCGTGAATAGCTACTCCTGGTGTTGGACAAATGATTGACATTGTGTGTTGAAGGACTGGATGATGTCACGGTTTAGGTGGAAATAGATGCTAAAGAGGAATGGAGAGAGCATTGAACACTGGGACATCCCTATAAGTAAAATCAATTGAAGTGGATGATTTATTGCTACATGAGACAGATCATGATCGGTCAGTGATTTGAAGCACTTAAGGATTGAGCCTTCATCCCAATGAATATGGGGGGCAGTTCTAATTGGAGGCATCCAGGAATTTGTAGGATGCTTAATTTACAGTAATATTTACATATTTTTGTTAAATGAGTAAAATCACTTTGAGCTCAGTATGCATGTGACATGTAAGATGTGTTATGTGTGGAAACCTACTCACTTGTTGCTTGAATTATATAATACTGTTCACATACTCATTAAAGAGAAATATTTCATGCTTTTCCATTGTGTGATTTGTCCATTTTGTGTACTGTACATGTTCTGTATGATTATGGGCATAGTAATGATCATTTTTTCTAGAACCTAACATTCTTTCATGACCTTACATGCTAAGTTCAAAAGATAATTGGCTAAGGAGCCAGCTTCATCCGGAAGACCTTACCGCTTAGTACTTTTCAACAAGTGGAACTAAAAAAAAAAAATGTCTCGAAGATCTGAGGTTGTTACAGAAGATAAGTGTGTGTGAAGCCCTGCTATTTCATTTTGTACAAAGTGAGCATTCTGTATGCAGAGGAGTATTTCAGAGTGGGGAGGAGGAGGAGGAGGTGATCTAAACTGAATGACCCTGAATCCAGCTGGATGCACTGCTGTGAAAGACATTTTGAAGCAAATTAGCACTACTACCTCTGACCAATAAAATGTTCCATTTGCATGTTTAGTGAATCGAAGCATCTAAATTTACTAGAAACCATACAAGCTGTAATCGGTGCCAGATACAAGATTCAGGTAATTGCATTTTATTTAAAAAATATTTAATCCTAAAACTAGAGGATTCAAGAAGGACTCTTGGTACTACTTTGTGTCAGAAATGACAATTGCTAAAGCTACTGCCTCGTTTTCAGTAGGTGATGTTTAGAGAGCTAGAGAAAGACAGACTTTAGAAATGTATTCGTGTCTGAACTGAATTATTTGTAAGACTTGTTCAGTTTGTCAGTGGGGGTGGACTGGCATTCACCTCAGAAGGCTGAGTGTAGCTGATAGCGCTATTATATTGCCAGCAGGCAGTTACCAACTCCCACTGCCATTACATGGTAGCTGAAGCTATCAAAATTTTTTCCCCTTCAAATCCCTTGAGCTTTTAGTATTGTCAATTTCTTCTGTCTATATATTAGTTTTATTTTTTTTCCAAGCAACTCTTTTTCTCTCACATGGACCCATATAGGAAAATGAAAATCATTTTATAATTCCTTTTCCTGTTTTTCATGTGGCAGCATCCCTGTTTGTACCTGTTCCTACTCAGTTGTCATGTTCAGTCTCCATTTCTCTCTCTCCACCTATGTCCTCTGATATTTCTGCCTCTAAGTAGTATACTGTAACTATGATCACAAGAGGATGTGGTTCTTTTCAGTTCTACAGTGTTGTTTATTTGTAACTGTCATTTAAATGTATACCTCAAAGCAGGGAAGAAATGGTGTTATAACAGCTGTTCACATAGGTATAAATCAGGCATAGGAATCAAATCTTTTCTTCTTCCCCCAATAGCTTTGCGTGGTGTGAAAGCAGTACTGCCAAACAGAGGAGGGAGCATAAACCAAGAATCCAAGGTCATATCACAGACTCCAAAATCTCGCCAACTCCTCTCTGTTTGTTGTTGAACTTAACCAATATAGAACTAGTGGTGGTGGTGGGGGGGGGGGGGGGGGGGGGGATAGCCAAGATAGCAATTGAGTAGGATCATTGTGAAGAAACTCTTGGTCTTCAGACCTTAATTTTGCCTAAGCGGAAGAGAAGCATCAGAGGCCATTCCTCTGTATCCCTTGGAACCCCCCAGCCCTTTACAAGCTGTGATACGTACTTTATATGAAGCCTACACCATTGAGCATCATCTGCTGATCTTGGGGTATAGAGAAGCCCCGGCTTGGAGTGCTGGGCCCATGGAACCCTGCTGTCCTTGGTCTGCTCAGCATGCTGGGAGAAGCATTAGAAGGGGCATCAGAATGTGGCAGCCTCCAGCTGCTGATAGAAGTCCAAATCCCTACAAGTGCTGAGTTGCAGTTAACCTCAGCTTTGGAAGCCCCGGAAGGCTTTACTGTCCCATCAGCTGTGTCTACACTGAGACTGCTGGGTGAAGACTCTCAGAACTGCCCCTGCTATTATTGTGGGAAGCATGCCTAAGATTAATGCAGTGATGTAGCTGCTGGTGATGCTACCTGAGATCACCTTGGAATCCATTTGGATGGCAGTGGAATCTCTCCATATGATGTGTGTGTGTGTGACTTTTTATGCCAACTCCATGTCTAATTCTTCATCGCTAGAACTCAAATGAAACACCAGGAAAAGAAAGTTAAGAGCTAGAGTGAAAGCGGTAGAGAATAAGTGCTCCAAGATAACAAATCAGTACATCATATGATGGAGAACCTAAAGAATGGGACTAGATCCTTAAACCTAATTTTCCATCAATTAAATTAAAGCTCCAGTTGTGGTACTTTTTTATAGATTTGTAAAGGAGGTAATTAAGTATCCAGATGATGGCCTACCACCTTTCTAGAAAATATATTTTTTACCAGCTTCATCTACTCAAGTGGAAACTTTGGAATGGCCAATTGTGGCAGGACTTCAGATAGCTTAAATGTTTCAGAGGTTATAGCGGGATATTAGTTTCAAATGTAATGTAAGTCTGAACTGTAAAGTAATTGCATTTCAGGCTAAGCTCCTAGTTTCTTTTGTTTTCTCGCAAGGTAAAGAAGCACTGCTTAAACTTTATTTTAAACAAGCTACCTTTGTTATGTTCTTGAATGACAAAATACTAATATTTACAGATGCACACAAGAGAGAAGGAGAAATATATGTTAATGAGGCAAGAGGTTCTGGATTTGTGTGCAAGATTTAAATTAAGATTTCCTTGCAAATATGTTGCTAATTTAAGTATTGTTTTATATCATTTATTTGAGACTTCTCAGTTATATCACAACCTGTATGGAAAGGCTGCTAGGAATTAGTCCAAATGTGTGTAGGAATATAACTATTTGGTGTCAGGTTCCTAAAGGGAGGAGTAGCCTAGTGGTTGGTGCAGTGGACTTTGATCCTGGGGAACTGAGTTCAATTCCCACTGCAACTCCTTGCGACTCTGGGCAAGTCACTTAACCCTCCATTGCCCCTGGTACAAAATAAGTACCAGAATATATGTAAACCGCTTTGAATGTAGTTGCAAAAACCTCAGAAAGGTGGTATATCAAGTCCCATTTCCCTTCCCCTTATTTAGCCTCTCAAGTTTTTGTGGTGACCACACTTCCCAAAATTGTGGACTATACCCTGCCTTTTTTTTAAATCATTTAATCCTTTTTTTTTTTTTGTAGTTTTCTTTTAAGGCTTTATTTGTTGTACAAAGTTATTGTTTGTGTGTATAACAGGAGTTATATAAATGGGGGGGGGGGGGGGGAGTAGCATAAGCTGAAAATTCCCATCTCCATAAAATAGGTACATAGCACTTTGTATGCATGGTTGATTTATTTAACCTACTTTCTGCAACTTAATGAAATCACTCCACTCTTTGCCAAGTCCCTTAAAAACTTTTGTGCTTGGTATCCTTTCCATACCATAGTAGAAAATGATGGCAGGTAAAGACCATATGGCCTGCCTGGTCTGCCCATTCATACTATCTACTATCTCTGCTTCTCAGTAAAATATTGTAGGTGCTTGTCCTTACTAGTTCTTAAATTCAAGTGCTTGTCCTATGCGTTCTTGAATTCAGGTACTGTCTTCATCTCCTCTACTAATGCATCCACCACCCTCTCCGTACACAGGTATTTACTTCTGAGTCTATCCCCTTTCAATTTCAGCCTACGCTCTCTTGTTCCGAAGCTTTCTTTTTTGAGATAATTCTAAATGTATCAGAACCTAGTAAACAATGATCTGCATCCAGTTTAACAGTTCTTGAATCTCTAATAGTATCTTGAACCATCGTCCAAAAAAACAAACTAAAGCAAAACGTTAAGAGATGAAGACCTCCAGTATGTATATATTTTGGAAGAAAGGTGGGAGAAAGGAGATATGATAGAGACAATTAATTATCTCCAAGGCATAAATGCACAGGAGGCAAGTCTTTTTCTAATCTCTCTCCCACCTTTCTTCCAAAATATATATATATTGAGGTCTTCATCTGTTAAGGTTTTGTTTTGGGTTTTTTTGTTTGTTTTTTGGAAGATGGTTCAAGATACTATTAGAGATTCTCCAATAAATGTTAAATTTTTTTTTGAGCGAGTTGGTGCCTTCGTTAAGGATAGTTTTTGCCCTTTTTAAATATTTTTTTCTTTTTTGGGGGACAATTATCAAGCGTTTGCCTTATAGTTTTAGGGTTTTTTAATTATTTTTTTGTGCTCATGAGGCCTGCTTTGGCCTAAGCTCCGGTCAGGATCTTCTCATTTTTGTGGTGACTTCCCCTCTTTTTAATATCACCATTGAGCTGTTTGATTTGGCCACAGCAGTTTTTCCTTCCATGTCATTGAAGGTTCCCAGTGGCTTCAAGCACTGTGCTTGGTGCAATCGGACCATCTCTGGTAAGGATACCTATTCGTGGTCTGTCACGAAACGTCTAGCCACCTGTCTGGGGTACCCCGCAGCAGCTTAGAGGGTCTGTCCCCAACACAACTCATCTGCCGCTTGTGCTCTACACTAGCATCCTCCTCCCACCAGCTGGGTCCCAACCGCTTCTGGGGCAAATCTCCCGCTCTCAAATTATCCCCAGTAATTTCTAGGTTACTGGAGGCCACACTCCCAGTGGTCCCACAGTTCCCAGAAAGCACTCACAGACCCAACACACAATTCACCAGGATACTCTATCAGTCCAGGCAGGCAGAGTCAACAAACTGAAAATGTTTGTCTTGTCATAACTTGATCAGTGGACAAAAAATGTGCAAACAGGTAACTGAAATATGGATCAGTTATAAAACTAAACATTTGTACCTGAGAAGATCAGAGATATAACTGTTCACGAAGCCTTTTTTTTTCACAGATGTGAGACGCTCATTTCAGCTTCTCTGATCGATATTGCTTACGCATTTTTTACACTACAAGTTCTCTGGAGAGATTTAATACATCCGATGTAGATATAGAGAGAGACTATTTATATGGTGAGAAGACTCCTGACGCAGGCCCTTCCGGCCGAAACACAGCTATGTCGAGTCCTGTTCTCCCTTATTTTATATATCTTTTAAGATTAATAAATATCTTTAATTTTTATCATCGGAGTATCGTCTTCATTTTTTACCTTTTTGGGTTTTTTGTTTTTTTTAGAGTCATCTTCACTGTTTTGTGTATTACTTCAACAGAAGACCCAGATGAAATGAATAAAGAATGTAGAAAGATGGATCTACCTCCTACATTGTAGTGATAAACACTACCTGTAGAGGAGGAAACACTAATTAATAGAGTTGGTTTTCAAATATCATCAACAGAGAACGTATTTAAGTAGTTTTTGTGGTGGACAGAAAAGGAATTTAAGACCTGTCACACCAGAGTGCAAACTTCCATTTAAAACTATAAAACATCAGTCTTGTCTCGGTCAATAATGCACTGTAAGTATCATAGTTCCTCATCTCTTCTGACTTTTAGAGAAGCATTTGCCATTAGAATAGAACACATATGCAGCAGTCCCTTCCCACAATATAGCAAAAAGGCATCCAAGGCTAGTTTGCTGTGTTTTTCCTATTTAGAAACAGAACTAAGGAAAGTTTCTTTTCTGCGACAAAAACTGTACACGGAGATACAGGACCCTGCATGTCATGTAACACCAGAAAAATAGAAAGAAATGCCATGTACTCCTATTCCCAGAGTACCTGAATGTAACTCACCTTGAGCTACTACTGAAAAGGTATGAGCAAATCCACATAAATCCACATATACAGTGCAAAATAAAGCTGCCAGATGTAAATTCTGAACACCGACATAATTCAATCACTAAACTGAAAATATCATTTTTCCTACCTTTGTAGTCTGTTGATTTTATTATTCCTATCATCTTGTTCCCAAACTTTGGTTCAGCTTTCTTCAATCTGTGCTTTTAACTCTGCTTCCAGAGCCTCCTTTCCATTTGCAATTACTTTTCTCACCTCCTGCCCTATATCTGTTTGGTACTGATCTTTCACGTTCAGTTTTCTTTGATTTCGCTGCCTCCTTCTCAATTCTCTTGTTTTCCCTCTTTTTTCCGTTCCCTATATGTGCAGCCTGTCTCCCTTCTCCCTTGGGTCTAATCTCTTTTCCTATCTTCCTCCTCCAAACCCCTTGGATCTGTCTCCTTCCTGCTCCAATTCCACAAACTTTGCAGTTGTTGGCAGCTATTAGAACAGGCCTTCCCTCTGCTGTGTCCCTCCTGGATGGCAAAAGGAAGTTGTGTCAGAAGAAAGGACTCTAGGGCTGGCCAAAGGAAGGCCTGTTCTAATACCTGCCAACAACCGCAAAATCTGAAGAATTGAGGCAGAGAGGAGAAACACCCAAGGGGTGGGAGGAGGAAGATGAGGCAAATTATGCAATACCTAAGATCTGCACGGAATTCCCGTACTTCCCACAGCACACCTGGGGAGCTGCTGCGGAACACCAATGTGCCAGGGCACACCGGTTCAAAAATGCTGCCTTTAGTCTTCTAACCCAATCAGAGCCACAGCTGAGATTCAGAGCATGAGTCTTCATTTGCAACTTAAAAGAATTTTTCACTGCCCAATTCAGTCCTGTTCTAGGTTGGAACCATGAAGTCAGGGACCTTAAATGTGTCATCATTAAACAAGCATCCACAAGACTTTTTCCTTGTAGGGACTTGTGGATGCTTTCCCCATAGCATTTCAAGCCCTGGCTGAGTTGTGGTGCAGGGTGGAACATGAAATCCGATTTAGGCCCCTCTGGGCAACCCTCCTCATGATCTTTATCACTATATTTTCTATATCTAATATTAGGACAACTTTCAGTTGTTGGAGTAAATATGTGATTACGTTGTTAATGGGAGCTAATACATTATCACTATGGTTTGTGACCTCTGCAAGTGGAACTGACGAAATATACATTTGATAGAATGGATGAGAGAAGTATAGTTTCTACGTTCATTTAATTCTTAATCTCAGTGCTAAAGATAAGTTCTACAGTATTATACTTACCCATCTTTCATCACCACTGGTACTAGTATATATAACTCCATGTATTGATGAGACATTAACAGATGAGCTGGTACAGGTTTAATGGCATTTTTTTCCATCACTGCAGACCGCTCCATGTTAGTGATGAAACACTAAATTAGCAGACAGTTTAGCACAGAGCTGTACTATGTGTTAATGAAAATGTAGCTTCATTAACATATAGATTCAATCCCTTTTACTTTCTATTAAGAAACTGAAAGCAGGAATGAGCTAACTGATGTAACATTTTATAAGATCTACATACAAACACAAGGTGTATTCTACTACAAAGCCAATTCTCTTATGGTTAATTTATAAACGTACACATACTAAAGCTGCACCCCAAGAATCTTTTCCTTCTCTCATACAGTTCTATAATGCGAAAGGATTACACAACAACAAATGAGGAATGGGATACAGGCAAAAGAATCGTTGGCTACCTATAGAGCCTCAGCATGAAAGAGGGAGGAACATGTCTGTATTTTGCAAATCATATCCCCCTGAGTTAAGACATAATGCAGTGGTCTCCAACCTTTTTCATGTAAAGGGCTGCAAAGTGGACATGAGAGAGCTCCAGGGACCACCAAAGGTTTTTAGGCTTACAAATATAATTTTAAATACTAATTTTGATTCTACAAGGATATATTTTTTTTAATTACTCTATTTTGGCTTGTCAACAGCTACAAAAACCATAAATGACACTCTTTCTGTGATACTATTAATCCTCTCGCCAACCCCATGAGCCCAGAGGAAAGAAATTATTTTTATTTTTAATGGTCCTCTGGATATTAAAGAAAATTTTAAAAAAAAACAGGGGGGTGTCTTACAAATGTAATATCTTGCATTTTGGGAGGAAAAGTCCAATATAAGAGTCAAGGACAAGAACTTGAAACTATTTAATATGAATTAAATATGGATTTAATACTTCGAAAGCAGTATCTGTTCACCTGTTTTCAATGGAGCTCCCAGCGGCACATTTATGTTTGCTGACGACAGCATTTTCAAATTGGGATTGAGATGGAACAGAGGTGCACCTTAGGGAGGTTTTGCCGCTAGTGTGGGTATAGAAAAGGCCCAGTGAAGCTACACTGGGTCACATGCAACTGCATGGTCATATTGATGTGCATGTATGCACAGGGAGAAGCAAGTCTACCTGCATTTGCATGTATGCGCACGTATGAGTATCAATATGGCCATGAATGCATGAGCTTCATGAAGCCTTTTCTCTACCTGCAGTAGTAACGGGAGACTACGGATATGAGGGCAGCAAATATGGGCGGGGGCTACGTGTTGGAGACCACTGACATAATGTAAGAACAATCTACAAGATAGTCATTCAAGGAATGTCTACAGAATACTGTTTCCAATGTTATAGTCACTTAAAAAATATATATATATACATTTGTTTACACATGATCCAAATATTAAATAAAAGTGGCTACATTGTCATTAAATTGGTTGTCGTGAAAAAAGCTGACATGCTCAAAAATGCTGAAAGTTCAGAAGTACAAAACTGTAGGGGGTGGGGCATGTTTCTTTCCTCAAGATTAAGAATTGGAGCATTAAGTGAGCATCCAGCTCATTTTCAAAAGAGATCGCCGGCGAACTCCCAACACAAATTGGAAGATGGCCGGCGATCTCCTGAAACCAGCCAAATTTGTATAATCGAAAGCCGATTTTGGCCGTCTTCAACTGCTTTTCGTCGTGGAGCTGGCAAAATTTCAAGGGGGCGTGTCGGTAGGGTAGTGAAGGCGGGACGGGGGCGTGCTCACGAGATGACCAACTTCACCCGATAATGGAAAAAAGAAAGCCGGTCTTGACGAGCATGTTGCCGGTTTTACTTGGTCCCTTTTTTTTCACGACCAAGCTTTAAAAAGGAGCCCCAACTGGCCAGATGACCACCGGAGGGAATCGGGGATGACCTCCCCTTACTCCCTCAGTGGTCACTCACTCCTTCCCACCCAAAAAAAAAAAATCGAAGTGCTAGTCAGGGACGTCCTAAATCAAAACTCTTTTTGCTCGGCTTTTTCAGTAGTACCAGTGGGATTTGAACAGGCCACCTCTGGATTATAAGACCAATGCTCTAACTACTTGGCCACAGCTCCACTTACTTGGATGTTCCTCCATTTTGATTATGTCTCTTCAGGTCTCTCTCAGCCAATCACAGCGCATTTAGCTGTCTGTGATTGGCTGAGAGAGACCCCTGTCTGTGACTGGATGAGAGAGACCTGAAGGGACATAATCAAAAGGGAGGAACATCCAAGCAAGTGGAGCTGTGACCAAGTGGTTAGAGCACCGGTCTTGTAATCCAGAGGTGGCTGGTTCAAATCCCATTGGTACTACTGAAAAAGCCGTCTATGACGAGCACTGGATTTTTTTCCACTTTTTTTGAAGCCGGCCATCTGTAAACCCGGCGATCTCAACATTTGACCTAAATGTTGAGATTTAGCCGGCCCCAACCGTATTATCGAAAGAAAAGATGGCCAGCCATCTTTTTCGATAATACGGTTGGCACCGCCCCTTTGCAGAGCCGGCCCTGAAGGTAGCCGGCGCCGTTCGATTATGCCCCTCTGCGTGTGTGTGTGTGTGTGAATGACTGCTGAATATGATATTCCTAACAGCAGCGTTTTATATCCCATCCAATATAGGCCAGCTTCTATATAGTCCATGGAATGATGAGTCATGGACTATATAAAGGCAAAAAAAGATACATTTGATCAAAATATATTTCTGTGCCCAGTGAAATCTTTTGCTGATGAAAGGAAGCAGAAACTTCCTTATGATCCATGAACACAATTACCTAAACCTGAAACCTATCAAAATTTAACAGAACAATGATGTACTAATTGGAGGCCAGGTATACTGATCAATCTATCCACCTGGAAACTCAAGGTAACTCTCTCCCATTTATCATTAGTCACTTCCTCCCTACTGGCCAGATATGTTTGGTGTTGCTCTGGAACTATAACATCATAAAAGAGCCATACTGGGTCAGATTGATGGCCCATATAGCTCAATATCCTGCAATCCAACAGTGGCCAATCCAGGTCACAAGTACCTGACAGAATCCCAAATAGTAGCAACATTCCATGCTACCAGTCCCAGGGTAAGCAATGGCTTCCCCATGTCTATTCCAATAGCAGACTATGGATTTGGCCTCCAGGAACTTGTTCAAACCTTTTTTAAACCCACATACTCTAACCATTGTTACCACATCCTCCAGCAACAAGTTCCAGAGCTTAACTATTTGTTGAGTGAAAAATATTTCCTCTTGTTTTAAAAGTATTTGCAATGTAACTTCATTTGAGTGTCCCAAAC